>NC_136276.1:20581663-21781663 GCF_964198595.1 Lampetra fluviatilis | reverse complement strand
ACTCGAGACACCTGAATCGACTGGAGAGGCGGCACGTAAGGATGTTTCGGCGGCTTACGTTGTGCACACGCAGGGCACGCGCGCACGTGCCCTACGACATCTGTCGCCATGCCGTGCCAAAAATAATGACGTTGCAACGTCAACAAGGTCTTCTGCACCCCTAAATGTAAGAGAGTGTCACAATGGAGGGTTCTAATCAACTCGAACCGCAAGGACGTTGGTACCACCAGGCGCCAACGTTCCTGGAACCCCTCCCGCCACATAAGCAGACCATCTCGGAGAGCGGTTTGCGGCCCCACAGCCGTACTCGGACTCCCATTGTCCTTAGCAGACCGCTTCCGCAAGGACACCAATGACTCATCCATCATCTGTTCCCGGATCCAGACAGACCGCGGCAGATTCAAAACCCCGTCAGCCGGTCCCGGTTCCATCGGAGTGTCCGACTTCTCGACGGCCAGCGTGAGCGGCTGAGGGGGGTTTGGAATTGGCGAACACCTATGCGTCCCCGACTCACATTTACAAGGGCCGCGCCGCGGTAATCTGGAAAGTGCGTCAGCGTTCGCATGGCGCACACCCTTCCGATGTTGAATTTGGAAGGAAAATTCCTGTAGCGTGTCCAACCAACGTGCCAACTGTCCGGATGGCTGGTCAATTTTAAGGGCATATTGCAAGGCCGCATGATCCGTACGCACAATAAAAGAACGACCGTAGAGGTATGGTCGAAATTGCCGTAGGAAAAAAACAACCGCCAATAGTTCTCTGCGAGTGACACAGTAGCGGGTTTCCGCAGGAGACAAGACTCGGCTACCATACGCCACGACACGCTCTACACCCCCTTTAGACTGTGATAACACCGCCCCAATACCTGTGTCACTCGCGTCCGTATCAAGAATGAATGGGTGATCGAAATCGGGATAATCCAATGTTGGGGCCGTGGCCAATAGATCACGCAGACTCCGAAAGGCCGCCTCCTCCGGCTGTCCCCAAACAAACTTCCGTCCTTTACCCGTAAGGAGATGCAAAGGCCTCGCAATCGTCGCAAAACCCGGCACGAATCTTCGGTAATACGAGGCAAATCCCAAAAACCGCCGAACATCCCCCACGGTGGCCGGAGTCGGCCAATCCCGGACGCACGCCGTCTTTTCCGGATCCGTGGACACTCCCTCAGCGCTCACAATGTGCCCCAAATAACGGACGGACCGTTGCAGTAGGTGACATTTCTTTGGTTTGAATTTCAATTTGGCAGAACGCATCCTCGTAAACACTGTCTCCAGCCGCGTCAAATGTTCATCGAATGTGCGGCTGAAGACAATGATATCGTCCAAATATATAAGACATGTCTCCCACTGCAACCCCGTCAAAACGAGCTCCATCAATCTTTGAAATGTAGCAGGGGCCGCATTCAATCCCATCGGGAGACAGTTGAATTGAAATAACCCCTGAGGCGTACGGAATGCGGTTTTCTCCCGTGAGGACTCGTCAAGGGGAAGCTGCCAAAATCCCGAAGAGAGGTCCAGTGTGGAAAAGAACTTAGCCCCCGACAATGCGTCGAGGGAGTCATCCATACGCGGCAGAGGGTACGCATCTGCCACCGATATCTTATTCAATTTGCGGAAATCAACACAAAATCGCAATTTGCCATCCTTCTTCTTAACCAAGACGACTGGAGCGCCCCATGGGCTGTTAGATGGCGATATAATGTCCGCAGCCAACATGTCTTCCACTGCCCCCCGTACGTGTTCTCGCTCCGCAGGACTCATCCGATGCGAATTTAATCGAATAGGGGCAGCATCGCCCGTCTCAATGTGATGGTAAAGCAAGGAAGTGCGGCCCAAATCCAAATCATCGGAGCTGAACACATCGGAATATGTCAACAACAATTTACGCAGCGCACCACGTTGCTCCATGGACAGGGAAGAATTTTCGTCACATAATTGAGCAACCCAACGATCATCCGAACTCCTTGGCTCGGAAACCCCAGCAACAACTCCCCGGCTATGTGGACAATCATGGGTCGCAAACGCCGTAGTGGCATGTGCCACAACCGTACCGGCCGGGACACGGACGTTTTCTCCCCCCGCATTAAGCACCTGTAAAAACGGTAATTGATCCGGCCGGACGATGGTCTGTGCCCCCACTAACGCCAACCCGGTTGTTATCGTGGCGGACGGTGACAACAAGACCCCTACTGCTCCTAGCCGATCAGGCAGGGGCTTCCGATACCGCAAGGGTATAAGCATCTGTGTACCAGGTGGGATGTCCACAGATGCGACGGACAGCGCCTGCACTTGTACGGCCGAAGCAGGTCGCCCCCAGGGCGACGGCAGAAACGAGATTTGACGGCCCCCCGGCAGTTCAATACAATTCTCATTGATTTTGATCAAAATGGGCATCTTAGCCAAAAAATCGGTGCCTAACAAACAAGGAACCGCCAAAGATCTCGATATCAACACAACACCCGAGGCCGACACATCCCCAATAGATATCTTAGCATCCACCTGACCCACGATGCCCATGCTACCCCCGTTCGCAGCGACGCACGACCCATAAACCGGACGCACAGCCCCCGACGGAATGCCCAACAGATGGAAAATGACATCCGATATAATAGTCGCAGACGCCCCCGAGTCGACCAAAATGCGCACGTCCACACCTTGTATGGACCCCGGTACAGTGGACGAACCCGTAGCGGCCGCGACAACTCTCCGTGCCAATTTGCGCCACTGCGTAACTGAATGACAAGGCCCCGTCGATGGCCTTTCTTTAACAACAACAATAGGATCGCGCAACACAGGTGGTGGGTGAGGTGGAAAGCCTTGCCGAGTGTCTGGTGCGTGCCGACATGCCTGTTTCGGAGGATCTTTAGCCGACTTGACCGGTGCCGAGGCCTCCTGCTGCGGCGGAGCCGGGAAGCGGGCCCAGCAGTCTCTGGCGTAGTGGCCCCTACGCCCGCAGCGGAAACATTCGGCCTCGTTGCGCCGAAGCGCAGGCCTCGCCTCCTGACGGCCCCGTTCTGGTAGCACCGCGCGCGGTCTCGGCCCGCCGCGTCCCGTCCATGGAGCGGAGGCGGCCGTCAGTTGTTGAGGGCCCCGGTCATCCGGAACATAGACGGCCTGCGCAGGGTTCCATCCCAGCGCATCCCCATCTTTGACGGGCCCCCCCGTCCACGCCGTCACTTGTTTCCAGCGACGGAGGTTGAATTGCGCATCGAGACACTTAGCAGCCATCCGGGAAGTTAGCTTCTCATGCCCACACACAGGCATGGGGATCCCTAGATCCCGAGACAGCTCCAACATTTTCCCTAATATGAGAGGCTCAAGCAGGTCCTGTGGCGTCTCAGGATAAGCTGCCATGGCCAGCTCCAGCACCGCACCCCTGAACGCCACGGGCGACTCCTCTGGTGCTCGTTGTCGTTGAGCGAATCGCCGATGCGCATCATCTGGTGGCTCATAAGCATCGGCCATTTCTTGAAAAACACCACATAAAGTTGCCTTCTTATCGGTCGCTATGGAACGGAAGAATCGGACAGATTCGTCGTCCAGAAGAGTCGGCAACACCTCCAAAGCCTCCGCATCGGTCCATCTTGCTGTGCGTACCGCCGCCAAGAAGCGGCAGGCGAACGCGCTCCAGTCCCCACCGACGGAAAACTCTTTAACTGTTGTAAGGTGGCGACTCCGACTCCTCTTCCCGCCGTCTTCCAATGGTGGTGGTTGTGATGGCAAATTCAAAATGGCGTCGGCCCGCGGCGTGGCCAAGATGGCGGTTTGGGGCCACGGAGCGCGCAAAATGGCGGCCTCTTGCCGCGTGGGCAATGGCGGCGGCAGGACAGGCAACGTGGCGGCCCGCGGAGCACCACTTGCATCATCCATCGTCCCTGGCGCGACGAGATGGCATAGATGCGCCAGGACGTCCTGAAGTGCCTCCAGTTGTACCGCCATCGCTTGCCATCGTTGATCCGCGTCTGATGATGTCGACGGACCCGCCACCGCGCCAACATCCTCCACTCCCGTTCCCGTGGTCGCCTCTGCCTGGCTCTCCTCCACCACCCCAACAGGATCCGTGGTTGGAGGGAGTTCGTCGTCGTCGGACGAAGAAGCCGATGCAGGCGCCGGATTAACTTTCTTCCTCACTTGTTTCGACATGCCGTTGCACTTCCGACACCAGTGTAATAAACGACTGGACCACGATGTCTGTCCCAGTGTCCTTTATTATTCGGTTCGTGCTGTACACCCACACGGCTGTCTTTACTCTGTAGCTTCTCCACGGTGCTGACTCCAATGTCGGCCCGATCCACAACAGCAGCTCCGCTGCTGTTTCTCTCACACAGCCCCCCTTGGCTGTACTCTCTGCTGCTCTTCTCCCTCCGCAGCTCTCACAGCTTCTTGCTCTCTCTCTCTCTCTCCGCAGCTCCTCCTGGCAGCCACACCGCTGCCTCTAACAAGCAGCCCCCTCTCTCTCTCTCTCCGCAGCTCCTCCTGGCAGCCACACCGCTGCCTCTAACACGCAGCCCTCCTGGCTGTCTCCTCCCCAGCTGCACACCACTCCGCAGCTTCCTCTTATCTTCGGGGTTGGCTCCCGATCGCCGTCGGCGCCCCCCCTCTCCACACTTGCCCGCGTGGCCTCACTCTTTTCCGCTCACACCCCGACTACCTTCCCCTTCCGGTTTACCCGCTTAAAGCCCCGAACCTTACCCCCACGTCACATGACTCCACCCCCCGTGACGTCACCTCCGGAAGGTCGCTTACGCCCGCATTACACATGTATGTGTGCGTGTCTCGGTGCGCATCTGTTTGCGTGTGCGTGCGTCTACGTGCATGCTTGCGCGTGTACGTGCATGCTGTGTGAGTCCGAGTGTGCGTGTGTGCACGTCGTGTGAGTCCGTGTGCGCGTGCATGCTGTCTGTGTGCGCGTGTGTGTGCATGCTGTGTGTGTGCGTGCTGTCTGTGTGCGCGTGTGTGTGCATGCTGTGTGTGTGCATGCTGTGTGTGTGCATGCTGTGTGTGTGCATGCTGTGTGTGTGCACGCTGTGTGTGTGCATGCTGTGTGTGTGTGTGCATACTGTGTGTGTGCGTGCGCCTGGATTTTGTTCTTCATTTCCCAGCCTGATCTCTCCACTTCCTTTCCCCCATGGTCCCTGTCGCAGCGTCCGTCGGCACCACAGGTACCACCACGCACCGCCCCCTCCCCCTGCCCCCCCCACCCTCTCCTCGCTGTGCCTTCGTGTCTCTCGGAAATCCCCATTTCACTCTTGCCGCCAAACTTTCGCCGTGTGGATTTCAAATGAGCAAAATGGGCGGGTGACAATGAGCCCTTTGTGTTAGAGAATAGATAATGTAAACACATTTTCAGGGGCATTGTTTTGCATTCACAGAGTACTTTTGCGGTCAATTAAGAATGGGTGTTCTGTAAGTTGACTAGTCTCTGTCATTGCAATGTGGAATTTCCACCACTGGCTCAGGCCGATCATTGGAGATGAACTTGCTGATTTGAGCAGAGACGCCCTTTGTGCAAGGCACCATGCTGTGAATATCTTGGACCTCCTGTGAATTCTAAATGGCAAATTGTACCCATTTATGGCACTGCGTGGCGCAGTGGGCACACTCGTTGCCTTACAGCGGAAACTCCTGGGTTCGATTCCCAACTCGGGCGCCTTTTTAAACTAAAACAAACCATTTTGTTTGCTTGGAATTGTACGTTCTCCCTCCTCCCATGTGTTCCCTCTGAGTTCTCTGTTATCCTGCTATAGCTGAAGAGTAAATAAATCAAGCATACACAACACGTAACTGGTGTTGGCCAAAACATCCCAATTAAAAATGTTTTTACCTGCATATGACTCAATTGTGATCACGCACAGCGACAACATCCCCCACGTACTGCGAAAAACCTGGCAGGACCCTCCTGAAAGCGAGTCGTGAGGCTCTGCGAGGCACGTTCCTGGGTAAACGAGCGTGGTTGGCAATAGCACCGAGAGTACTCGGCAATGCGGCACGGATGTGACGAAGCTGTCCTTCGCAAGCACAGCGCTCTGTAGGGACATCGGACGTGACGCCCCCGCGGAGTGTGGCTGCATACGGTGGCTTAAAGAAGTTCCGACGTGCGGAACTACGTGTTTCAGTTCACTGGCTAGGTGATGAAATACAACGAGCGCTATGGTGTAGAGTTTTGATGAGGGAATTCTTCTAGGAAGGATGGTGGTGGGAGTCAGGTTTTAGATATGCATCCGTAAGGGTGGCTTTCCTGTAGACAGAGTGTCCCATTGAGCCTTCTGGTCTCTTTTCGATGAAAACATCCAAGAATGGTAACTTGCCATCCTTTTCCATCTCCATGGTGAATTTGATGGCTGGGTGTACGGCCATGTGGCCAGATGACGAACGTGTCATCTACATACCTCTTCCACAAGGATGGATGTAGAGTGGATGCCTTGTTGGCATGTCTCAAAATTTTCCATGAAAACATTGGCTACAACTGGAGATAAGGGAGAACCCATTGGGTTACCTTCAACTTGTTTATATAATGTTCCATTCCAGGTGAAGTAAGTGTTGGTGAGGCAGTGTCTCACCAGGGCTGGTACATCAGCATTCAGTCCTTGTTGGACCAAGTCTTCAATGATTGCAATGGTGTCAGGCACAGAAACTTTGGTAAACAAAGAGACTACATCGAAACGAACGAGCAAATCACCTGGAGATAGTGAGTAGAGACCCAGGGAAATGTGAGCCAACAAAGACATACACGGATAGAAGACGTATGAGGGGTTGTGATGTGATTGGGCAAAAGGGAAGTTAAGTTATTAGGGGGAAATATGCGAGTTTAAGGGTGTAAGTTGGAATGAGAGGGTCAGTGAGCAGGGAAAAAAATACATCTACAATTTAGCGGAGGTGATCATGAAAGCATGGTCATAGAGAAGCAGCCATGGCCAGAGGCTTTGAGCAAGAGAATGGAGTTGGGCATTGCGGATGGCCATGGGAAGGGAGTTCCAGATGACAATTGCACGCGGCGAACAGAAGAGACGACCTTCCTGCGAGTGGAAGTTGTCTGGGTGTTGACTGGAGGCCTGCAGCAGGCTGCACATGGACGAGAGAGGCAGGCAGGGGCGAGCCCAAGAAACAACTTGAAGGCGACGAGGGTGATCTTGTAGTTTGTGAGAGGTTGGATTGGGATACCAGAGGATGTATCTGAGGTTTGGGTTGATGTCACATTTACAGATACGCGTGAAAGTCTTTGCAGCAACGTTGTGCATGACGAAAGCCATGGTTGAGTCACAGGGGAGCTTATCGATCGTCCTGGCACAACTCTATTGCAGCGCAGACATTTCGTGTTGTTTTTCATTCAGCTGCACAGATTCTTGTTCTAGAAATGAGGGGGGGGGCATTGGAAAGGAATATGCTGCAGGATTTCGGTTTGTTCCTGTTGGAGATTTTTCCTGGCGCGCCGTGTGGATGCTGTACCGCTATTGACGTCTCACGCTCTGGGTGTTTGACTGTGCCGGCAGGGAGAGAAGGGAGACGCGGGCCCAGAAGGGCCTCAGGGCCCGCAGGGCCCACAGGGAATCTCCGGCGTCACCGGGCCACCCGGTCCCCCGGGGCCCCCCGGCCCACCCTCATCTGCCATCAGATACAACTCCGACTTCGTGAGTCCTACCACACGAAGGGTACCCACTGACGTCTAATCGCTCGTGTGCTTTGGCGGAGTAACTCGGCTCATGCTACTGTGGAACGTGGAATGGATAGACCTGCCCATAGGCCTCCACATTTGCGTGTCATTTGTCTTTTGTTTTACCACGTGCATCGTCATACCGCGTGCGTCGTCACACCACGTGCGTCGTCTCGCCCGCAGAGCGACATGGAGGGCTCGGCTTTCGGCGACGGGGAGCCGGGCACCGTTGGCAAACCTGGGCCCAAGGTGAGCGGTGCCACACGGAGCCCTCGCGTGTGCGCTGCCTGTGTGCTCGCGTCGCGACGACACGTCGACAGCCCTGTCGTACCCTTTGCACAGTATTGCCATATGGGTGCTGGTTTAAGAGGTTGGTGCCAGAAGCATGTGGCACTACTTGAGCGTATTGGCACAGGAGACAGAGAGGAAAGTGGAAACAAATGACGAAATGGGCAGCGGACACCTAAGGGATATCTGCCCATGGATCGTGATGATGTGATGATTCAATAAGTTACATTATTAGTTTGAGAAATGCTTTTTCGGAGACAGTTACAGCTTGGCTCTCGTTTACCACAGTGATTTTATAAGCGCATCAAAGGTTTGTTTAACTGTTTCTTACGCAACCGCCAGCGTGTGTGCTCGAAGCATCATGAAACGTAAAGTGACAATGACTTGTAAAGTCACAATGATTAGAAGACTCGTGGCAGGCCCGCCGAGTGAACTGCAGGTGAATAACTTTTTGAATAAACTATTTATTCCCACGGGAGGTGCAGAAACGACGATGAACAATGCAACAACAGCAACGTGAAATATTTAAGAAACTGATGTTGCAAAAATTTCCGAATCATGGGAATTGACATTGTACCGTATCGTATTGTGAAAAATGCAATCAAGTCAACCCTACTATGGACACACGCACTTCATATTCACTCTCCCTGGGCTTCAAAGATAAACGTCCCCATATAGCCTCAAACGCCTTTTGGGGCAAGTGCTGTTAGCGAGCGCCTATGAAGGCCAGCATGGTACACGAGGGGGTGGGTGGCCAGCACCACACGCCGACCACCTTTGTCTCCCCAGTGGCGATGTTTACACACCGTTCCAATTGCTCATTTGAGGCTGAGTCGACCTAGGGGATACCCAGGACCAGTTCAGATGATTATCGCTACTCTACCACACCCCGCACACACGCACACATACCTGCATATGCATATACACGCATACAAAGTGTACATAGCTTACACGAGCACCGGCATTAGCACACGCGTGTACACACGCGACACCGAGACTGGTAACAGCAGGCTTCACGCAGCCGCAGCAACTTCTAAAGTCGCCGGTGGTTGTCGCCTGTGGGAGCACCGTTGACACTAACTAATCGACAGGGATTGAATTCACCTGGAGAACAAACGAGCGGTGAGGCGGTTTAACAGCTCACGCTGCCACTGCCGCCGTTACAAACCAGTTCGCCATAGGCAGCGAGCGCTGCCAGGCGTGGTTTGAGGTCAGGTTGCCGGGTGGCTCAGTGGGGCTGATATTCGCTCCAGCGTTGAGCTGGCATTGCACAGAATGCCATGTTCAAACTCAAGTACGTATGTTTCTTGAACTTCTTTCGCACCGTACGTAGCTATCCGTGCTAATCGGAGGTGGGGGGGAGGGATGACACAGTAAACACAAAAGCAGTTCTTAAGTAATGAGTTTTCAATCGAGATTTCAAAGTGCATAAATCCAGTGGTTTCCTAATGTCAGAAGGAAGAGCGTTCCAGACGTCCGCAGAAGCGCATCTGAGAGCGCACGATGCCTTCTTTGTACGATGGTTAGCCAAAAGCCGCTGCGATGATAACCGGAGTTTGCGTGATGGTCAATGCCCCTTGACGAGATCAGCAAGGTATCGTGGTGCACACGTGGCAAGCGCTGAACCACAACACCTTGCTGATCTCGTGCAGCGAGTTCATGGTCTCAGCTCAGTCGCCAATGACGTTTGGTATATTCTCGATGGTTAATTAGTATTTTCACCAGAGTGGGTGAACTATAAAAAAAAAATCGGTTTCAGTGTCACGTAGCGAGCACATGCATCACAGACATGATGCACCGCCTCGTGTTAACGAGAGGCAACTGAAACACGTGGGGGGGGGGGGGGGGGATAACTGACCTACATTATTCGTGGCTTCCAGCGCGGCTGCAAACACTTCATTATAGGTGCACACATTGCCCACGTTGCTGCACTTGCTGATGCGGGCTTCTCTCGACAGGGCATGACAGGAGATCCAGGTGCAGACGGAACGCCGGGACTGCCGGTACGCTGCGTGGCTCGCTCATCTCCTCACGGGATCCGTGGCCCTCGGGGGAGTGGGGGGGGCCTTGTTAGGCACATGTCAATCAAATCTGTCTCCTCAGCGAGCCTTCAGCTCGACGCATCTCTCCTAACTCAAACGAGCACTGGGAGGGCGGCATCTCCCTTGGCGGCCTCGGCCCGAGGCTGGAAATTACACATTTCTGTGATGGGGGAGCGTGTTTTGTTCGTAGCGCTGCCACTTGCTGATGTCCCAGTAAATGGTATTTTCTCTGGCGACGCCCTCTCACGGAGGTAAAGGGCCCGAGGCAATCCCTCGCCAGAATCCTTCACCGGCGATCCCTTGACGGTGAGGGATTGTATGTACGTACATTTGATCAGAGTCTGAGACGGTGAGTCGTGCTCGCCGTGTCAGCCCCCCACGTTGATTGGTGCTGATTTTCTCGTCGCCCGCTTGAATTCCTTTTTTTCCAGGGACCTCCGGGGCCTTCAGGCTCCGTCGGACTCGCAGGGCACCCCGGGCCCCAGGTGAGTCTCACCTTCGGCTGCCAAGGCTCCGCGCAAAATCGACACCAGCGAACACATTGCTCGTGCGGCCACGATTCACAGGGTTGTTGATTCCATTCAGTGATTAAAAAAAAATATTTTTTTTATCATTTGCTAGGACTTGTTTTATCTCATTATTGCACCACCGTTTAGCACGGTTGGCGACGTACGGTGCAAAACAAGTTCAACGTACATACATACAAGGAATAGACCTGCCCATAGACTTTTACCTCAGTGGGCTCCCACGTCGTGAACGCAAACGCACACAACAACGTCACCACCACGTTTTCCTCTCGCAGTTTTAGAGAGAACAGTTTTTCGCAACCACCTACACAGTTCTTCAAATTCCTGCAAGCATCGTTTGCACCTAAAGTCGTCACAGCTATTTTGGGTATTGTCATTTGTGCATAAACTGTGTTTGTCATGGCAACATGTTTATGGATAATTGGTTCCCTTCGTTGCAGGGCCCGATGGGTGCCAAGGGGGAGATGGGTCTACAGGTGAGTCACGTCTGCTCTGAGAGTCGATTTTTGCAGAGCAGGAGAAGACCCATAATGAACCTGCGGAATGTAGAAAGTCACAGAGTTCACTGCGTATTGACGGTAGATGCGTTCCTTGACAACGCCTATTGGGGCCATGGTAATGTCACTTCCCCGCATGACTGCTCGTACCACCGACACCAAACGTCTGCCACCACCGTGATACCGGCTGCAAATGCCATCAGGATAGAAGTCCGGCTTGGCACATTGCACCCATTGGGGCACCACAGTGGCGAGATGTTAACTACCTCGCGTGGTGTGCAGGTGGTCGTGGGTTCCATCCCGACCCTGACGCCTGCTGTATATATAGAGTTTGCATGTTCTTCCTGTGGTCACGTGGATATTTCTCCAGGTCCTCCGGTTTTTCCCTCCGCATTTAGAAACATGCGTTTATAGTATTTGGCAGCGATACATTTCCACATGATAAGCTACTTCGTTGAGCTATCATTAGTTGTCAGGTCGCTTCTGAAAGAGAGCTGCATATAAAAATAGTTTGTAGTTTAATGCTCCTACGCAGGGATTGTCCCCATAGGCAGCACACAGTCTGCAACACATCCCAGCCACCTGTGGACTTTCACTCTAAAATTGAATCGCTACTTTCTGCTCGATCAACACGTCCACTTCAGCCGGCATGCGAACGACTACCAAAGCAGTAACGTCCACCGCGAAGGCAGATACCCCGCGCTCATTTGTCAGCAAGGTTGACTTTTAACACGAATTAATGTCGCTGCACACCGACAGAGATCGTACCAGCTATGATGTTGCAAGTTTTTTAAAAGGACCATTACCTCATGAATTTACAGGGTGCTTCCAAAAAAGGGACCCAATTTCAAAGCAGTATATTTCACGATGGCAACATGTTACAATTACACAAAAAGTTAAAAACGGTTGAATGAGTTATCAAGTTTTACTAATCATTTTATAAATGCTCTATGTGCCCTCCACCTGCTGTACGGACAACATCTAGATGATAGGTGAATTCGTCCCAAACGCCTCTCAAAGTGACTTCTTCCACTGAAGTCACCGCTGCCGTGATTCTGTTTTTGAGGTCATCCAGATTAGTCGCTAATGATGGCACAAAAACACGGTCTTTGACGTATCCCCACAAGAAAAAGTCGCAGGGTGTGGTGATGTCTGGGGATCTTAGGGGCCAAGAGTGTAGCGCCAAGTCTTGGGGTCCCGTGCGACCTATCCAACGTTGAGGCAGTGTGTCTTGCGAATGACTGAGGCTAGGGGCTGTTTGTGCGCTGGGAGAGGCATCTTGCGGTAATCATTTGAAACTCTATGCCCCGCCCTTTCAAGTGGTAAGAGTTTCATTCATGGGTGGTTCGTGGTTGCAGAGATATAGCGATTTCACATCGGGTCCATCTTTTTAAAACACCCTTTATATCTACAGTATATAACAATAATTTCCACAAGCGTTCTTAATGTTTTACCGAAAAATGCAATCTCCGTATGACGGTGCATTTTTTGTTACATTTGGTAATGAGCAGGCAGGAGGGGAGTGGAGAATGCAACTGTGATGCAGGCTCGATGGACGGGGTGCTGCTGTGTGCCTACAGGGACGACCGGGGTTGGACGGCGTCGGCATTCAGGGACCGCCCGGCCTACCCGGTCCGCCTGGGCCCCCTTCCTTCTTCCATGGACCAACCTACGATGTGGTGAGTGGCAGCGGACACCCGCGTCAAGCCTCGGCCTGAGAGATTTGATGGTGTAATCACACACTCACACACAAGACAAAGATCCCCCGTATAGCCTTAACAGACTGTAAGGGCAAGTGCTGTTAGTGAGCACCTATGAAGGCCGAAACGGTCCACGAGGGGGTGGGTGGCCAGCACCACGCCCGACCGCCTTTGTCTCCCCAGTGGCGATGTTTACACATCGCACCAGGTACTCATTTGTAATTGGGAACAGCAGAACCTAAATTGAGGTGTGTTCTGTGTGTGGTGATCATGGGGACTCAGTGAAGCTGGAGTATAAATATTGGGAGTTTTAATAAACCGTTGGCAGCATCCTTAACCCCCAAGTATTCGTAGACATTGTCCCCTGTTCAGAACCAGAATGCAATGGAGCAAAGGCCCAACCCTGCGCGAGAGATGTCAGCTGAATTATGTGAGGTACACCTTTCCTGCCAGAAATCTCAGCAGTGTTTTGAGGAGCTTCGTTGTGGATTACCCAAAATATAACGATTGAAAGACGCTATGAAGTGAGAGAACAGAAAATGAAACTATAGGTCCCGCTTGGGCCCTGTTGTCTTTCTTGTTGAAAATATGGACTGTACTCAACTGGCACCTTCCTGACAGCTGAGGCTGGATTTCTAATCTACAAATAGGCTCACTCTTATCACGTTCCCACGACCAATGTGAACCATGCTTGTCCATTGTTTGAACCGGGCTGGAGCGCACCTGTCCCAAGCTAGCTGGCCCAAGGGGTTCCCAGACTCGGCTGGAGAAGCACATCGCTGCCTTCTACCCAGGCCGACCCTGGCACCGACCGCGATGGCTCAGGGTCGTCACAGACGCGAGATGCGTGCGTCGTGACGTTGCTCGCTTGGTGACACTTTGCAGCGGTTCTGTTAAAATCACATGGGCGCAATATTCTATAAATTGTGTATTCCCGCTTTAAATTGCCTACCGTGACCCCCATGTCTACGTAAAAACATTGCTAAACACAAACTTTATTTAAGATCACTTCACAGACCCGGTAGAGGGCGGGGGATCCACGGAGCCCCAGGGCTCACGGGGCGTGGGGCACGGACCTGGGCACTGCTGCTGATCTTGGGTCAGATCTCGGCCAATCCTGGGCTCACGGTCCCAGTGCCCAGTAGTCGTGGGAATGAGAGTTGTGTTGGGAATCCAGAGCAGTTTCGATGAGAAGGGGATTAAAATAAAGAGTTCAAACGGTGGGTGAGAGTGTGATAAAAAAAATACATGTTTTGTAAAAAAACATCACATAACTACTCATGTGCATACGGATGTCATACACTTATCACTGTGGCCATTAATGAATAAAACCGGGTCATAAATGGGCACCGGATTTTAATAAGCGTTTAGGCTCTGACCTCAATAACGTCTAATTACCAGGTCCCCTAATCAATGAAACATGAAGAGACGTCACTGCGTATTGTGGGAAGCTGAAATAATCATTCTTGGCACGAGAACATAACATTCTGCCCAGCTTGTAAGAATTAGGATAAGATTTAGATCACTTGCGATTTATCATATTTTGGGAAATGTTTTAAATATTCGCATACACAGCCATAACGGTTTTTAATGACCACAACACATGGCAGTACTTTGTTAACCTGTTCTTTGTAGTTCAAGGTCATGTTTATTGACATTTTAACAACCTTTGCAGTAAATTCTGTGCTGCTTATGTGTTTACATTGACTCGGAGGCCATAAGCATTCAGTGCTATTTTGCGACCGCCCAATCACGTGAGGGAGCAAACCATTATGGCGTACGCAGTGTATTCATTATAGGAAGAGCTGTGCTTTGTAACGAGTGTCTCTTGCATTGGGTAAAGGAATATCCCTGGCTGCTCTATGCAGATCTTTGGTTTGTACTTGCAGGCCTTGTCTCTGCTGTGGGTGTAAGACCGCGCGTGTCCTATTTTGTGGGGAGCGGTGGCGCAGCGGTTTGCACACTGCGACCCGAGTTCAGTTCCCGCTCACGACCAATATAACAGTGGCGATTATCTGAACCGCTCCTGGGTCTCCCCGAGGTCGACTCTGCCTCAAATGAGTCGCCCTGATGCGGTGCGTAAACATCGCCCCCCTCGAGTCCCGTGCCGGCTAACAGCACTTGCCCCAAGAGTCTGTTGAGGCTACACGGTGGGGGAATCATTGTCTTTGTCCTCTGTGTGACAGGAGTCGGGGGGTGTGGCAGGCCAAGCAGGACAGCCAGGGCCCCCAGGCCCCGTGGGACCCGCAGGACTCCAGGTGAGCAAAAACGTGGATCGCACGACCCGCGAGCCACAGATGGGGCCGCGGTGGCTCCGCCACGTACGTACGCAACGGGCGAAACGGTGTGTGTCCCGGCATGACCAACGTCCCGACTCCGCGGGAATTCCATTTGTGATACGGCGGAGGCGAGGAAGGCCTCTCGAGTGGATGAAGCCACTTTGCTTCTCCGCGTCCGCCTCCTCCTCCTGGCCGCAACGCTCGTTTCTGTCTCGAGCGCGTGGCAAACGCACAGCGGCAGGCGTCGGGGGTGGCGGGTCGCCGCGCCCTCCGTGTGTCACGAAGGCGCGACAGCGAAGCGTGCGCAAGCGCAGTGTTCACAGTCCCTGCCCTTGGAGGCAACAGCCGACAGACGCAACGCCGCACGGGAGAGAGGCGCGGGCCGTGCGACGCCTCGCGGACCCGTTCTTATCTGAAGGCCAGAGGCGAATGTTTGCCTTGGAGCGGACTGCAATTCCTGATGCGGAATCGAGAACGCAGCGCCACTGCGTCGGATGTTGTCGTGGTGCGGGTGTATTGACACCAAATGTCACCCCCATCACCTTTGGGGTCGCAACGGTCTATTACGGCTCAAGGGAATCACAACGGAATCAGAATCTTTATTACTTAGACTGGAGCAATCCCATGAGCCATCAAGTTATTTTTCACTGATGTCCCGTAAGGGTGGCAGGTCAGCAAGTTACAGCTAAACGATAGGGGGTGGAAACGAGAGAAAAGGTAAGCAAGTTACGGAAAATAAATAAAAATAAACAAAGTATATGAGTAAAAATTGCATGAGTACATACATTTTTGCCGATATTTCAACACTAAATGCAAGAAATCACCGTGAGGACTTAGATTACAGCTCGATTGCAGCAACACGCAATCCACAATATTTGTAAGAGGAAGTTGGAGTGTAATATTACACTCGGCATGAATTTCTCCTTAGATTACAGTTTATTCAGACGTGCTTAAAACACTTAAAAGTGTGAATTGGCTGCACATTCCAAAGCGGCGCCCATTTGACGATGGGTGTTGAGACGCGGTGGGTGAAACAATCACCGAGACAACAGGTTCAGTGTGATCGCAACTTCCCATTGTGAATCGAGGCCCTGTCCCTGAAACGCGCGACACCTCATAGTGCCTCGCAGCAGTGCCTCACGGCGGTGCGGTGCCGCGCTGCGGGCTCTGCCGTACCACACGGGTCCCACCTCACCACACGGGTCGCCTCACCACACGGGCCCCGCCTCACCACACGGGACCCGCCTCACCACACGGGACCCGCCTCACCACACGGGCCCCGCCGCACCACACGGGCCCCGCCTCACCACACGGGTCGCCTCACCACACGGGATCCACCGCACCACACGGGCCCTGCCTCACCACACGGGACCCGCCTCACCACACGGGTCGCCTCACCACATGGGATCCACCGCACCACACGGGCCCCGCCGCACCACACGGGCCCCGCCTCACCACACGGGTCGCCTCACCACACGGGATCCACCGCACCACACGGGCCCCGCCGCACCACACGGGCCCCGCCTCACCACACGGGTCGCCTCACCACACGGGATCCACCGCACCACACGGGCCCTGCCTCACCACACGGGACCCGCCTCACCACACGGGATCCACCGCACCACACGGGCCCCGCCTCACCACACGGGACCCGCCTCACCACACGGGATCCACCGCACCACACGGGCCCTGCCGCACTGCGCGGGTTTGCGTGTAGAGACGGGCCTTGAGGCAGGGGTGACTCGTGCGTTGCCGCCCCACTCTGCGCACAGGGGCCTCCGGGAATGGTGGGACTGGCTGGACACCCAGTAAGGCCTCTCTCGGCTCTATCCCCGTAGCCGCTTATCCATTTCCACGTCGGCCTCAGTCGAGGAGACCCACGTCCCCTTGCCCATATCTGCCTCCCTTTAAACCATCGTGAGCGTTCGCCCTGGTCCCCGAGTCCCACTGTGCCGGCCCGGTCCGTGCAGGAATGAGCCTTCCCAGCCTCCGCGGATGTTTGTCGCCGCCCTCCTGTGTGTGCGTGAGCTCCTTGACCTCCTGACAGCGTCGCATCTCCATGACTAATGATCCCCTGTGTCAGATCCAAACCCATCACGTTTTTCTGAGCTGAGTCCAGACCATGACACCACAGCGTGCGCGCACAAGCAATGTGGAAATAATATTGCGAGCACTTTGCGGTGATTGGCAGTGCCCATTCCTTGAGTTATGATGAACCGGTTGTGCCATACCCGCTGGTTTGCGCATTTGCTAAGTGTGAAGGGTCTTGCTTCAGCTCAGGCCATCACATATGGTCCCTGCTTCCGCATCCCGACAACATCCACACATCCCCCCACGTTACCCACGAGCTTCCGCTCACCCCGACGCCACCGCGTGGCCCTCACCGCCGTTGTGGCTTCTCCGCAGGGGCTGCCTGGACCCCGCGGGGAGAAGGGCGCCTCGGGCATTCAGGGACCCGCGGGGATGAAGGTGAGGACCACGTCCACCCACAGACACGAGAGGAGCCGCTGACGTCCAGTTCTCCCTTTGCTATTATTTATTTGGGTTCTTACGAAATAAATCACAATAATATCGATAAACATATTCACCCGTTCAGTTGGAATTTAACGTCTACTAATGGTCCTTGAAATAATTCTGTGGCCTTACAGTAGAAGTGGTGCATGAATAAAGTATTGATGTTCAGCCAAGCATACACTTTTTAAGTATTGAAAAATGGGGGGAATTTTTTTATTTTAAATCCCAAGAAATGTAAAAATAGCGGAGATAATTCGGAGAAATGTAGAGAATCCACATGTGGTAGAACTGGCTGGCAGTGCCCTCCACGAATCTTCACAGCTGATGAATCGATCACCGTTATTTAAATTAGGCGAGAGGCCATTGAGACGGGAAATCTCTCTATCGAGGTAGAGCTTGAGTTCAAGAAGAGTCTTGAAGGATCTCTTGATTTCCTTGTGATAGATGTTGGGATATGCGTCTCTCAAACAAGTGGCTTGAGACCTGAGTTCTTCTTCTGGTGAGGGATTGAAGATTTTAATCATCGATAGACAAAGTGCACTGCACTTGCAGAGGATCGTGGAGAAAAACACATTTCCATGAGGGCCACTTGTCACTTTCCATGTCAGGACAGACTTCTCAGTCACACTCTGTGCGTAGTGTATGACCTCGGAGACCAGTTACGCTGTAAAGACCACACCACTGACGTCTCAAATTGCATTGCAGCAGAATACCGAGCAGGGTGCAGCTGATGGGGAAGCGGTGCGCGGCATTGATGTCACAACGTTCGCCCGACCGTGGAATTAAAAGAGGCGTCTGCTCGGTGCGCACGCCTCTGCGTGCGCGCGTTTGTTTCCTGCGCGTGTCCATCGCAGGGTGAGAGGGGGGAACCCGGGGTCGTCATTGCTGCAGATGGCTCCCATCTGGCAAGCATGGCAGGGCCCCAGGGACCCAAGGGTGACAAGGTGAGTCATGGCAGCAGCAGCACCTGCTACCTGTAGGCCTCATCCCAGTGCCGGCAGCATCACGGGCAGGGCCCCCCGGCTCCGCCCAGGGATCAGCTCACGGTCCGTGCTCGGAGGCAGCTCAACAGGGAGAGTGCGGGGAGGGCAGGGGGAAGAGAGACCGGGAAAGAGAAGCTGAGCCCAGCCGAATGTAGCAACGCTAAAGACAAACATCGAGAAAGACGCGGAGAGACTCAGAGACGCAGAGGAAGAGACGGAACAAGATCGACAAATGGAGGACACGGAGATAAACAAATGCAGAGAGGCAGAGAGAGAGACAAAGGCAACTGCTAGCTGGAGTAGTTGGCGGATGTGCTAATGGTATTCATGGGCCCACTTGTGTTAGTGTGTGTGTGTCAATTAAATTAGTGCCGCTCGATAGGAAGGCAGCAGTGGTTGCCCCGTGGTTGATGGAGTGCCCTTTCGCTCACCACCGGCTCGGGGCCACTGCAGGAGATGAGTGCTGCCCCGTTGCACGTTTAGGCAGCGGAGACGCTGACAATTGGCCTCGACCGTGCTTGGTTGCTCCAGCCGTGAGGACACCTGGAGCAGGGCGCGTGAGCACTAGCCACTCGGGAAACGGAGTTTTGTGACGTCGCACTCCGAGCGGAACGCTGGCTTGCGTGGCGCGCATGTTACCGCCGCTGTCTGCGAGCCTTGCCAACGGACGCGTTCCACCTTGTGGAAAATGCCGCTGTAGTCCAAGCGCAATGTGATTGGGAAAAAGTAAAAAAAAAGTGTGGCCGTGTGATTTGTGCCATAGGCAGAAATCACTGCTACTGTCACCTCCTTGATGATGACAGTGACGATGATGATAGCGGCGTTCACCTCATTCGCTCTTCTTGCTGTGTTGCAGGGCGATGCCGGCTCTCCTGGGTTGCTGGTGAGTTCCGTGCAGCCACGACGAGCACCTCCAGTTAGCACAGTTGGCTACGTACGGTGCGAAATAAGTTTAACATATGTACGTGCATAGCGAGTAAGTCGAGAAGCAGCTTGCATACGTGTGCACACCAGCCGAACTACTTGGCTCTCTTGGGGGAAATGAGCACTTGCTGCCCGTGGTTGATTTGTCCAGCGCTTGCCTTGCCTTGCTGCACTACTCCATCTGCACAAATAATAATTGACGCCGCCCTAAAGTTGAATAACAATAATATTGACTTATACTTTTAGAGCACCTTTCACCCAGAGATGACAAAGTGGTGTGCAGAGCGAATAACAGGAATAACATTTCGAGAGATAAAATAAGAGCAAAAAAAACCTCATAAATAAAATCATGCATTCGTGTGGTAAGAACACCCACTAAAATAAAATAACTGCAAAATACTGAGGAAGTGAAGGGGGCCTTCGTGGGTGGACGGCGCTTCGGGGTGGGAACCGAATCGTTGCCGAGAGACTCGGCACTGCCCCACACCGAGTAGTCCGGTGGATTCCACGTGGCGAGATGTCCCTGTTGAGCGGAGAACGGAGGGGGAGCGCCGCGACCTTTGGGCGTGCACAGCGGCAAGCGGCCGCAATCGGGGTACCGGAGGAGAGGGCTACGGAGGGAGACGCTGCGCAGCTCCTGGCAACGGGCTTCCGCGCCGCCGCGTCCATTGAACCGGCGACGTTTCCTCGAGGGCTCGCCGCTCCGCACTCACCCTTGGGCTAGGCGCTTCCCCGCCTGGGAGCCCACGTGGAGCCCCGGGGGCCAGGGCCGGCTCACAGGGACCGAGCGCCCGCGCTGGCCGCACCCTGGCTTCGGCGGGGGCCAGCGAGGCCTCGCAATGTCCTCACCGTGTCCCTCTTCTCGTTCGTCGCCAGGGTCCGGTGGGTCACGCCGGAGTCAAGGGGGAGTATGGCATGCCGGGGAGGCCCGTAAGTGCTCTTCTCTGCTGTCGCTCTGTCCACGTTTTTTGATGTTTGACGTAAAGAGGGCCTTTGCTCTAGCGTTGAACGTGTTTGTGCGTGTGGTGCAGTTCGCGTGAGTATTACATTGGTGTTACAATGCAAGTCACTCGATTGATATATACACGGCAATCATCACCCACTACTGCCAAAAACCTTGCAGGACCCTCCTGAAAAAGAGTCATGAGACTTGGTGGGTAAGAAGTGTAATGAAATATTACAATCAGTACGGCTTCTACCCACAGCAGAATTGTCATAATCGCACAACAATTCCTCGTCTTAAATTTTTCATTCATAAGACTTGGCCATCTTCATAATGCACCTGGATTTTAACCCAGGCTTCACTATTTGAAGTGAAGATGTTTACCTCGCAGAGCCACAGATCCACTCGATGCACTCAGTGCCTGGAACTCTCAAATGCTCACAGGCTTCACATGATATCTTTATAAGCATCATGAATGCACCAAAAACTAATCGACCCGGTGCATCGTTACACTGCCTCTGTCGTTCCGTGGTTGGATTGCTGACTTTGTGTTCTCAGGGTCGGCCGGGAGTGAACGGCTTCAAAGGTCAGAAGGGCGAATCTGGAGGAGGTGTTGGCCTGGGAAATGTGAGCACCTCTACCGTGCATCCTCACAACTCTATCACACCGCACACAGCACACAGTACACACTGCACTGCACAGTACACCGCACCGCAAACACCGCACAGCACACTGCACCGCACCACAAACACAACGCAAACACCACACAGCAAACCGCACAGTAAAAACCATACCACACACCACATCGCACACCACACCTCACACCCCACAGACCACATCTACTACACCACACACACCCTACTCTTAGACCACACGTATACTACTACACCTACCACAGCACACCACATAAACTACACTTACACTACACGAACCACCCCACACACACCGGACATCACGTATTGCACCACACACAGACACTCCACACATACACTACCACATACCACACACTACCACTTACCTTGTGTCTTCCAGCATCGTTTGTTTTGGCAGAAAAACCCAGAATCGGTTTTGGACTTCTTACGTTTCGTCAGCGGTCTGTGTCCTGTCGAACGAATGCCGCCGGATTATTGTGGAATCGTAGGCAGGAGCACTCCACGAACACCGGAGTGCTCAACCAGCGTGGTGCAGCGACATTGTGCACATTTGATGATGCCCTCCCATGTAAATTGTGGGCAATACAATAACAAATATGTTAATATCTATCTAAATAGGTAGCCGTGCAGAGGAGGGGCTGTTTCATCACCGAAGCGAATAGAGTAGCAGCATCTGTGCGGCATCCGCTCGTCGTAGCGACGCAGCGAGCGTTCCCACGCGTTTCACCGCTTCACAGGAGTTGGCCTTTCTCTGTCCGCAGAGTTTCCCCGGCCCTCCCGGACCTCCTGGCCCGCCTGGCCCCCCGGGCCAGCCGGGGTTCCCCGTGGACGTCAACAACAGAGTAAGAACGCGGATTGCAGTCCCGTGGCCCCCAACCGCCGCTGCTGCTGCTGCTGCCCCCGCCGCCGCTGCTGCCGCCGCTGCCGCCGCTGCTACCGCTGCCTGTATCGTCGTGTTCCCATCCTCGTGTTTCTCGCGTCATCGCGCATTTGCTGCCCGTCACTGTGCTGTCTCTTGTCTCTGTCCCCCCTTGTAGCGAGTAGTTCCACCACCTCCTCGCCCCCACTGCAAAATCCCTGTAAGTCATTGCGCACATTGGATCGGTCCGAACAAACGGTGAACAAGAGGAGGAGTAAATGGGTCGTGATCAACAATGACAATGGATGTCAGAGGCTCACAAATGTCAATTTTTTTTGTTATATATATATGCATTCGGGCATCTTTACTCATTAAATTGGCTGAGACAGCATTTGATATTCATACTTTGCAGAGCAAAACAAAGTACACGGGAATAATTGTACTCTTTGCCAGGTTTTGTTATACTTCTGCTTATGGCCGATGGAGGGCAACGGCTGAGATTGTTGAGCCAGATGATTGGGTCAGGAGTCGCGGAATGGCGTGTCGCTGTGATGATGCCTCCTTTGTATTTTACCAGGGAATGTGTAGTTGCCTGGGGGAGGTGATAACGCCTTGTCATTTACTTTGGCTACGTTCCAAGTTTTGGAATTCAGCTGAAGCCACTGCTCACATTTTTTGATGATGACCATTCGAAGTTCCGGTAAGGCAGCTCCTGGGATTGAAACATCGAATGCATCCCGACTGCCTCAGCAGCAAGCACGCGAATATGGCTCTTCAGCCATATATAAAATTATTATTATCTGTACATGAGTAATTTATAAATGCGGATTAACAAAGTAAGCCCGAATCAATCAGCAACTGCAATTTTGTAGACAGACTCCTCCTCGCGACTTAGTAAGCACCCCACATTCACCGCACGGAGTGAACTCGTTTGAGCACCCTTTACAATTCCACTGAGGAGGGCGATTCGAGTACAGTCCATCATCGATTAGCCAACTGCTTCGGGGGGCAGAGGCGTGCCCGATGAATAAAAACCGCCGGATAATCACTAAATCGTTATTTAAAATATCTTATTTTTGCACATTCTTGCATAACATGTTTTTAGGTGTTGTGTATATGTTAGTGATTATGATGAAATAGGCATCAATAAATATACAAATAGACACGAATAAATATTCTCATGTCCAAAGCACTGGAGCCGCCACTCATTGGGTCTCCCCCATGGGGTGCATCGCGTAGGAGTGGCGGCGCTATCGAGGATATTCCACGGAAAGCGTGCAATCGCTCTTTGAGCGTTGAGTACACCTCGCAGAACAACCCGGCGCATTTTCACGCTCAAGGGGACGCGATGAAGCGGTGATCGTAAAGGAAATCCGTGAGAGAGCCCAGGTCACCGAGTGGTGCATGGCCCAGCGGGGCAGTGGCCACTAGGAGCTCGTCTTGTCGGAGTCCCAAGTCACTCGGCCTGTCTTGTGCTGCACTCACCCTGTCTCAGTGTCTCCGGCATGCCACCCATCAAAGGCCTCGAGCATCAGGCTGCGTTTGGTATTCGACGGCACGTTTTCCCAGATACGCAGCCGCAAAGCAAAGAGAGCGAGATCAGCGCAACAAAACTACGGCGGTTGTTTCCGGAATGTGGGGCATAGGATCACAGGGGGGGTACTTGATGGCCAAACGCAAATCCTTGATTCCACGTGAAAAAAAATTACTTCTTAAAATGTAAAACACAATTTTAACGTAGGAAGCAGCGGCATGGAGTAGGGAAACGTGCTTGCAAACGCAAAAGCAGCCGGGTGTTCATGGTGTGTTAGCGGTGCCCTTTGCACCCCATGTGTCTGTCAACGCTGTGTGTGCCATGAAGCTGCAGCGCTGCCTGCCGTGTTCGCTCTGTCACCAGCTGCCCTCTGCTGTCACCTCACTGTCGTGTCGTGCTGTAACCAGCTGTGCTGTCACCCCACTGCCGCGTTGTGATGTCACCAGCTGCCCTCTGCTGTCACCCCACTGCCGTGTCGCGCTGTCACCAGCTGCCCTCTGCTGTCACCCCACTGCCGCGTTGTGATGTTACCAGCTGCCCTGTGCTGTCACCCCACTGCCGTGTCGCGCTGTTACCAGCTGCCCTGTGCTGTCACCCCACTGCCGCATTGTGATGTCACCAGCTGCCCTCTGCAGTCACCTCGCTGCCTTGCCATGCATGCACACAGTTCAAGTTGAGAATTGAAAAGTGCTATTAAAGTCGCGCTATTCAAGCCACTTTATCCGAGTTCTTTTCTGTACGAGCACCAGATATGATTTCCTTGCCTTCCACATACAATGTGTTTTGTATGCGCACAAAAGCCCAGCATGTTCAGATGTCTTAATGCCACTTGAATGGCGTGGCATTGTTTACATTTATTAACAGTGTAAGTGTTAACAAACTTATTCCTAAGTTGTCATAAAAATATACTGAGTTTCTTTTTAAACATGTCATTGATTAACTTGCACAAATGAAGTGACATTGTTGGGACTTCGAATTAAATATAACAATAAACGTGTGAGAGTGCATTATTTTGGCAACTGTTTGTAATTGTTAGCGAGATGCCTGCAGCAGCATTATATTTAGCTGATTCACTAGCATAACGAGCATCTGTTTGTGTCAAAGTGAAGGTTTGGCCCACGTAAATTAAATTGCCAATAATTTCCTTTAAATAGTGTAACTTTCCTATATCTGACGCTGTCAATGCAACCTGCCATGCAAATATGAGCGTGACCCCAATTGTTCATCAGAATCAGTGCTCAGAGTTCATGGGTTTTACATATTTAGTCCTTTAGATACAATATAAGCCGCTATGTTAACCAGAGATCCATTCCCTCACAATAAAAAAGCATGAATTGTTGTTTACGATTCTGAGATCAAGACTGTGCGACCACTTGATGCCACGCCATGAGCCCATGTTGACTTGATAACCACAACAGTCACGAAACGCGACTTGGAAAATAAATCCAGTTCCCTTGTGTTGCTTATTGCCACTGAAAGCAGTCCGGATTTCTCTCTGCCAGCCGCAGCTCCTTCATGACCAACAAAGGGACCTGACAAACATGGCTAATGTACCTGTGCTCAGTAATGGCCCTCATGTATAACACACTCATCATTAATGGGGTTAGCCAAACATCCCACTGTAGGATCACAGAACTTGGACAAGTGTCGGTGCCAGTACTGGCTGCCTTGCCAAGCGCTTGTCTGTGGGTTGCCGCGCCTTCGAGCCGAACAAAGTCTGCGGCGCGTATCGAGCGCTGTGGGCGTACATCGATGTTTACTCTTTATTTATTCTGTGTGGGTATGCAGGTGGACCACTTCCAGCCGGGGGTGCATTCAAATTTCGGTGAGTGGCCGCATTGCGGCTGTTGCTGCTGCTTGGTGGTGGTGGTGGTGGTGGTGATGCGTCACCACCGCGTGGTCACGTGGTCACGTGGTCGAAGGTCTCGCCCGCAGGTCGTGTCGTGGGCAGAGCGCTCGATAGACTGCAAGGAGGGAAAGAATGTGTGGAGTGGGGGGGGGCGGTCGTTGATGTTGCCCGACGGGAGCTGAAGGAACCGCAGCTGAGACTGGGTCGCAGAGACGAGTTGGATTGCGAGAGACGTAGAAGAGGTGGAAGAAGCTGACCCACCCAGCCAATGGAACAAATAAAGAGAAGAAATGAAGTAAATTTTATAAATAGTGAAGAGTGGTCAAACAACCTCCATGGACGAACAACATGGGGAAGCCTTCATCAAACTATGGATTGACAAAGGCCTGCAAATTATTGTTTTTATGATGATCATATGCAGTAACGTATAATAACATGACTTTCAACATCCATAGATCTCTCATACATACAAGCAAACAAGCACGTGTGTGCTATATTCTTTGGGTCTTTCGGTAAAGTCACGTAGATAGGTTCAAAGAAAATAACAAAAAATAACAAAAAAACTACGACGTTTCGACCACAACACAAGCGATCATCATCAGGAAGAAAAAGGAGGGGGAAAGCTGCTGAGGCAGACTGTTTTAAAGGTTTAAAATGGGTGTAGCCCAAGGGTCATAAACGAAGTGGGCAGGGCTAGTGATGTTAATGTGAGAAATTAGCATGTTAATGGCAGTGGCTATGTTAATGTGAGAGATGAGCATGTGGATGGGAGATCGCAGAGCAGCAACGTCGAGCTCGGGGAGCGAGGTGGCTGCGTTAGTGCGGGAAATTTTACCTGTTAATGTAAAATCAGAGAGCCCAAAATAACAACTAGCATCGGAAGGTGGTAGGATGGGAACATCACAGCCAGTTATTACTTTAACTGGTTGATAACGTCCTTCCAATGATTGCTCAGTTCATACCCATCTTCTCGATTGAAGTTGTGTGTATATGTGGATGGCTTCATGAACTAACCTTTGTTGATAGCCAGTGGGTTTGCAAAGTACCTTTCGTCTTAGAGAAATCTATTTCGTGTGAGCCCAACGCATTAAAACAATGATCAGCCGCGGCCGAAATGTTCGTCCTGCTGTGTTTCAGATCTGCCTTATGTTCACGAACACGGTCCGAGACATGTCGCTTAGTTTCCCCAATGTAACTACTGCCGCAGACACCACTTAGTTTGTAGACGCCGGGGTATTTCATGTCAGGGATCATATCCTTCACAGATGGAATCAGATCACGAATTTTATATACTGTGTTAAATCGAACCTGGATCTTGTGTTTGCTCATGATTTTGGAGATCGTTTTGGTGACCCCTGCTCTGTATGGCAAGGTGATGGTTTTGATTGGGTCCTCAGATGGTTATTTCCCAACGGTTGGGGTGATAGCTTTACGGATTGTGCAGTCTGAATATCCATTCATCTTGAGAACTTGGTGTACGTGTTTCAGTTCACTGGCTAGGTGATGATGGTTGGAAATACATCGAGCTCTATGGTATGGAGTTTTAATGAAGGAATTCTTCTGGGAAGGATGGTGGTGGGAGTCAGGTTTTAGATATGCACCCGTATGGGTGGCTTTCCTGTAGACAGTGTCCCATTGAGCCGTCTGGTCTCTTTTTGATGAAAACATCCAAGAATGGTAGCTTGCCATCCTTTACCACCTCCATGGTGAATTTGATGGCTGGGTGTATGGAATTGATGTGGTTGAGGAATTGGTTCAGAGCTGGTAGGCCATGTGGCCAGATGACGAACGTGTCATCTACGTACCTCTTCCACAAGGACGGACGTAGAGTGGATGCCTGGATGGCATCTGTCTGAAATTTTTCCATGAAAACATTGGCAACAACTGGAGAAAAGGGAGAACCCATTTGGGTACCTTCGACTTGTTTGTAGAAAGTTCCATTCCACGTGAAGTAAGTATTGGTGAGGCAGTGTCTCACCAGGGCCGGTACATCAGCATTCAGTCCTTGTTGGACCAAATCTTCAATGATTGCAATGGTGTCAGGCACAGGAACTTTGGTAAACAGAGAGACTACATCGAAACTAATGAGCAAATCACCTGGACATAGTAAGATGTCCTTAATTAACGATACCAAGTGAGCTGAGTTAAGTACAGCTGAGGTGGTCTTACCAGTGAATGGTTGTAAGGTTTGGGACAGAAATCGGGGCAAGTTTGAAGGTGGGTGAGTCAATGGTGGAGACGATAGGATGGAGTGGTGTACCCTCTTTATGGATTTTTTGGTAAGCCATACAGTCTGGGTGGTCTAGCAGCAGAGGGTTTTAAATAAAACCGCTTGGTTGGTTCGATTAAAGATGTCGAATCGGTGATGATATTGTTGGTTTTCCTAACGAGGCTGTTGGTGGGATCTCTTTTAATTTTTTGTATAGCTACCATCATTAAGTAGGTCCTGAATTTTGTTATTGTATGTGGTTTTGTCCATGATGACTGTGGCATTGCCCTTGTCGGCTGAGAGGATGACGATGTCATCTCTCTTTTTTAATTGGGAAAGCTCAAAGCGGTCATCCTTACTGATGTTGCTAATAGGTGTCTTAGCGTTTTTCAGAATTGCAGCGATTTCCAATCTTGACCCAAAGAATATGAATTCCTGCAGTCACGAAAGCTGTAAGTCAAGATTTTTCACGTGTGTGCTGTTCTGTGCATCTATGGGACCGTGGGTGTGGCCCACGGTGGTGGTATTGTAGCGGTTAGCGCTTCGAAACCCGGGGACCCAAGTTCAATTCTTGCTCCATGCCAACACAAGTGACGATTATCTGAACCAGTCCTGGGCCTCCCCTAGGTCGATTCGGCTTCAAATGAGTCCCTGGTGCGGAGACAAAGGTGGCCGGGCATGGTGCTGGCCACTCACCCCCTCGTGTGCTGTGCCGGCCTTCATAGGTGGTGCTCGCTAACAGCACTTGCGCCAACAGTCTGTTTTGGTTATAAGGGGGATCTTTTTTTCATTTTACCAGGTAAGGCCCACTAAGCTATATGGGCTATTTTTCAGAAGTGACTTGGCCACAAATGCTAAACGTGGAGGGAAAAACCGGAGGAACTGGAGAAAAATCCACGCGACCACGTAAACTCCAAATATACAGCAGGCGTCAGGGTCGGGATCGAACCCACGGCCTCCTGTGTACCGAGTGAGGGAGTTAACATCTCGTCTTTTGGTGTGCTGTGTGCTGTGAACGCGAGCAGGGCTGAAGGGCGAGAAGGGCTCCATGGGCTACCCAGGACACCACGGCTCCAACGGGGAGAAGGGAGACCCGGGGCCTCCAGGTTCCCTGGCACTGCGCGGCGCACCATGCACGACACAGACTGTGCTGCTTCTTCTGCTGCTGCTGCTGTGTATTCTGGGCCTTCACCACAGGGACACCGCGGTGCTGCTGTTGAGCAAGAGGCCGTAGTCACGCTCTCCTAGAGGCGTGTGCTGTCTCGTCATTGTGCAACACCCCCAACTCCTCATCGCTCACCGCGCACACTGCTCCATCGTCAAGCAGATCCCCTGCGGGACTTTTGCCGTCCACATTGAGAATCATCCCCTCCTTCCGTTCTTGTGTCTTGTTTCCTGTTGCTTCCTGCTGATGCTGCTTTCTTCTGCTGTTGCTTCCTGCTGCTGCTACACCTGTTCTCATTTTCCCGCTGCCGTCCGATTTAGTCAAAGACCTTCCTCTCCGCGTCTTTCCATCACCCATAGCCTGCATGAATATATTCTCTCCGCCACCGCTGCCTCTTTTCATAAATACTCTCAAAGTAGCGCACGCTTTACATGGGCTAAACTCGAAGCCCCGTATTCTTAGTCACGGCTCGGCTGAGGCTCTGACCTCAGGGGAGCCGACTCAGAGCCACCGTGGAGCTTAACTTGAGAAGCTCTGAGTAAGATCCCAGCTGTGCTCAGCATTGGTCCCATGATGTTTGATATAAAAATTGTTTTTATTTATTCATTTGTATTATTCCGTTTTTTTTTATCTGTGTTATGTCTGTCACGGAAACGGTGTGTGATTTTTATTGATGAAACCCGACTTCAGAGCTTCTTAGCCCACAGGGTTCTTCAAAAGAAACTGAACTGAGGCCGAGCCCGAGCCAAGCCATGGCCGAGCCGCTCACCCACGTGACTTTGAAACCGAGCGAGCGGCTCAGGCCTGAGCTGATCCTGAGATGGCAGTGACGCAGTTTAACTCACCTTGGCGATGTTTGTTCCAGGGGCGCCCGGATCCATCACGAACATAGCACAGCTTGCCGGGATCAAGGTAAGGGTCTTTGGCTGCGTCGTCTTATAGTAGGCTCAGTGCAGTACAATGTTTCGCGGTGCGATGCTGTATTAAACGTTATGATGTGAAGATTCTTAGGGACATCAGTTCCCAAAACTATGTAGTCGTAATTTTTTGCATTTGTTATCGTGTTGTTTTTTTCTCATTTACTGTACGTCCAGTATAAGGGTACTTAAAAGTTGCTCAACTGCAGTTCACTCAACATAAGCCTCCCATTAACATGTAGGCTTTCGTAACCAATATTTTCCGTAATAGGGTTTTTGGGTTAGATAGCATAAATATAAATGCGTCTTGACTTAAAGCTTTCGTGACTGCAGGAATTCATGTGCTTTGGGTCTTTCGGTAAAGTCACGTAGATAGAAAAATAATGTAAAAAATACGACGTTTCGATCGCAACACAAGCAATCGTTCTTAGGTGAAAAAATATTTTCGACGAGCTTTGTGGCTCGTCGGATTTCTCGAGGGTAAATAAAGATTCCGATCGATTGCGATCCTCTGTGCCCTCGACTGCAGGGGGAGCGCGGCGAGTCTGGCATGAAGGGCGAGCCTGGCACGGTGGTCTACGGGGACTTCCCTCACGGGATTCCCAGCGTCCCCGGGCCCCCAGGCATCCCAGGAAGGCCGGGACTCGTGGTGAGAGATGCCGCCCTGTTGAGAATGCTCACTCACAGACGTTCGGCAAGGGGCAGCATCACCAAAATCGAATGACAAGTCGCGCCGGCAATCGGCCGCTTTTCTGTTGTTGTTGTGATGTGCTAAAGCAGTATTGGTGGCGAGTGTGTGGTGAGTGCTTATGAGGAAGTATACCCTGCTGTGAACGGTGACGATTTGCCTACGATGCATTAGCGCGCCCTTGCGCACGTCCAGGGTATGCACTCATTTACCTCGAGGAGCTGTAACTCCCCTTGAAAATGTAAACGTTAGACCTTTTCTTAACGCTTTCATCACTGATAGCCTACACGCAGAATGATGTCTCGCCTGCATCGTTACCTGTAAATATGTAGTCTACAATAGAAACAGCTAAGACGATTAATTGCTTTCAGTCTCTTGGTTTACATTCTATGAAATTAGTATTAAATCATGGTTGCTAAGCGCAGGTTCAAAGACCGAAAATGCCTGGTGGGCAGGAACAAACGGCACTATCAAAGTTCTAATAGACAAGAGTTAACACGTTTCTTGGTTGAGCAAGGTTATATGAAGTCAGGGAAAGAGACGGTAATTGGAGGAGGACATTTCTAAAGTGGAGCAGTACGAGGGTAGAAGCAGAGAGAAGTGAGGCGGCCTGCAGTGTGGTGAGTGGGTGGGTGGATGGGTGACTGAGTAGGTGAGTGAATGGGTGGGGGAGTGAGTAGGTGTCTAAGTGATAGTGTTGTAGGAGAAGCGGTGGCACAGTGATTAGCATATTGCGACCCGAGTTCGATTCCTGCTCATGGCCAACACCAGTGATTATCTGAACTATTCCTGGGCCTCCCCTAGGTCGATTCAGCCTCAAATTAGTACGTGGTACAACGTGTAAACATCGCCACGCGTGAGACGAAGGCGGACGGGCATGGTGCTGGCCACCCACAACCTCGTGTGCTATGCCCTCCTTCGTAGGTGCTCGCTAACAGCACTTGCCCCAAGATTCTGTTAAGGTTTCTGGGGGGATCTTTGGGTGAGGTGAGTGGGTGAATGAGTGGATGAGTGGGTTAGTTATTATCACGTGCAGTGTAGTGGTTGAACACAGTGTGGATCAGACAAATAAGTCGTGTCTATCGAGTCCTCAGCATGGGATTAGGAATCGAGGAGTGACGTTCATGGGAGCAGTTGCCATGGTCATGGCAAATGGACATGCCAAGACCACGCCTCGCGGTTTGCACACACAAACCCACAACGCTTACCCAATATTTGAGTGGTTTGCCAAACATCTTGTTTTCTAATATTCCAGCTCGACACCCACGAATAAGTTTCAGCTTGAAGCTAACCCAGTTGCTGCACTCGTGCACTGAGAGAATGTTAAACACGCCACGGGTGGACAGATTGAATGGTTTATGCACATTATGTGCAACACGCCCATGCAAATCTTAATCTATATATATAACAGGCAAATTTGTGAATATGTGTGTCTGTTTGAAATGTTTAGCATACTTCCCGACATGCAACAAACTTGAAATTTGGCATGTGGGTAGCTTCGAGACTGTACATAATGCTAAAAGTCTAAAAATAGACTTTTGTAATTTGGGGAGGCGGGGTGGCACAATAATGGATATATTTTTCACGGCAAGGGAGCGGTGACGTCACATCTGTGATGTCACCCGCACGCGGCAGCGTCACGCAGTGTGCCTGCTGACGTCACGCATCCCCCACCCTCCGCGTAGGCCGTGTGATAATTCAAGACAAGAATCCAAGTCTCGGGCGAAGCCGGGTAGTAAAGCTGGTATTTGTATAGAGCGGCCTCACTCAAGGCGCTCTGCGACAATGCTTACAAAGCGGTGACAGATAGGAATGACGTAGATGGCGGGGGTGTGCCACAAGGATTGAGGAACAAGTGACGGCGATAGAGAGGTGCTTAGGAATGACGACAGGGCAGAGGAGGGGATGGGAAGGAGTGGAGGGGCGGGAGAATGTGACAGCGCTGACTTGGTGTGCTTCATCGGCAGGGCCCCAAGGGAGACTCGGTGGTGGGTCCGAGTGGCCCCCCGGGCAGCGCCGGCCCCCCTGGATCTCCGGGATACGGCTACGAGGGGCCCCAGGGCAGGCCAGGCCCCCCTGGGCCTCCAGGGCCCCCCGGCGGTCAAGGACACACCTCGCCAGGTATTCTCACAGTGATCTGATGCCTGCTGCTGAATTTTTGGAGTTTGCGGCGTCTCTCTTTCCCCGTGGTGGTCGCATGGATTTTTTTCCGGGCCTTCCGGTATTTGCCTCCGTATCACACGTTTAGGCTGCCATAAATTTCCACATGATGATGAGCCACTTTGTTGAACTATCAATTGTGGCCAGGTCTCTTCTGAAAAGAGCTATATAGCTCAGTGGGGCTTACCTGGTAAAATAAGAAAAATAGTTTCATAAATCTGGTAATCCACCAGCGTGTAGCAAGCGTGAATCTGCTGACGAGACCCATAAATTCAAAGCTGCTCCAAAGTTCGCTGACTTAAACATATGCTGCTGCATAATATTGGTCTGGAAAGCCAATAGGCAGATGGACTGAAACATATTCAGGTATCCCTCGATTTACAAAAGGGATGCCTTCAAAACACACACGTAAAATTACATTGTGTAAACCAGAACGGCTTTTCAATTTAGTAAAAAATATTTGGGATGTTTTTTGCACAGTCATTCCGACTCTACTCCTAACATTTTCGCGAAAAAAGAATAATAATAAAGAACATGAATATTGAAACGATTGAATAATAATTAATTTAAAACACCAACAAAATTAAAATTTTCAAGGAACTCCTTCATGCAGATGTGCTGCGTGTAGGAATCTCTGTAAAGGTGATGTGGAGGCGTCGCTGTTGCACTTCAGGGGCACCGTGACGCTGTCGCGGATGGCTGAGGCAGCCTCCCGGGTGCCTCTTGTTTGACGATCTCGTGGTGCGTGGCCGCAGTGAAATTTCGTTCAAGCGGAAATTCGATTTCGTTAATCAAAAAAAAAATTGTCCAGAATGCTGCTTATATATACACACACACACAGAAGAGATGCGCAGTTGCCTGGGCTCGTTGGCGACCTATGCGAGAGAGTGACCCTGCTGCCCACGCTGCTTCCCCCCCCCCCCCCCCCCCCCCGTGCGCTCTCTCTCCCAGGAGGCTCCGGTCCCAGCTACGTCCTCCAGGGAGCGGTGGGGCCCCCCGGGCCACCAGGACCCGCCGGCTCCTCCAGCGGGGTGCGTGACGCACGCACGAACTCACGCCGACTGTCGCAGTTGCAGATAACGCGGCCTCTAGGCTGGGTGACACGGTGGAGTGGGATGGGGTGGGGGCTTCTACTCTGAGCCAAAACTGCTTGGGTTGACTCCTAGGATCCAACTTGAGATTAAGCCGCACTCTGATGTGTCGGGGCGCCATGGCGGCGAGATGTTTTCTGCCTCATGGGTTTGATTCTGACCCTGACACCTATATATTTGGAGTTTGCATTTTCTATCTCCCTGCGGTTGTGTGGATTTTTCTCTGGGTTCTCCGGTTTTTCCCCTCCACATTTAGATACATGGCGCTAGAGCCACTGCTTATCGCTACGGCCACCGCGTTCCCCTACGGCCACCGTGTGCCCCTACGGCCACCGCGTTCCCCTATGGCCATCACGTTCCCCTACGGCCACCGAGTTGCCCTATGGCCACAGCATGCTGCTATAACCACGGCGTTCCGCTTTAGCCACCGCGTGCCGCAATAGCTACCGCGTGCCACTGGGCCGTGCTGCAGGTGACGATAACGAACTCCGTGGAGGCCATGCTGCAGACGTCGCGAGCCACGCCGGAGGGCGCGCTGGTGTACGTGCGCGAGACGGGAGACGTCTACATCCGGGTGCCCGGGGCGTGGAGGAAGTTACAAGTGAGGCCACACGCACACACTTGTGATTATGATTCCACACAATCAGGAGAACAACTTTAACCAAACTAAGGCAAACAAGCAAGCCAACCATGGACTGCCGTTTGGGTGGTTGGGGCACGCTGGCGTGCGAATCTACGCGTCGCATGCTGTATTTCCACGGCCATTGGAAAGCAGGCCCTGGCCCTCCTGGGTAGTTCCAAGCAGGCCCAACGCGACTCAGAGAGGCCCAGCACCGCCAGAGCCGTAAGAATCCTTGGCCTCGGCCCCCACCGTCCCTCTGACCCGCGACCCTCCCCGTCTGCGATGTGTGAGTGGAAAAGCAATATTTAAAGTAATTCTCTAACAACGTTTATCAAGGCCATGGCTTCGTCTAGAGCAGGGGTCGGCAGCCTGCGGCTCAGGAGCCGCAACGCGGCTCTTTAAGGACCGCTTCGTGACTCGTTACTTATTAAGGTCTACCACAGTCTCGTATTCCCATGCATTGTGGATCTTGAGATATTGATACTCTTAGGTTTTTTCGGTAAAGTCACGTAGGTAAAAAAAATAAAAAATAAAAATGAAAATAACTCAATTAAATCACGACGTTTCGGAGGCAACACAAGTCTCCGTCTTCAGGTGGGACCGTTACAGCTAAGTTTACTGTATCAAGTGAAGAGAAATCCAAGAGACAAGATCTTAAATACTGGTTAAGGGGAGGAGAGGAGCTTATCTAAATGTGGCAGTCAGGACTGGGAGGGTGGGGGGGCGGGGCTAGAAGGGGGAGGTGGGCGGGGCTAGAAGGGAAGGTACAAGTGAAGAACCTCCACAGGGGTTACGGCCGATGTTGGCTGCCAAAACCAAAATAGCAGCACTGTTAAACGCTTGGGATGTCAACAATTCGGTAAAATAGACTAGTACCTGTCAAATAAGATGGTACAAATATGCGTAGTTAAATATTTTTTACATGGTTAATAACATCTTTCCAATGATTGCTCAATTTGTACCCATCATCACGGTTGAAGTTATGTCTGTGTTTGTATATCTGGATGGCTTCGTGGACAAACCTTTGATGGTAGCCAGAAGGTTTGCAGAGCACCTTGGTCTCGGAAAAGGCAATATCATGAGAGCCCACAGCGTTGTAACAATGATCGGCAACGGCGGGAGACTCAGTTTTGCCGTGTTTCAGATCTGAATCTACGCGTCACACGCTGTATGAATTGAGATATTGAGTTTTTTTTACCGATTTCAAACAAAAAATGTCCCTTGTTATTTTGGTTGCGAACACCCTGGTTTAGACGGTTAAAAATGAACAACCAACGCTGCCGTAAGCTTCTGCCGTTGTTTTAAACGAGAGACAACCAGAAGGTTTGAACGAGCGGGCGGCCGACAACCGCGGATCACGCATCTCACTTCCACGTTGAACCCCGCGACATCCCAACGAGCTCCTGCCACTGAATTCACGTCGTGTTTGTCACAACAACAACAAGTGCTGTCCGCACCGTTGCCGGGGTGGGTTGCAGGCCCTGGCTGCAGCTCACGGTGGTTGGGGCCATAGCGGAGGGACGATTTTGCGACGCGATTTTCTTTTTTTTTGCTCCGATTTTTATTTGTTTTCATCCCCGTACATGTCATTTGTTTTCCTCTTTGTCATGTTGGTGGCCCAGGTCACTCTGGCGAGATGTTAACTACCTCGCCTGGTATACAGGAGGTTTGTGGGTTCAATCTCAACCCTCACGTCTGTATACAGTGTTTGGAGTTTGCGTGTCTCTCTCCCCGTGGTAACGTGGATATTTCTCTGGGGTGCTCACGTTTTTTCCTCCAAATTTTGAAACTTGTATTTAGAGTATTTGGCTGCTATACATTTCCACTTTATTGCGCTATCATTTGTGGCCAAGTCGCATTTGAATTAAAGCTTGAGTTCTCACCCTGGTTACGCAAAACGAGCTGGCTGCAGGGTGATATAAGAACGGCATTGTGATCAACTTGTGCCATTGAATGCATCTATAAACTGTTGTAGTTTTGATTAAAAATAAGAAAATGTTTTTACTCTTTCTGGCAATAAAACTAGCGTTAAGATGTTCAAACACCAAATAGAAACCCTTTCCAAAAAGAAAGTCTGCATTATCCACACGTACTTGTAGCAAAACATGAAAACAAACACGCTCTGATAATATTTGCATCGTCTTTGAAACTGATTGGTCTACACCAGAGACAGCCTCTTTATGGCCTTGACTCTCCAGTGTTAGACCAGAGAACGCCAAAAGGCGAACAGCGCAAAGACAATGCCGGTATCAGAACACTTAGAGCTCGGGTCGAGTGGTTAGGCCAATCAATGTTGTAGTGGCGTGATGTGTGTCGTGTAATCTTCGTCTTTGTCATCGTCGTTGTTGTTGTTGTTGCAGCTTGGAGACACCATTGCCATCCCTGGCAGCAACACCCACGTGAGTCACCCGTTGCTCCCCAGACCATCGCGATTCCCTTCCCCTGCTCGTGGCACGTTGCCACTAGCAGTGGGCCGCGTGCAGTCTGTGGGTCTCTGCGTGAGTCTGTAGGTCTCTTTGTGAGTCTGTGGGTCTCTGTGTGAGTCTGTGGGTCTCTGCGCAAGTCCGTGGCTCTCTGTATTAATCTCTGGGTCTCTGCGCGAGTCTGTGGGTCTCTGCGTGAGTCTGTGGGTCTCTGTGTGAGTCTGTGGGTCTCTGCGCGAGTCTGTGGGTCTCCGTGTGAACTCGTGTCCACTGTGGGGTTCACACCCGCTGTGCTCTGAAGCCAGCGGCTGGATCCACAACCTGGACATTGATTTATAGTTGTTACTCAACTCGTATCGATACGAAAGAAGATGAAGAACGCAGAAATGAGTTTGAGCTGCACATTGCAGCTGCACTTTGATTTGACTTGCTTAGGGGTCACATCACCGCCGCCGTGACCGAGTGTTTGTTTTCCACCCAAGGCTCGTCTGCCCCAGAGCGAGGTGGTGCAACTGAACCCCCAGCCAGCGTGGCCTCCCCGGGCACCCAGATACCACAATGGACACAAGGTACGCAGCGACGGCGGACTGCTCACACTCGAAGCTGTCTCCACTCAGGGAGGGGAGCCCCGTGTACATGGGAGGAAGAACAGCCCGAGAGATAAACGCAGAGACACACGGAGAGGGGCACATGGAGAGGGATACATAAGCATGCAGAGACGGAGAGACGCAGAGAGCTAGACCAGTTACTATGAACTAAAAAACTATTCACTTTCTTTTTATTTTATCAGGTAAGGCCCACTGAGCTATATAGCTCCTTTTCAGAAGCAACCTGGCCACAAATGATAGGCCAACGAAGTGGTTATCAACATGTGTACATTTATAGCAGATAAATACTCTCAACGCATTTTTCAAAATGTGGAGGGTCAAACCGGAGGACCCCGATAAAAATCCACGTGACCCACGGGGAGAGAGACATGCAAACTCCAAATATACAGGCGTCAGGATGGGGATCGAACCCATGACCCTCATGTGTACCAGGTGAGGTCGTTAACATCTCGCCACCCTTACACAGAGAGAGGAACATGGACAGATACGGAGACAGAGAGGGGAGGTCACAGAGACGCGCAGAGGCACATGGAGAGACACAGAAGGACACAGAGCAACAGACAGAGATAAGTAGAAGAGAGGCAGAGAGATATTTATAGACAGACGGACATGCCATCCAGAGTGGGGGGCGAGCTTGCGGGGGGAGAGGGACAAAACGGATGAATTTACCAAGGTGGGCCTCACACAAAAGAGAGTCCCACGTTAGGCCAGTTTGTGGCATTCTGCCCTGAGTCTTCATGAACCTCTGGGCTGCCCTGGAGGCAGGCACAATCAGGGACAGCCACTCAACACCCATTCACCACACTGCACGTCACAAACACTCCCCTTGCCGCATCTTCCCCTCGCACTGCTCCACTCTGGCATTCACTTCCCTCGCGCCTGTACTCGACGACTGTGCTCAACTCCTTGTTCAAGTCGTTCTCACGGCTCGCTTCGCGTGCCCCCCTCTCCACCCTCCCGTGTGCCATTGCCGTGCCAGCAGCTCCACCTGGTGGCGCTCAACAGGCCAATGACGGGTGACATGCACGGCATCCGCGGCGCAGACATCCTGTGCTTCCAGCAGGCGCACGCGGCCGGCCTGCAGGGCACCTACCGGGCCTTCCTCACCTCCCACGACCAGGACCTGGCGGCGGTCGTGCGCAGGGCCGACCGCAACAGCGTGCCCATCGTGAACCTCATGGTCAGGCTTCCTCAGGGCCCCCCCTCTCTCTCTCTCTCTTCCCTGCTCCACTGCCTTCACCCTGAGCTCTCATTACTCTGATAGCGCTTGTCTTTGTGCTGTACGCCTTTTGGTGTCATCTGGTCTAACACCGTTTGAGACGAGGCTCGAAAGAAAGCTGTCTCTGGTGTGGACCAATCAGTTTCAAAGACAATGCATATATTATCAGAGTATGTTTTTTTTTGCATCCTGACCACAAACAATGTGGTTAATGCAGACATGATTCCTTGTAAAAGGTTTCAGTTTGGTGTTTTAACATCTTAACACCTGTTTTGTTACCAGAAAAAAAGTGGAAAACCTATTCTCATTTTTTGGTACTGGCAAAGGAGGTCCCATGATGGTGGTGAGATGTTAACTCCCTCGCCTCGTATGCAGGATGGCTGTGGGTTCGATCCTGACCCAGTGGTCGCGTGGATTTTCGTCTGGGTCCTCCGGTTTTTCCCCTCCACATTTCGAATTATGTGCTTATTCGGCTGCTATAAATTTCCAAATGATGAAGCTACTCGTTGAGCTGTCATTTGTGTCCAGGTCTCTTCTAAAAAAAAGAGCTACATAGCTCAGTGAGCCTTACCTCGTAGAATAAAAAATAGTTTATAATAGTAAAAACTTGTGCTGTGCCCCTTGCTCCATTGCCATCAGCTCTGCATCTCAGCGAATGTGCGTTAGTACTTTAAGTGTATGATGGAGAACCTCCGTGGGCCAGGTTGCTTTTACGTTTTGCAAAACAGATTTAACGAACGAACAGGGTGATACAAAGTGCCGTTCAGTGTTGACGTCCACAGTGCACGTTGAAAGCCAGTGAAACACGTGACACTTTGGTCAATGTTTTTTCTTGCACAAATGGAAAATTAAAAACTCTCCAGTGTGTGACTGTGGCCATCCAGAAGAGGCCCTACAACGTATAACGACGCAATGCCCGGTCCACAAATACGAAGGAGATATCAGAGCGGCGATGATGATACACTACTCCGCTTGCTCCTGCCACGGTTGTCTGGCTTCACCACCTGAATGTGAAATTTAAGTCGTTGTTCTGCATCTACATCAGCAGCCGTACGAAAGAAAGAGAATGCCATTGGTTGCTATGGGGGGAGATCTTCAATTCCAGAATGGAATTTGCAGGGATCGAATCGTTGTGACCATGCCTGTAGCTACCTTTTGATATTGTGGGTATTACTCACGATTCGTGATTAGCTTAGTTGGGGTTTGATCGTGTAGTTTAACTTTAGCGCTCCACTGCCCGACAGAGTCAATCAAATCAAGTCACGGCATGGGCAAATATCCCGGATGAATTGGTTTTTCAGTGAACTGGAGGAAAAAACAAGCAAAATATGTTTGACAATTGTACTCGGCGCTCGGTGGAGATTACATCCGGCATCATCGTATACATGAAGTCAACCCTTGTTAATTCGACACGTATGCGGCTCTGGCCTTGCCGAATTATTCAATATTCCGAATTATGTACAATGATGCTCCCCAGTGCCTCCTGCCCCAATTAAAAAAAAATTGTTTTCGAAATTCTTTGCACACCATACGCATTGACACACTCGCATCCATTCCATCCAAAACTTTGTATTTGTCTCGCGGACTAAGGGATTTATACTACAGTTCCGTTCTATTACGTCTTGATGTAGGTGTAGACAACATGTCTGCGGGGGTTGGCTTGCACAGAGTGCGCAAACAAGGTAAAGTCCAAAGCGACGACGGGTCCGCACCGACGCTGACCACGTGCGCCGCCACCAGACCGAGTCGTTGTTTTGGTCGTGGCGTGCGGCGTCACTCCACGTGCATGCCGAAAGTGGACCATTCGGTACGGCAATTCGGCTCATGGTGAACTACTAATATACTGTGTATATGCCGAAAGCGCAGCTGTGTCCAATTATCCCCCATTATCCCCAATTACGAATGATCAAATACAGAAATAACGACGTTTTACTGTAATGTTGCATTCCTTTCATCTGCACGTGTTTATATATATGTATTGGGTTTATTTGCCTTGAGTGGTCGTGTAACATTTCCCAATGCAAGTTGCATTACCCGGCAGTGAAACATCGGCACTGACAGTGTGTAGTGTAGCGGTTAGCGCGCTGCGCTACGAACCCAGCGAACCCGTGGTCGCTCCCTGCTCACGACCAACACCACTGACGATTGTCTGAACCGGTCCTGGGCCTCCCCTAGGTCGACTCGGCCTAAAATGAGTACCTGGTGCGGTGTTTAAACATCGCCACTCGGGAGACAAAGGCGGCCAGGCCGTGCCGGCCTTCGTAGGTGCTCGCTAACGGCGCTTGCCTCAACAGTTTGTTAAAGGCGATACGGGATTTTCTTTGTTTTTTGCCATGCAGGGACAGAAGCTGTTCCAGAGCTGGGAGAGCCTGTTCGACGGCTCCAATGGCAACTTCGACACCAGCATTCCCATCTACTCCTTCGATGGGACAAACGTGCTGAGCGACCCTCGATGGTGGGTGCTGTCTGTGCGTGCATGTGAGACGTGGTGAGCTGCGGGTTCTGCGTGTGCGCCCCTCGTAGTGCAACGCGTGGGCGATGCGCGGTTGGTTGAAGAGCTCTCGCTCGGAGTCACCTGCAGTATGTACGTCGAACTTATTTCGCGTCGAACGTAGCCAACCATGCTAGTCGAAGGTTCGGGGGAAGAACAGCAAACTAAAGACAAAAAGCAGCTCTAAAGAAATGAGTTTTCAATCTACATTTGAAACTGCATATCTCTAGTGGCCTCCAAATATCGGAAGAGCACTGCAGACGGCCGCAGAAGCGCATCTGAAAGTGCGCGATGCAGTGACCATTTTTGTTCGATGGTTAGCCAGACGCCGCTACGAGGATGACCGGAGTTTGCGTGATGCTTCATACTGCTTGACGAGATCGGCAAGGTAACGTAGTAACAATAAATAATACAAAACTTCCCTCGATTGTGCTGACCGCGGGTCCCCCGTCTCCCTGCCACAGGCCACAGAAGATGCTGTGGCACGGATCGGACAGCAGCGGCAAGCGGCTCATGACGAGCCACTGCTCATCGTGGCGTGTGGGCGACACGTCGGGCAGCCCCGTGGGCCAGGCCTCGCCGCTGCAGCAGGGCCGCCTGCTGGAGCAGCAGGCGTACAACTGCAACAGCCCCTTCGTGGTGCTGTGCATCGAGAACAGCTCCGTGCAGCACGCGCGCCGGCGCCGCTAGCCACGGGGGAACCGGGCCCGGCATTGCGCCCGTGGCGCTTTCTCACCTCCAGCCATACCCCCACCTTCCCCGAGTGCCCCCAGGGCCCCCCCCTCCCCCCCGGTTTCCGTGCTCCGGCGCGAGGAACGGCCGAGTCTAAACGCGCGTGGCCGTTCTGACGCTGTGCGTGTGAAACCTGCTGCATCGTATCGGAGTGATTGCCTTCTGCTTAAGTGAGGAGTTTTATATTTAAAAGGAGTAACCTGGTCCCAGCCAAGGCAGCGTCAGCGTGGCATGTGGATGGGTTGCAGTTACTGTGCCTTTAGTTCTCAGTAGATGAGAGTAATTCTCTCCCGACTCTCGCCCCAGCGATTCGGAAGCGTCGGAAAGGTTCCAGCTGGGTGCAACATCTCGTCCACGAACGGCCCCTTGGGATTATAGTAAGCGCCGTTCCACGTTCACAACTTTCACCGGCGAAACGTAGCGTCCGTTTGGGTCGCGGTGGCCTCCCAAGTGCTTTTTTGTATCTCACGGGTGCTTTCTTTTTACAAGCGGTGAACATCATCGACTCTCGCTCCAGGGTCCTTTTTTTATTGTTGTAGCAATGCAGCAACGCATGTTAATCAAAACAACAGATGCCTGTCAAACTGTTTTTTTTTCCCGCGTGCCGGAACGACGCACGCAAACGCTCGCCTTGACGCTTCGCCACATTTAGTTTGAAGCGTATTTCACCCGTCACGATTGGCATGTCCAACGGACGCTTCAGTTACAACCACGCGATGGCTCCCAACCGAGCTGCGCTTGGGATCGAAACACAAAGCAGCAGGGGGTTGCAAGGGAGCAGTAGGCAAGGAGGATGGGGGGGGAGATGATGATGACGACGACGACGTGCCCTGGGGCAAACGACGTACATTCGAGTGACGGGTGGAGGAGTGAAGACCGGCTGACCGACCGCCCCCCCCCCCCCCCCCGAGCGTTGCGTAACAGAGTCCGTCAAGGTTGTTATAACGGTGGCCGTCAGGGGATGCCACGCGAATTCTGAGCCCACCGATGGGTCGGTTCGGAACGACGTTGTTCGGAACGACGTTGGGCGACCGTTTTGAGGGGCGGGGCTGGAAGTCGTCCCCCCTTACCACCTCACTGAGTCTCGCCCATCGTTCACAATGGGGGCTACTACTGTAACGATACCCTTCATCGGCAATGTTAACCCGTTTTCAATTAAAACAACAACAAACCTTTAATGTGTGCACTAAGTAACTATGCAGTTTGTATCCACGATGTCGCTGTTTGCTAGTAGTAGTAGTCGTAGTGAAAGCGGGCAGATTCTGCTGTGCCATTTCACTCATTTGTAATAATAACCGACGTTTAAACCACGGCTCTTTTGCGGGCAAATTCTTCTCAATAGTAAACACGGGAGATGAAGCACAACGACTAGAACGGCAATGGCTCTCTCCCTCGACGAACTCTCGGCTCAAGAGGCCACGGCAACTGGCCCTCAATGAGGCGTCCTAAGCAAAGCCTCTGAAGTCTAAACGGACTCTTGCCTCGTACAATAATAATGATGATGATGAATCAGCCTTGGGGGTGACGCCGCACGTGGCCTCCAAGCGCACAAAAGTGGGCGCACAATGGCCCATCGTGTGGTTGAAACGCTTTGACCGCGTCAATGAGAGAGAGAGCGAGAGAGCGCTGGTAACTCGGCAAGCAGAGCCTGCTGCGTGGTGCTTGGTGTCACGTAGTTCGACAACGTTTTACCGTGCTCCTGTTGACAGAATGACCCCCCCTCCATCTCTCTCTCTAGAGCTCTACGATATATACAAACAATGTTCTTTGTTAATCCTGTAATGGCCATGTTTGCTTCGAGCTATTGGAAGCTGCTGCTTTTTTTTTATTGACAAAGCATGCAATGTCTTGACTCTGGAGCTTGTTACAATATCTGTGCGACGGTGCCGAGTGGCCGTGTCGAGACACGTAGCGGTGCCTCGCCGCTCCCTCGCTCGCCCTTCGCAGTGTTACCGTCCAAGCCCCCCTAGCGCTCAGACAGGTGGTGGCATCAGCCACATCGGCAGCAGCGGTCGTAGCGTGCGCGCATGCAGATGGGGGGTGGTGGTGGTGTCGTCCTTGGCAGCAGCAGCAATAGCAGCGAACGCACAACTTCCCAGCATGGCACGAGCGCGCGTGTGCCACACACGGGAGGAGGATCAGGAGGGGGGCCCATCACCGCCAATGGGTGTCGACGCACTCTCTCGTGTCTTGTTTTCACCATCGCGTGAGCCACTAGAAATGGGCCCTCTCCCCTGCTAAGGGGGCGGAGGCGGCATCGAGTTTTGGGCGCAGCGCGTAGCCTTGCTTTGAACTTAGTAGGTCAGTGTTGTTCGTGTCAATGCATTGTGGAAACGTTCTGCAGAGTGCGGACGTTTGGTCAACACAGCCCTGGCTTTGCGAAAGCTTACTTTTGTTTTGTGCATTGGAGCATTTTCTGATGAAGTATTTAAAGGAAATGCGCACACATTGTCAGAATGATTTGTAATGAATGAAATGTCAAAGCTTCCTGTATGCCAAAGATGCCATAGCCTTGCATGGCCATAGCCGTTAGCGTCTCAGCTGCTGCAGTGAATCTCCTACAAACCGGGTAGTGATTGACCAGAGATGGCGTTTTTAAGTAAAATTCAATAAAATGTTGGTAATTTCTCATTTATATAAACATGCATATATCACGAACAGTTTTGAATACTTTTATAAAGCTAATTAATGATTCATGTTTTTAGAGAGAATAATTTTAACCACTATTTCTAAAATCAAAGGGTAGAGTATGTGTTATGCGGGCTCTTTCCATGGATATGTCGACATCACATCTGGTTGTCGGTAACATAGATAATTTCTCCACGTAGGGGGGGGAGCTAATGTCGAGGCAGACCAACTGTCACTGCTGATAGAAGGGCAGCCCACATCGGTGCTGTACACGGGAATATAGATTTCCGATATCATGACGCATTTTGATCGTTAGAAACGACCATGCTTTTATGGAAAAAAAACCTGGCCACAATTATTTAATCTGAGAATGAAGTAATTTTTACACTTTTCATTCTAGTTCATATTTCATGCAATTATTATAATTTTATTCACAATAATTTTCTCCCTTTAAATATTCGTGTAAACGTCAGTATTCACATTCAGCAGGGGATTGATCATGGCTGGTGGCGATAATGATGATGTTGATAAACTCTGGTAGTAGCTTGGGCTGTGGGAGATCTGTCAGTGTCTCTCCCATGGAGCAACACTGGCCCAATACTGGCGCAATACTGGCCCAACACTGGGCCCAACACTGGAAACCAGAGACTAACCTGGGCTTCCCACCTCAGTGCACGTGGCGTTTACATGTTGCCTAAAAGCGTGATCTGTCACTCAGGACAAACGCCACTTTTGGTCAAACCCACTTTTAAACGTCCGGTTATCTCGCGTACGTTTTTGTAGCTTTTCATTTAATATAATCACTGTCTCATAAAATGGTCAGTTTAGTGTCGGATTGATCAACCTGAAAAGGCATTTATCAGCAGTGACTTGATCTCACGAAAGTGACAACCGACTTCATGGAAAAGCCTGTGGGTGCGAGTTAATTGGGTCACATGGACCTCTTAGGATTAATCAACGTAATTCGCGAGCGTGTAGGTCGTAGTGAAATTGGTAAGGCAATATTACATTGACATCTAACTTATTGACATGGCGGTTCTGAATTAATGCATGGAAATTGGTCAAATGTACTTTTTATATTGAGCATAAAAATTAATTCCAAGCAATGCCTCAACGTAGGTGGATGCATAATGCAGAAGGCTCACATACAGACGTGCATTTTAAAGGTTTTCTGAGGCTTACAGCTGAGGGTTTTATTTATTCAGATGTATCGCTTGAAAAATTAATTGCCCATTAAGTGTTATATTTTTGTATTTTGCTGCTTATTTCAACTAGGCTCTTTTCGGTTGTTTTTTTCCCCCTGTGTAAGTGAATGGTGCTACTATTGCTTGCTTCGCAACATTAGGAATTGGAACGCAGCCACAATGAAAGCGCTGCCATTGCGCAGCAGTCGTGCTGCCTCATCCAGGTCAGATGTCACGTCAATTTTTTGTTATTGTTGAAAGCCTTCGCTCATGTACCTGTTCCTGTAACGTCGCACAGTAAACCATAAACACCACTTTCTCGTGTCCGCTTGTTGAACGTTAGACATGAAGTGTTGTCACTTGGAACGTACCCTCCAACTTGCCTGTAAACCTTCAACTTACAAGTGGACCACCTCGTAGCGCAGTGGGACCACACTCGTAGCGCAGTGGGACCACACTCGTGTTGCCCGCTGCTCCTCCCCTCGGTGTAGTAAGTCAATATTGTACTGGTAGGAACCTCCTGGTTACACCAGCCCACAGGGGATTATTGTGTCCGTCGTGCAGGGAGGGGCTGGGTGGGGAGGGAGGGGCTGGGTGGGGAGGGTGGGGCTGGGTGGGGAGGGTGGGGCTAGGTGGGGAGGGTGGGGAGGGAGGGGCTGGGTGGGGAGGGTGGGAGGGATGGGGCTGGGTGGGGAGGGGCTGGTCACCCCGTGGTGCCCTTATAAAACTCAACGTTTAACCTACTCACTCCGGCTTGTGCCTGCCCTCACAGTCGGGCATATTTGCGGAATACACCACGCCGCCGTTGACCCTGGCCATTGACCGAGCAACCCAACGTTCCTACCAGCTCCCTCCGCAGGAGGAATGTGTTATACACTCGTTTAGCCACGAAAGCCTCACGACCGAGTCTCAAATGTTTTTTTTCAGGAGGGTCCGAACAAGTTTTCACAGTAGGCGGCGATGTAGCTCGCTCCCCTTCCCACAACCTCCACTCACCACGAAGTGGCGGTGACGGCACCGCGGCGCTTGTGCCAGGCTTTGTGCACCTTGAGGCCAGGTGAAGTGTCGAAGGCTCGCTGCTCGCAGGTCACGGGACAGACCCAGGTTCCATGGGTTGGCTGACTGGGATCCCTGGAAGATGCTAAAGTGAACGATGTGTTATACGCTTTGGTTCTTTCGGTAAAGTCACGTCGGTAGAAAAATAAAAAAAACAGGAAAGGTGAGCGACTGATTAGGTGAGCCTTCTTGTCTCGCAGTCTGTTAAAAGATCAAACAGTAGTGTGGAAACCCTCCCCATAGAGGCGGTTCAATCTTGATGTGAAGCTTTCGTGACTGCAGGAATCCATCCTCTAATCGAGTCGCTCACCTTTCCTGTTCAGCAGTCCGCCTGCTGTATCTTTTCACCTGATGACGATTGCTTGTGTTGCGATCGAAACGTCGTGATCTATTAGTTTTCTACCTACGTGACTTTACCGAAAGAACCAAAGAGTATGGATTCCTGCAGTCACGAAAGCTTCAAATCAAGATTAGACTGTTTTATTTTACCAGTTAAGGCCCACTGAGCTGTCTGGTTCTTTTTCAGAAGCGACCTGGCCACAAATGATAGCTCAACGAAGTGGCTTATCACGTGGAAATGTATTGCAGCCAAATACTCTAAGTGCATGTTTCTAAACGTGGAGCGAAAAACCGGATGACCCGGTGAAAAATCCACGCGACCACAGGCAGAACATGTAAACTCCAAAAAAATGGAGGCGAGGTAGGTAACATCTCGCCACCGTGGCACCACCAGCGTCCACGACTGTGCCAACTTGCTGCGTTTTAGCCGCCCGGCACTCCGATCGTTGAGCGTCGCTCCTCTGCCCTCCGCTGTTGTTGGAGGGCGACTGTATCCTCCACCACTAACCCCACTTCGTGCTATTTCAGATATCAACAAGCCACCGCTTGCAGTGTCGGTGTGGTTACCAATGATTATTAATGACATCTCTTTTTAAGTAAATAAAACAGAATTTTTTTCCATATATCCCACAGAGGTAAAGTGTGGAGATGTCTTCTTTCAAATACCACGTCAGCCAGCGATTGCTGCATTTAAACACTTACCGAGACTTTCCAAACTTGAGTCAGGACAACGAAACACAAGCGTAACCATCGCGAACATAGCCATGCATTGTTTAATTTCATGTTCGAAAATACACCTTTTTATCATTATTACGTTTTGAACATGTGTAATTTCAAAGGGTATTTGATCACATTGGGTATAAAACCGATCTTTAAAAGGTCGCTTTATAATATGAAATTCCACAAACTGTCGCTAAGGACAAACTAAATCGATTAAGGCTGGTTGTGATTCTCTTTGGAGACACGAGTACACATCGCTGCACAGTTCTTCCTTGCTCATTCAAAATAAATAAGCTTGAGATTGATCTGAAAACAATTGATTTCCGCTTAAACATTAGACATATATTACTCGTCAATCGCTGTATAAAAATATTTAAATCACAAGCTCGTTCCAGAATGTAGCCGATATCTATTAGCACGGTGTGGCAACGATAAGACAATTCGCTAGTTGTAATTACTGGCGAAACGTCGTACTCGGATTGTAAATGTTGTGGCTTGGCTCTCCAACACACCGGTGTGCTGTACTAGTGACGAATTGGCACGTTCTGTTTACGTGACAACCCTTACTAGTTGGCTGTGTCGGGAGGCTCCTGCCTCTCCAAAATACTTTGCTTACAAATGGGTGGCTTCTATTTGCGGTTTCATGCCAGTGAGATGCACAATGACATAAAATGGCAGATGTACGCCCAAGGGGAGATTATTCTCGTTTCAAGATCATGGAGTTTAATTACTTATTTAACCGCAGATGGCTAACTTTGTGTTCCTGTGCCAGCTGACTTGGTAGTTAACACACTCACTACCAACATGTACCACTGATTTCATATTCAATTCTGAGTTTGTGCTATTAACTCAGGCAGCTTGTCTTAATTTTCCTAACAAGATACAGCTCGCACTGTAAAAATATACATAATTTAAGTGTTTATCACAGTACACACAGCAGTGTGTATGTAGTAGTCCAAAAGTCATGTGGCAATATTGCACTACAAGTGGCCGGGAGGTCAACCAAGGCCTATTGAGATTGCGTCAAAGCAGCACGGGAAAACCCTTTCCAGAGCCATTGGTTTCGGTTTATTTTGGCACAGGTAAAATATAAAACCCATGTTCAATGGGAACCTGGTTACAAAGTGCTTGCCACAAATGAACCACAATACCTTGCCGATTTCGTCAAGAAGTATAAACCATCACAAACTCCGCTCATCCTCGCTGGCCATCGAAGACGGTCACTGCATTGCGCGCTTTCAGATGCGCTTCTGCAACCATCTGCAGTGCTCTTCCGATATTTGGAGGCCACTAGAGATATGCAGATTCAAAACCTTCACCCCGTACCTCCGATGTGCATGGTTGGATAGGTACGGTGCAAAAGAAGTGTAACATACGTAAATACAGCCAAAAGTACACGAAACAATCCAACAACTACTGTACGTGGTTGGGTAGTGCGCAGGACTCTTCCAGAGATTTGATGCCTTGAGTGGTGGCGACCCTGGCTGGGACCGTTCCAGGAGGGGCTTCTGGCTCCTTTGGGAGCTGCAGAATCAGCCCTGAGGCGACTGTTGCGGTTGGATGGGGCTGGATGTTGGTGATGGAGAAGGGTGCATACACGGCAGATTGCACCAGGCACATTAGTCTACGAGTGTTGCTGAACTGTTACCGATGCTCGGGTTTGCAGTGGCTCTTGTGAAGTGTTAGTTTTCCCTTTAATCCGAGTCATCATCTTGTTGTGTCCATTTTCCCTGCTGTTTGCCATGATTGTCCTTATGGTTAGGTGGACTGTATTTTCACATAACACACTCTGGGATTGTCGTATTTAAGCACTATATAAATGAAAACCCATATCCTTAACGTTATTTTAAAATTATACATTAGAGTGCATGCACATGTAAAACCCACACATTTCAATGAATGAATCAAGATAAAAAAAAATGTCACGAGGAAAGATGCGCTTGTAAAATGTGAGGTGGTTAAGTGGTGGTTAGCTAAATGTCCCATGAACCGAACCAATCAGGTTCATTTAAAGATCTCCGTCAGCAGAAGCCATGCTGAAATGCGCATCCGGTGAGAGTGGCAAAGTCCACACTAAAGATGCAAAGTTGCATGTCTTTGACCCAACAGTATATCCATGATTTCGTCCACCAATAAATTATTGTTAGGGTATTTAACATTCAATTACTGTGAGCATGTGAGCTATGTAGACTATTTGAGAATTAGAAATGTGAAAGCCATATTCTTGGTCAGGATATCCAGTCCACAGCATCTGATGCAGACGGGGGGTGTTGATCTTGGACAGAAAGATCGTCATTGGGCGGGCTTAGGAACAGTTTCATGCGCAGGCTGAATTTGGGCTGCGGCATCTGCTTGGTCGATTCTCTTCTGTGTGTGTGTGGGTTCTTCATACGAGCTGTTTTTTCAGCTACTACTCTGTTCACATCAGTTAAAATGGCCAGAATGTCATTTTGCCTGTAGACAAGAAAAGAAAAAAACAAATGTGGTCAAATTGGCACATTTATGTCACAGAATATAGCCTGAAAAACAACGTTCAAGCCTGAAATACAACTTTCAATTTAGCTTGAAATACAACGTTCAAGTTTACGTTGTTTAACCAGCTGAGAACTCAAGATACCATGATAGTGTCATTTACAAGCATGACCTGGGGCATTATTAGTCTGCCAGTAGGGAGGGGGTGGCAATTACGTTGTATAATCCCAATTGAGTCATTTCAATTCTAGAAATGTAAACTTAATGCATAAAACAAGTATTAATTCCCTTAGTGATTGGCTGAAAAGGTTACATGGAGCATTTTGAATGACATGTTAGAATGACAATCTGTTGGTTCATTTGGGACCCATGATGGTGAGGAAAGAATGGAGAGTTTTATGGCAATTCAATGTGAAATGCTATGGATGTCTACCGATTAACGATTATTCGGGTCAAAACGATGCATCAATAAAAAACACAAGTATTGACCCAAATTATAATTAATCGAATTTCCAGCCTAACAATCGATTAATTTAGTAATTCATAACATTTGCTAATTGGTGGTAATTTAATGTTCATACCCAGACCTACACACCCAGTAGAGAGAGACAATGTAACAGAGACATAAGACAAACACACTTCAATTGCCACCAAGGGGTGCCGATGTGATCTTGAATCAAATAGTTTTTAGCAATTCAATGCACATCTATAAGGATTGAGGCTAGGCATCACATTGTCACGTGATCAAATTGTTTTTAGGCCAAATTTGTGTACAGTGCATGCTGCAACCCACCCGGCTATACCCCTGCAAATGAATAAAGATTGTTCCAGATGGCTCAGCATCTTGGCATGTCACGATAATTGTCATATGTGGAAAATTACCACGTGACGACAACATGTGGTGTACATTCATGTGTTTCTATATTGGTTCCCCCAACTTGAAAAAATGCGTGTAAATGCGTCATAATAAGCGATGTGAAAAAATGTACCTACCCATTACACTTTTGCTCCAGGAGGTTGCAGAGGGTCTGGATGTACCACGAGCCTTCCCTTCGGTGCCGGAACGACAGATATCCAGACACAGTGGCCATCCCTAGCAAAATGTCAGCCTCATCTGGTATGGAATAGGAAATGGGACTCACAGGCCCATCTGCATCGATGTCAGCGTCTGCAGCAAGGTGACATTCAGACTGTTTTTCGTGGCCCTGGCAAGCTTGGATAAAAAACAGTTTGGGTTTACCCAACAAAGATTTGCAGGCTGAGCCATTGAAGTAGGATGTCACCTGTGTGATCATCAGGGGCTTTCCATCTGATCCAAATACACAGTTAATCTCTCCGTGTGTCAGGATGCAGCAGACAAAGACATCGTGATTTTGGTGATTCATGTTACTGCAGCTAATCAGGGTTTCTTTCATCTCACCCTCAGTCAGGTTGTTATGTAGCAGTATTTTAAATCCCAAGTATTTAAACACCTGTTTAAGTTTTTCTGTGAAAAAAAAAATACTGTGCATTAATTACAACAACATGACATCTGTGATCAGTGCAATCTCTATTAATATGCATTAAACAATATAATATTGGGTTTTAAATATAACAGTGGAATATAAAAATACTACGTTATATAAAACAAACCGTTAATTCATATTGGCCTTCTGAAAACACAATAAAAAACGTGACATATCCTTTCAATGCTTAATTTCACAATGAACACACATTCAATGTTTTCATGTAAATGTGACATGTAATGTCGTTCCCCGAGCCCTCCATCCACTACGATTTTATGAACCGCCATGATCTGGGGTCACAATTTAATTCAGGAATCAATTGTCTCATGTGTACCGTCTTATTCTGTCTCAAACATAACAGTTGTATATGATGTGCAAATTATTTACATACATTATGCTACGTGACACGATTTTTGTCCCTAGGTAGTAAGTGTTATTTTTTAATTGCTTATGCCTAAAAAGTATAGAAAATGGCTATTATTCCCCACAAACTTTGCTTTTGTGACCAGGACTTTACGTGAAGGAAAGACACAAATGCACACCACGTTTTCTCAATGAAAATAGGTCAATTTCAAAATGTCACTGTCCTGGTCACAAACGCAAAGTTTGTGGGGAATAATAGCCATTTTCTGTACTTTTGAGGATTACGCAATTAGGAAATAACACTTACTACCCAGGAACCATTTTTTTCTGTTACACAGTGTATTATCTGAATCTTCTGAGTACGATTCAAGTATTATCATATATACCAATTTGGCTCTTCAAATATTTATAATTCGTTTTTTTCTGTTTCACCAATCACTGTACATCCATATTTCCTTTTGTGATCCTGCCGTACAGCAAGTAATGAACTCCTCTGGTCCCGATACAGCAGACTCCATATACCCTGTTGATTGGGTAGACCAAACATGACAAGTATGTTGCTAGTAAATTTTAGTGATGTCGAATCACGTTCGACAACCAGGACTGATCAGTACAGTAAAACCTTGGATTGCGAGTAACTTGGTCTGCGAGTGTTTTGCAAGACGAGCAAAATTTTTAAATAAATATTAATTTGATAAACGAGCGAGGTCTTGCAATACGAGCAGTGCGTGTATACACTTTGTCTGCGGAGCGTCACGTGATCACAACTGATATACGAGTGCTTTGATAAACGAGTGCTTTGGATTACAAACACGTTTCCGGAACAAATAATGCTCGCAATCCAAGGTTTTACTGTATAGTATTTATATTTTAAATCTCAAAAATTGCTGGCTTGGGTGATGGTGGCAAAGTATGTCCCGAGCACGTGTCTAATAACACCTCTGCAGGACTTGTTTCTCGTGCCGTCATGTTTTCAGAGGCAAGTGATCCCATGGGGATATTATGTTGCTTGTTACAAATGAAAAATTCCATTCAGAGTTTTTACAACTTTGCACACGCTGCGCTACATTTTGTCTAAGTTGCTTAGGCATTGAAATGGATGATGAAATGGCGAAGTGAATTTGTAAACGTTAGAGAATGAATCTGCACACTGACCTGCATCAATATGTGTTCCTTCCCGTCTCTTTAGTTTGGGGCTGGTTTTGAAATCATCTGAAAAATCTTCATTGTTTATGATAAGGCAGATTCCCCTTGGATTGTTCTTGACTGGATAGGCAGGAAGATCCTTTGAAAAGACAAACACTTTTGGTATTTAGTATTGCAACCCCTTATTCCAATCCTTCAACCATACAGCAAAACCCAAACAGCTTTCAGCAAAGTCTAGAACTCCCTTCCCCCAGCCATCTATCCTGTCAGCTCACTTCTGTTCAATCCTAGACTCAAGACCTTAAATTTTTTCTCTGCCGATGACGATAAATAAACTAAATGCGCTCACTATTCTGTGCGGTGATTCCTGACCTTTTGCTTGGCACGTACCCCCCCCCCCCTCTAGACCTCTCAACTGTCCATGTGCCCTTTACGAGGCCTGTTCGTCCCTACCAGCAATTAGTTTGTATAATGAATTAACGTTTAGAAAATGAATGTTTATACGTGTGTATATGTAATACCCAAGACGTTCAGTTGACACTGAACATAATAAGAATTAACTAAATATTTACAATGTCAGTTTAACACGGTGGGCTAAAGTAGTGAACTATTTGTTTTTTGTCAACGTGACACTTTTTTACTGATTGGCCGTGTCGGGTGGTGGAGTGTTACGACACATATATAAATAACGCGATCTAACCCAAAAACGTTTATTATGAATATTTACAATGTACTTGCAATTTAATAACACTTAAATATTACAACTTGTGCAGTTTAAGCCGAGTCCCTAACATAACCATGAAGCAGGGGGCAATGCTAGATATTTTCTAATGGGTTTGAATAATGTATGTATTGAGTTACTTATTATTTTGTGTTTAGGTACTTGTGAACTTTACTTAAAATAAACGTGATAAATGAGGGTCATAGCATGGCTCTGGAATCTAAGCATATGGTAAGAATATATTATTTATAATCAGTTTCTTTTTGGGTTAAATCGTGTTAGGACAATGGCAATTATCTGCTATACACTCCACAACCCTACAAAGCCAATCAAAGCAAATATGGCAACTACTTTGGGTTTTCAGCAAACCAGAATGTTGAAAAGCAAGCAAAAAATGTAAATTGTATACAAAGTTATCAAATTATGAATCATATTGGTCGTGACAGCCTACGTATATAATTAGTGTAAAAGTATAGAGCTTTATAACTGCTAGTGCACACACTGCTAGCACTGCTCAAATTATACCTGTCAAATCTCCTAAAAGGAGTCACACGATGCAAAACATTTTAAACAAGTGATCTATAAGATCATTGTGACCCATATCCTTCAATTATAAATATTATATCATACTGCTATATCTGTCTCTGCACTACATTATGACTGACATCTCCTGAAAACTTTACAGATTATTTAACTCGGTAAATCGATGGCATTATTGATCAAGCTTTACCCGGCGACAAGAAATCACTTCCACATCCTAACATTTAAATAAATGATTTACTACATTTTTATTTGTCCAAAGCTTGAATATTTAGAAAATAAATTTGGAGTTTCCCGAGGACATTTATCTTTCCAAATGTGGAGAAAACGACAGCAACTGTCGGACGCAGAGAGTTCATAAAATCCCATGACTTGGCGGCGATACGCACCGTGGAATGAGTTGTCGGGTCATGCATGTGGTCTCTTTGTGCTGGCGGTGAAACTTGGTGGATGATCGGGTCGTGTGGGTCTCCACGAACAGCATCCTGAGACATACGTGATGACTCCTCACCCTCATAGCCAGACGGAGCTTGAAACCACACGGATAAGGACATGAATTAGCTTCGTTTGTGAATGCAATGGGACAAATATACATTTGCAACATACTCAACATATGCATTATGGATGTAATTATGGCCATCAATTCAGCAATTATCGATTCTTATGCTCATGACACATGCATTGACTCGTATATGTAAGAAGGATTTTCAACTCATGTGTCTATTCAAAATAGATTTTTGGGTTTGGTATCATGTATAGACAACTCTATATGCATCACAATGGGAAAAATTTACAATTGATCAAATCACAGAGGTCGTCAATGCAACTTGCAGCATGCAGTTATTTTAAGTTAATGTCCAAATTGTATCAAACAGCTAAGCGAGGCGAGTGACGTGACTTCATATGCATCCCAGTGCTGCGGTGAAATTGTGACACTCCAACTGGTACCAGGCTCAATCTGTTAAGAGGCAGCAGCCAAGCTTGGAGCGATCTAATCATCAACGAGCCTAGCAATGCGCGCCGCCGTGGGGACAGACGACTCTCCGGCCTAGTGCCAAAATGGGATTCGTGGACATGAGGACATGAGGAATTAGTCTTTATCTTCTTGACGTATCAGTTAAGCAAAAGGCTGTTCTAATGTTGCCATATGAAATACCCTGCCAAGCTTCCTAACCTTCCATACCCATGCTCTCTTGCAAGTGAGGACCGGGATCTGTGGAAACAAAATAGAACAAAATGTAACTGTTACACTTATATGTGGTTATCTTTTTAACAGACAAATTAAAAAGTAACATACACTACCAGTGTAAGGTAATTCACGTACCCAATTACTTACGAAAATTGTTGAAACGTTGTACATTTTCACATTTCCATTAAAAAAAATCAGTTAAAGTTTTAGTCCCAGTGAAAAAAAAAATTCTCCTTTTTTACAATCTGTTATGAGGTATATAAAAAAGTATTTGTTTCAATATTTTGTTTGACTATCAATGCACAATGCTCATGAAGAGGTGGTTTGTGTGAGTGAGGCATCTTGGGGATAATTAAAGTTTATTCAAAGAAATAAAAGTAACTGAAGCTGTTACTTCACATACTCTATATGTAACATCGTTTGATGGGTAATAAGAATGTCCACTTACATGGCCAAGATGCCTGTTCATTGTGTCCAAATGATTCCTTGAAGATAGGTGTCTGGGGCAGATAAGTACAAACACAACTGCACTCAGTGAAAATTTTAAGAAGAGCTCAAGTATTACGTTTGAGTAGGACTTTCATCCAAAGAAGTCAACATTGCTATTAAAAAAAACATCCCTCCATCTGATGAACAATGAGTAAAAAAGGGTCTTAAGTGATTTCACTGGGGGCAAGGTATGATCGTCATCTGTTTATAGTCCGTAGGGATGATGAGTTGTCATTTGACCCCAAGTGACATTTAAATTCACATTCCTCCAACTGTGTGATCTGATTAAAGCCTGTAGTTTAATGGCTAAACTGGAAGCATTTCATGGTTCCGACACTAAAAACAATTAGCAGTCAAGTGCTATAATGGCAAAGGTTAGTAGATCATGCAGATTCGCTTTCGAAGACACAGCGTCAATTAGAAATGTATAAAATATTCAAAAATCACTTAAAAAGCCACATTCGTACTTTTTCCTTTGGACATGGTGCAGCTTTTCAAAACCTTGCATTGAGCGAGTTTGTCCTGTGAAACTAATAACCCTTTGCCACGAGCAAACCAGAGCCAGCGTGGGGCCCTCACGCTTCGGGTGGATTTCCACTGGCTATTTGTTATGCCGAGACAAAACCAAACTACGATGCTCTGGCCTTACAATACATCATAATCTGGCTCTGGGCCAAGCAGAGATAGGGTCAGGGCTAATCATACATCCGCGTTCATTGTGTGTTCATTGTGTGCTACGTTAGTCAGTATGCAACTCAAACACAGTGTTACCCCCAGCAACTATAGACATGCATATATCTGTGGAGATGATGTGTGGAACATCCCTATTCTCATGTATTCCAATGACCCAGTCGAGCATCTGAAGCAGGGTTAAACCTTTGCACAAAAGTGAACTTTAAAAAGGCTACACTTAAATCGGCGACATTGGTGGGAGATAAAATTCACAAAGTATCCGTATTTCTATCATATGCAATACCAATAATTGCCCTCCACTTTTCCAAATACAGCAGCAATCCATGACGTACAGGTACGCATGCACAGTAGAGACCAACAGTGGCAGTGGTTACCACAATCCCAGGCAGGGGCAGCCCATGACTCCCGTTTTAAGAGAAAATTCCCGCCCCAGGTTCTCCAGCCTCGGTGTAATGCATGCAGATGGCAATGTGTGAAGATAATGTGTCAGTGCTGGGCACCCATGAGACCAGTTCTATGGGGAAGGTGCTTGGACTGCACGTGTCTGCCCGGTAGAGAAAATGCTGATGAAGCCACTGCCATAATGTGGCAGTTTCTAATTTAATCCTGCATGCATTACAGAGGACTGGAAAAACGAAGTAGAAGGTTTCAGCCGCATCAACCCAGAACCACAGAGCAATACTGGTACCAGAAGGCTGTGTGATTGTTGTTCTTGCAACTTCTCTTGAATTTCTGCACGCATACACAATTACGATGACTGTTAAAGGAATAAATGTGCTATTGGAAAACTATAACGACATTGTCACGTAGGATATTGTTTTTTTTATTATCAAATAATCATTCACTTCAAGATTGTTTTAATGCTTATATTTCACTGACTCGCCAATTATAATTACAGTACATTTTTATAACAATTATATATTATGTTGAACTTCTTTCGACCGTAAGTGGCCAACTGTGCTAATCGGAGGTGATAGCCCTTCGTCAATCCACTGCCAGATGAAGGCCTGTCCACGCTGTGTCAGTAACGTGGGTTATTTAGGCATACTGTGTAGAACGCTGGTCAGTGCAGACTGCTGAAGGGGCCCAGGATCGGTTCAGATACCAGTCGCCACTGATGTTGGCCATGGCTGGGGATTAAACTCTTGGTCACCGGTTTCATAACAATATCGAGTAAACCAGTCCACTATTGTTCCACCCTATTGCATTTACATGGGACCAAACCCAACGCATCTTAAAACGCAACTCCATTGTTATACTATTCCAGTCTATTATTCAAGTGGATAACGGCAACATAATGTAGGTATCTAATAGAGGTAAGTGATTTTGTGCAACATCATCTCTCATGTTGGAGATGTGTCTAAAAACAACACTGGGAATACACAAAATGTGCAATCATATAAAATGTGATCTTATTTTGTGATCTTTATATCATTTTAATGTAGTGTAACTATGTGTGGTTAAACAAGGCGCACATAGCCTGGCGCAAGCACCGTGGTGACATCACTTGCTGGTGACTGGCGGTTGTTGTTGTGGTGGTGAAACAATGCATGTCACTCTTGAAAATAAGACTATCCTGGTCTCTTGAGTGTCAGGGTAAAACCAATAAACTTAAATTGAAAATGTAAAAACAATGCAAACTGACTCCAAGACAACAGAATAGATTCGTTTCCTGGAAGGAAAACTTGAGAAGCCATAAAATCTCAAGTGTCAAGGAGTCGGCTTTTGTTCAGAGTAGGCAGATTAAGCAATTATTTATGATTTCTATTATTGTATTACCGGAGTACGTATTTACCCTGTGCCCATCTTTAAATAATAAAAATGTGCGGCACAATTAACTAAACAATATTTGATTCTAGAAAATGCTTTTCGTCTAGGAATGTTATTTTGGCAAGTCTTAACCGGTGAGTCCCCGAGACTCGAGCGTTGCGTGAATTGTTGCAGATCAGGAGAGCAATGTGGCCATTTTATACACGAACATTAAGACACATTACCCACGATTTGCTTTCAAATTGTTATTCCGCTTGGTTACCTAGGAAAGCCTCACCGAGCCTCAACTCTTTTTACACGCTTTTATTTAATTCACTCTGTCTGTTGTTGTTGTTGTCGTTGTTGTCGTATCCTCAAATCTTGTAACTACATTTTTATCCACTTCCCAATGTGGTATCGACTGCAAACTTGGTATACTTATGTCATACTGATGCCAATACTATATTCTATCATAAAAAATAAAAAAGCATATATTTTAAAACATTCTTTTTTAAATGTTATGCTTCGGCTTGGGTCTAATTGTCCACGCTCAACTGACGTTGGCTGTAAATAACCACGGTCCCTTACGTTATGGCAAGCTTCGGGGCCACTTCCTGGAGTCGTGGAGTTCTGCCATTACTAGTACATTTCATTAAAGCGTGTTTTTAAAAAAGTATTTTTTTAATATTACTTATTTTCAGGAGGGTCCTGCAAAACTTTCGCTAGAGGGCGATGTTGCTGCTGCTGCAATCACAAATTAACTTGCAGGTACATTTTTCAGCATTGGCGAGATTTGGCCAATACCAGTTACACTGTATGCATGTTTATTTATATATATAAACAAACTCCGTTTTTTGTGCAGCCACAAAAAGTGGATTTAAGTATTCCAGGGAAGCCCTCATGGTTTAACTATTACCAAGTGTTTCAAAGACACTCACCCCTCAATTAAAACAATGATTTATTTTTTCAATACCTAAAGATGTAGCCAGCCAGCTGTTTTTTGTAAATAAAATGATAATGCGATGTATGATTTAGAGGGCTGGAATACATTTCTGAGCAGTCGGTCTAAATACAAACGGGAAAGTCATAGCTTGAATGTATAGCGCACTAACGTATAGCCTCATGGAGCCACAAGACAGAGCAGTGCAAAGACAGGGGGAGAGACTAAAATAATAATGCTACCCATTGTATTTCCTTTGGGGAGAACCGCAAGTGGAACCCACGGTTATACCCGCTTTATAAATCATTTACGTTGTCACCAGCTTGCAATGGTTGTGCATATAGTTACGTGTATAGTTGTCGATTCTTTTGACAAGGTCGTTGCGCATCAGGGACTTCAAACCTTCCTTCAGCTTCAACACATTTTCGGAGCAAATAATGGCCCGTTTCTCTAGCTCCACAAACAGTTCAAATACGCACTGCAAGACACCCTGTTCACAGACACAGCATTGTTAAGTTGATCACTGGAAACAACCACAACAAGAACCACCATCTGTATTTCAATGAGTGAAAATACGATGTCAACAGAAAGCAGATTATCAAAGGTTATATGGATTTTCGGAAGCATACCTTTATTTACAAACAATGAACAGCAATTAATTATCATTGATACTTAAATGTTTATGAGGAAGTAAGAGGAAGACTCAAGGGGGTAAAAATCACAGAGAAGATGAGAGGGAAAAGCTCGGTGCGGTTCGGTCATGCTGAGAGACAACAGGAAAATTACATGCGTCAGAAGGTGGAAGTGATGCAAGTGGAAGGAAAGAGATCAAGAGGAAGGCAGAAACAAGGTGAGGCGATGTGGTGCGATCGGACACGGTGGCCCGAGGAGCAGAAAGAGAGATGGCGCAAGACAGGGCAAGCGTGGAGATGGTTGGCAAGGACAGCAGACCCCACGAGTGGGACTAACGCGTGGAAGAAAAAGACTTAAATGTTTATGTCGGTGATGCATGTAAAGATGCCTATTTCTGCCAGGTATAATGTAATGTAACCATTGTTAACAAAATTATAAATATTCAATGAAAATTAATTTAAATGTGACGTACAATTGTGGAATTTAGGGATGAAATGCCCTTTATTTAACCACGAAAGCCACAGACTCTTTTTCTCGAGGGTTCTGCATTGGAACGTTGGTCCAGTACGGGACCTTAAAACAAGTATTGTGTACGTGGGTGGTACTGGAGTACCTGGAGAAACTCCACAAATACAAGAGATAATACTCAAAGCTCTAAACAGATACATTCCATAATCCATTGCTGAACTGCCATCTCCTGGCCAACTTCACAGTGGTATTCTACAAAATCTGATACTCCCAAGGCAGGCTCCGACTTATTTATCCAGGAAAGCCAAAACTGAGTTGTACGGCTCTTTTTCAGGAGGGCCCTGCGTTACAGTTAATTACAGGCACTCCTTAACGTACGCGATAGATGCATTCCTGGTAAAGCACAAGCATTTCAAAATCGTGTATGCCAAAAGCAATTTTCCCATAAGAAATGGTAAAGGAGGTAGTTAGGGAATTGCACTCACACCCGCAGACATAAACGCCTATATTATCCTAGCATATCTACAAAAGCGCTTACATCGAGGATTGCCTGTAATTTTGTTACGATGTTTTCTGCAAATTATAGAGTGCTTATACAACAAACCCTCGCTATGCGCGAGTCCTGAATTTGCGAGTTTTACATCTTCATGAATTACTAAATATCTCCTAATTCCCTATTTGCCAACCGCCGGACTCCAGTATTCGCGAATGTGCATAGTGCCAGACCACCAACACTGGGAAGGTGCGTGCAGGATGTTACCTTTGACAATGTCTGCGAATATTTAGGTGACCCTCTCGACTGCCCGCTTAGTCCTCCGTCTCGTAGTAATCCCGCTCTGAACTCGCTATTCTGGATATTTTTACCATATTCGTACTCACGGTCAACTCGTTTATACATTTTGGGATAAACAAGTCGACTGTGAGAATGCAATCAGGGAAAGTGGTGCAGCTAGCGCACCCCAGAGTGATAAAATTATACCACCGCCAGCCTTAGCCTCCAAGATGACACAAGACCATGGGCGATCAGGGCGATTCAGTTGTAGGATATTGATTGATATGGATGTTAAAATAATCAATTATTTTATAAATAACTAGCTGTACTACCCAGCTTCGCCCGGGACTTGGATCCACTATGCCCGGCCGCCTTTGTCTCCCCAGTGGCGATGTTCACACACCACACCAGTTACTCGTTTGAGGCTGAGTCGACATAGGGGAGGCCCAGGAGCGGTTGCAATAATCGTCACCGGTGGTGGCCGTGAGCGGGAATCAAACTCGGGTCGCCGGGTTTGTAGTGCAGCGCGCTAACCACTACACTACAATGCGTTACGCTTCCACATGCGCGGGTCACATGACAGATTTGACGTCACAGCTCACTTGCCGTGCAAAACATATATGCATTATTGAGCTCCCCCCCCCCCCCCCAAAAAAAAAGTTTCTTTTTATAATTTTGCATGGTGTATAGTCTGGAAAGTACCCACATGGCAAATTTCCAGTTTGTTGCATGTCGGGAAGTACGCTAAACATTTTGAACAGACACACATATTCACAACTTTGCCTTTTATATATATGGAGATGTTGGTAGGTAAGCAATTGCTTTTCATATACAAATATAATGTGATACAAAAGTGGATGTAAAATGTACAATGCAAAGAGTAATTTTATTTTCTTACCGAGTTGTCTGATGAATTTGATCGAGGAATTGCAAAATAGAAGACAAGCTCCTGGTAATTTGTCATTGTTAAATTGTTGGCCAGTGTGTAAAGCAAGATCCTGAAAAAATATACAAATGTCAAGCACTCAACGTATTACATTCAAAGGCACAATTACAATTTGCTTCCATCTACAGCTGTGTGCCTGTATTGTAAAATGCAAACATTGGCTAAGTACAAAAAAGATTCCACATTCAAACCAATAGTTTCAAAGTGTTATGGTCTTCAGTTTAGTCACAAATTGACTATGCAACATAACTCGGCATGCAAGGATTTGTCAGCCCCCCCACCATGATCCAGTAAAATTGTTATGAACTGTGGCTACAATATCAATTAATTCTCTGTTTTGTTTGTACAGGCTAATTTGTATGCTGTGCCTCTTCTCTTTAATTCTGTTTCACCCCAATGTAACTCGCATACAATTAATAGAAATCAGTAAAAAAAAAATTTTACACGCAGGTTAATGCACTTGTTATAATCATAATAATCGTGTTAATTGATAAACCATTAATGCATAAAAATAACTACCTTAGAAAGCATTATCTGTTTAGAGACACATACACACACTAGCTACGAATTCATGACTATACAAGCACCACATAATGCCAATGCACAATCAAATAAAATCCTCTATGCCAGATAGTAGGCGGGCAATGAATTCACCCTCCTCACAATTGAATAATTTGGCAACGTTGAGGGAATCACTATTTTCTTGAGAGAGTAAATAATTTCTTGTCATCGTTGAAGGTAGAATCTCTCGTTTACATGAACGTTTTACAGTACACCTATTCCAACGTGCACAGCAATTCCTGCATGCACGATTCTATGTGTCACGAGCATAAACACATTGTCCTGCGGAGGGAGCTGGTAGGAACGTTGGGTTGCTCGGTCAATGGCCAGGGTCAACGGCGGCGTGGTGTATTCCGCAAATATGGGCGACTGTGAGGGCGGGCACAAGCCAGCGTGAGTAGGTTAAACGTTGATAAGGGCACCCACGGGGTGACCAGCCCCTCCCCACCCAGCCCCACCCCTCCCACCCAGCCCCTCCCCACCCTCCCCTCTCCACCCAGCCCCACCCCTCCCATTTTTGGATGCAGGACGGACAGAATAATCCCCTGTGGGCTGGTGTAACCAGGAGGTTCCTACCAGTATAATCTATTGTAATCGATGACTCAACAATGTGTTAGATGTCTATTGGATAGTGTGCTGAGATAGCCCTTAGTCAATAGATGAGATGCAGAGGGGCTAGACAACACGTAATTACGTGTTCAGTATTTGGTCAAAGAAGGGTCCTATTTAGTGTATCCCTAAGCGTTTCATTTAAATGCCAGGGGCCCAGCGTGGTGCGTTGCTTGAGTTCACCTGAAGTCACTTATGAGCCCCGTCTCTTGTTGCCAATTCTCGGCGAGGTTGAACTTCCTCAACAGGTCCTTCCGCTGCAGGTGGTGCAGCAGTTCCGCCAGCAGAGTAGTGTCGCGTTTGCTTAGTTTATCGCGCTTCTCCAGCAAATCAAATATCTGTAAGGCTGAAGCGTTCTCAAGTAATGACGATGAAATCATGTCCTTGCATAGAAAGCGCAAACCTTGCAGGTCCCGTTGGACAAGTTCACCATTAATGGCGGTCAGCACCTTGCGATAATTGAAGCTCATTTTTTGTTCCTGCCACCGCTGGGAATTGCAGAGATACACCAAGTGTTAGTATACGGTATTCTATTATTCAGTATTATTTAAATAATTTGACTGCCAAAGTCACGGATTACATATGCAGTGAACAACTTCCATCGTCTGTATCTCGCAGCATTTGCTGAAAGAATTTACATCGCAAGGTCCAATTAACTGTTCATCTTGGAGATACACATCTGGGCTGTGTCTAGGGCTATGTGTGACGAGTTTAAAACAAGCACGCATAAACAGGTACATTTCTATGAATCGATGTTGCATTGGTAACAGGAATAATACAGTACAGCATCCTTTCCCAAGTTCCGGGTTGTACTGCATGTGGCAGTGTTGAAGAAATACAACTCACGCAAGTGACTGTAGGCTCACAAAGAACACAGGAATGTTGTGTTTACGCTGTGCGTGCCACCACAGGTATTTTTTTCTAATGTAGCCCGAGTCAGTGAGAGGTAAGAAGTACAGTATTTCTAGTTCGTGCTCCGATCTTATATGGTACGGATAACGCAATGTGGATATACTCTATCTACAGTGCTATTATTGCAAAACCCAAGAACACATGGTACAACTCAAAAACACATCAGAGAAGAATACAGCACTGCCAAAACCTATGCAGCAGTAAAAAAACAGCAGTTAAGTGTTTGTTGGGTTGCAAGGTCGTTATCTGGCTGGTTACACAATCTGAGTCCACTCCATTGCATAGGCTGATTTCAAAACCCCACCATACCATACAAAGATGTGAGCACAAGTTATAAAAAATATGTCCTGACTCAGGCGAAATAAGAGAAAAACACATTTGATGACACACCCATATTGGTTAGCCCAAAAAAAACTTAAACCATGATAACAAATTCTGATCAAGTGATACCTATGATAACCCATTATAGTAGGTTATCCCTAGATAACCAAGTGATATCCATTATAGTAGGTTAACCTAGATTACTATGATATCCCAGCACTTCAAACCAAGATCAGGCTTATACAAGATGGTCTGATTTTTTTATATATATAAGGGTGCGCATCACCAACCCAGGCCACAATAGAATTGCAGTTCAATATTCATTTGACATTCTCAACCGTATTACCTAGACGTTTCGAACCAACTGTTATGCGACACTGGCTAGGTCCTGATTCTTTCACAGCCTTCACTTTTGCTGTGAATCCTGTGAAATAATATTGTACGAATAGAACATCATATGTGCACGTTGTGAAATAATCCATAACTGGCCAGGTTCCCATAACAGTTGGTTTGGGACGAATGAAATTCGAACTTTAATCGAATGCAGTGAGGCACTGATATAGTAGGGGCTGACCCCAGGTATACATACACTAACCCTGACATCACATAAATACCACACATTAGCACATTGCATTGACACTTTAACACAACTAAGCTGCACAATACTGAACTGTATTATACGTTTACACAATAACACATAAGAACAGTTACACAATGTATTCCGGTACAAAAATTAGACCGTTCCCGAGGGCATGATTCAGGATTTCTGCCATTGGAGCAGAGTTTAAACCTTTGAGAACAAAATACATTGTAATAGTTTCACATTGCGAATACAACACATTGGCAAATAAACACATTGACATTCTACTCTTGCCTTTGGCAATACGTTCAAGAGCTAAATGACAATGTCATAAATGACAATGTCGAGGTCTGCTCGTCACGAGACGGCTTCAGGAGAGTTTGCGGAGTTTTGCAGTTCTTCCTCCATTGAAGGAGTGCTGACCAGTGCTTTGTTTACTATTCGGTACACAATTTGGGTTGCATGGCCAGTCACACTACTGGGGCTTATCTTTAGTGTATTTATTTGGATCTCTGTGACTCTCTATGGGTTTATATGGTCCATAGTTTGTGTTGCATGGCCAGTCACACTACTGTGGCTTGTCTTTAATGTATTTATTTGGGTCTCTGTGAGTCTCTATGGGTTTATGATATGGTCCATAGTTTGGGTTGCATTGGCCACAACCGCACTCTAGCATTGTGATAGTCATTCATTTTACATTTATGAAATTGTGAGCATCGGCCTACTTATGTTCTGATGCAGTTGACTGTTACACCAGTGTGGTCGAGGAGGTGTGATGATGTTGGGGTCTGGCATGAGGTGTTTATTCTGGAGCTCTGCGTTGCTCCACTCCATTCGCGCAACAGCGTTCTTCCGGATGTGAGTGAGAATCGGGGATCTGGGGTGAGATTCGGGGGTTCTAGGGTGAGGTTCGGGGATTCTCGGGCGAGATTCTGGGTGAGATTCGGGCGATCTGGGGCGAGATACCGGGGGATCTGGAGCGAGATTTGGAGATGGTGCGGTAACATTGTTGATCACACGCAAGATTCGTCTCAACAACGTCCGTTTTCGCCACGATGCCGCCCATTGGGGTTGTGTTTAAGAAACAAGTTGGTGTGGCCACTGCGAAAAGGCGACCCTCTCTTCCCACCCATTAGACATTCACGCGTTAATACAAAATACCAGGTATGACCCTCACTGAGCGATATATCTCTTTTTCAGAAGCGCCTTGGTCATCACGAACGATAGCTCAATTTAGTGGCTTATATTCAACCTGTAAATATATAGCAGCCGAATACTCTAAACGTGCGATGTTGATTCTAAATGAGGGAAAACCCGGGAGGGGGGCTGTAGAAAAAGCCACGCGAACACGGGGAGAGAGAGAGGGAGAGACCGCAAAATGCAAATATACACAAGGCGTCAGGCTCAGTATCAACAACAGCCTCCCTTTGCCACCAAGTGTCAGTGACGCAAACCACGGCGCTTGTGCCAGGCTAGGTGCACATTGGGGGCCGTCCATAAATGACGTCACCCACCTGGGAGGTGGGGGGGGTCAGACATTTGTGACGATGTGTGACGAGGGGGGGGGGGTTTGAGAAATATGACGTCACATCAAAATGCGCAACTTTAAATATAGACAACACTATATATATAATTAAATATACTTTTTAATAAATGATTTCTCCTACAACATCAGAGTGCAGCGCCACAGTAAATACGCACTACAATGACAATAGTTTAAAGAGATTTGAAGCATGTTTTATATGTTTTGGGGGGGGGGGGGTAAGAGCTTTGTGACGTCATATTTGAGGGGGGGGGGTCTGACTTTTTGTGACGCCGTGTGACGATGGGGGGTCAAAAATCCTCCAAAATCGCGTGACGTCATTTATGGACGGCCTCTTGGGGCCATCACGCCGATAAGTGTGGAGGGCTCGCTGCTTGGCAAGGAGGTCACGGGGCAGACCCAGCAGGTGCCACGTGTTGACCGAACGCGATGACTGGCACGCACGCACGCATGGCGACGATGCGAGAGAAGTTCAAAAAGACACACCCACGTGGGGACCAGGCGAGAGAGTTCACATCTCCTAGCCAGCGTCGCGTTATCGCGAAGATAAGACGGCCGCGGCAGTCCCACAACACGGACGCAATTAGTCACCGCTAACACAGCGAAACGTCAACAACCGCAACCCTACGTCTTAACACGTCCACGCGTATCGTTGACACACTGACAACAGCAGCAGTAAGCACGCGAATAACATTCGTTAACATTTCTTCGCGCCAAACGAAACACAAAAAGCATCGCCATCGAGAGAAACAACCTCACGAACACACCCCGTGTACGGTTACCGGAGCGAATGTGTCGTGGATACGGGGGGTGAGGGTGGGAAGAAGACGACGTGGAGGTCGTGTCGCCTCACAGCGCCTACATACCTGGGCCACGACGAGACACCGAGCCTCAACACCACCTCTTCTTCACCTCCTCGCAACTTCACTTCGCCTCAGCCACCTCGAGCCAACGGCCTCACCCAGTGACGGGGAGGGGTGGAGTCGGTGTCTCCGAGCCCTCTTCCGTGTCCGCCTCCCCCCCCGAACACCGCCACAGTTGGTTTGCTCCGCGGCCGTCCTCGCAAAAACGGGCGGGAACCGTCGGACCGTACCAGGTGGGGCGAGAACAAGAGGGGGGATGGGGCGTCCAGCGCGAGACGATGGATTTCGGGGAAATTCCGCGGGGCATCCCGCGGCGTCACACGGCAATGACGACCGCCCTACAGCCAATCAACGTACAGCAGCGGTCCAGATGTCTTGTGACCCCCCCTCCCATCACAGCCCCCTAACATTGTGTGTGTGTTAACATTCGCATATTAATTTATGTTTAAAGTATGGGAAGCGCCGCGGTGGTGTGATGTAGTTTTCAGTTTTCAGTTCCATGTATGAGGTATAACCCTGTGAGCCATGCGGCTCTTGACTCGGGTGCAACCTCAACACAACAAAAACATGAACAAGAAACATCTTAAAGTGACTACACGCAACAGATAAAAAAAATCCTGGAAAAATCAGCAAAATCTTCCAGAAAAAACACCGCATTTCAACGCTGTGCGCAAAAATCCCAGTGGGATGCAAGTCAAACAATAACAACCACAAGCCAATGTAGATTAAAGTTACCAGGCTAACTCTGTACTACAAACAAACATGGCCAGACCACACCGTCCTCAAAATCACCAAAGTTATCTTCCTCGGCTGGTATGCAGGAAGTCGGGGGGCTGGGGTGGGTTCGATCTCGAGGCTGACGCCTTCTGTGTATTTGGAGTTTGCGGTGTCTCGGGGAATCTTGCCCGGGCACCTCGGGGTTTTTCCCCTCCACGTTCATAAGCAACGTCAGGCGCGTGTTTTTTAAAGCATATTTGGGTGCTGCTATAAATGTCCAGGTGAATACACTATGGGGTCGTCCATAAATGACGTCACGCGATTTTGGACGATTTTTGACCCCCCCCCCTCAAATTGACGTCACAAAGCTCTGCCCCCTCCCCTCCCAAAAATGAAACATGCTTCAAATCGCTTTAAACTTTTGTCATTGGAGTGCGTATTTAATGTGGCGCTGCACTCTGATGTTGTAGGAGAAAACATTTCTTAAAAAGTATATTTAATTTAGTAGAACGTGTTGTCTATATTTATTTAAAGTTGCACATTTTGATGGGACGTCACATTTCTCACCCCCCCCCCTCGTCACAAATGTCTGACCCCCCCTCCCCCCTAGGTGCGTGACGTCATTTATGGACGGCCCCTATGTAACACGATTATTGTTCCTGGGTAGTGTTATTTTCTAATTGCTTATGCCTCAAAAGTATAGAAAATGGCTATTATTCCCCACAAACTTTGCTTTTGTGACCAGGACTTTACGTGAAGGAATGACACAAATGCACACTACGTTTTCTCATTGAAAATAGGTACATTTCAAAATATCACTGTCCTGGTCACAAAAGCAAAGTTTGTGGGGAATAATAGCCATTTTCTGTACTTTTGAGGCATAAGCAATTAGAAAATAACACTTATTACCCAGGAACACATTTTGTTTTTGTTCCAGTCCCTTGGTTGAGCTGTAATTTGTGATAGCCGGGTCGATTCCGAAAAAGAGCTGAATAGCTCAGGAGGGCCTTACCTGGTTAAAAAAAATGTTGCTAAAAAAGTTTAAAGAAAACTATTTTGTGTTGACGTGTGGATGTCTAATGTGTGGAAAGAGACGGTCGCATTCTCGCAGTGGCCACACCAACGTGTTTCTTAAACACAACCGATAGAGTCATCGTCGTGAAACCGACGTTGTTGAGATGTATCCGCGTGTGATCAACAATGTTACCGCGCCATCCCCGATTCTCACCCCAGATCCTCCAAATCTCTCCCCAGAGCCCCCGAATCTCACCCCAGACCCTCGAATCTCACCCCAGACCCCCCGAATCTCACGCCAGATCCCCCGAATCTCTCCCCAGAAATTCTCCCTAGATCTGCAAAATCTCATTCCAGATCCCCCGAATCTCACCCCAGACACCCCCAAATCTCGGCTCAGATCCGGCCCAGTATTCGGATGCTATAAATGTCAACTTCGTTGAGCTATCATTTGTCGCCAAGTCGCTTCTGAAATAAAGCCACACAGCTCAGTGAGGCCTTACCTGGTAAAATAAAAAAAATGTATCTTGACCGTCCTGTATAGGAATCTTTATTTAGATGGCTGCTGGCGTTTCCACGTTCACATACATCGGCCCATGGATGGGGATGAGTAAAACGTGTTTTTGTCTGTGGAGACACGGGTAACGTGCAGGAGACTGCTAGTTTGGAGTGTTTGGCAGTGGGTCCGTTGGCATTGGTGTCGATAACACCACCGTGCGTACGGCATTAAGAATGAATATATCAGGCGAAATTTCGGGCAATGGTCCTTATTCACAGCACATACAAGAGCCAATAGAGGTGTAGAGTGGATGACGGGCTTGATAAGGATTATATTATAGCATTTCAAGCACGCCTCCTTGTTGAAATCTATTGATTCCTTTATATCTTGATTTTAAGCTTTCGTGACTGCATGAATTCATACTCTTTGAGACTTTCGATAAAGTCACGTAGATAGAAAAATAATAGATCACGTTTCGATCGCAACACAGGCAATCGTCTTCAGGTTGATTCCCAGATCCCCCCCCACCCCCCCCCCCCCATGTGATTATTGGACTGGCCTGAGTCCCCCTGTCCAGGGACAGGCGAGGTCCAATTGTAGGTCTGAGCCACTAAATGGAGAGTTGAGTCCCTCTGCCCAAGCTGCCCAACTCTCCATCCATCGACCTTCGCCATCTGTGGGTCCGATGTTTATGGTGACGCCTCCAAGGAGCTTAGCCCCAGCCTCTAGACTCAGGGGTGGGGAACCTTTTTTCTGCCAAGGGCCATTTGGATATTTATAACATCATTCGCAAGCCATACAAAAATAAATTTATGTTGCTATGAAAAAAGCGCCTAGATTTATTGAATTTCGAGTCGTGCGGTTGATTTGGCAGGGCCAGACTAAATGATTTCACGGGCCTCATACGGCCCGTGGGCCAGACGTTCCCCACCCGTTAGAGGAAAACGTGTGTCGTCTCAGTCAACCCATGGCACCACCTGGGCCTGTACACTTATCTGTCAAGAGAGCCTTTGACACTTCACGTGGCCTCAAAGTGCACCTGGCCTGGCACAGACGTCACCGCCACTTAGTGGCGAATGGCGGCTGTTGTATTGTTGAGTCGCATGCTTCTCTCAAATGGACACAAATAAGAGGCAAGAAAATTAAAAAAGTGAACCAAACGCGGTTTATGTTTTATGTGTGTGCCTTGGAAGTATGTACAGAGCAGAGCATTTTGTAGAATTCCATGAGGATAAAAAGGTACATTGGAAAATCACGTTTTTAAAATAAATACACGGATAAAATAGGGAAAGTTTAAAGAAAAGTCTACATTGAGTCTCGGCTATTAAACAATTGCAGATTTAATAAAGTTATCAGTAATCTACAAAACACTGACACTGTAATTGTAAACTCATTGGCATGCACACATGCCACCGTGACAATGTGACATTTGATTTTACTCGTCAGGATATTTCTGGTGAGATTCAATAAAAGTGTCTCGGTAAACAAAAACTAACAAGTTGCAAACAAATCGGCAATGATTTTCTGTGGGTATTATACGACACTCGTCCAAGTTCCTTGGTCAGCGGTCATTGCTCCATTGAGCTATGAGGCCACATTCCGCCCCATGTCCCCCATGCCATCTGCTTGGCTGTTGCTCAGTGGACTTTTCTGGCCAACCCACACTCTCCGTGAGCGCTCATTTTCAGGGCAAAGACATGTGCTCCGGTTACAGTGGTTGAAAGATCTTCATATTAAACGATAATTTAGGTGTATAAGCGTCCTTAAACAATGGATCTCAAAGTGTCATGCATATAAAAGACAACTCAAGGGACAAGTTAGAGAACTTGAGCGAGGCTGTGTTAAAGATTTGGCGGGGGCTTTCAGGTGAGGCGTACAAGTCTCCAACAACTGCGAGATCCTGACCTCCGAGGACAAAGAATTCCAGGATTAGAAGTCTCTGAAAAATATCCTTAAAATATAAATCCCATCTGGTCAATTGGGTAATTGCACATTAGCATGGGGTGCACACTCGACAAAGCCCTCTATGTGTGACTGCCACTTGAGCAGACACGTGAAAGGTTGATTTTCGTTCAATAGATATAATTTACATTGCAATGAAAATGTATTTTACCCATATCTAGGTAACCCCCCATTCACGGATATTCCTAAATGTAGTGGTTAGCATTTTCACAACTGCTCCGACTTGCATCGCATCAACGGCTTAATTAACCGCTCTGGCTGCTAATCACCACAGCCTAGGCCGTGGTAATTCATTCAGGACTGTTTGGTTCTTATACCCTGGCGAATGACATTGGCACTCCTTACTGGCTCAGTAATCAGACCCCCCCCCCCACCCACTCACACTGTGAAACATCTCCCCTCTTTTCTGCAACAAAAAAACACCATGCGGTTGGTGAAATCACAAAAAACAATCAGAGTGATGGGCTCCAGAATGGACATTTAACACCCCGCAAGTTACAATAAGAGGTCAGTATGTGCCAATCTCAGAGCACATATATCAGATTTAAAAAGAAACTTCAATTAAGTTTGTAAAAGAATGAACATGTCCATATAACTAATAATTAACCTCAATAGGCTCTCAACTCGTTCAAGGACTATTGGGGGCAACTGCAAACACGTCATCGTCACTTGTTAAGTCACTAACGTCATCGTCACTTGTTTAGTCATCGTCTCAGCGGCCCACGGGCGTGGATTTTAACCGTCGAGCTCCCAAGGACACGTATTCTTACGTGTGTGCTCTTGTCACTTAATATAAAAAAGTTTTTTAGAAATCCATGAGCTAAATGGCTACCACCCGTGCAACAATGAAAATGCGAATCAAGGTTTCAAAATTATTTTGCCATGAGGTTACAATTTACTGACAGTATAAAACGATTGTGTTCTTATGCATCTTTAAAAAATAGTGTTGGCACGAATTAAAAACACAAAACATTTGGCATAAAGTCAATTGGCTGTAATTACTGTACACTGTGGAGCGCTTACCATTTTGATAAAAGCAAATCCATCAGGATCACCTGAGAAATCCGAACATGTGTGATTATTAAAACACAGCATAAAGGTTACAGTGCTGAAATCAGCTGGACTTTAAAGCTCGGTGTTCGCTGGAGCCTTTTCAGGGCATCTTCGGGAAGAAGTCTGCTCGTTTTCCCTTCGGCGCCTCCCCGTGCATCATCCTGGAGGCTCAGAGTGGAGTGCCGGTCGATTGCAGAGTCCTGGCCGGCGTCTCTGCCGCCAGAGCGATACACGACTTCGCACGAGCGGCTGTGGGAAGGACTGCCTGGCGTTGCCCCCAAGTGGGCTCTGCTTTCACCGGGAACAACAAGGCCAGGAGAATAGTCGTGCGCGCCAAACTCGGTCTCAAAGATGACGGTCGGGAGACTGGTGTCGACTGCGGACACAATCCCGCCGTTGGTCGGTCTGGCAGCAGTGCCCGACGGAAGGGAGTCCACTTCGACCGCTTGCTTGTCGCCACGCTCTCGCCTTACAAGGGCCTCATCCGAGTCCCGCCAGTTTGGAGACTTGCTTGAATTGCCGTTGCTTAAAACGCCTCCCATTCCTTCCAAAAGGGAACTGTCTTCCTCCGTATCTAACTGCTGGTCCCATTCGCTTCCTTCTCCTGCCAGAAAATATGGATGTAAAATTGAATAATGTACAGGATAAATATTGATAAAGTACAATACGAATATGTTTTTTTTAAATTGTTAATCACGAAGATTAAAGTATCACAACTGCACACGCCAGCATTACCATGATAACTCCTGGTAAAAACAAGAACGGGGAAGGTTATGAACGAGGGCAACATTGAGTTACGCTTGTAATCTCGGAGGAATGCGGAAAGGTTTTTTGGGGTCAAGCAGTCTTTACGTTATCATTCACACCATCGACGCATGCTTCTCAAGCAGTTAGGAATCGCAGTGGTCCATGCTGCACCACTGCACCATCCTCGGCCTGTGCCTGGGCCTGGGCTTGGGGCGGGCGGGCGAGTGGGGACGGTGAGCACGCGCAGCATGCACGAGTCGACGGCGCGCCGGGCTGGACAACGCGAGCGGGGTGGGTAGCAGCCGCACGCGGTGGCTCATGCGGCGGAGGGTTCATTCAAGCCCCTCTGGTTTGAAGCACTGCCGGTGCGGTGGGGCGGGGGGTGCGGGGGAGAGCCACACTCTCAAAGACGCTCAACGGAATGGCAACTTACGCTATGGTCTAAGGGCTTTTTCAGAGACCTCTGTCTCTTCCCCTCTGGGCCCGGCTCAGTGGGTTCGCCGTCCTGCTCAAGGACGACTGTAACGTGCTCAGAGACCAACAAGAGGTTGGGCGGAGAGACCGAGCCGTTTGGGAAGTTGGGGTCGGCCTGCACAGGACTGACACTGATACCTGTGTGCGTGCAGTGCGTGTACGTGCGTGCGGTGCGTGCGGTGCGTGTGGTGTGTGGATAAACATGAGAACATGACACTACCATCCAGAATTGGCCTGCACACTTGCAAAGCCATTCTTTACTTAACAATATCTTTAATGTAATCTTGCATAGTGTTATCTGCAATAAGCAAACAACTTTTTTACATTTAGACACAGTAGTAACTCGTTAACTTTATTGTCTTCTGAGTTCCCTTCACAGCCGGTGTTAATGCGCACTCTGTTGTACTATTGGAGTCGTAATCATAAATTTGCGAGTTTGCATCCTGCTCAGGGGCTGACTCAAAACATCATCTCTCCAGGGTCAGTAAAGTACCCCCTTTGTGAGATGTAAAACAATGGTCATTCTATGGAGATGCTGGCCATTTCAATGTGGGATTTCGAGGAGTGGGTCAGCACCACCCATGGAGATGAGCCAGGTCCATTGCTCGTGAGCAGAGATGCGTCGACCTGATTCCCCGTTGTGCTTTTTAGCGCAATCCAGGATCTTGGTGGTAGCGGCTCGGAGATTTAAAACGGATAAACAATTATCCCCACTCGAGCACCTCCAAGCTCCGCGTAACCACATTTGTTGCAGAAGCCGTAAAAAAAGAAGAACCAGAAGTAGAACACTCGTCCGTTGAAGCGATGGCAGAATCCGGAGTGCGAGGGTGCAACCCCTGTCTGGGCCAGGCCTGCCGCGCCAGCTCACCTTCCTTCTTCCAGCGGTGGCTGCGGATGGACGCGCTGGTGACGACGCTGCGGGAGATGCGTGACGAGGTGGGCGTCACCTCCAGCTGTAGGCAGCGGGAGCGGCCCCGGCCAGCGTGCGGAGCGTCCTGCAGCAGGGAGCTCTTGATGGCACGCGCCAGCTGCTCACACGCACACGCGGACGGGGCCGGGGGGGCAAGGAAGCGTCACCAACCATCGCTCGGCTCCACGGCGAGGACCCCCCCCCGCACGTCGTTCGCTCGCACACAACCCCGGCTCTTCACAGGAATGGTAATTTACCCCTTTCCCATTCCGATGATGTACGTGAATGTCATCAGTTTTTCCTCATCAGTTCCTGATGAAACATCGTATCTCGGGTCCGATTTTTCAGATTAATCTGAAAATCTGGAAAACATCTCCACTGTGCAATGGGTCGTCCACCGATGGAGCAATAAAAACAGCTCGTATGCAGGAGCTAAATGGATTGTTATATCCAGCAGGGGATAAATCATGGCTAATGATGAATTAAAATATAAAATGTAGTCTATATATGTCAATGTTAATTGGAATCCTCATAACCCTATTTACCAAGATGTGTCATTATCTTGTACATCCCTGCTTATGAATGATTAAGAAGATATATGTGCGTGAAACAGCAAACATTTAGTTAAATTACCAGTAATGGCTCAGGGTAGAGCTCAAGTTTAGACCGGTACAGGGCATCTTCCACTGCCCTTTTACCCATGTCCCATGCACCATTGTAACTGCAAGACAAACAAATACAAACTTCAAGATACAAAGTAAAAAATAACTGAGAAAATTATCTGTTATGATCATCAACACTATTCAAGTCTTGTACTTTCAGCATAAAGAAACCTTTCAGTAATATTAAGGTTGGGTAATTGTTGGAGTGTGCCTTGTGTAGATATTTGAGTTGTTTATTTGGCCGTGACTGCCCCCATTTTATGTTACATGTACATTCACACGACTAAGCATTCCTCTGCAATTCCACAACACATGAGTTTTCTCACTGAATTTTTTGTATTACCAGTTACGATGTAAACATTCTGTGCTAAGCAGTTAAGGCGCCTGTCCTCCCAGAACTCGGCAGTCAACAGAACGTCACCGCCCGTTGTACGGACCGCCCACCGCACAATGATACAACAGTAAAACAACTCAATACCAATGCCTTAATAGGACGAGAACACAATAGGTGATGTATCAGGCAGTGGCTGTTTTTCCTAGCACAGAGATGGAGAGGCCAGAGACGTGAAAATCATCATTGGCGTTATTGTGCAGAATGTAAAAACAAGCTACTTAAGCAGACAACGCCTCCATCACATATATGTTTCGCCGCGTGCAAAATAAATATGAAGCAGACATATCCAGTTTGTTATTTACATTCTTCAAACTTTGTGCAATCTTCTTTGGTACAAAATGACAACATCGGTGATAGTTTCCAGTGCAACGAATGAAAAGTATCCACGTAACATACGCAAACGGTTTCCAAATACAGCAAGTGATTGCTGGATCAATCACCATTTGTGCTTTTGCATTCTCCCTGTGGGGTGGTTCAGAAGTGTGAGGGTACAACACACACCAACTCTCTCTCCAGAGGTCGCAACCGGGTACCCGATACCCGTACCCTACCCGATACCCGGCTACCCGTACCCAGCCGGGTACGGGTACCCGTTTGCGACCCTGGTGCGGCCGGGTACGGGTAGACCGTGAGTCACTGGTGAGTAACTGTTTGTCACTCATTTCCCAACGTCATGTCTCTTCTCACAATTCAAGTTCCTAGAATCAACCCACCCGCGCCTGCAACATGGCTTCATCCCAGAGGTCGCAATCAGGTACCCGATACCCGTACCCTACCCGTACCCGGCCGGGTACGGGTACGGCCGGGTACCCGTTTGCGACCCTGGTGCGGTCGGGTACGGGTACGGGTAAGGAATCAAAACCCGTTTGCGACCTCTGTCTCTCTCACCGCTGGTTCAAACCAGAACGGCCAAAGTGCCGAGCCCCCCCCAGGCTGCCAAGGGAAGTTTTTCTATCTCACAAAGTAGCGCCACAGTGCCGTGTGGAACTCATGGCCCTACTCGTGTTCTAAAGCTGCATCACCCCTGCATTAAAAACAAATAGGCCAGACTGCCCGCAATGGGGCATCATCTCCCTGTACTTCCATGCGAGATTTCAGGTGAACGTTTATCCATAACCTGTCGCAGGCCAAAGGCCACGGTGCGTGCGAAGGTGCATGCGGTGCGTGCGTGGTGCATGGTGCGTGTGTGGTGCACGCGTAGTGAATGCGTGGTGCGTGTGTGGTGAATGCCGAGTGCGTGCGCGGTACGTGCGTGGTGCGTGCGCAGTTCGCCGAGCGGACTGCTGTGGAGGTGCGGCACTGACATGGCGTGGTAGACTCCCTCCAGCAGCTGTACGAGGAACTCGGCGAGCAGAGGCACACGAGGGTGCGGCTCCTTCCAGTCTCGCTTCATCTTCTGCCGTGGGAATCCACTCACGCATGCCCTGCCAGGAGTTGCCACGTGTCACTCTCATAACGGCTGACGAAAAATCATTGTCGGCAGGGCAGATCCAAGACGGATAAGTGATTAACACTGCACTTAAGAGACCGTAAGCTGCACGGCAGCTGGAATACAGCAGAGGGTCATGGGATAAAGAACTGAACAGGTTTTGGGGCTGAGGAGTGTGGAGACGCTGGTTTGACCAGCTAGGGTGTCGCTGCTCTTGTTGCCGCAGGACACCAATCCCTACATTGTGGTTTTAATATGGTTAAAAAAATATATGACTTCACGAATGTGTATTCTTGGTAATGTGTGACTGGCTGAATACGTATACATGTAGAAACATATTTTTTCAATTCCTCTTTCAACTATATATTTTTGGAGGTTTCACATTCCGACCTGCAAATTAAATGATGATGATGCAGGAAATAAAGTGTTTTGTTTGTGCAGCAGGATGGCAGGGAAATACAATTCACGTGAGGTGACGGAGAGAGGCAACACAAGCGAGGTGACACAGGAGAGACTTAATAGCAGCAGGTGAATCTACAAAGGCACCGAACGCTGCTCGATGTGTCCACTCGCTCACACCTGGTCTCGGCCAGCCTCTGCAAGGTGTGCTCGTGCTCGTGCTGGCCTCCCCTCGCTCAGCCATGCTCTCACCTGGTGCACAGCTGGCACAGCGAGTGGTAGGATGAGAGGGGCATGAAGACGATGTTGGAGTTGTAGTAGAGGAGCAGGGAAGTGAGCACCTCAAACCTGTGCGGCCAGAGTGGACGGCACGGAGAGGAATGAATTGGAATCATTCGTGCCATGCAGTTCGGTGGGATAGAATCCTGCTGCATACAATCTCTAGTCAATTAGATACAGATAACAATGAGCTGTGGCAGGAGAGTAACACAGCGATAACACTGCTTGTGTCTCACAGGAAGAAGCACCTGGGTTTGATTGCTGACTCGGAGTTTGTGCGTTCTCTATTCTGCATGGGTTTTCTGGTTTCATCCCATTGTTAGAAAAAAACGTTAACTGCTATTGGCCAAACATCCCAATGCTTGAAAATGACCTTCAAATTACTCAATTGGGATTGCACAGCAGCAACATCGCCGCCCCCCACAGTGAACGTTTGGCAGGACCCTCCTGAAAAAGAGTCTTGAGACTCAGTGAGGCTTTGCTGGGTAAACAAGCATACATTTTTTTCAAGCACAAGATGACTACGGCTGCCCTCTTCACAGATCGGTACTCGTGTGTGGGAAGTCAACAACAGTCGCCATAATCAGGAACGATTAAATAAAATTAGCACCAACAGTGACATCGGGAAAAAGGGTTGCCAGCTCTGTAGCGCAGCTGCTGTGCGGAGGCTCATCACTTACACGCCTGCCGTGCAGCACTGCGGAGGGAGGCTGACGAAAAATCATTGTCAATGCCATACCCCAGCTTGCCAGCAGAAAGCACTACAGCAAATACAGGTAGTCCTCTACTTACGATGGAGATGCGTTACGACGACCCCATCGAAAGTCAAAAATATCGTAAGTCGAAGATGGCCTAGCCTACCCAGGAGTCTTAAAGAATGGTGATAATTTAGCAAAACAGAGCAATTTATAGTACCGTACTGTATAAACTATATACTGTATGTTTTTATTAATCATAATACTGTATTGCACAGTAAAATGTAAAGAAAGAAAACCAAGGTCAATTCTTAGCCTACCTATATGAACTGCAATTTAATAGAAAGTTTTTTCAGGAAACAATCCTATCTGCTATAAAATCTTTTAACCTGCATTGAAAGTATTGTATCGTGGTAACCCTAAAATGAAATCGCTAAAGCTACGTATCATACATGCATTGAACGTATCGTAACGTATCATATTGTACTGTACTCACCAAGATTCGTACGCTGCTGCGTTTGCCTGCCGCACCAAATTTAAAATATTTTACTATTTTGTCGTATCGCTATTGCCATCGTAAGATCGAAATATCGTAAGTCGAACCATCGTAACTCGGGGACTATCTGTAGTCTGTTATATAACGCGTGTTTTCACAATGCAAATTTGACATAATGTGATTAATGATTAGGGAACACGTTTTTATAATACGGATGCGAATTGGATATAATGAGGTTTGAGCGAATGAAACTACGTCACGCGAGTAGGAATAAGCGGGTGTAGGGCTGCCTCGGCGTAGCATCACACAGGGTGGGATGCTGCTGGATGCTGCTACCTGCCTAGCTTCCTCACGCCACTGGACCGTGCCGTCTCTTCGAGGGCGAGCGAGCACTGTGAAGGTGAAATGATGGTGCCGTTCAGATAACCCTAAGCCAGTGGGGGCTTGGTGCGGACCTGTTCTGGGCCGTGATGGACTCGCGCTGTGGGTAGGAGTCCGCGTACACGGCCTTGCCGGCGCCACGCTGGCTCAGACCTTCCTCCGTCAGCGCCAGGGAGCCAATGCTGCATGGCTGCGCACAGCAAAGGGCGATAATGACACGGCTCAGTCACGTGCGCAGACAGGACAACGGGGCGGCGCTGTCATCACGTAGGAGTCTCCCGTCGCTCTCTGCGCGGTCGTAGTCGATGCGTTCCAGGAAAAGGGGCGCAACGAAGTGAAACCCCACGAGGGGACAGCTGCCTGCCGAGTAGCACAAACAGTACACACAGTCCACACACAGTAGATACACAGCACACACACAGCACAAACACATAGTACATAGACAGTACACACACATTAGATACACAGTACACACACAGTAGATACAGAGCACACACACAGTACACACACATAGTACATAGAAAGTACACATAGTACATAGACAGTCCACACATTAGATATACAGTACACACACACACACATTAGATACACAGTCCACACATATTAGATACACAGTACACACACCGTACATACATAGTACATACAGAGTACACACAGGACACGATGTTGGTCCCACGTACAACTGCATAGCCACGTATGAGGTGAATTCAAAACGCATACTCCATCGAGCAAATTTTGGGTAAAAACAGGCTCGCCGCATATACAGCGCGAGCTGCATTAAGCGAGGGAAACCTGTATTTCACATTTGGGCTTTAGCCCTGTTTTGGCGAGTATATAAAAGGGGTCTCAAAAATCCACTTTACAACAAAAAGTATCAGACATCCCCCGAGCTGTGAGCGCTTAACGAGAACACAATGTCAAATCACAGCCAGGTGCTCGGCAATATCATTCGAGTGCCATCACCACAATGATATTAAACAAATGTTCTATCAATTAAATGTCTGCAAATTACTCGATCAGGGTCATATATAGCAACATCGCCTGAAAAAGTGGCAGGAGCACTCGTGAAAAAAAGTCTTGAGACTCGGTGAGGGTCTCCCAGGTAAACAAGCGGAACAAAAGTAACAATAGATTAAAAAAACTAGCAGGAATCCGCGAAACTTTGCCGATAAAACGATGGCGAATACGTACGTTTTATCATCACCACTTCCTTCCCTGCACCTCACCAGCATCGTGTAGCGTCATAGACCGTCCTACCTCCTCACCAATCCCGGCGTCTCTTGACGTCATCGCTCCCTCTGTCATGCACCTCACTCGTTGTCGGGTGATGTCATCACCCCCCACCCTGCGTCTGGTGACGTCACGCCCTCTCCTCACCAACGCACCCTAATCCAGCGTGACGTCCTCACCCCTCAACTCCAACTCAGCAGTGATGCGTGACGTCATCACCTCTTCCGACTCCTCTATGTCCCGTGACGTCATTACCCCCAACCCCACCCCCTCCCAACATCACCCCAATCTGGCGTGACGACGTCACTGCTCCTCTCCCCAACAGCCCAGGGTCGCTGAGGTTATCAGCCCCTCCCCTATCAACCCCTCCACCTCAGCAGCGTGGCTAACCCCCACCCCCCACCTGCGTTACAGAAAGACATACAAACAAGCGCGTGACCTCGAACGCACAGGGCAGAGGGCAGAGGCTCCCGCTGTGCAGGGCCCTGCCGGAACGGAGTGGAGCCGACCTGACGCCCTGATGCATTATGATGTCACCTTACCTCGTGGTAAATGGACGACTTGGACAGAGAAGGCACGGTAAATGACAGAACTTTTGGCTTTCCTTCATCATCCACCGTCTCCTACAACAACAAAAGTACAGCGGTCCCGCGGTTAACGGTGACACCGTTTAACAATTTTTCAGGTTAACGATTCACCTCCCATAGTGACCCCATGGTTTCGTCTGACGTTAACATTCTGATTGACATTGTGTTTACGTTATGCACGCGGGAACCAATTTTGGGCAATCCGAGCACTCGTAAGTTGAGCTGAACCATGTCCTCAGACAATCAGTGACGTCCATTTATGAGCATTGAGACCCCGACTGCCTTTGTTAACATTACGTTTTCTGTTTCGGCAATGGAAATCGGCTCTCTCTTCGATTAACAGTTATTTAGCTTCGCAGTATTTTTCGTGGAACGGATTAAAAACGTTAACCGATTGACTACTGTACATATTTAGATGAGGCCATGTAGATAAACAATGAATAAAAATATAATACATGTCATTTATCGTAACTATTGTTAAATCCACTTTTTTCAATGTACCTTATGTACACACTTTTAGGTGTACATTGATAACTTCATGCCCATTCCGTCACTGCCAAGAACCAGTAAGCAAATTTTGAGATACACCTGAGAGCCAGTGTGTTCCAACTGATATTCGTAACACCTGTGCCTCACTGCAAGAAGGGCCTGGGTTTGATTCTCGACTTGGGTGCCTCTCTGTGAAGAGTTTGTATTCTCTCCCCGTTCTGCATGGCTTCTTCCAGCTTCTCCAGTTTTCTCTCATAGCTTTAAGAAATAGCATGGCTATTGTTGCCTGAAACGTCAGCTTAAGTCGAATATCGTTGCTCCTACTACGGTCATTTACCCAGGAGAGCCTCACTGAGTCTCAAGACTCTTTTTCAGGACAAGTTTTTGCAGTAGTGATGTTGCTGTTGCTGTGTTTAATCCCAAATGAGTCAATGGCAGGAATGTTGTCAGCATCGTGATGTTTTGGCCAATACCAGTTCGATTGTGCGATTTTGTTTTCATTTACTATGGGGGCAAACTGGAGAAACCCAGACAGAATAGCGCCCGAGTCGGGAATCGAACCCAAGCTCCCCTTTGCCACTGTGCCACCCGCGCTGAACCAAGCGAGACGGCATAGCGAGGAGGGTGGCGGGCTGTGGGGTATCATCATCATCACCAGGTTGTAGATGCCCAGGAGCAGGGCCTCCACGCTGCCCTGGCTGGGCTTGTCCCTCCGGGCCACGGCCGACAGGTGGCGCCAGATGAGCTCCGGCACGAACTGCAACGCAAACCTGTGCAGGGCGGCCTCGCCGCTTCGGATGAACTCGAACAGCTGGTGGCAGATGGGCTCCAGCAGCTACGAGACACAGAGTCGTTCGTCAGAGAAATAATATTGCGCTGATGTGTTTATCCAGGAAGTCCGCACTTAGTCTCAAGACTCGTTTCAAATTGGCTCCTGCGTTTGGACCTTTGCCTAATGCCACTTCAGTTGTGTTGCGCCTGCAGATGATGCTCACGAGTCCATGGCAAAATTACAAGGAAACTATAAAAATCCAGACGGTGGTGAAATTTAATATTTCGTGGTGCTGGGTTGCGGGGGGGGTCTCTGGGTTCGTATTCTGGTCGTGTTTTAGACACGAAGTGATTCACACGTCGTCTTGTACGCAGAGCCGGCCCTAGACCGTTGGTGGCCCTAAGCAAAATTTGGTTGCAGGCCCCTTTGATGTATGATTTTTTTCACCCACTAGCTAGCAGTGACTCTAGGGGGCCCTCTGCTGGCCACGGGGCCCTTTGCAATTGCAAGGGTCGCTTAGTGGCTGGGCCGGCTCTGCTTGTACGCCAAACTAACCGGGTGACGTAAAGATTGAGGCCAACAGCAGCTTGCATTTTACCATGGGCACTGGTGGCAGCGTGCACACAGAGAGGAGATGCGTCGGTTTGGGCACGTGGCTGGACATGGTTGCGGACACTCACCTCTGTGCCCATGTCGCGCATGGCGCTGTACAGCGCTGGCACGACGCTCGCCTTCTCCTGCACCCTCTCGGCATACGCCGCCACCGCCACCTCCGGCAGCCCCTGCACAACACAAAATCCATTAGCACCCAGCCACAAAGACAAAGATCCCTTGTATAGCCTAAACAGACTCTTGGGGCAAGTGCTGTTCGCAAGTAGCACCTATGTAGGTCGGCATAGTACATGAAGGGGTGGATGGCCAGCAACACACCTTTGTCTCCCCAGTGAAGATGTGTACACCTCGTACCAGGTACTAATTTGAGGCTGAGTCAACCTAGGGGAGGCCCAGGAGCTGTTCAGTTATTTGTCACTGGTGTTGGCCATGAGTGGGAAACGAACTCGAGTCACTGGGTTCGTAGCGCTACACTTCGAGCCACAACAACAACAACCGCCATTTGCCACTAAGTGGCGGTGACATCACCACGACGCTTGTGCCAGGCTATGTGCACGTTGAGGCCACGTGAAGTGTCGAACGCCCACTGGCAGGAGGTCACGGGGCAGACCCAGGTGCCACTGGTCAATTGCCTGAGATGACTGGCTGATGCACCACATTGTGCCCCCTACTGTGCCAACTTGCTGTGCTTTAGCCACCCGGAGCTCCACTCGTTGTGAGCGTCGCTCCTCTGCCCTCCAACTGCCCAGTAGCGTCTTTCACGAGTCTCCTCCACAGAGGCCGATCTTGACACCGCTGATACCAGTCATCGGCAAGTCCACTCAGCTACAAAGCCTCCAGTACCACATCACTCCATCTCTTCTCGAGCCCATACCGCGCCTGTTTAGCCCCCTCTATCCGGCCGAACAAAAGCTGTTTAGACATGCGGTGGCTGGGCATGCGGGCTACATGACCCAGCCAACGCAGCCTTGCCTGCCGGAGGAGCTCACCGATGGGACTTTGTCCAGATCTTTCAAGAATTTGTGAGCTCCTCATTGACAATCCAGCCTGATTAAACCCAGGATGGATTGTAGGCAGTCCAGCCTAAATGTTTCTAACCGGCGAAGATGTTCCATTAGGGGGGTCCACCTTTCGCAAGCGTAGAGAAGGGAGGGAATGACTGTGGCCGAGAAGACCTGAAGCTTCGTGCAGAGCGACAGACCAGGTAGCTTCCACACAGCGTTACGCAACCGATGAAAAGATAATGCCGCTCGACTGATTCGGAGTGAGACCTCTGCTGTCAAACTAGAGCCAGTCATGAGCACACTGCCCAGGTATGGGAAACTCTCCACTCTCTCCACAACTACCCCATCACCAATTGGGAGTTGTGGGGGTGGAGTGTCCGATTGTACAAAATACCCAGGCAGGTGCTTAGTTTTGGTGGGGCTGATGGTAAGGCCGCACCTCTTAGTGGTAAGCTCCAGGTTCAGCAGCAGTGCCTACAACTCCTCCTCTGAGTGAGCAGTAATTACCAGATCATCGGCATACATAACGTGGCTGACCAATAGGGAGCCATCCCTTGACCGCACCCGGGCATCGATCAGCCTCCCATTGTATCTGTACCAGATGGAAATTCCTCCAGTACAGCCATCGAAGGCTTCACGAACTATGTGGTCGAAATAGATGTTAAATAATGTGGGTGCCAGAGGACATCCCTGTCGCACCCCAAGGTGAACAGGGAATGGTTCCGACTCCCGGTCACGTAGTTTTACCCGCGCCCGCTCACCATCATGAAGGTCCTTAATGATCGTGAGCAGAGGGTCAGGGACTCCGAAAGCACGAAGAATAACCATCAACACTCAGCCACACACAAGCCCATCAGTCCTCTGAGACATATTAATTCCCAATGAAGAGATATTATACAATCGCGATTGTCTGTAATGGACACAAGTTAATAGAGTCAATTGAATGCTTCAACATTTTATGAAGCATTCAAGACTGCAAATGAGACCTATCCCACCTGAAACAAAATAAACTTGACAGCCGGAGGAACCTCGCTCCATCATCATTATGCCCAGCTGAGTCGTTCACTACCAAGGAGTTAACGCGAAGATCTACAGAATTACATTTGAATGCTCAAGTTCACACGAAAAAGTAATTCTCCAAGATCTGTGCAGTGAGATAATGCAACTTGCTGAGCAACATATGCAGCCAGCTACGCTCAATCGCTCACTCGTTCGCTCACTCCTACTTCCGCGGTAAAAAAATCCCGAGGCAGGGGCCTGGCATGAAGTCACGCTTGTGACTATGGGATGAGAAGGGTCACGTCAAATCTTTTCTACTTTCAACACTGCAGTAGCTCACTTGACAGCGAACATGAATGTCGCGATTGTTATTTGCAATATTTATTGACGTTCGCTTAGTGTTGACATCAGTTGTATATTTGCGTATAAACATCGTATAATTGTGGCCATAACTATTGCGTGTTTATACGCATTCGTGGTGGTAGACTTGAGATGTTTGTTAGGGTTCACGTATGTCCATGGAGCCGTAAAAAACACGTGTTTTTTCCCCCATACTTTCCCCAACATCGTTGTTTGCTACACTGCATTTGAACGAGCAGAAATGTACGACTGATGCTTGCGCGTGCCGGTGTTTACAAAGGGCACGTAACGCAGAGAACAATTGCCTTTGGAGATGTTTTATTTTCTCCAGTTTAAACTACACAAATATTTACGAAAAGGAAGAACACGTGAGAAGATATTCGTTGAGGAAGTCAAACAAGGCAAAGCCTCCAAAAGGACCCATTTCCTCTTCCCAGTTTGTGAGGTTTTGACATGTGGAATTCACCTGTGCTCAGCATTCCCAGCCCCTTGTTTAACCGGGGTGAGAACTCAAGAGACAAAGGGATCAGAGTCTCGTTTGCAGTGGTGACCTGCACACAAGCGGAGGCCTTGCATAACTTTCCCTTGCATGGGACCGGCCTGACATTCCAACGGCACCCACGCATCCAAATGCAGTGCAGCAACCAAAATGGTAGGAAAAGCATTGGGAACAAAACCACGTAATGACCCTGGCACTTAGTGGCGCCACGAACGTGCGTGAACCGGAGCAAACGTCACACACCAGTCCGGCACCCACGAATGCAATTTAAACACGCGACACAATGTGCCCAATTACACGACGTTCACACCACACAAATGTACAGCCTCCGATCACCTCCAGGTGGCGCTCACCCACATGATGTTTTATTTTCCAAGCGATGAGGGGCAGCTCATCCCTGAAGTGGGATTTAAATGATGAGCTCAATCCCAACAGCACTTCTCCAGCACATGGGGACTGTGTCGAAGGAGTATGGTCCGGGGTGTTACGTTTTTGCCAAGGGGGCTTATGTCCGAGGCTCTCTCTCTCGCTCTCTCACACTGCCCACCTTGAACTCAGAGAGCCAGTTTTTCACAAGCGTCTTTTCCTTTTCTTCCATGGCCTGCACACAGCACACACGTACAGCCACATTACCCCAACAGCAGTGGCGGCAGCAGCGGTGGCGAACGCGGCGCCAGGCGGCGCTTCTACCTGGAACTCACGGCGAGTCACTGTCCCCCGAATAATCTCTTAACTCTCTCAACCAGTTCTGTGGCATAGTAGAACTCAAGACGGAAATGTTCCGTAAAGCTTACAGAACGTAACCTTGTTTTGTTCCCTCCAACATTTAGAAACATGCGTTTCGATGATTTGGCTACGATACATTTCTACACGATAAGCCACTTCGTAGAGCTATCATTTGTGGCCAGGTAGCTTCTGAAAAGGAAGCCAATAACTCAGTGGGCCTTACCTGGTATAATATAAATAGTTTCGTTTTGTTTGTGGTTTTTTGTGTGATTTGCTTACTTTTCCCATACTTTGCAATGCTATCGTGTTTTGTATTGTTTTTTTGTTTGAACATTCTGATCCGCCACTACTGGACATCTTTTGAAAAAGACCTTTAAAGCTCATCGGATTCCTCCAGTGAGAAATAAATCATCTGGTTCTGACTTCCTGACGGCCTCCACGCAGCAGTAGAATCCTGACGTAAAACCAGTAGGCGGCCGCCTAATCCAACGAGCACAGACGCCTGTATGGATCAACGTCACTGGAATTGGTGAAACGTCCCCATTGTGATGAAAAATCGCCTGCGAGTTACTCATTTGGGACCACACAGCAGCAACATCACCGCCCCCCCACCCCCTACCACGAAAACTTGTCAGGACCCTCCAGAAAAAGAGTTGAGACTGAATGCGGATCTCCTGAGTAAACGAACGCAGTACTAATAGTAGACTATGGGGACGTTCATAAATGACGTCACACACCTGGGGGGAGGGGGGGGTCAGACATTTGTGACGATGTGTGACGATGGGGGGGGGGGGGGTTTGAGAAATGTGACGTCACGTAAAAATGCGCAACTTTAAATGAATATATAATTGTTATAACAACACTCATTGTTATAACAACACTCCTACAACATCGGAGTGCAGCGCCACATTAAATACGCACTACAATGACAATAGTTTAAATCGATTTGAAGCATGTTTTATTTTCAAAATGGAAATGTTTTTTTTTTGGGGGGGGGGGGCAGAGCTTTGTGACGTCATATTTGAGGGTGAGTCTGACTTTTTGTGATGCCGTGTGACGAGGGGTGGGGGTCAAAAATCGTCCAAAATCGAGTGACGTCATTTATGGACGGCCCCTAAGCTGCCATTGCAGGCAACAGCCCCGCTTGAGACCAGACAAACAGCTGGACAGCAATTTGACTTTGCAAGTTCCCGCACCTCCGATTAGCCACGGTTGGCAACATACGCTGTAAAAGAAGTTAAACATACATGCATACAAAATACTGGGAATGTGAAGAGAGTTATAATGCACAGCTTACTATGATCACACATTGGATAGCAAACCTATTAGAAACGTTAAATGGCAACGTTTAATGCTTCCCCATCTCCGCACGCACGGAAGGTGCCCGAATGCGTTGGCGAGTCTGCGCGTGCACAGGGAACTGGGCACAGCTGGCGGCCCTTGGCCAGCCGCACTGCGAATCCCGCAGAGCAGAGCAACTTGTGCAGCTGCCCTGCCTGGCACCTCGCTCACGCACGGAAAGGAGAGACCGGGAGAGGAAGTCATGCCCTGAAATACTTCAGATTGAAAGAAGCAACATGAAACCGTTTCGTTTTTTCATTTATATAAAGTGATCACATATAAGAAGAAGAACCCATGAAAATTTTAAACTTGTTTAAGTCACAAAATACGTTTCGATTTAAAGCTTTTGTGACTGCAGGGATTCATATGCTTGGTTCTTTCGGTAAAGTCACGTAAAAGGGAAATAATAATAATAAAGACGCTGTCTTTCCAACGGCTCTGGTCTTCACCTGAGGACGGCTGCTTGCGTTGTGGCCGAAACGTCGTGAGAATTATATAATGTTTTATTTGTATTATTTTATTATTTCCCTTCTACGTAATCACAAAATACGGCTTGGAAATCCATGCGCGGAACTCGTTGGGATGCCCCAGAGTCATCCGGTCACCAAGCCTGGCATGTGGCTTTGTGTTTCCCGGCAACGGCTCACCACCTGCGAGCGGCCCGGCAGAGCCACACGGCGGAGGAGGAGCGCTGCGGTCTCTCAGCTGCTCATGCAGCTGCACAGGACCAGTGGGTGCGGCAGCAGCAGCAGCTCAGGAGAAGTGTGCAGCTCACTCTGCGTCACGAGGCTGCGCGAGGCGGGGGGGGGGTCGTGGTATTCCCAGCGCTGCTCGACTTAATGTGGCCGTAGCTGCGTCACCTGTGGAGGACTGCCACAGTCCCCGGGACTCTTACCCGCGTGAACGCAAGGGGCTGGGCACATCGCCCCGTCTCCATTGTTATGGGACAACAATGAGCTCATCATCGCGCTGCACCGAACCGAGGCGGCGTTCCTCAAGCGGGCCCTCGATTGTGGCAACCATCGTAATCGCAGCCGTGCGTGCCACACGGCTAAGCGTACAGCATGGCACAAGCACTACACGTGGCACGCTGCGCATCTTGCGACGGCTGCGAGGACGAGGCGAGCGTGAATGCACGCAGCTCCACGTGGGTTCAGCGCGGTTTGGTGTGAAGGACCTGGGAATACCGCATCTCAGATTGGCATGCTTGGCTAAGTACGGTGCCAAAAGAAGTTCCACGTACACACGTACCAGGGAGGAATTAAGGCATCCCCACAATTGCACCGTCTAGACTCGAGCTGTACGGCCGTCATTTCAGATTCCCAAGACGTCATTCGAAATCGCCGATACGTTTAACAACACGGTGGTCGCTTCTACGCGACGCAGAGGCGGCGTTGCCACCACGCAGCCGCGCTGCACAGCGCGCCGTTTCATCCGCGCCGCAAATTGGACCCTTTGCACACTCCATGATGTAATTTGCTCAAATTGGCCTATTTTCAAATTAGCTACAAATGTCATTAACTGCCCCCATGCGACAAACAGCGCTTTTTCGCGTCTCCAAGGTAAAGGCGTGAAGTTTCTCAACCGGCTCTTACCGGGTCAAGTTACTCACGCATTACTCTCCGGGCTGGGTACTCTGAAGCTGAGCAAAGCCTTTCCAAATAACAAAAAACGTTCAACAAATCTCGAAAACAAGTCCTTAAAAGGTCTGCGCGCACATGAAGTCGACAAATAAGCGCACGGCAAGGCGGTGTATTTGAAGTGCTACCATGAACGTTACTTGAACAGCGTCTCACACACACACAAACACTTCACGAGTTCAAATTCAAAGTTGGGTCACGCGACCTCAACGTGATTACTGTACTTTGACAAGACGGTGGACTTCTCCGTGCCGGCGTGGCCAGACGAGGGCGGGTGGTTAGACCTTGACACGCGTCCGCATGGAGCGTTCGTGCCACGGAGGCTCTGCCTACAACTCGGCAAGCGAGCGGCACCGGGTGCAATCGCACTCTCCGTGCAGCCAATTGGAGTGGGCAGCCTGCCTGCCTCCCTGCCTGGCTGCATGCTTGCGCGTGTTCTCAATTGCGCGCGTCCCAAAATAGATACCTCACCGCACGTTCTCCGTCAAGGGGGCGGCATGCTTGGCACGATCGAACGGGCCAGTGTCCGAAACACTCAACTGTGTGGAAAGCGTCTCTCGGTGAAATGTGGCAGCAAGTTGTGGCCTCTGTCTCGTCAGTTTGCTGTGCAAGGAGGAACTGCTCAAACGTTGTGGCCGGACAGGGTTGGGAGTGCGGTCGTAACACTTGCGCCGCGGCAAATAGCACCTGGGTTCGATTCCCGAAAAGGGCACCATTTCTGTGTGGAGTCTGTCTGTTCTCCCCTCTGCTACAGATTCTCCGGTTTTCTCCCACCGATTAAAACGTCTATATAATGTAACTGGTATTGACCAAAGATACCAATGCTGAAAATGCACCTGCAAATTACTCAATTACTCAATTGGGATTACATTTCCCCTCTACTGCAAAAAAAAACTTGCCAGGTCACTCCTGAAAAAAGTTTTGAGACTCACAGTATACTTTTGATTTTCGTAAAGCTATGAGAGGCTTTTCTGGATAAATGAGCGTAAGCGAAACAACAAGTAGGCATAATCAGCGGAGGCTGACAGGGAACGACCTCGTCTTTCCCTTGACGTCACCGTGACGCAAGTGTTCGGTGCAAAATTAAGCGGAGACGCCTTTTTAATTGCCTCTCGTTAGAGCCTGTAAACACGCACACCTCGCAGATGGGAATCCTCGCCAGGAGCCGAGTCTTCAGAACATCTGAGATAAGTATATAGAATCCAAATCTTACATTAAACTAAACTACTTTTATTTTACCAGGTAAGGCCCACTGAGCTATACCAGCTCTTTTTCAGGCGCGACCGGGTCACAAATGATAGCTCAACAAAGTGGCTTATCACGTGGAAATGTATTGCAGCCAAATACTCTAAACCCGTGATGTTGTTTCTAAACGTGGAGCGAAAAACCGGAAGACCCAGAGAAAAATCCACGCAACCACGGGGAGAACATGCAAACTCCAAATATACAGGCGTACGGGTCAGGTTCGAACCCTCGACCTCCTGTATACCAGGCGAGGTAGTTAACCTTGATTTGAAGCTTTCGTGACTGCAGGAATCCATACTCTTTGGTTCTTTCGGTAAAGTCATGTAGATAGAAAATAAATCTCTTTCTTTTTGGAAAAAAGAAAGCACTCTTTGGAAGAACGTAATCAACCAGGTAGGGTGTTGACTGTTATGTTAGCCGACTCTCTGTGTTGTATTGCATATTTCTAAGTTTACTAGGTTTGATTTTTCTCATTCATTTGTTACTGATGATGATTGCTTGTGTTGCAATCGAAACGTCGTATTCTATTACTTAATTGATTTTCTTTCTACGTTACTTTACCGAAGGAACCAAAAAGGAATTCCTGCAGTCACGAGAGCTCCAAATCGATTACGAGGTAGTTGACATCTGTCTGCCGGAGGTGGGCGGAGGGTTTCCAACGACTTCAAAACAGAACTGGCCCACTTCTTTACAAAAGTGCTCTAGTCAGTGACCACGCCATGGTGATGTTGCATGGTCTATCGTGTCTGCCCGATGAGCTGCTTTCCTTAAAAATAATTCTGGATGAACGCCAAGAATAGGTAACAGTTAACGATGTTCTCGTACATTCAATGTAGCCACAGTATATGAAGACAGAACACGTTTGTATATACAAATATTTGTGTAAATCTGAAAAGTGTAAACAAGCTTTACTTACGGACAACAAGCTATATATGGCCTCTGTGAACGCATTCCTGGGGGCTTTGGTTTCGCTATTTGTCAAGGCACAACAGACGTGGCGAGACAGCTCTTAGCTGCTATGAATAAGCATAGCCGCCTGATTTTAGCCAACAGCCTTAAATAAGAGAGTGTACAGCTGTTTTTGTTGTTCGTAAGCAGTGCACGGACTGTGTACGAGCTTCTCCCCTTTAAGGGCTCATGAAAACAGCACGAGGTTTATGCGTAATTTAGTTGACTGTTGCCTAACTAGGTTGAGAACTCTGTAGAGACCAGGAGAGAGAGCCTCGTTTGCAAGAGTGAGTGACCGATTCTGATTCCGAGCAAGTGACCCGGGGTCACCGAAAAGACGGAAACAAAAACGTAAAAAACCAAGCGAGACAAGGAAGCAAATAGAAATCTGGAGGAACAACCAACCGGGCAGGAATGACAACAAAGACAAGTGCTGGACAGAAACCTATTGAAAACAGTTCACAAGTTTGATCAATATTCCAATTGAATAAATGACCGACCACATAATGCGCCGTACACGGTGCCCAGAGCTGTTGCTAGCGCCGTGGCAAATCAACACGTTGATAAACAGAAGAATAAGAAAAAAACATCTTCACCAATACAACTGCAGGCACGCACTCTGAGCTTGGGCCTTCACTCGATGCGCCGAAGGATGATGCTTCGGCACCTCCAGCTGATGGCCAACAATCCTTGCCGCGCAGTCTGCGGTCTCGTAGAACATTTATACTGGTAGGAACCTCCTGGTTCCACCAGCCCACGGAAAATTATTCTGTCCGTCCGTCGTGCATCCAAAAATGGGAGGGGTGGGGCTGGGTGGAGAGGGGAGGGTGGGGAGGGGCTGGGCTGGGTAGGGTGGGGAGGGGCTGGGTGGAGGGTGGGAGGGGTGGGGCTGGGTGGGGAGGGAGGGGCTGGTCACCCCGTGGTGCCCTTAAACGTTTAACCTACTCACGCCGGCTTGTGCCCGCCCTCACAGTCGGGCATATTTGCGGAATACACCACGCCGCCGTTGACCCTGGCCATTGAACGAGCAACCCAACGTTCCTACCAGCTCCCTCCGCAGGAATGTGTTAATAATGGCACACCCCCCCCCCATCACACCGTGCCACCATGCAGCCTGAATATTTCATCTGATTATACATTGTATATTATTTCACGTTGTGTCTCAGACTGCACACATTATTTCCAGTCGATCGGAATTTTCATAGGAGAGAATGTTAGCTTTGCACTGTACGTAGCCAACCGTGCTAATCGGAGGTGCGAACATATATATGTGAATATATCTGTGCGTCTATGGGTCTCTGTTGTGAGTCTATCGGTCTATGGGAGTTTGCAGGTTTTTGTGCGTGTCTGTGTTGGTCTGTGTGATTACGTGTCTCTGTGCGAGTGTGGGTCTCGATGTGGAGTCTATGGGTCTCTGTGAGTCTTTGTCTCTGTGTGCACTCGTGCCCATTGCAAGCATTCTCCGAGTGCAGGAGAGGGGTTCACACTCGCTGTTAGCAGCTGGCTTCACCACTGGGACATGGATTTATCGTTGCTATTCAACTCGTATCCAGCCCCTGCATGCGAGCTATCATCGCCCCACAGCCGGCTCACACTTGCTGCCTTTCACAGCACCCTGCACAGCCGGACAGCTGCTCACCTGCGAGCGAGAACGGGTGACAGTGACTTTTTATTTTATTTTACAAGGTAAGGCCCACTGAGCTACATAGCTCTTTTTCAGAAGTGACCTGGCCACAAATGATAGCTCAACAAAGTGGCTTATCACGTGGGCATTTATAGCAGCCAAATACTCTAAACACACGTTTCTAAATGTGGAGGGAAAAACCGGAGGACCCGGAGAAAAATCCACGCGACTTCGGGGAGAACATGCAAACTTCAAATATACAGCAGATGTCAGGGTCGGGATGGAACGCACGACCTCCTGTACACCAGGCAAGGAAGATAACATCTCCTAGCCACCGTGGCGCTTTAATTAAGTGGTGTTAATGCCTCGGAGGTGGCCAGGAGGCTCAGAGGTCAGGGTGCTGAGCTGGCACCTCTGAGATTCTGGGTTCTAATCCAGGCAGCCAAATACAGGCAAATTCAAAAGTAGACCAATTCTATTTTCGCACCAAAAACCAATGTCCGGTTTGTGAATCCGGCTGTGCGTATGAAGCAAACGAGGGGCAAAGTGTGGCAAAACAACAATGACTGATAACCAAGTGAAAGAGGGAGCCAGCAGCTCAGCTGAGAGGTTAATCCGACAGTTCATACGATCTTCGATAAGATGTACTCTTTGGGGTCTTTCAGTCACGAAAGCTTTAAGTCAAGTTTCGATACGATGCTTTAGTTAGGTTGTTGGAACCTCTGCCATTTACACTAAATCATGAGAATCCTAAAGGTGGTCTTGTGTTGCTCGAAGAACCTTTAGTGACGTACAGATGTTACATCCTCTGGTTTTAAAGGTATTTACTTTCTGAATCTAATTGTTCGTGGTATGAAAACAAGTGAAGACACCATGATAACGTGTGGTTCTGGGCAATCATGGTAACAATCGTGGTAACATTGTCCACCGTTATTCGCAGAGGTTTTGCAGTTCGAATCCGGCAGGTGTATGAACCGTAAATACGCGCAGTGTACTCCACAATGGAAGTTAAAGATCCCGTGACATAAAACGAGTAGGCAATTGTGTGCAAATAACTCAATTGGGATCACACCTACAAATCATGAATCACCCGCTACTGGCGGACTAATGCCTCCGGTGCTGGCCACCTTGTGGACACAGGGATTGCTGCCTCTGGGGGTGCCCTTCGGACGTTTGAGATGTGAGATGTAACTTAAGTCACCGATTGCGTGTGAAATTGGTTTTCCTGATACGGCGTCTACTTTTGGGAAATCAGGTAGGCCGTGGGCAGAATGTGACAATGTGAATTTGGTTCACGATGGCGGCTAATGAATCTTGAAGACCGCCCTGAAAGCCTACGGTCATGGAGACACTTTGGACCAGATTCACAAATTGGCAAGGTTGTCCACAGCACACAGTATGGATATTTTCTGTCTTGGTAACAGAGACAGATGTGCGGCTTTGCCAGAGCTTGCAGGACACAAGACGTCCCCTCCCCCCCAGCTTGAGTAACGGGCCCTGTGACTCGGGGAGACACGGTCATCCTGATCGGATTTACCGTCTCGCCAATTGATAGACCTCAGGTGATATCTTAAGAGGCAATTAAATTTCCAGGTTTGTTTTTTTAAAGTAATTTTTAAGCACAAGGTGTGGCAGAGTTTGTTTTTAGAGCGATTACGAGTGTTATATTGATTAAACTCATGAGACAAGAGTTGCCTCCGTGCAGTTTGCCGTTCTCTGTGCGCTCTGTGTGTGATGCCCCCCTGTGTGTTCCCTCACTGTGTGGTTTACGCCATTTTCACCTGAGGACGAGTGCTTTTGTTGCGTTCGAAACGTCGTTATTTTATTTATTTTATTTCTACATGCGTGACTTTACCGAAAGAACCAATGAGTATAGTAATTCCCAGAGGTGTGGACTCGAGTCATGTGACTTGGACTCGAGTCAGACTCGAGTCATGAATTTGATGACTTGCGACTCGACTTGGACTTGCATAACAATGACTTTGTCCCACCTATGAGATGTGGACTCGAGTCATGTGACTTGGACTCGAGTCAGACTCGAGTCATGAATTTGATGACTTGCGACTCGACTTGGACTTGCATAACAATGACTTTGTCCCACCTCTGGTAATTCCTACAGTCACGAAAGCTTTAATCCTAGATTATTATGCTCGTTTACCCCGGTAAGCCTCACTCAGTCTCAAGACTCTTTTGTCAGGAGGATACTGCCAAGTTTTCGCTTTGAATCGTGTGTAACATTAAAAAAAATCCGTGATATTTTAGTTGCATGCCTTGTACCCAAAGGGATCAAGTGATCCCAGGACACGCTCTCGCGACTACGTTCACAACAATGTCAAATTCCAGCAATTCTTAAGCGGTGCTGAACGTGCACGCTGATCAGAATATGGCGATGGAGAAGTTTCTTAAATCACCCTTCCCCCCACCCCCCCCCGCTTCTTTCCAGCCAGTAATATGAACGGTTTCACCACAGTGAGTCCGTCGGCAGGTCGCGTGTGCGGAGGGATAGATTGGGGACACTTTCAACCTTTATCCAAGATGCCCCGACAATGTGGAATAGTAGACCAAATACACACTGGGGTGGAGCGGCTCGCTAGAGCTCCAGCAAGTGGAGGCACTTCTTCTGGCATGAGCATGAGGCAAGAAATTTCAGCGCTGTACCTTTATCTTTTACCGAAGGTTTACAGAGCAAACGTCTGTGTGCCTATGTGTGCGTATTACAATAGGCACACATGCCACAGCTGATGTATTCCCATTAGATTGGACAAATCAGATACATAGGTAATAGATCAACAAAAATGCTCGAGTGTAGCCTGGGATAGTATAGATAGCATTCATATCAGGTATATATCGTATGACCCATACAACAGCTAATTGTTCAAACGCAGATGAGACGCGACTGTATTTGTTTTCACGTGTTAATAAATCTCAGCAGGAGAAACACTTACTTGTAACCAACGTCGGTTTTCCAAGAGAGGCGAAGTATTGCCAATTCGTGATCTGAATGTAACCCTCCGCGTATGAATCGCGGTGCTCGTTAGATTCCTCGCGTGCCTTGCCGGGAGACTCCACACACTCGGGGCACGGAGGCTACACCTGCTTGGGGCATACGCTGCGCTCGGAGTTTGTCACTCAATCAGAGGTGCACTGTCAGCAAACAAGTGGAGCTGACGCAGCCCCCCTTGGCTGTGGGAGCTAAAGTTCAGTCGGCTGCTGCTCGCTGCCAGGCACGTGACGCAGTGTCGCAGAGGTGGAGGTGGCAACACAAACCCACTTTGAGGGTTCAGTCAAACCGGTCAGTTGTCATTTCCAGCCTTCACGCGCGAGTGGGAACTCCTCCGTGTGCAATATCACGCCCTATGCAAAAGCAGATGCCACCCATGACTTGGAAAATAGTGACGCCCGTTCTAATAATAATAAAACGTTTGTACATTTGGCGTTGGCGCTCTCACTCTTTTCACGCAAAGCACTCACGAACGAGCTATGCATCACAGACACGGAACTACAGTCCTAAAAATGGCTCAATTGTGATGACAAGGCAGCAGTGTCGCCCCCACCCCCCCCCTGCTGCCAAACCTTGGCAGGGCCCTCCTGAAAAATCATTGAGACTCAATGAGGCTTTCTTGGGTAAACAGGCGTCGCTGTATTAATAATAATTAAAAAACACACACAAAGGTGACCTTCAGAGATACACCTTTGCCCGAAACCAGGGGTCGGCAACCTGCTGCTCCAGAGCCACGTGCGGTGGCTCTTTTAAGGGCTGCTTCGTGACACGATATTTATTAAGGACCCACCGTCACGTATTCACATGCAGTGCGGCTCTTGAAATATTGTGTTTGTTTGGTTCTTTCGGTAAAGTCACGTAGATATGTTAGCAGTTCTCCTGCTGTGTTTGTTTCACCTCATGACGGTTGCTTGTGTTGCGATCGAAACGTCGTGATCTATTAATTTTCTATCTACGTGACTTTACCGAAAGAACCAAAGAGATTCCTGCAGTCACGAAAGCTTCAAATCAAGATTGTTTTTGTTTTTTTAACCGAATCCCAACAACAACAACAACAAAAGAAATCGCTCTTCTTGTTTACTTTGGCTGCCGACTGCCCTAGCCTGACCTGAGTGACACCTGAGCTCACCCCAAGGGCAGGGCAGTGAAGCCTCACAAAGCTCCCCGACTGCTTCCACGGCAAACGTGCTCAGGTGCACGCAACCCCACCGAACTCCCCTGCCCACGCGCGTCCACAGGGAAAGGGCCCCTCCGTCTGGGTCAAGAGCCACCGGCGCAACACGCAAGCCTCGGGGGGTGCTCCAAACGAAAAGGCTTCAAGGCAATCGCGCGCGTTCAGAGCACAGTCGGGAGAACGGAACACGTGGCCGTGCGGCGGAGTTGCAACGCGTTTTGCAGGGGTGCGAATGCTGGAGATGGTTGAAACGCGGAGTTGTCTGATAAATGAATAATTTCTATTAAGAGATGTTGGGAAGCACCCATACATGCAATTTGTACAAGTGGACGCATGCAGTGATTAAGTTAAGGAAATACTGTGCACCAATTTTGAAACTGTAAAGCTGTATATTGGTTACTACCTGTGTTGAGTGTCCTTTGGACTCCTGCTGCTGTGGTCAAGACAACTCAATCCATGTAAACATCTGCAAGTGTGTTCCTAACCTTTGTGGATGAAATTGTCTGGCGCATTTAGCCATTCTATTACACGCTTCTAAGTGAATACGCATTTTCACAAAACTTAAGATTTTTTTCAAGTAACTTTTAATGTTACTTTGCATGCATGCAATAAGTGTCGTTCAGATAAAAGCGTTCTTATCCGTCCGCTGTGGCATCTGTCCCCTGTAGTCAACGCGACGATGTTGGCACGGTCACTTCCAGTAAAGTCCATGGCCAAGGTGTGAAGGGAAAAAAACTAAAAATTAAATAATTTGCAGGAAGGTTACAGAATATGGCAGGGGGGGGGGCAGTGCCCAGCCCGAAAATGTGATTACTTAAAAAAAAAATTAAATATGAATCAATAAAAGTAAAAAAAATTTAACCGAGTGGATAATATAAGTTAGTTTTTTTAGTTGTTTTACTACTCTCACTCCATTCGATAGGATTTATTAAAGAAGGGTTGATGTACTGTACAGGGCGCCCGGCTGGCATAATACAGACTGATGGCGTCCATTGAAAACACTGCACAGATTTGTACTTGGACGGCACGGCGTACAACATTTTCACGAAGGAAATAAAGGAAGTGCCTAATCTATTGTGCTTTAACAGTCGTTTCAAAGACTACCCAGATTTTATTCCAATTTACGATTATAGCTTTATCTAAAATGCATTCAACGTTTATATCTTAATCTTAACATTTCCAGTAATAAAGGAAAAAAACTGCGTCCAGTATTGGTAATAAAAATACGCACTTTTTACCGCATTATTTTGGCATGGCCCAGCATCACACGTTCGCCGCTTGTTACAGAGGTTCGCAGTTCGAATGCCACAGGCCGCCCTAATTATTACTCTGGGTACATTAACCATCAGTGCCGTCTGCTGCACAGTGGACGTACGGATACCCGGATGTTATTCGAAACAAGTAGGCCATTGTGTGCTGGGATCATGGTCCAAATTTTCCAACTTAAAAAAAGTTATTCACAAATTACTCAAATGAGATTACACAGAGCAACGCTAACTCCATACTGGCAGGCTAAGTGCCCACTTGCAGGCCATGTGCCGAGCCACCTTGTGCTGCACAGGGACCGCTGCCACTAGGGGTGCCCTTTAATAAACATTTATGAGATGTAATGTGATGTCAGTAGCTCGTCACGTGTAAAGCACTCGGAGACATTCTGGCTTAAAGGGCGCTACGTCTAAAGCTATTAGTTATTATTAGTTTAAGCATTTTCAAATTGTCCATAATAGAGTTTTTTTGGGTTAGATCGCATAAATATAAATGTTTAGTTAAATCCGCCACCACCCGACAGAGCTAATTTGTAAGGGTTGTCACGTAAACAAAACATGTCAAACCTTACTAATTGGCTGTGTCGGGTGGTGGCGGTTTTAACGACACATTTAGATTCATGTGATCTAACCCAAAAATCTTCTATTATGGAAAATATTGTCACGAAAGCCTACGTGTTAAATTTTCAAATTGGTTTCTATCAATGGCTCATGAAATGTGGTCCAATCCGATAGGAGAAAGTAACTCAATCTGATGCTTACATGGTGAGTCTGGTCATCTGATTCCAAACTCACATGGCACCCTATTGAGTCACGCAAAGCAACGATTAAGAGACATCAGTGTCCAAATGCATAGTCATGGATATAAATCGCTTTTCTCGTTCACACAAGTGTTTATTTTATTTAATCTGTTTTAATTTACAAAGCCCTTCAGAACAATAATACAATTTTGAGCAATAATGTGGGGACTATGTTTTTTTTATGATATTGAACGCTGGAACAATCACACTGATGAAATTCATTCACCGGACTGACATAATAAAATCTATGTTTCACAAGGTCAGAGTGGGACTAATGTTCACTCGTGTGAATTTGTAACCGTCAATTAATATATGGAAATTCTCATGTACAGTTCATCACATCTGACCCATTTCCAGAAGAGTACTGCGCACGTAAAATATTCCCATAATAATAATTACAGGCTCTAGCTCTCATGGTTAGAAATGTGCCTGTCACCTAATGTTGTTTGAAATATTACATTTGCTCATGCACGTGCCACTTTTATGATCCTTCCCAGACACAAATCTCTTCAAAAACACGAGATTAAATATCCATCCCCAACATTTAAATTGCCAGTTTATATTACTCACCAACAGCTTATGTGGCTATATAAAGTATGCATGTATATTTACAGAGTACATTCCTGAAGATGGCTGGCAGTACTATAAACTGGCAATAATGAGGGTAAGGACGCATGTTGGGCAGCAGGAATGTGAGGATTCTTCAAATAGCATTTATTTTACACTGACATTTACATGCATCACATCGCACGTGCGGGAATATACTTTTTATAAACGTCTACATTTTGTTTTATTTTGATGCCACTGCAGTTCCTATACATTCACACCACAACATATTCGCTATGCACGACAAAGGTCAGATAACTTGATTTGTGACCCCAAATTGTGGAAAGGTTTCATCGCTGATCTGCCAGAGGTGCTTTAGTCGCTCGCTCTGTGCAACGCCAGGCTCAACCAGGAGCTCATCGGCACCATGGCGCGGGTATGGGGCTTGTACCATCGGTCGAGTAAGTCCGTTGTTCCGATGCGTCGACTGAAAAGTATAATCGACTGGGTTTTTGAGGGTCGAACACTCAGGCCCCCTTTAAAACAGGCGGCCGCCCCTGCATCCCACATCCTGCAATGATAACATTGTAGTAGTGAGCAGCGGGCGCCATCTGAGAAGACCACGGACATATTTGAACAATTATGTAATTCCACCCAATTTTCAGACAGCTTATCTACCCAGCTGTTCTCATAACAAAGGGAGAAAAACACCATTTTATTCAAAACTACATACAGTACTGTTATCTATATCTCGTGGCAGGTCATACGGGGTAGATATATGTCTGCTTGCCAGTGGGGAGCTCGTTACACAATGCACATCGGCTTGTTGGGTTAAATTATGAGCGGCAACAAACTGTATTTAAACAAAAGAGAGACCCAATGTGGTGTGTGTGGGTTTTTTTTTTAAACATTTCCCACCACATGTGGAAAAAACTTGTAACACGCACAACATGAAAAACTGTGACTCAAACATTCAGGCCACACGCTCGACAGCCTGGCACGACTCCTGATGGTGGCAGGCTCGCTGATATGTTTTCATCATTGTTCATGATAATAATAATAAAAAATTAAGTCGATAAGTTCAACTTGAAAACTGAGATTTCTGTATAAAAAAGGTGTTTGTCTGTTGCCATTACAAACGCTGTGCGGCAAACCTAACACACAGCTGAGAACACCCGATACAGCCAAATAAATTAATCTTCACGGAGTGTACAAGCAATTAACGCACAAAGTATCACCTTTTCAGTTCCTAGCGAAGCTGAAAAACAATTCTCTTCAATTCGCAAAGTGTTCCCAGGTAGAAGGCAAATTTGCCAAGGGCAGTTGTCAGAAACATTAGATAGCATTGTTTATACAAACATCAGTGCTATGGCACCAATGATCCCGCATGTCGCCAGGATAATGCCCCCAAAACATTCTGCATGTTTCCATTACGCTGCAACGTAATAAGCAACATAAAGTAATAAACTCAAACTGGCTTTTTCACAACATTACAACACGTTGAGGTCACTTGAATTTAAACCACGAATGTGCACTTTCATGCTGTAACAAGATTTTATAATTTTTTGTGTTTGTAAAATAATAGGTTACTTTACAATAAGAGCAGCGGTTATTACCGTCACTGCGGGGAAAGATACTGCCGTGTGCGAGGGTCATCTTGGGAAAAAGTATTTTGCTCGTACGAGTTGGAGACGTGCATGGTTCACTGCACAAAATAAAAATGTATGTTTCTTTTCCCCCCACCACTTGACTGATGTAAAGAGCCATACATTGGAGTTCGGCGCAATGATTCATGCTTTATGGATGCATTTCAGTCTGACCAGATAAGGTAGTGTAAGGAACGGCAAGGTGGCGGCACCAGTGGTAAACACTTGTACCTCGTGACAACAAGGACCAGGGTTGGATTCCTGACTCCGCCCCCTTTCTGTGTGGGGATTTGAATGTTCTCCCCTATGCTCTGAATGGGTTTTCTCTGGGTTCTACAGTTTACTCCAAATAACCAAATTGAGATTCCATAAAGTAACATCGCCCCCTACTGTGAACACTTGGCAGGACCCTCCTGAAAAGTGTTGAGGCTTTCCTGTGTAACAAGTTTAAACTAAAAGTGTATCCCATGGTTGGCTTAATAGAGTGAGTACCACAGGCACATGCCCTCTGGAAAGCACATGGTGTTCGATGCAATGCAAATAGTGCAACAATGCAGAAAGTATAGACATTGATTTAAATATAGCCATCAGAGTTTTCCATTACATAATAAAGGTGGTGTTACAGTAGGCTGCAGTGAAGAAAGCGATGCATCACAGTCCATATCAGCACAAGTTTTCATCAGCGAATGCAACACACCATAAAGTGGATGGCGTATGTTTCTCATTTATTGAGGGTGATAATTTAATCTTGATTTTAGGCTTTCTCACCTGAAGACGGCCGCTTGTGTTGCGACCGAAACGTCGTGTTTCCTTTCATTATTTTTTCTATCTACGTGACTTTAACGAAAGAACCAGAGAGTATATAGTGTGAGAATTTAAGTTATGTTTTGAATGATGAAAAAAAATACTTTAATTTTAGAAAATTAACATGTCAATGGAATGTAGTATGTATGTTGAACATCTTTCTTCCCAACATTGTTCTCCAAACGTCAATCTCGGTTCGGTGTAGAGCGATGTGAAATGTAATCAGGTAGTGAGAGGAAACGCCTGGGATGAGAACTTCACTTTCTTCATTAGCAGTTTGTTCACAAGTGACTAATCCTTCCCTCGCGTCTTTCGCAACGGGGGAAACATGGGCAGTCTCTCACAGATTAAATAAAGACACAAAGCACGCCTTCGGAAATGTCCAGCCATTAAAGCAAGACACACGCTGCAGCGGTCACTTAAAGCTGAGGCATGTTTCTAGGTTGGTTATTTATTACGATCAAACACGTTTAACCAGAAAGTCTGACTTGAGTCTCAAGACTCTTTTTAGGAGGGTCCTGCCAATGTTTTCGTGAGAGGGGGCGATGTTTCTAGGTTGGTTATTTATTACGATCAAACACGTTTAACCAGAAAGTCTGACTTGAGTCTCAAGACTCTTTTTAGGAGGGTCCTGCCAATGTTTTCGTGAGAGGGGGCGATGTTTCTAGGTTGGTTATTTATTACGATCAAACACGTTTAACCAGAAAGTCTGACTTGAGTCTCAAGACTCTTTTTAGGAGGGTCCTGCCAATGTTTTCGTGGGAGGAGGCGATGTTGCTGTGTGATCCCACTTGAGTAATTTGCAGGCAATATTCAGCATTGGGATGCTTAACCAACACCAGTTACAGTGATTTAGCTATAGGAGGAAAACAGGGAACCCAGATGAACCCCATGCAGAACAAGGGGATCAAACTCCAAACTGAAAGGCACCCAAGTCCGGAGTTGAACCCAAACACACTCTTTGCTATGAGGCACAAGTTTCACCACTGTGCCACACTGCCCCACCCCAATGCTATAAAAACTATGGTTGTGCTGGATCATTCGTTTCCCAATTTGCTTGTGCTTTTCGGTCATTTAAGCGGTGTATTTTTTAACCTTTTATATTGCTTTATATTTAATTTTTCAAAACCATAAAACAATTAAAAACACACACATTACAAGATGTTAATTAGCTAAATCTGGAAAGGTGCTTTTGTGAATAAAATGTAAATGCCAGGGCATCCCCTCCCTGAATAATCCCGGTATTAGTTCACAATGTATATATGCCTGTATGTTGAACGTCTTTCTCAACGTACGTAGCCAACGGTGCGAGTGTGTGTACTCCTGCTACAGGGCAGTGTTGAACGTCAGTTCATGATGTGTTGCTTGCAGTTCTCGTGTCATGTCGGTTCGCAGCCCGCTTGCTGACCTTCTACAGCTGAAAGTGTTTATTGCAAAAGATCAAGAGGTTCCACGTGGCTTTGTACAGAACCGATGTGGCTCCAGCTTACAACGAGCGGTGATTCTATACCAGCAACAAATGCAACGACCTCTGCCAACGGGAGAGCCTACAGATCCCATCATTAATTCAATTTTGTAAGAAACATCGGGGGATTGTTGACAACTATTGGTTCGGTTTAAGAACTTCGCGACGACACTGGCATTTTATGCTCACCTGGTGAAATAACTTCACGAAAACTACGTGATGGATGTAAAAATCAAGTCTCCTTGCAAATGTATTAAATGTTGGGCACACCAGCTACTTACTGCGCCGTCCAACCACCAACTACAGTGTGTAAGCTGGCAATACACAAAGCGTATATGCAGGAGGAAGTGCTTTAAAACGTGGGCAACAACAATGAGCAGCAACCACGATGCCATGGCCCCGTGCCAGAATTTCCCTTGTAACTACACGAAGCATTTCTCGAGCTTCTAGCCCTTTGTAAATCCACGCACCGGATTGAAGCCCTCCCCTAGACCGCGTCGGCCCACGGGAGTTGTGTGACCATACTTCACCATGCTGGTTCACATATATATCTCCTGGTATAATTCAGTAGCCGTTGGGCAATCAACTGATGAAGGTCTCCTCACACCTTGGAGGTTTTCTATCATACTTCCCCCATCTGGCCAGAGAGCCTTCGTGCAGTGAGGATTCACTAACCAGATAAAAAAAAACACAATTACCATCATAATTGGTTTTTTACCCTTCTATCTGGCAACAAAACTGACACCTTTTTACAAGGAGTCATGTTTGCATAGACCGCAATACCTGCAGTCATAATGTCAGTTTTGTTGCCAGATAGAAGGGTAAAAAAACAATTATCATATTTTTACTGGCAAATGAAGTTCCCATAATGTAGATGCTTGCCCCGAGCTCTCATACTCTGATGGTGCATTGTCTTTGAGTTGTGCGCCTTTTGGCGTCATCTGGTCCAACCCATGTGAGACTAGGCTCTAAGGAAAGCTGTCTCGGGTGTGGACCAATCAACTTCAAGGACAGTGCACATTATCAGAGTTATGTTATTTTGTTTGTATTATGACTGCAGGTATTGCGGTCTATGCAAACATTACTCCTTGTAAAAAGGTGTCAGTTTTGTTGCCAGATAGAAGGGTAAAAAACCAATTATCATATTTTTACTGGCAAATGAGGTTCCCACAATTACCATCAGTGGCGGGTTTTATCTGAACTCGGGCCGATGAGTGGGGCCCACAATCGGCCGTGACGGAGGAAGGAACTTTGGTTGAAAGCCAGAGTGCCCTGACCACGACACGTCTGTAGCCATCCCCCACATGGTATGGTGGTGGGCCTCCTCTAAGTCGACTCAGCCTCAAATTACTCAAGTACCTGGTGCAGTGTGTAAACATCGCCACTGGGGAGTGAAGAATGGCCGGGTGCTGGTCACCCACCTCCTCGCGTGTCGTGCCGGCCTTCATAGGTGCTGCTCGCTAACAGCACTTGCCCCAAAGGTCCATTAAGGCTTTAGTGGTATCCCTGGGTTTGATCTTAAACGAAGCGCATGGTGCACTGCAAACTGCATCCACTGCACAGACCATGGCAGGAGATGCGGATACCTGATGCACAAATGGAACATTAAAAAACAAACTGCAGCAGTGTGCGACTGTGGTCATCCAGAAAAGACCCTACAACATATAACGACGCAATGCTCCGATCCACAAATGCGAAGGAGACGATAAGAATATATTTTGAACCCTTTCTGGCAAATAAAATAGGTGTCAAAACACCAAATAGATGATACCCTTTTCAAGGCATCAAAAGGTATGTTTTGATACTCCCATAAATATCCCATCGACACGAAGGACACATGGCAGAGATTGACCTCCCGCTGCTGCTCCTGACGCCGCTGTCTGGCTTGACCACCTGGATGTGAAATTGCAGCAAACGAAGGTTGGTGGGAGTGAAATCGCGTGCGGAGTGTGGGGGGCACTGGGCGTGAGGGCTTTGGCCACTCAGTGGGGTTGGGTTTCCTTTGGCAGGGCAGCGGAAAGGGGGGCCCTGCTGGCCGGGAACCTGGCTGACCCTGCCTGACCTCCCCGGACTTCCAGTGACTGTTGCCATAGAGCACCGAGAGCTGGCGGTAAACACCGCGGCTTTGCCTGGCAGAGATCTTTATAATCGTATACAGTGCCCCGCGTTTACAATGTCATGTTTATGGGATCAGTATGGTGGCACAGGCGCTGAGGTTTAACGTAAATAGGGCTCCCGGGTTGACAGATTAGCGGCCCGTGAAAGCAGTCCTCTGGTATCGCCCGTCATTTGTCATGTGGCCTGTTTGAGCTGTAACTTTTACGGTATAACACGTGATGGATTTAACCGCGCACGTAGGTTTCCACAAGCAATATCGACCGATTCATGACATGACCAAATCATATATACCTGGCCTAACCCAAAAATAGGTCATGAATCGTACTAAATATGATTTGGGTCTTTCGGTAAAGTCACGTAGATGGTTCAAAAAAAATAACAAAAAACTTCGACGTTTTGGTCGTCGGAGTTTGTTATTTTCTTTGAACCATCTACGTCACTTTACCAAAAGACCCAAAGAATATGAATTCCTGCAGTCACGAAAGCTTAAAGTCGAGATTTGAATCGTACTAAATATTGTATCTTAATGTTGTGAAGCAGCATCCGTAAGAAAAACAACTACTGAGGTCTGTAAAGTGATTCGACCTCGTGAACATTGCAGTCTGCCTCTCGCATGGTCTCCCCGTGGTCGCGTGGATTGATTTTATTTCACGCTTTTATTTAACTCTGTCATTGTTGTCATATCCTCAAATCTTGTAACTCACTTTTAACCCACTTCCCAATATGGTATCGACTGCAAACTTGGTATACTTATGTCATACTCATGACAATACTATATTCTATCATAAAACATCTTGATTTTTAAGCCTTCTTTTTTAGATGTTATGTTTCGGCTTGGGTCTAATTGTCCACGCTCAACTGACGTTGGCTGTAATTGCTCACGCTCCCTTACGTTATAGCAAGCTTCGGGGCCACTTCCTGGAGTTCTAGGAGGGTACATTTCATAAAAGTGTGTTTAAAAACAAATGTTTAAACATTACTTATTTCTCTGGGTCTTTCGGTTTTCCGCTCCCCATTTAGAACATCCCCAAGCGCTTAGATTACTTGGCTGCTATAAATGTCCTATCGTCATGTGTGATAGAGATGGGTCGCTTCTGCAAAATAAGTGAAGAGCTCAGTGGGCTTTACCTGGAAAAATGTAACAAAAATTGTTTAGTTTCATTTGAATGTTTTGAAGTGATGTTTACCTTTCCTATACTTTGCACTCCTGTCGTATTTGTTTTTGCATTGTTTGTTGTTGTAACGTTCTGACTCGGCCCTACTTCACATCTGTACAAAAAAAGCGCTTTATAGCTCATCGGATTCCTCCACTACAAATATTCTGCCGTGCGCGGCTGAGCCGCGTGACCTGTGGCCCTCTGCACGGGGGGCCCGCGGGGCTCTGGGGGGGGGGCCCACAGGGCCCCGAGGGGGAGGGGGGCCGTGGGGTTCTGATGGGGGGGCAGGGCGCCGGGCTCTGAGGGGGGCGGGGCTCTGAGGAGGGGTGCCCGCTGGGCGCCTCGTGGCCCGGGCTCCCTGCTGACCCCTCACGCGGCTCGCACGTGGCGGAGGGAGCCCCGCCACGTGGTCAGTCTCCACCCACACCCCGCCCCTCCACCCACACCCCGCCCCTCCACCCTCACCCCGCCCCTCCAAACACACCCCGCCCCTCCACCCTCTCCCTGCCAAACGACCTTCAGCCCCGCCCCCCTACACCATGAAACAAGTGGCTGTGACATCGGCACGGTGCTTGTGCCAGGCTAGGTGCACTTCGAGGGCTGGCTCCCTTCCACACTCACAGCCCATAATTCCTGGCCCCCGCCCTTCACCCCCCCACCCTTGTCGAAGCGCGCCGTCGTTCCGTGAGCAGCGAGGGCAGCAGCGAGGGCAGCAGCGAGGGCAGCAGCGAGGGCAGCAGCGAGGGCAGCAGCGAGGGCAGCAGCGAGGGCAGCAGCGAGGGCAGCAGCGAGGGCAGCAGCGAGGGCAGCAGCGAGGGCAGCACGGGGTGGGGGGGAGGCAGCGAGGGTTGCCGACTCACCGCCCTGGGTGAAGAGAAGAGTCTCACGCTCGTGCCCGTGCGTCTCGGCTGCCTGCTGCCCGGCTTCCCCCAGCCTGCCCCCGTTGGCGGGTCGCCGAGACGAGAGCTGCTGCTGCTGCCCCGCTCTGCTGTCGGCGCAAGAGCAGCAACAGCAACAACAGCGGTGGCGGTGGTGGTGGCAGTGGCCGCGAGGCAAGCGACGTGGAGCGAAGTTTCACGCCGCGCGCCACGGGGGGGGAGGGGCGAGGGGGTGTGGGAGGGGCGAGGGGGTGGGAGGGGTGAGGGGGTGGGGGAGGAGCGATAGGCTGGGAGGGGGCGGGGTAAGGTGGGGAGGGGGGCGGGGCAGACTCAGTTGAGAAGTGTCACGCGCGCCCGCGCGCGCCACGGGGGGGAGGGCGGGGCGAAGTGGTTTGGGGGGGGGTCTCCACGAGCCCGCCACGTGCCACGTGCCGGCGTGCTGTGAATGTCGAGTCAGATGTTGTTGTGCTGCTCGGTCATTCATTGCACCCAAGCGGTTAACAGATCGCGACGTCCCACGACTGTTTCATATGCTCGGCACGTGTTTGTGTGTGAGAAGGCAACGGTCCGTTCAACAACAAAAAATCATGCAATTACCGTTATGCAGTCCATATATTTTTTTTAAACCTGTTTTAACAACCCGAAAACAAATGTATCAAATTTCATGAACACAAGTTATGAGCGATGCTTATCTTGTGGAAAGCAGCGAGTAAGCCAGTGAGTGGTTTCTGCCACACATGGACACCCAGTGGGTGCACGGTCTCCCCCGCGTAGCGGTGCTGGTGGAATGTGCCAAGCATCAGTTCCTGTCTAGGCCAAATGAAGCTTGACAAGACGTTTGGGTAGGCCTGGCTACGTAAACGGTTCCAAGTGTGTGTTGACTTTTCCTTCGCTGTAACAGTATTGCATCTGAGAGCCAAGAACCATCTTCGTCCAAATCCACCTCTGAGATTCAGATTTTAACTTGGGGGATCTATGGTGACCCCCCCCCCCCCATCGTCACACGGCGTCACAAAAAGTCAGACCCCCTTTGAAATATGACGTCACAAAGCTCCCCCCCCCAAAACCATATTTCCATTTTGAAAATAAAACATGCTTCAAATCGCTTTAAACTATTGTAGTGCATATTTAATGTGGCGCTGCACTCTGATGTTGTATGAGAAAATATTGAATAAAAATGATGTTGTATGAGAAAATATTGAATAAAAACTATTTAATTAAGTAGAACGTGTTGTCTATATTATTTAAAGTTGCACATTTTGATGTGACGTCACATTTCTCAAACCCCCCCCCCCCTCGTCACACATCGTCACAAATGTCTGACCCCCCCCCCCCCCCTAGGTGCGTGACGTTATTTATGGACGGCCCCTTACAATTTAGAGTATATATTTTATCTATAAATAATCTGAACTCACAATGTATCTGACAAATGCAGCCTCGTGTTGGTGGTGACATGTCAGTTATGGGCGCCACGGTGGCGAGATGTTAACTGCCTCGCCCGGTATGCAGGAGGTCGTGGGTTCGATCTCGATCCCAACCCTGACGCCTGCTGTATATTTGGAGTATGTTCTCCCCGTGATCGCATGGACTTTTCTCCGGGTCCTCCGGTTTTTACCTCCACATTTAGAAACATGCGTTTAGAGTATTTAGCTGATATAAATTTTCACATAAGCCACTTCGTTGAGCTATCGTTTGTGGCCAGATCGCTTTTAAAAAAAGAGCTACTTAGCTCAGTGGGCCTTGCCTGGTAACAAGAAATATTTTAGTTTAACTTTTGATCGTTTTTGCAAAGTCAATGTTAACCGTGGTTGAGAACGTTCCTTGTGTCACCATGTTCAGTGTGCCATCGCTCCACCTTGCATGCATCTTTTTGCACTAATTGAGCCGAGACAGGATTCTAAACAGACACCAATAAACGTGGCTCAGAACACAGGAAAGATCAATCTCCAGATAACGTGAAGCATTTCTTACAAGTTTATTCAGACATGTCCAGAGTTTGCTTGTGCTGGAGCAATGCTGCTGAACATATGCACTCCCAGAAAAAGGTCGTGTAAGTTGATGGGATGGGTACAAAACACTTACATTTTTTACAGAGATATGCAGGCGTATTATAAGCTGATTTATTTAATTTAATTCTCAACAACGCTAATTGGTGCGACTCCTTAGAGCAGCAATATGCTTCTCACCTTAGATGGCTGTAAATAGGAGGGATTCTAGCCTGTGCTGTATATTAGAAATAATCCTAAGCAACGCACTTCACGTGAACTATCGAAAGCATTATTGTATCGTATATCATTCACATTGAGTTTTGCAGTAAATAGAAGAAAAAGACTCAAAGTGACATGCCTCTACCGAATACAGTCGTCATATCCATCGTGGAAAGAAAGGGGGCTTGTGTCGCAAGCACTGTTAACCCCTTATCAGGGAGAGACATAAACAAATAGACGAAAAATATTTGCCCGTATTGAAATGTCTGGACCTGAAAACAAAATTTTCATGTACAAGGATACGGGTAGACCGTATGGGCTGGTTGACGCGGTATGGTGTCGGATCAAGCCGAATGGACAAGAGAGTCGACGCCGACCAAAGCGTGAGACCCTGAAGACACGCGGTGCCCATAATTTTGCGGGACAAATGTGTTAGGGAAAGGGTGAAGGCGCAGCGGCCCTGCAATTGACCGCCTCCACTGGCAGAGTTCCTCAAGGCGGGCTTTGGCCTAAGCTGATGTTTCCCTATTGAGAATCCAAATCCTTTAAGGAGCCACAATCAACTTACAAACAAAAATGAGCAAATACAAGTTTGACTGTAGTATAGTCGACTTTCGCAAATATTTGAAACATGATTCTGAGCGCGAAGGGATGAGAGATGAAAGTGGTGTACAGTATAGGAATTTCGTGTTCATGGCCACAATAGTAATATTGTATTTCCCTATCGCCATATTAACTTTGTTAACACGTTAACACGTTCAAGATGATGTAAGGTAATGGTTCATTGGGGTGTGTGGCAGCTTGAGAACACGAGGCTTTGCTTACCCATTTGCCTAACCCGATAATCGGATGTTGACAACACCAGCTGACTAATTAAAAAAAAAGAGGGCCGTGAAATATTCATCTTTTTTGTTCATTCTTTAACGAGGTGTCGGTAAAATATATTTACAAGTGTCAATGTACAGAAGGGAAGTGTTTTGCAATGGAGTTGATGCTCAAAAAGAGCACCTTCATGGAAATGCACCCAATAACCCAGAAAAGAGTAATAACCTGGAGGTACAGACGTTTCGAGTTCGTCAGCCTCGCCATATTTACATTTTGCTCGGTCACAAGTTGGAAATTCACAATAAAGTAAAGTGTGCATACGTAAAAAAAAGACGTGTGCACGCTTTACCATACATTCTGGACATTTCTGCAAACACTGCACTGTTGGGAAACGTAATTTGTTCATTGCTGCACGAGTATTAAAACATGGAACACGTGGGATAGAATATTGTGCTCGTGACTTGAAGGATCTGCCAAGTTATATGTACCCAATGGCACAGCTGCGCCCTGCTCCATGGATGAAATCTCAATAGCACCATATGTAAGCGGGCCAAAAGAAATTTCACTTTATAACGCGTAGTTTCATATTCACAATGGTATATACAGCACAACCGAAATACATCACGTTATTCTTCATAAAAATTGAGGATTGCTTTTTTTTTCTCAGCACTTCCACGGTTAGTGGAATTGCATTCGTGCATTTCTTGCCCAAACTTCTCATCGTACAAAATGAAGGGGCTGCATTAGCAGTGGGGCACAGGCACAAGCCAAACAAAAACTTGTCCACCCTTATAACGAACTGTATCACATCAGAACAATATACAAGCGCTGTGAGCAAATGATCCATATGACCATCTTACAAGACGTTGGCCTAACTCTGATGGTGCATTGTCTTTGAGTTGTGCGCCTTTTGGCGTCATCTGGTCCAACACCATGTGAGACTAGGCTCTAAGAAAAGCTGTCTCGGGTGTGGACCAATCAATTTCAAGGACAGTGCATACATTATCAGAGTTGTGTTTTTTGTTTGCATTTCGACCGCAGGTATTGTGGTCAATGCAAACATGACTCCTTCTAAAAAAGGTGTCAGTTTTGTTGACAAATAAAAGGGTAAAAAAACTATTATCAATGTTACATTTCTGCTATAACACAGTGCTAATGACGCAGGCGGTGCTATTTGGTTTGTGTTTAAATGCCATACATAGGTTGTTATGTTGCTATCATATGTATAAACACATTTGGGATAAATAAAAAAGTATCAGAAGATTTTACAGCATCTTAACACCAAAATGTATAAAGATGCTAATATATGCTAGAACGGGTGAGTCTCATGTCAAAACCAAAGTTCACTATGTTAACCGTTGCTCCTTCTTGATAATTTTCCCATTCACGCCGTAAGCGTGTAACACAATTTACTTGAATGTAACAAAACAACGAAATGTTGCCTAAATTCAATTGATGCATTTCAGTAGCTGATATGTAAACCGTGAGTGAGTGCGAATGGCATTCCAGGAGGCATAATGTGATTTGACCAATGAGTAACTTCGCAGCAGCAGTGGCTCTGGACGGCTTGAACCGGGTGTCCCGCCCATCTTCACCGCCGACTTTCAGCCGCACCCAGCCGGTTGGGCACCTTCCAGGAGAGAAACGAGAACCACGTGGCAGTCTTCCTCCTTCATCCGCCGCGTGATGTTTGTCAGGTGGAAGATCTTGCTCGGTCAGTTCCAGTGCTGGCAATGTCCCTATTCCCCCAAGGCGCCTCGTGCCACACAGTGTCCAAGTTCGGCGGGGCGGGGAGCCGAGAGGTGCACGGCAACAGCTTGGCTCCAGTGAGGCTGCTGGGTCACGCCTCGTGGCCGTTGGATGCTGGGGCTGCCTGGGTCTGGTGGTTGGTTTCGTCCTTCTGTGGGGGCCTCTTGCGGTGGAAAAAGCCCACCTTGTAGGCCAAGATGGGAAGACATAAACACCGGAATGTATAACGCAGTATAGTCATTACATGAGGCAGTCTGTGTATTGAGTACTTTCTATTTTGGGAGTCTGTGGCAATAACTGGTTCCCAAATCGTTGGAAGACCTTACGTGTATGGAAGAGGAAGTGCTATTGTTATTATAATTTTTTTCCCATCTTTCAAAACTCTCACTTTCCCCAAGTGTGTGAGTTCTCATGGGCAATACAAGTTTTGATCACAGATCTGTGATTAGACTCCTCGTAGCACCGTGACCTTAGAGATCAATGTTAAATGAAATCGGCCTCAAAACAGTGTCTCTATAAACAACCAACATTTGACTTTGCGAAGGTTTTGTCAAAAATGAAGAATGAGGCCAGTGTTCAAGAAGCTGCCAGCATGTAAACTCCACAACAAACGCCTCAATCTCTGCCTCACAAGTCACAAATACAAGCGAAGATGAGCAAAACACTGCCGTACGTTACACACAGCATACACGACACCGCGACAGTTCTGCGGTACATTACACGGACCGATTGTCACAACAACACGCCGCAGTGTGCTGCATGATGCACATGCATCGATGCACTGCACAGCAATCAGTGTATATGTACATACATTTTTATTATCATATCTTTTCGTACATTTGCATAGCGCCTTTATCCCAGGTGCTCTACAAGGGTTATGAGTGGTACAATGAGGGTAGCTAAAAGTGATACGGTGAACAGGGATTGGGGTACGCAGAGGGAGGTTTAGTGGGTACGGGAATTACGGTGGGTAACCTAGGGATGGAGGGAAGGATGGGGCCTGGGAGAAGAGGTGGGGGTCGCGAGGGAGAAGGGGAAATAAAGACAGGGCGGGTGCTGCTCGCTTAATGTGGAAGGGGAAGTCTGTTGCAGTGCAAGGGGGTAAGTCGGGAAAAGGAGTGGAAACGGGGAGAGGGGAGAACGGTGATGAGTAGTGGGAGAGATTGAGAGCGGAGCGGGCGGGAGGGGACATAAAGCTATCCATAGTTCAACATACATGCTTTGTAAAAATAAGGGAATGCAACACTAAATGAGAGAGCTACCATTACAACTTAACAGTTTCAACATTATTCATTACGTTATATTTAGTCACATATATTTTTTTAAAACTAAATAATTTCAGAAACACTGTACTTGTTTTACAACTTCACTAGGTTAATACACAAACTGTTGATTTGCAATTGCATCTGTTTATTAATATGGCTTAATTTGATGCAATTCTTGTTCATTCACTGTTAAACATACTGGATATCAATTATAAGTTGCTGCAATTTACTTCCAGCTATGAATGATGGACTGCTGCTGCTGCTGTGATTCCTACTGGTCGCTTGCTAAGGGAGGGCCCCGCTCCCTTTTCATCTGAAATTCTAAATTGAGGTCTAAATCCCCACGCACACGGACGGTCCACAGTCCTGACAGTCGGCGTTTGCCAGCGTCAAAGACATCTGAATATTCGCCTCGCTGAGGTGGATTTCCAAATGCAACGGACGTTCGCCACGGGGGTCAGAAACTTTGGCTGTGACAGCAGCCCTCATCGGACTTTGCTTTCTCTCGTGTAAAAGGCCCGATTGAAACGCCGATCTCGATAGACGCTTGTGATACCCATGTGCTCACTCGCGTAACTTGCGATTAACCTGCGGCAGACGAGCGAACCGACCGCATCGATTCCTGGGCGACTGGAGCAGGGAAAGGGAAGCGCCGTCGACGTTGGCCCCTTCCCTGCAGGAGCTCCGGTTGGTTTGCCGAGCGCCGGCTGGCCGCTGTGCGTGCATGCGCACGCTCACCAGCAGTAGGGTCGCGGTTATAGACGCTAGGGTAGCGGTTAGCGACCCGAGTTGGGATTCCTGCTCATGGCCAACACTAGGGACGTTTATCTGAATCGGTCCTGGGCCTCCCCTAGGTCGACTCGGCCTCAAATGTCGCCACTTGGGAGACAAAGGCGGCCGGGCATGGTGTTAGCCACCCACCCCCTCGTGTGCCGTGCTCACTAACAGAACTTGCCCCAACACAGCTATCGTGCTGTGACGGTTCCACCTGAAGACGGAAGCTTGTGTTGCCTCCGAAACGTCGTGATTTTTATTATATTTATTTTTAATTTAATTTTTCTTTTATTTTTCATTTTACTTTTATTAATTTGAATTTTTTACCTACGTGACTTTACCGAAAAAACCTAAGAATATTGCCCCAACAGTCTGTTGAGGCTCTCCGGGTGACCTTTGTCTTAGTGCTCACCATCCACATGGCGAAGACGAGCAGGGAGAGCAGCAGCAGCCCCGAGAAGACGGCGAGCAGCACGGCCCAGAAGGGCAGCGGCAGGCTCGAGTCAGAGCGGGCCCACAGCACCTTGCTCTGTACCTGCAGTGCACAATCATTCATTCGTCACGCACAGTCAGTGGGTGACCGCTGTGCCACACGTGTGACCTCTTGCGACGGCATTCGCTGAAACTGCTTTTTGCTGCCATACACCGGCGTCTCGAGTGATTTGTTTGATCCACGTGGCACAGGGGGGGGGGGCATTCCTTTACGGGGAGTCGCAGTCCACTTCAAACGTTGACCGCCAAATAAAGTGCGCAATTTGCTGCAGGAGTTTGTGCGTCAAGACGGGGCGACGTGTCCAGAAAGTGACAGCCGTCTCCTCCCTCGAACTAAGCTCTCAATCACTAGGAGACCGGTCGCAGATGTAACGGTGACATTTCTGACAAAGTCGAACCATCGGATGCCAAGAAGGCGTCTTTGGCATTGCATGTGGAAGGACTGCCACCAATTCAAATCACTGTCCCTTAAAACCACCGCTCTTGATAAAAACAACACGATAGCCTCAACATAGTGGAATAATAACCCCGATAAAACCGTTATTGTGAGGCAATATGAAGCTTTAGTGGAATAACACTTTTCACTGATTTAACATGTGAGAAGGGAATATTGGAGCGAAAAAAATCTGATGAATATATTCATGAAAAGTTTACACACCAGTGATTGCGCCAACAACTGCCCAAGCTATGCGATCCTCTATATTAAGGTGTTTTCAGCCAATTTATGAGCGCGTATACATAATACACACTCGTACACCCCTTAGTGCTGTTGGAACCGAAATTCTGGCCAGCCCACAAACCAATATCGGAACCCTGAAGATTTGTGCTCCTGCCCCAAAACTCCAGCCCACTCCATCGAGTTGACGGGAAACTTGAAAGCGAGCAGTGCGGACAGAGCAACCCGAGGTCCGTGCTCGTGCGGTTCCGTGGCTCACTCATGGGAAGGAGAGTGGTGAGGAGCTGCTTACCACCACGCTGCCGCTGGGGTACTCTGAGGGCTTTATTCGGTAGGGCACCTGCATCACGTCGAACCTGGCCAAGGCCTGGATGGAAAACTTCTGGTTTTCTCTCTGTCATTGCGTGTGGGGAGACAAAACAGAGCCACGGGTGAGTGCGACCGGGTGGATTATTCACGAGGCAATCACAAAACCTCCCGCACCTCCGATTGGCAACGGTTGGCTACGTGCGGTCTGAAAGATGTTTAACATACATACAAAAAAAAATCTCAAAATATAGTTATTTTCTAAATTGTACGTGTGCCAATTACCAAGTTTCCAAATCACTTGTTTATTCAAATGAATTTACTTTAAATCTACAGAATTCTGAAAGTAGATTTGACAGATTCAAATGTATAAAGACCATCGATTAAATCCAGCCCACGGCGCCAGTAGTGGCCATTGAAGAAAAAACAATTACGTTTTGGACAATGGTAAGTTACTCATTCGAACAAAAACAGGGGGATTTTGATTCATTTTTAAGTTATAGTTCCGACTTCTCGTCACATCAGGTTGGGGCACAGCAGTTCCTTACGTAACAACTTTTGACTTCAGCGAGGAGATCATAGTGATCATCAGTCTGCCTCGACAGACAAGTTTTAATCATCAACAGCAACTAGTCACACAACGATGAATTTGTGAATGGAGGAGCATCGAACAGGAGGAAGTCTCTGGGATTTTCCACGGGTGTGGATAAGATACAGGCGTAGGCTCCAGCTGCTCTGGAATGGGGGAGGGGGGGCAGTACAACTGCTGTGTGGGGGGCCACCGTAACAGTGATTCACCGCTAAGCAGAGTGAATTTGGCTGGGCCAGAGTAACATCTGGTGGTGCAGAGCCCATCCCAAGCACCCGCTAGCACCGGCCATGAATAGAGACGAGGTGGTACGAATGTCTTCGTGTGCAGCTCTGTGGTACGAGTGACATCAGACGGTTACGAATTGCTGCCTGCGTATGAGGAGAGTTTCCCAAGCATATGCTTCGCTCGCCTAGTTGCATGTGGCACACGCAACTCACGCCTAGCACTCCCACTGACGTAAAATAAGCAATATCAAGGCTCAGCCTTGGCATCTCACTCATCGACGAGCAATTTCCCGCGGTTCAACACCTCCGTGGTGTGTTTACGTAACGACACACACGGAACACGGTTCGCGGCGCTACGTTTGCGTCAGAGCAGGCCGCTGCGATGATGCACACACTCAGGTCATCACCCACGCCGTGGTGCACGTGCAGTGATGTCACTAAACCCTCAACTTAACATGACAACGCTGGACTAGTTTGTTCAATGTGATTGTAAAAGCGGGTCCACGTGCTTCAGAGGAATAACTCTAATGTTTGTTTGTTCCACTCGGTTGGTTATGCTCCCACATTCAAACACGACTTTCACAATTGTTGATCTAAAATGTTGAGCTGAAATGGTAACGTTTGATATGATTTTTCTTCAAAAGTGCTTGGGGATTTAATTCACAGAAGATATAATTTAGTTTATTTTCCATAGCTGAGCGTTAGTATTACTACAGCACATGTACTCGGGGAGTAATTTAATTATCAATCACGAAGAAGATTCATCATATATACATTGATAATTGATATGATAGGTAAGTCAAGGATTGTCAACCAAAATAATCTACTCGAAATATTCCTGAATTGTCTTAAATTTAATGAATAATTCCAGAATGGCCATGCAACGCTACATCGAATTTTCTGAGCCATCCCAGGATTGCCAAGCAATTGGTTGGGCCAGTCCCGGATGAAGCTAGTGTGGGGCCTGTAGCATATGTTATAAAGGGGCCCTAAATAAATAAATACAAACCATAAATATTTAAAAAAATGTGACTTGCATAGTAAAGTAATTGTATTTTTTCATTTGCTATGAGCCAGATAATATGACAAATCGCTCACCTTAAACACCCAGTCGTTCATAAAAGTTGAAGGCAGTATAGTACTATAGTAATAGAGTAAGTGCAGAATCACTGAACCGGAATTGATAGCTTGAAAGCATTTAGCGCGGGGCCCTTGAAAGTGCGGGGCCCGTAGCCACTACATATGTAGCTACTTTTGCTACGAGGACAATCCGGCACTGGGTAGGGCCCATCGGTAGAAGGGAAGCTGGCCAATGGGGGTGAGACTTGTGACGGAATGGCTACCAATGAAGAGAACATGCCCCAAGAAGATGACCGCCATCCAGACGGAGCCGCGAGATCAGCTTGTGTGTGAATCGTTGCATTGCCAGACGATGAGGTATTGAGACAAGTTAGGGACGGTCTTCAACCAGCAGTGGATAAGTCACGTCTCATAAGCACGAGCATAACCAGCACATGCCGACTGGCATCTCACTCAGACCAATCAGTGACCATGTAGGCTCTGTCGTTACAATAAACACATTCTCCTGTGCTGCATTGTGCATTCCGGCCACACTGAACCGTCTGGGAGCCCCTTGTGGCGGAAGCTGCCGTTTGATCTCTTGTCCAGCAGGCGGCGTTCGAGTTCCATAACAGAACTTGCATTCAGATAACGCTGACGGTTGCCATGTTTCCAATTCACTTTTCGATTCAAACGAGTGCCATTTATTCTAATTTTAAAATTGCACGTGGACTTACAGCCCGCTATAAAAATCGTATCACACTCGCAAAGGGGAAAAAATAAACAATTTACACGTCCTTGATATTTTGTGATCGTGGAATGCTTTAATGTTGTTTGCCTTGAAACATACATTAGCTCAATGGGTTTTACTCGAGAAATGAAACTTCTGAAGGTGTTTAATAAATGAATGTGGGACACGGTGAATATCTTAAATGACACGGTGAATAGAATTTAAGCCAGGCTGTGAATACGTGCTAAGCCAGCCTCAATTGTGGATGGAGATAATTCTGCCTGGGATTTTAACTCGGAGTCTTAATCAGCTCAAACAACGCACAGTGTAACTCGTGTTGGCCAAACATCCCACTGCTGAGAAAGTACCTGCAAATTAGTTAATTGGCATTGCATGTAGGGTAGGACCCTCTTGAACGAGAGTGTTGAGGATCAGTAAGTCTTTGCTTGGTAAACAAGCATAACAATTATAATGGCATGCCGATAGAATACAACCATGGCATCACCTGTCCAGATAAGACATACGATGACGTGAAATTACATACTTGTTAAATGTTATATATCACGCCTGCACAATACAAATGTAAAGATGAATAGTAAACATTTCCATGATACAACTGTTCTCCATCTCGGCTCGCACGTCGATCTTCAAGCAGCCTGGAGCTTTCCGATGCGGCAGGGACGAGGGCAGTGGAACATGGGTGGAAAAAACCCGATTTTTCCAGCGGCAGGCATCGGGTTTTTTTCTTTAATACAATTAAACCCGATTTCGAGGAATTAAAACCTGGTTTAATGAATACGAAACTCTGATAGGCTTAGGCTGCTTCCTCGTCGGTGCTGCTATCGTACTCGGGGGGGCCGTCGGGCACGGGGTAGTCGTAAAATGTGGCGGGCAGGTTGGTCTTGATGAACACGAGCTTCTCCACAATCGTGGGCGCCAGTGAGTTCCTTAGCTTGGAATGGATGAAGCCCATCGTTGAGTAGGTGGCGAAGTGCGGTTCTGCAATTAGAACCAATTAAACCGGATTTCTCCCAATCTCAGATGATCGGGTTTAATATGAAAAGACAATTAAACCCTATTGCAAAAAACCCGACTGTGCCACCCTTGCAGTGGAAGGACCGGAATGGACCGGGGCCCTATAAAACTCCACGGGGGGCTTCTCGTGAACCGCGCGTGGCCTCAAGAGGGCCTCGCTCACCTTGAGGAAGGTGTCGGCCCAGAGCCGGGCCCGCACCTTGAGCACGGCGCTCTCTCCCTTGTGCAGAACACCCACGTCGCAGCGCACGTGGGCACACTCCGCCCAGCTGCAATTCTGGCAAGGCACAAAGACAAAATAAGTAATATTAAAAAAAAATTAAACACGCTTTATTGAAATGTACCCTACTAGTAATTAAAGAACTCCACGACTCCAGGAAGTGGCCCCGAAGCTTGCCATAACGTAAGGGGCCATGACCAATTACAGCCAACGTCAGTTGAGCATGGGCAATTATACCCAAGCTGAAACATAACATATATAAAATAGTATTAAAAATGTTTTAATGATATAATATAGTATTGTCATCAGTATGACATAAGCATACCAAGTTTGCAGTCGATTCCACATTGGGAAGTGGGTTAAAATTGAGTTTCAAGATTTGAGACAAAGATTCCCCCGGAAAGACTTAACAGACTGTAGGGGCAAGTGCTGTTAGCGAGCATCTATGAACGCCGGAATCGTACACGAGGGGGTGGGTGGCCAGCACCACGCCCGACCGCCTTTGTCTCTCCAGTGGCGATGTTTACACACCGCACCAGGTACTCATGTGAGGCTGAGTCGACCTACGGGAGGCCCTGGACCGGTTGAGAAAATCGTCACTGGCAGCATAGCGCTAACCGCTACACTCCTGCTCCCCACACACACACACACCCACCCACCTACACACACACACCCACCCACCTACACACACCCACCTACACACACACCCACCCACCTACACACACACCCCCACCCACCTACACACACACACCCACCTACACACACACACCCACCCACCTACACACACACACCCCCACCCACCTACACACACACCTACACACACACACGCGTGCGGCAAAACATCCACCGGTGAAAAGTCCACGCGACGTCCGGCCAGTGAAATCTACCCGACGTCCTGGACTGCAGGGTGTCTATAGTATCTATACCCATGTCCCACGCCCGTGCTTCAAGCTTTAACAGAATCATCGGAATCATTCTTTGTGCTGCAGGAGGAGGAATCCGATGAGCTGTGAAGCTCTTTTTCACGGATGTCCAGTCGGGGCGGGTCAGAAAGTTACAACAACAAACAATACGAAAATACGATAGGCGTGCCAAAGTATAGAAAACGTCAACAAATCACTGCGAAAATATATCTATTCATGTGTTTATTTTACCAGGTAAAGCCCACTGAGCTATTAGTTTCTTTTTCAGAAGCGACCTGGCCACAAATGATAGCTCAACGAAGTGGCTTATCTTGTGGAAATGTATAGGAGCCAAATTATCTAAATCATCTAAATTCTTGTTGATTCTAAATGGGGAGGGAAAGACCAGAGGACCTAGAGAAAAAAAACATCCACGGGACTACGGGGAAGAGAGAGACATGCAAATTTCAAATATACAGGCATCAGGGTCGGGATCGAACCCCTGACCTCCTGCATACCACGCAAAAACACTGACACAAAGGTGTGCAGCATTGCATGTACAAAACCTCTCAGCCCTATCCAGACCAAAAATGTGTGTGGCCCTGTAGGTGTCAATACCACCAGCTCAAAGAGTTGAAAAAAATGTGACCAATCCTATTTGTTTCCAGCCTGGATTCATGTTTCTGTTGTCTTTCACAGAGTCGGACGCCACGTCGGACGTCACGGCGTCGTTGGCAGTGCCCGACCGAGTACGAAGCCAACGCTGTCGAGATCCCAGATTCAAGTCGAGGGTGGCCACGTGACGCGTGACGTGTGTGGCGTCTCGTTTTTCTGGCGGCCACACGGTTCGAGCTCGCAGTTCGCAGTCATAAGGTCGCGAGGTAAACCCGGATCGGGGGCTGACCTGACCTTTTATTCCTCTGGGGGTCAATAAATGAGTACCACTTTTAAACTATAAACTAAACTATTGTTTTAAATGTCATCAGGTAAAACGCATTGAGCTATATCGCTGTTTTGCAGAAGCAACTTGGCCACAGTTGATAGCTCAATGAAGTGGCTTATCACGTGGAAGTTTATCGCAGACAAATACTGTAAACGCGTATTTCTAAATGTGGAGAGAAAAACCGGAGGACCCGGAGAAAAATCCACGCGATTACGTGGAGATCGTGTAAACTCCAACTATCCAGGCATCCGGGTCGAGATCGAAACCACGACCTCCTGCATACCGGGTAACATCTTGCCACTGCGGCGCCACATGAACGCTGGCTTACGAATAGAATCAACCTGCCACGTGAATGTGGAATATCCACTTCTGCTTAAACAGATGGCTCCTGCCGCACATTCTCTTTGAGCGGTAAACCACTTTGACGTATGTTTATTACAGCGTTTCGTAACGTTATAAAATTGTAACTTTCAACCAAGGACTACGAAAGGATACTAAAATGTTGGGTTTTACTCTGAATTTGGTTGAGTCCAGGTTGTGGGGTTTATTTGAAAGCCAGACACAGAGGGAGAGAGGGGGACGGGTAAGATGTTTGTGAAGCAAAGTCCTACGATGGCATGTCTTCCTTGTTCCCCAGTGTGGACTGTAAATGCTGGAGCAGATGGTTCTTGGATTGAAATCGCTTCAACCTTTGCCTAGAGTCAAACTACACGTTAGGGATCCAAGTGGTAAAAGTGAACATACAAAAGCCAAGCGGAAGGAATACACGGGCAACTTGTGGCCAATAGTTTTTTTTTTATCATCACAACTGATTGATGATACGTTATTTAAATCCAAGCTGACCTCGGATATGTGTTGTGTGCTGAATTTTAGCTTTTCCATGAGGAAACAAGCATTAAAAACCCATGAAGGAATGAAATCATAATTTGAACTACAGCACACAACGTGATCCATCTGACATTCGAGCGAGCAACTGATTGGGGGGCGGGGGGGGGCACCAACGAATGGGTGCCGATTTTAAAGGGCAACTATGCAGCTTCTGCAGACCTCCCTGAAGAATGTCGTCGTCTTTAGAAGTGTGTGCTCAGATCCTAAAGTTAGCATTACAAGACAAACAGGGCAGCCCAGTTGTTAAAAAAAACCAACAACAACCGTCTTCGACTCAGGCCGCAGCTCTCCTTTCTCGTCGTCGTCCCAACCCTATCCGCGGTGGGCTCACAACACTCCAGGGAGGGAGGGAAGTAAGGCGCGTGTGTGCTTCAAATTACCGTGGCGGCTTTTTAAAAGAGCCCATTGAACCGTCTGGTTTGTCTCTCAGCCTCAAGTGGGTGACCCTAAAAAAAATCTCCCAGCTACACATGATAGACACAATTTCATGGCATTGGGCACTGTTAATGCCCAGACTTTGCAGTGTCGCTGTTCTGCGGTTTGAAACGTTGACATAGGACATTCTTAACTGGAATGTCAATATTTAAATTATAGAAATGGAAAACGAGGAAGAAGATATCAATGATGACTTAGCCTCCTTGGATATTTACACATTCCAGAGACAAGAATGCCCAGCAAACGTTAAAACAACTGCCACTTTACTCCCTCAAGAACATAAAATACCACTTTAGTGTCTTGAACCTTTCACACAGTATTGCTTTTTCGACGTGTTTTTATTTTATTTTAGTATTTTACAACCAATTCCATGCCTATTGTATCATTGGCTTTGGTCCACAAAACAAAATGTATTATCTGGAACTCTCTCGAGAGAGATGGCAGAGCCTGAAATCGCGTTTGGAGTGATCTCTGGAGAGACGTCAGGCATTACCTCCCTAGAGGCCTTCTTCACCTCAGCCATGGAATGACTCCCTAAATGCTGTGTAAAAATAAGATCAGTGTCCCCATGCACAAACGAGTCTGGGGCAGTGTTCATCTCTGCCAGAACTCCTTAGCCATATGGTGGAAATTGCACATTCCTCTGACGGAGCCAGTCACGTCCGATTAGCACGGTTGACTACGTACGGTGCGAAAGAAGTTCAACATACATACATTTCCCACATTGGTGCTTATGTTACCGACCTCAAAGGGATACAATGTGATATACCGTGTTCAGAGACAGGCGAAACGAAATACGTCACCAAACTAAATGTATTAAACAGTGTGTTCACCGGTGAACAAGCTAAGGAAACCGAACTTGCTTGCACAAAACTCTCAGTCCATATAAAATGAGAGAGAAAAGAATCAAACCACGAGTCTCGTCGGCGTGAAATCTACACACGATTATAGCCATAATCCCCTAAGCCACACAGTCACTTCATTTTCACGCTGTGCAGTTAAAATCAATCTGAGTGAATGGCCAGAGAGCATTGGTCCGGTTTTCAATCCGGATATTTATGCCCGTAAGCCACCCCCTTGTGCAAACCATTCTCGACAAGGGTTTGGAAATACCGTACGTCAAATGATACCGTCACCCACCACAGCAAAATGCATGTAACCTTCACATTTACCCTTTATAACGATTTATTTCCTGTGCAATTTTGCCGTAACTATAGCCGTGTGAATGGGACACTTTAATTAGGGTTAAAACAGTGGCGCTTAAAAGCAAGTTCACTTTGATATTTAACTTGAGCACGTGCTTCGGCGTCAAGCTCCACTGTTATCAATGAGTGCCCTTGCACCACCAAACATGGGTAGGGGCCCTTTCTGCGGCCTCACCGCTTCACCTCACCGGGGGCCTCCCGCACGGCCTAATTGCTCCCTCTGATCTTTGTCGTGGCGAGTCGATCGAGAAGCTGGACGCAATCAGTGCACCTGTGCTCAAGACACTTCTTCACTCGTCAAACGAAACAAAAAAAACTTCCCCACTGATGTCTGAAGCTGGGCACCGTGCCAACGCAACATTCTACTCGTGACTCGCCGCCGTGTTTTCACTTTCCACACACGCCGATCCCAGACCCTCCTCCTTACCCCGATGGAGCCTGTTGACTACATCAGGGCAAGATGTGTCAGGTCCTGTTGAGGCTGGCACGGCACACGTGAGGTGGTTGGTGTGGGCAGCACCATGGCCAAACTCTCCGACTCTTTGGTTATTCTTTGGTTCTTTCGGTTAAGTCACGTCTAAAGATAAAATAATAAATTTAAATAATAGCGACGTTTCGATTGCAACACAAGCAATCATCATCAGGCATAAGAGAAATAGCAACAAAAATCTAACTAGAAAACTATAGACAGACATACAAACAGACAGACATCACAAGGACACACAGAGAGAGGACACATATCGGCACAAAGAGAGGGGTCGTTTCTGTGACGGTCCCTTAAATATAGGGAGGGGGGGCGGGGACGGAGAGAGGGAGGGGGCAGAGAAAATTAGCATATCAATGAGTGGACGGCAACGTGTTGCTGCTGCGCAAGTAAGATGACGACGTGGCACGGCACGCAAGCTTTAAAATTAGGAGAAAGACACACTAAAATTAAATAACCTCGCAAAATATCGTAATGTGATGTAATGCAACACAGAGAGTCGGTCAACACACAATTAACGCATAGCCTGGTTGATTACGTATTTCAAAGATTGCTAAGTTAGAATTTAAGTGTGAAAATTCCAAAGAGAGGACACAGGCAGAGAGAACAAATAGCCAGAGAGAGAAAAAAGATAAGCTTAAAACTTCCCCGTAGAAGTGGTTCAATCTTAATTTTTGGAGCTTTCGTGACTGCAGGAATTATTTCTCTTCTTGGTTTTTTCGGTAAAGTCACGTAGAAGGGAAGTAATAAAATAATAAAAATAAAACATAATAAAATTGTGAGAATTGTTTAATTTTATTATGTTTTATTTTTATTATTTTATTACTTCCCTTCTACGTGACTTTACCGAAAAAACCAAGAAGATGAATCCCTGCAGTCACGAAAGCTTTAAATCGAAATGCAGGAATTATTCTTTGGTTCTTTCGGTTAAGTCACGTCTAAAGATAAAATAATAAATTAAAATAATAGCGACGTTTCGATTGCAACACAAGCAATCATCATCTAATTTTCAAGCTTGCCACGTCGTCATCTTACTTGCGCAGCAGCAACACGTTGCCGTCCACTCATTGATATGCTAATTTTCTCTGCCCCCTCCCTCTCTCCGTCCCCGCCCCCCTCCCTATATTTAAGGGACCGTCACAGAAACGACCCCTCTCTCTGTGCCGATATGTGTCCTCTCTCTGTGTGTCCTTGTGATGTCTGTCTGCTTGGATGTCTGTCTATAGTTTTCTAGTTAGATTTTTGTTGCTATTTCTCTTATGCCTGATGATGATTGCTTGTGTTGCAATCGAAACGTCGCTATTATTTTAATTTATTTTTTTATCTTTAGACGTGACTTAACCGAAAGAACCAAAGAATAATTCCTGCAGTCACGAAAGCTCCAAAAATTAAGATTGACTCTTTGGTTCTTTCGGTAAAGTCACGTAGGTATAAAATAAAATAAATTAAATCACCACGTTTCGATTGCAACACAAGCAATCATCATCAAGTGGAAAAACCACAGCAAGAAAATTATTTCTCCCACTTCAGCAAAAAAAATGTTCTTGCTGTGGTTTTCCCACCTGATGATGATTGCTTGTGTTGCAATCGAAACGTCGTGATTTAATGTATTTTCTACCTACGTGACTTTACCGAAAGAACCAAAGAGTATGGATCCCTGCAGTCACGAAAACTTCAAATCGAGATCAAACTCTCCGACTCCCGCGTGCTGAAGTTCACACAATGCACCGGGAAACCTCGACCCACTGAGATCAATCTTTACATACGTAAGACCGGTAGTGTGCTGCGTCACCATAGCCCGAATAGTGCACGTCAACGTTACGCACATCCAAATAAGGTAAACGAACGTAGCGGTGAAATAACCGGCCCCACGTGAATACATGTAGGTATGCCTACCCCCTTTCGTTTGCGCCATGTAGTACGCATGCAGGACTTCTTTCGCGCCGTACATAGCCAGAATCAGAATATGTATTCATACTGGAGGAGTCCAATGAGCTATAAAGCTCGACTTCACATTTGTCGAGTAAGGGCGGGTAAGGACGTTACAACAACAAACAACACAAAAACACAATAGCAAATGATGGCAAAACATAACTACATAAAAGTAATAGATAGAATATGTGGCGAGATGTTAACTCCCTCGCCTGGTATGAAGGAGGTAGTGGGTTCGATCCCGACCCTGACGCCTGCTGTATATTTGAAGTTGAGCATCTCTCTCCCCGTGGTCGTGTGGATATTTCTCCGGGTTCTCCGGTTTTTCCCTCCACATTTAGAATCAACAACATGCGTTCAGAGTATTTGACTGCTATACATTTCCGCGTGATAAGCCACTTCGTTGAGCTATCATTTGTGGCCAGGTCGCTTCTGAAAACGAGCTGTACAGCTCGGTGGGCCTTACCTGGTAAAATAAAAATAGTTGTAACATCTTTTCTTCTTTCTCCTGCAAATACCAAGAGTGAAACCCCAGGCACGCATTGCACACCGTATAAAAACAAATAAGTATACGTGTATAATTGTTTCCCTCTGGCTATAGAGGAAGAAGGAGAGGCAGGGGTGAGGGGAGACTGAAGGGAGGGCCGAGCCATGGGTTTGGGGGACAGGAGCCTTGGCGGTGCCGGGCAGCTCCAGGAATGGTCCGCCACTGCGCCAGCTCTATTTTCTAATCGTCATGGGAACACGGCGTAAACGAGCGTCGACTCACGCCTTGATGTTGTGCCTTTGTGGTCATCGTATTTGGACCCCAGAGTTGGAGTGCAGCAGGAATAATAGTTATTTTAAACGTGCTGGGCCGTTTCACGGTAGCCGCGTAGAGTTGTAAAAACGAGTGCAGAATATACACAACGGTTCCGACATCTGTGTTCGTGCCACCAAGTGGGTTGGGTTGTTTCGGCCTAATTTACTGCTAAGCTGGCTTCGATCACCAGTTCCATTGGCACGGCTCTATTGCGGGTTGATGCACATGGCTAAGGAGGCTCTCTGACTGCTCACACCGTACTGCCAGCATGGGGACAATCTCAATCGGCAAACAATTCCAGAGGGTGACACCACGTAACCTTCAGTGATTCGGGGGGGGGGGGGGGTCTCAGATACCAACCACAGAGTGCTCCATGTTCAGGTGTTCAGCTGTTTTCAGTTGCCTTGAAGGTTTGCTTTTGAAGTTGCTGGTGACCAAACTGAGATCTCCCCCCCCCCCCCCCCACGTTAAACATTTGCAAAGCAGTTTGCCTTTAATAATGCATAGGGGTTGAGTGGCAATGTTTCAACTACTTTGACAAGGACATGACCTCGGCGAGGTGTCTGACCACCTCACAGTTAATAAATACAGTACAGTGATACCCCGGTTTACGTCGGGGATGCGTTCCTGAAAGGTGCCACGGTGAATATCGAAACGAAGCAAATCGAAAGCGATTCACGTGGTAGGTGGAGGCGAAGGCCGAGGCCACGGATACGAGAAAGGATGGCTGATGCTGTCAACGACGTCGGTGCGGGTAGCGGTGTTAATAACGTGACGACGTATTTGCGAGAGAACGTAAAAGGGTCAGACGTACATCGGGGTATCGCTGTGATCTATTTTTAATGACAAAGTGTGGGCAAGCGGTTGAGTGCGTGGTGTGAATTCTGAATTCAAAAGGGTCTCCGCGAACTGTTTAACAGTCTTGCCCTTTCACTATGTATGTATGTATGTTGAACCTCTTTCGCACCGTACATAACCAACCGTGCTAATCGGAAGGTGCTATGCAATTCACGTTTGCTTAATCTCTTAAAATTATCACCGCACAAAGTAATCCGTGGGGATTTTAGCCTTTAGACTCCACGCACGTGTTCTTCCAGCACATTCACGAAACCAACTTTTGTGGCTAACGTGGGGGCAGAGATTTAGATTGCACGATTTGGATAAACACTCCACCGGCCGGGATAAACACTCCCACCTCTACCCCTCTTGGCCTATGCGCTGTGAATAAGGGCAATTGCCCGAAACGTCGCTTACTTTACACTTGTTATTTTTGTATATGCCGCGGTGTTATCGATGAATGTGATGAGTTTGTTTCTGTTCTACTCCCACAAGCGGTGAATTCTCTCGCTCGATGCACATCGACGAATCTTAGTCGCCTTCAACGTGCACGTTGCTCTGTGCAACGCGTCGGTGATTGCGTTGATGTCGCACCCCAGTTGCCACTAGATGGCAATGCCTACCGCAGGCAATAACACGAGGACATGAACCCGGCGCCAATCCGGCACGCGTTCGCTTCCCAGGTTTTGTTTTTACTTCGTTTTTTGTTGTTGTTGAGATAGGAATGAATCATCAACCGCGTGTAATAGGGTTTGGCTGCAATACAATGAAAGCTAAAGCCGCGTCTCTGGTATAACTGCCTCGGCTCACGCGGCGATTACATCCATCCAGTGCCGGATTATCCTCGGGGCACAAGTAGCTACACACGCAGTAGCTGCACGTGTATGAGCAGCTACACGTGTAGTAGTAGCTGCACGTGTAGTAGTAGCTATACACGTAGTAGCTGCACGTGTAGTAGTAGCTACACACGTAGTAGCTGCACGTGTATGAGCAGCTGCACGTGTAGTAGTAGCTGCACGTGTAGTAGCTACGGGCCCCGCACTTTCAAGGGCCCCGCGCTCAATGCTTTCAAGCTATCAATTCCGGTTCAGTGATTCTGCGCTTGCTCTATTACTATAGTACTATACCGCCTTCGACTTTTATGAACGACTGGGTGTTTAAGGTTAGCGATTTGTCGTATTATCTGGCTGTATAGCAAATAAAAAAAAGACTGACTTTACTATGCAAGTAAAAAAAATTGTGTTTTAATATTTACGTGCTTTACTGATTTATTTCGGGCCCCTTTATAACACATGCAAGAGGCCCCGCACTAGCTTCATCCGGCACTGCCTCCATCAAGGCAAAAACTAAAATTCCTCACCTAACAGCAACGGCGCTGGCCGCAGTGGCCGAACGTGCAGCGAACACCCAAGATGTGTCCCCAAAGGGGGCGGCGTGAATATTTAACGCACGTTTCCATCGGCACCACCGCCACCGCACGCATCAATCGTCCCGCCCGGCGCGTGCGCACTGATGGCCTTCGCAGGCCCCGAGTGACGTGCAGGCGATGAATAATTGAGAGGGCGACGTTTTAACGGAAAAGCGTGGAACGTTCGGGAAGTTGCGCCGCCGTTTACAACGGGGGACGCGTCTCTTTTCCGTTGCCCCGGCGCAAGAAAAGGGCGTTCGAGAGTAGCCCCATCGCCGCGGATTTCCTGTCCTCTCCCCCTGCAATTCGGAGCGCGATTACTCCTCCAGCCTGACAACCCACACCCCCCCTTCCCCGAGGGGCCCTGCCTGCACAAAGCCGCTCTCTGTGTTTCCCTTTCGACGTCTCTTCAACCCCCCCAACTCCTTCGTTGACCCTCTCTGTGGACCTTTATTGTCATGCGCCACGTATGATGGCACGGGTTGGCTCCGTGCGGTGCGAAATGAGTTCAACACAGGTCAATGTGTGAAAGTTTCTTCAAGAGTCCTCAATCGGCGCTGAAGTGGAGTGGTTGTTTGTTTGTTCATCGGCCCTTAAATCGCCACAGAAATACTAAAACGTAGCTCAGCCCATCGGCCTGCCCGCGAAATATTCAACTGGCACATTCATAAGATTTTGCCGGCTCAAATGACTGCAATGCAAAGAGACGCTCCTGGGGCCAGAAGACCCCCGACTTCCCGGCTTATCACCTGGGCCCACGAGGGGAGGACTCGTGACACCGCCACTTTCGAAACAGTTCTGGTGATTCATGTTTTAGTTCACGTCCCGTGGGCCAAGCAGAACAAGAGACGGTTACGCGGCAACAGCTCGCGTTACGTGCGGTATCAACGTCAACTTAGTTGTCGCTAGAAATTGTTGTCGTAAAATCCGAAGTTACGTAAAACACTTTTGCCATCTACTTAAGCCACACTGAGGCTGCAGATAGCATTTATAATTATTACCAGCTGCTGTTGCTTCCACTGCTGTTCTTGAAGTCGATGACAAAAGTGAAGATAGTGCTGAAGAATTTTACTTCCCAGGAAAGATGCATTTTTGCGTGTGTTTTGCATGTGGGATGAAATTGCATTTCCCAGATGACACTTTCAGAGGGTATAGCATTCAAACCTTCACACAGATTGATTCAATAATCCACTTGCTGCATTGTCTCCTGATAGCCATCTCACAGCCAATCAGGTTTAGGAGTTTTATAAATGTCCACGTGATCCACCAATCGCATGCCTTCAAAGTGATGAATTAATTACAAGATCCAAGCACACACCAAACGAGTCGTCCATTTCAGGCTGAATTGACCGAATGTGAGCCACAGTCGGTAATGCAACTGAAGTCGCTTGATTCGTAACCATGTGGATGATTCATTATACGAAGATAAAAAAACCCAGGTAGCCTTTAACAGACTGGGGAAAATGCTGTTAGCTAGAACATATATTGTTGTTTGACTTGCATCTCACTGGGATTTTTGCACACAGCGTTGGTGTACGGTGCTTTTTCTGGAATATTTTTGCTGTTTTTTCCTGGATTTTCTGTTTGCACATAGTCACTTTAAGATGTTTTTTGTTCATGTTTTTGTCTTTTGTTTGTTGCGGTTGCACCCGATTCGAATGGCTCACAGGGCTATACCTAATAAATGCAACTGAAACTCAAATATTATGGCCGACAAGATACACAAGGGGGTAGTCTGGTCAGCACCACGTCCGGCTGCCTTTGTCTCCCCCAGTGTTTACATTTACACACTGCACCAGGTACTCATTTAAGGCTGAGTCGACCTCGGGGAGGAGCAGGACAGGTTCAGATATCTGTCACCGCACATTGCACAAAGACCTACACGTGCACATTAACATATGAAAACAGTCACAAAAAACAAAGATCCCCCATTTGCCTTCACAGACTGTTGGGGCAAATGCTGTTAGTGAGGACACATGAAGGCCGGCACGTTACACAAAGGGGTAGGTGGCCAGCACCATGCCTGGCCGCCTTTGTATCCCTCATGGAGATGTTTACGCACCGCATTTGAGGCTGAGTCAACCTGGGGGAGGCCCAGGGCGGATTCAGATCATCGTTACTGGTATTTGCCGTGAGCGGGAATCGAACTCGGGTCGCCGGGTTCGTAGCGCAGCATTCTGCTCTACCGCCCCCCATACACACATTCTCACATCGAACACCCATGCAAAGGAATCGATCCCATATACAGCCTTAGAGGATATTAACAATGGTCACGAGAGGGTGGGGGTGTCGGGGGATGCCCCCCTTCCCATCCCCCACGATGCACTATACCGGGGTCAGCAACCAAAATCACAGAAACAAAAACCCCTCAATATCTCAAGAGCCGCAATGCACGTAAATAGGAGACGGTGGGTCCTTGATAAATAACGGTGCCACGAAGCAGCCCTTAGAGAGCCACCGCACGCGGCTCTGGAGCAGCAAGTTGCCGACTCCTGTGCGACACCGACCCACAGCGACTCGCGCGGTGCGTCACCAACGTTTTTACACTGCCGGCCAAATCCGTCCCATATTTGTTTCTCAAGCCAGCCTCGGCGGCCCGGTATCAGAACAACTGTGCAGGATCCCTGCAATAAAGTTCCACACAGCAACGCCGGTGGAACGGAACTCGTTACAAATCAATTCCTGCCACCCGGCACGAAAATAATAATAAAAAATGTAAACAATTTTTATTTTATCAAGTAAGGCCCACTGAGATATGTAGTTTTTTTTCAGAAGCGACCTGGCCACCAATGAGAGTTCAAAGAAGGGGCTTATCACGTGGACATTTAAAGCAGCCAAATGCTCTCAACGGGGAGAGAGACATGCAAACTCAAAATAAGCATGCGTCAGGGGATCAAACCCACGACCTCCTGCATACCAGGCGAGGTAGTTAACATCTCGCCAATGTAGTGCCCAATTCCCGGACAGGTAGTAACCCGAATGGTGAAGTATGGTCAAATATCACCCATGACCAATGCAGCGGTGTGGGGAAGCCTTTCTTCCAGAGGCTGTGAGCAGCCGTCAGTGACACACGAGCTGGCATTGCTGTGATCCGGGCAGGCTAATCTTTACAGCCCTTATCACTCTCTTAGATCTCTGCCTTTGAAATGTAACAATAATTTAATAAAACTCGCTTCCCTTTGAAAATCAACTACCTATGACATTTGTGTCGAGGGGGGGGGTAATACATGGGCAGCAGTGGTACAGTAGGTCAAGGCATTTAAAAATATATATTTCTTTGTTATGATAAAAAAAAGTTGTTTGTACATTTTGTTTTGGTGCCTTTTCTCGATTTGTTTATTAATTTTAGATTTTTCTTGGTATTATGTTTTTCATCTGCTTGGTGTGTATGTACGTGTGTGTGTGTGTTGGGCTTCTTTTGCGCCACGGTAGCCGATCAAGTATATTAGATTTGGTCCTTATATATAATTAAAGTACAGCGTTGTGGGATGCTGTTGGCATTAATGACGCCATATAAAATGAAAGTATTATTTTTGGCATCTTAGAATAACCCCTACCACTATCCACATGGTGTGGGCAGGCCCTCATTCAGCAGTGGATTGAGCAAGGGCTGTACATGGCCATTGTATCATGAACACAGTGGTTATTATACACCCGTGAGGAACTCCACAGCAAATTATGTTGTATTTCTGGGCCCTCGTTTGTGAATGTCTGTGCATCACACTGAGGGGAAGAGTTGTGGCCTGGGCTGGATTAGAGAATGGAGAAGCCTATCTATGTGATAAAGCGTACGTACAAGGTCGTGCTCGTTACACACAAAGAGCTTGCCACAAATTAACTAGAATACCCTGCTGATCTCGTGGAGCATAAACTATCACGCAAACTCCGTTCATCCTCGCAGCGGTTTTGGATAACGGTCGATAAAAAGACGGTCACCACATCAACGTACTTTCAGATGCGCTTCTGCGGCCGTCTGGAACGCTCCTCCTTCCCATGTTAGGAAGCCACCGAAGCTTTGCACTTTTAAATCATCTAAATTGAAAACTCATTTCTTTCTAACTGCTTTTTGTGTTTAGTTTTTTGTCCTTCCCCCGTACCTCCGATGAGCACTATTGGCTACATATGGTGCGAAAGAAGTTCAACATACGTGCATACACGCACACCAAGGCCCTGGGCTACAAACTTAAAACCGTTCGACAGCTGCTTCACGTTACGGGGTGGATCATTCCATATTTATACAGTTAACCGAAATTCTGTCAGTGAACTCGGTTGTAAATATGCCGTGATTACTGTCCGTTATTTAAACAAATTATGCAATTTATGTTTTATTTAAAGAGAGGAGAGCCCGAGGAAGTTAACTTGTTCTTCAAGAGCATTCTGTTGTTTTGGCTACATGCGGTGCGAAAGAAGTTCAACATACATCCATACTCGACAGAACTTAGTCGTAGGATTATTTGTACTACGCTTGTTTACCCAGGAAAGCCTCGCCGAGTCTCTACACACTTTCTCAGGAGGGTCCTGCCAAGTTTTTTTCGTAGGACTGGAAATGTTGCTGTGTGGAATCCCAATTGGGTAATTTGTAATGTGAAGTGATTTTTTTTTTCCCCATTGTGATGTTTAGCCATGACTAGTTGCATGGTATGGGGTTTTTTAACCAAGGGAGGAAACTGGAGAACCAAGTGGAAATCCATGCAGAACAGAGGAGAGAGAACATACAAATTCCAAACAAAAAGGTGTAAGTGATGGTTAGAAATCGAACCCAGCCCGTTTAGGCTGTAAGGCGAGTGTCACCACTGCGATACACATGCTGCCCTACTGCATATAATAATAAAACATTATAAATATGACAGCGATGCAAAATACCTCCTTTGTTAACGCTGTTACAGAATGGTTAACATATGCCCTACAGCAGACCAGGGGATTTGGTAATTCCCCATAGACATTGCCATATCGTGGCAGGAATCAAATGATCTATTCTATCCAAACAGCACCATTGCCAGGCAGGGTCATGCGGCTCTCGAACCACTTATCAAGAAGGAAAAAACAACAGATGTTGTTGAACTAAGCAGCTAACCAGTGTTGCTTTAGAATTCACCAAGTCTGCTACCTTGTGTCCATCACTAATGCGGCCTAAAGTATGTTTGCCGGCACTGAATGCATGCTACCGTATTCTCTGTATTACACGACACGATTTTTCTCCCCGTGTATTTTAAAGCAACAGGGTGGAAGTGCATCCGATGAATCCGGTAGCCGTGTGCGTGGCCAGATTTTCCACAAAATTATTCACGCCGGGAACAAGTTTTGCAGATGCCTCTTATCTTCCAAAGCGTCTTACAATTCGGAGAATACGGCAAATGCAAATGCATTCTCCACGTCCTAAGTGCGAGTAGGGAAAAGAGTCGTGCTTGCCGCCTTGCCGACATGTGTCAACGTTGTTTTAAATATAAATACACCATCATCATCACATCATCACGATCCATGGGCAGGATAACCCGTAGGTGTCCACTGCACATGTTGTCAATTGTTTCCACTTTCCTCTCCGTCTCCTGTGCCAATGCACTCAAGTAGCTGGCCGCATCTCTCTGGCACCAACCTCTTGTGATGTCGTCATCAAGACGTTCTCTGTTACGTATTCCTCTCTTGCCGGTTCATTCCATTTTTCCGAACAACAACAACACGTTTAATGTTCCTAGTGTTGTCCATCCTACATACAACCACAATGAATCAGCAATCAAGGTGTGTTGATGAGAAAGGGGTGTTTAGAGGTATTGCTGCTGCACGATGCCTGATTACCAACCACACAAGGGCGGTGTTGGGTAAGTGAGATTCATGAGCGAGGTCGCTGTGCCAAGCTGTAACACCTGACTGAGTGTTACTGGAGATGAGACATCAATTTCCCCGTCAGCGGCACGTATCATGTTCCTACGCGTGTCACTGTGGCCCCGCTCCATCATAACTCATCAAACCCTGACGGCAGGAAACCAGCCAAACGCATTCGAACAAACAACACGCAGTTGGTAATGTTAACGCTATTATTATCCCTATACATCTACGCTTGTTTGCCCAGGAAAGCCTCACCGAGTGTCACGACTCTCTTTCAGGAGATTTATGCCAAGCTTTCCCAGTGGGTGGGCCATGGTGGTATGTGTAGTGGTATGTGTAGTCCCAATTGAGTAATTTGCAGGTAGACTTTTTTGAGGATTGGGATCGTGCTCATTGCCAGTGGGTATTGCGTGGTTGTTTTAGCTTTGCGAGGAAAGCTTAGAACCTGGAGGAGACCCATGCAGAACAGGGGAAATACAAATGCCACACAGCATGGGTAAGAAATCGAATCCAGGCCCTTCGTGCTGTGAGGCGTGAGTTTTACCATTGGGCCACGCTGCACCGCAGCTCAATTTGCAGATTCAGAATAGAAACGTTGTGCAAGATTGACACAACTGGGCTGGGAGATTCTAAGAAACGAGGGTTTCGCCTCACCGTGTGTGCTATAACATAGATCTGCTGTAGGTGACCTAGGGTTGAGTTTTGTACAGAGTGACAATTTATCTCTTCCTTCACTCGCCGCTACCAGTCCTGCATCCCCATGTTTCATTCAACTAAGTGTGCAGCGCCGGGCAGGCTCAGGAGGAATATTACGTTCTCTCCACGGGATGCATTTCCCTCCCCACACCCACCCACCCAGCATTGCCCTCCGTGGCCCCGTAACTGACTCCAGTGTGGCGGGCGCCCAGGTGAGGAATCCAGATGAGGTCAAGAGGTGTTTGGGCAGCGATTATGTACGAATGTTTTTTTTTACAAAGCCAAAATAGAAACGTACATTTATTTGCAAGAGCTGTTTGAGATGTTGATTCTTCTTTTTCATTTTTATTTGCGTCATAATTACCGAGTTGAGATTTTTTTTTCCCGCGCCTCCGATTAGAGCGTTTGGCTATGTATGGGGCAAAAGAAGTTCAACATGAATACATAAATTTTGGTAATTATAATCAGATAAAATGTCGCAATTCAGGGTCACAATTTGATTCAAGAATCGATTATTTTAATTGCTTCCCATTTGTTCCATCTCGTTTGGAAATTTATATTTCCTCGAGACCAAGTGTAACATTGGCCCATACCTTGCATGCACCATAAATAACCAATTCCTACACACACATCTTATTTCATGTACTCTGAGTATAAATGTCTGTCTGGATCAAGTGAAATGATTAATCGATACACGCCTACCCGTTTGACGGTGAGATGGAGTGTCCATCGCCTGTGAATCAAATCACGTTTAAAAGTCGCAAAGCTGGAAAGTAGCCAAATTAGACCAAACACCAAATTGGACTGTGTGTTTTTTTGTGCACTCATTGGTGACTGAACTGTGACCATCGATCCATTGCACTGGAGAGATTCCTACAGAACCCCGGATCTCGGCGAGTCCACGTCTGCGTTTTGAGTCCTGAGTCATCTGGCAGCCTCCTCGTAACAACCGATTCTAGTCGATGAATTCAGCCTTCGCTAGATGCTTACCGCTCAATAACCCAAAGAGAGGGCCCGGTGCGCATCTGGTGTATTGATGAACAAAACAAACACGCACAATGCTGGACATTACATGAAAATTACTGAATTGGGATCGCACACAGCAGCAGAAACATCGCCCCCCATCTGACAAAACAGATACATGGTGGGTCCCTCACGATAATAATAATATGAACTATCAACTATTTTTTTATTTTACCATGTAAGGCCCACTGAGCTATGTAGCTCTTTTACAGAAGCAACCTGGCCACAAGTGATAGCTCAACGAAGTGGCTTATCACGTGGAAAGGTCTAGCAGCCAAACACTCTAAACGCGTGTTACTAAACGTGAAAGGGAAAATCCCAGAGGACCCACGAGCAGAGAGACATGCAAACCCCAAATATACAGCAGCAGGCGTCAGGGTCGGGATCGAACCCACGACCTCCTGTACACCAGGCGAGGTAGTCAACATCTCCTAGCCACCGTGATGATGATGAGAGAGAGAGACATGCAAACTCCAAATATACAGCAGCAGGGGTCAAGGTCGGGATCGAACCCATGACCTCCTGCACACCAGGCGAGGTAGTTAACATCTCCTAGCCACCGTGATGATGATGAGAGAGAGAGACATGCAAACTCCAAATAAACAGCAGCAGGCGCCAGGGTCGGGATCGAACCCACGACCGCCTGCACACCAGGCGAGGTAGTCAACATCTCCTAGCCCCCGGGGCGCCCTCATGATAGTTGACGACTCAGGGAGGGCGTGGCGTCTCACCAGCGTGCGCCCCTTGTCCGCGGCCAGGGCCCTCAGATGCAGCAGCGTCCGGCGGCGACGGCGGCGAAGCGACTGCCACGGCTCGGCCCACGAGTCGTTCAGCAGCATCTCCGCTCCCGTCAAGCTCATCTGGGCTCGCACACGAAGACAGAGAGGGCCGTTGATACAGTGTTCTGCACTGCAAGGGTCATGGCCCACTGGTGGCCCCCGGTGGCCTTGAGTGCGGCTTCTGACGAGCGACCCCTGACAATGCACAGCATGAAGTGAAAACACCCCCCATCATCATCATCATCGTCGTGCTGCTGTCAAACCCCAATGGTTTCAAATGTGTGGCGGCCCTCACACTGATGATGTCTTACTCCTTGGTTTTTTTCGGTAAAGTCACGTAGGTAAAAAAATCTAATCAAATAAATGAAAACAATTAAATTAAATCACGACGTTTCGGGCGCAACGCAAGAGTCCTTCTACAGGTGGGGACAACGTCGCGAAAGCGGTTGCGCTTTCGCTACCGTATGAATCCTTGCAGTCACGAAAGCTTCAAATCTGATGTCTTATCGGTGAAAGTGGCCCCCATCTGAAAATTAGTGAAAAACACGGCTCTAACAGATTGCCTTGAACAGTAGCTAAGTACATTGGTAACTGCGCAACTCTTATAAACTACTGTATAGGTTATAAGCTCTATTAAAGAGTTTTGTCTTGTATTTTCTATTGAACTGGTTAAATGTCTCTAAAGGGTCTCAAATATCACGCAGCGGCAGTGAGTTCCAGGCTGATGAACTGCTGAGTAGGTGAGTGGGTGGGTGGGTGAGTAGGTGAGTGGGTGGGTGAGTAGGTGAGAGGGTGGGTGAGTGGGTGGGTGGGTGGATGAGTGGGTGGGTGGGTGAGTAGGTGAGTCGGTGAGAGGGTGAGTAGGTGAGTCGGTGAGTGGGTGGGTGAGTGGGTGGGTGAGTAGGTGAGTGGGTGGGTGAGTAGGTGAGTGGCACACGGGAGGGGTGGGTGGGTGGCCAGCACCACGCCCGGCCGCATTTGTTTCCCCACTGCCGATGCTTGCACACCACACCAGCTACTCATTTAAGACTGAGTCTACCTAGGGGAGCGCCATGACCGGTTCAAATATTCGCCAATGTCATTTGTTGTTGAGTGGGAATTGACCTCAGGTCGCCAGATTATTTTGCCCAGTACGCTAAACGTTTGCACCACTGCTCCCCACTCGTCAGCAAACACACACACACACAGAGACACGTCCTATCGATAGACTAACAACACCGTGACAACAGTTGGTATTTATTTACAACGACGTGACACCAACACCCCCTCTACCCAAATCACCTGGAATGCGCCAATCCTGTTAAAACTGAAAAGCTAAGCAATTTGAGCCTGGTTAATGCTCGTATGGGCCACCGTCATGTATAACAGGTATTATAGGTCGCGTTATTACATGGTGGGCAGAAAACGCCATTGCAGCAAAATCCTTGATTTGTACCGTACTTCTATGCTCCCACCGGTGTGCTCCCAGCCTGTTGCCAACCGTCAAACACCAGCACGGTGAAGTATGGTTAAATAACCACCACGACCCCAACGCCGTGGGGATGCCTTCATCCAGCCGTGGATTAAACAAAGCTGTACACGCGCAGCATCGCCACGGCACCCGTGCCAGGCTCGGTGCGCTCTCTGAGGCTCGGCTGGAGAAGGCTCGAGGATAGGAGGTGGTGGAGATGGGCCCAGATGTTGCGTATTAGCACGTAGGAGCGAATGGCGCTTGTGCCAACTGTATCCTCTCAGCTCCGTTTGAAGTGCCAGACCCTCTGCTTCCTGTTATTGCTTCCATGGTGGCTGCTAGCAGCTGCCCAGTCCCATGTTTCGTGTGCCCCGTCCTGGAGGGCCCAGTCACAGCCCCGCTGTTACCACACCGCCATCGCTGGCGCTGCAACTGCGTCCGCAAGTCGGTCATGCTGTTTTGACACCTGAATGAGGCCCAATGAAGATTGCAACGGGCTTGCAGTGGCACAGACAACGAAAGACTCAACGCGTTCCTCAATACGACTGTGGCCTTCAACGGACAAGTATAGAATAAATTTCGATTTAAAGCTTTCGTGACTGCAGGGATTCATCTTCTTGGTTCTTTCGGTAAAGTCACGTAGAAGGGAAGTAATAAAATAATAAAAATAAAACATAATAAAATAATTCTCACGACGTTTCAGCCACAACGCAAGCAGCCGTCCTCAGGTGAGAATTATTTTATTATGTTTTATTTTTATTATTTTATTACTTCCCTTCTACGTGACTTTACCGAAAGAACCAAGAAGAAGTATAGAATAGGTGACGTTATGGGAAATGGCCCTTCTGCAGAGCACATGAAATGTCGCAGCTCAGCACGCTGGCTCTGTCACCGGGAATCGTGAACGCCGCAGTTCACGTTCTAATGTGGTAGTGAGTAGTGAGTACAATCCTACAGGTAGACACGGGTATACATGATGGCACAGTCCTGATGTATTTACTTCTCACACCTGTCAACTCACATCTTGGTGGAGTACGGGGTATTTTACATTAAAAAAAACTCTATCATCGTTCACATCACACATGCGTCTAACTTCACAACGTTTAGGGGCCGTCCATAAATTACGTCACGCGATTTTGTACGATTTTTGACACCCCCCCCTCGTCACACGGCGTCACAAAAAGTCAGACCCCCCCTCAAATATGACGTCACAAAGCTCTGCCCCCCCCCCCAAACCATATTTCCATTTTGAAAATAAATATTTCCATTTTGAAAATAAAATATGCTTCAAATCGCTTTAAACTATTGTCATTGTGGTGCGTATTTAATGTGGCGGTGCACTCTGATGTTGTAGGAGTGTTGTTATAAGAATTAGTGTTGTTATAACAAATCTATATTTCAAGTTGTGCATTTTGATGTGATGTCACATTTCTCAACCCCCCCCCCCTCGTCACACATCGCCCCCCTAGGTGCGTGACGTCATTTATAGACGGCCCCTTAGAGCAAACGCACATTATACAGTCATGAATTGTACTGGCTGTAAACTTCAGCATAAGAGGACCATTACGTATCTGGGTGTGTGTTTAGTACCGCAGTGGTGGGATGTTACCTCCCTCGCCTGTTATGCAGGAGGTCGTGGGTTTGATCCTGACTCTGACGCCTGCTGTATATTTGGAGTTTGCATGTTCTCTCTGTGGTCGTGTAGATTTTTCTACGGGTCCTCCGGAATTTTTCCTCCACATTTAGAAGCAAGCGATTACAGAGTATTTGGCTGCTATGAATTTCCACGTGATAATAAGCCCACTTCGTTGAGCTAGCTTTTGTGGCCAGGTCGCTTCTGAAAAAGCGCTACATAGCTCAGTGGGCCTTACCTGGCAAAATAAAAAGAGTTTCGTTTAATAGTTTTAGGGAAAAAAACCTATCTACGTGACTTTATCGAAAGACCCAAAGAATATGAATTCCTGCAGTCACGAATGCTTTAAGTGAAGTTTTATGAAGCAGTACTTTTGCCCGCCTTCCTCGCCGCATTTTCTATTGTTCTCACTCATCTGTCAAGGCGCTGCCTCTAGGGAAAATACTCGGCTACTTTGGCCATGCGAACGCCATTTCTGTGCTTCGTATACGAACTGCATTTGTGGTCTCTCTCCGACGTCCCCGTTCTCCCTTCACATGCGAAACCTCTTCGGAAAGCGCAGCCCCAATCGCGCGCTTGCTGCACGTGGCTGTAGCGATGCCTTCTGACCATTGTCGGCCCCGGTCATCTGTTTCGAATGGAAATACAAACCGTGTCGAGAAGCGCACGGAGGCCATAGCGAGTGATGTTTTCAACAGCCCCCCCCCCCCCTAGCCTTACTGACATCTTCATCAATTGCCTCCATCAGATCAGTAATAACTCAACATGTTGTTGCTCTATGGGACCTTTTTGCCAGTACCAAATTGATGAGAGAAAAAGATGTAAGAATATGCTTTACCTCCTTTCTGGCAATGGAGCAGGTGTCGAGATGTCCAAACACCAGATGCCGATGGTCAATGCAGACCCGATGCCGTGACATCGGTATCCATTTGTTGTTTGAACATCTTAACGCCTGTTTTAGCGCCAGAAAGGGCTAAAGCCCATTCTTAAACATATTTGTTTACCTTATTGTTGCTACCATTCTGACATAGTAGGACACGCTTTACTTCGGGGTGTCTTGTCCCTGGTTTTTGGGTAAGATTAAGGAGTAGAATGTGCCAGCCTTACTGGACAAGGTTGTTATAGGCGTCCTCCAATCCCGGTTTCCCATTTCTGGCGGCGGTTCCCGCTGCCTGAGATTGCGCTCCTGTGTCGCAGTCACAGGCCGACACAGAACGCGGTCGAGATAAGGGCCCTCTGCTTCGGGTTTCCGCCTCTGCGCTCCAACGGTTCTCGCGGCGTGTCTACGACGGCGGCACACTCCTTTCTGAGCTATAAAGTGAACGGCACAATGAAGAGGAGACAGGCTTCATGCCCTAATTAGTCTGCACTAATTAGCGTGGCGCACGCTGATAGGAAACAAAGCCCTCACAGAGAGCCGGTGGAGGCCATCACGGAACAGTGTGGGCGTGCTTTTGTCTGTCTTTGTTTCGTGTAGGGAGCGGTGGCGCAGTGGTTAGCACACTGTGACCTGAGCTTGATTCCTGCTGACGGGCAACATCGGTGATGGAAATCTGAACTGGTTCTGGACCTCCCCTAGGTCGACTCAGCCTTAACTGAGTACCTGGAGCGATGCGTAAACATCGGCACTGGGGAGGCAAAGGCAGCCCAAGACCGGTTCAGATAATCGTCACCGGTGTTGGCCGCGAGCGGGATTCGAACTCAGGCCGCCGGTTTCGTTGCGCAGTGCGCTAAACCGCTTCACTACCACTTCCCGACCGACAATTCCCAAGTTGGCATCGAGCATACACACTCACGTATGGTCATACAGGATAGGAATATCAGGAGTGGGTACATTTGTGTTCAGAAGTGTGTTCTCCACAACATGCCGTTTTTCTGGTTCAATTCCCAGAATCTGTTTTTCAAGAAACCAGACGCATGAAATTGACATTTTAATTCTGGAAAGTTGGCAGACTAACGATTTGCTATAATTCATCTCACGTGCTGATTAATCTGATCCCAATGCACAATTTATAATGTTTATCACATTTGAATAAGCTGTCCACTTAATCTGTAGTTTGTTTTATAGCCGTCTGCCTCATTAGCCGAGCTCTTTCCTCTACATTTTCCTGCTCGGACTGCTCCGCAGAAGGACGGGAGGTGCTGTCAGCAAAAAACGCAGCTTAATGTACCGAGACTCAAAGGAGACTCTGTGCAGGGGGTTAATTCTTAGCTCGCTGAATGTGTGGGCTGCCGGTCACTAAAAGTGCGCTCTGCTTCACGGTTCATTAGGCCTTTTTCAATAACAAAAACAAACCTTCCACCCCATGAATCAATTACCAACAGTAGGGGGGACGGACGGACCGCTGCGGGGGGCAAAAGGGCTCGCTCCCCTAACGATTACGGCCCATTCACGCGCCGCCATTCACAGCTGTTGGGCCATGAAGAGATTATAAACCTGCTCGGCACGCACACAGTGCTCGTACTGCAGTGGCATGTCCAGGGTGGTTCTGTGGCAGATATGCCCACCGAGAAACTCTCAGTACGCTTCTAGGGCAATTGTAAGAAGAGATTATAATCGTTCACGTAGCAATCCCAAAATTCTCATCTGCCATTTTTCTTTCTCTTCGGATTTTTGTTGGATACAACGACCACAAGAATTACTGAGAATTGGAGCCTCACGTGCTTTTGATCATGTAACTTTTCTAAAAAAATCTATATATTTTTTTTACTCAGCTCAATGTATGCTTAATGTTAGGACGTAAAAAATGTGATCAAAATATTGTGATGACAAAATTACAACGGCATAACCTCCTCCATGTAGGCTTTCCCGATACATGAATGAGGCTACATTTTAAAAGCAATATTATTTTTGTGACTCCTAGACATCCAAAATGTCAAGAATAGATGGTTTAATGGCGGCAAGTCCCCACAAACATGGTTATAATTATTGAGTGTGTGTGTGGGTTGGTGTGTGTGTGGGTCAGTGTGTGTGTGGGTCAGTGTGTGTGTGGGTCAGTGTGTGTGGGTCAGTGTGTGTGTGGGTCGGTGTGTGTGTGGGTCGGTGTGTGTGTGGGTTGGTGTGTGTGTGGGTTGGTGTGTGTGTGGGTTGGTGTGTGTGTGTGGGTTGGTGTGTGTGTGGGTTGGTGTGTGTGTGGGTCAGTGTGTGTGTGTGGGTTGGTGTGTGTGTGGGTCAGTGTGTGTGTGGGTCAGTATGTGTGTGGGTTGGTGTGTGTGTGTGGGTCAGTGTGTGTGTGAGTTGGTGTGTGCGTGCGGTAGTGTAACGGTTAACGCGCTGCGCTACAAACCCGGCGACCCGAGTTCGATTCCCGCTCACGGCCAACACCAGTTACGATTATCTGAATCTGACCTGGGCCTCCCCTAGGTCGACTCAGCCTCAAATGAGTAGCCTAGTGTGATGTGTAAACATCGCTACTGGGAAAACAAATGCGGCCGGACGTGGTGTTGGCAACCCACCCCCTCAGGTGCTCACGAACAGCACTTGCCCCAACAGTCTGTTAAGGCTGGCTATAGGGGGGAATGTTTGTCTTTGTGTGTGTTGGCGTGTGCTGGTGTGTGCGGGTTCGTGTGTGTGTTTTGGTTGGTGTGTGTTCTCTGCGTGTGGCTTGGTGCGTATGCCGGTGTGCTCTGCAGGCCGGTGAGGTCACCTGCAGCTGCAGGGGGTTGGCTGGGCGGTCCAGTTTGCAGGTGAGGGGCCCCTCGGTCGCCAGCTCCAGGAGGTAGAGCACAAACTGATCCTTGAGCTTCTCCGGCAGGGCCACCTCCAGCTGGCTGGGCCCCACGCTGGCCGGGCCGCTGTTGCGCAGCTGTCGGCACGAGTTCACAACGCGCGGCTTTTAGATTAACGTCACAAAAGCAGTTCCATTGAAAAGCCTTTCTCCTCGGTGGGGGAGGCGGAGAATCTCGGCAAGAGGCGCCCGCTCACCTCGTAGACGTGCAGCACCAGCGGCCCCACCTGCTCCTCGGTGCTCAGCTCGGCGCTCGGCGGGGCCCAGTCGGGCAGGGGCAGCACCAGCTGGGGCGGCAGAGACACCCTGCAAGGCACGCACGCTCCCCCGGTGACTACCGAACACGCGTGTGGTGACCATCGCTCGCCGATTCGTCCGTTGTGACGGGGGGCAGGGTGGCAGCAGCACAGTAGCGACACTCGCTCCTCACATTAAGGTTCGATTCCCGACCTGGATTAATTTTCTGTCGGAAATTTAGATGTTCTCTCTTCCCCTGTTCTGCGTGGGTTTCCTGTGGGTTCTCCGCTTTTCTGCCGTAGCTGAAGACTCTTGCAATGTAGCTGGCATTGGCTGATCGACCAAATTCAGAAAAATTACCCTCAAATCACTCAACTGGGAGTACACACAGCAGCAGCAACATCGCCTCCTACTGTGAACACTTGGCAGGACCCTCCTGAAAATGAGTCTTGAGACTCGGTGAGGCTTTCCTGGGTAAAGGAGCGGAATAATGATAAGAAATCCTTCGGCTCTCAATACATGCATTCCGTGCAAAACAATGTGTGTCAATATTAATTTCCACATACGGCAATGTATTTACAACGATTGTACCAACAAAACAGAAAAAAGTATAGATAATGCAATTATGTATGCATGTTCAACTTACATTAAAACCTTGGATTCCGAGTAACTTGGTCTGCGAGTGTTTTGCAAGACGGGGAATTTTTTTAAATAAATATTAATTTGATAAACGAGCGAGGTCTTGCAATACGAGCAGTGCGTGTATACGCTTTGTCTGCCGAGCGTCACGTGATCACAACTGATATACGAGTGCTTTGATATACGAGTGCTTTGGATTACAAACACGTTTCCGGAACGAATAATGCTCGCAATCCAAGGTTTTACTGTACTTCGCACCGTACGTAACCAACCGTGCTAATCGGAGGTGCAGGTGAAGGACAACATACTAAACGCAAAAAGCAGTTCAGAAGAAGTGGGTTTTCAATTTAGATTTAAAAGTGCATAGCTCCAGTGACTTCCTAATATCGGAAGGAAGAGCGTTCCAGACGGCCGCAGGGACGCATCTGAAAGCGCCACGCGATGCAGTGATCGTCTTTGTTCGATGGTTCGCCAAAAAAATGTCATAATATAATATCCGGAACATATCAACCCGGCAATACAAACGAGACGGTACGAACACGGACACAAAATAGAGCCTTTACCAAAACAAATCGCGACCGGGTATCGTGGATCTTCATCTATTAGTGGAGGCTGGGTTATCGCACGCCCCATGATAGATGCACGGGGACGCGCGCCGCTAAACTCACGCACACGCTGCAGATGCTCTCACATTGCTGTGCGACAATGACGGTTCACGTTGGCCCCCTAAATGAATTAGGGTCAGCGGAAATGTGTGTGTGTCCACGTGTTAGTGTGGGGAGCAGTGGGTAGCGGTGGTGCAGCGGTTACCGTGCTGCGCTACGAACCCGGTGACCCGAGTTCGATTCCCTTTCATGGCCAACGCCAGTGACGATTAACTGAACTGATCGTGGGCTTCCCCTAGGTCGTCTCAGCCACTGGGGAGACAAAGGCGGCCGGGCATGGGGGCTGCCCACCCACCCCCTCACGTGCCGTGCCGGCCCTCAAAGGCGCTACAGCACTTGCCCCAAAAGCCTGCTGAGGCCATACGGGGGACTGTTGTCTTTGCACTCGCGAGGGTGGGACGGCGTGAAGCTGTGAACTCAACGGGGCAGAGGCCAGGCCGTGTTGCTTTAGCCCCGCGCAGCGAGAAGCCGACGCAGCGAGAAGTCGGCAGAGCGAGAAGTCTTACCCACGGAGGTCGAGTTGAGCGGAGACCCTGACGGGCAGCGTCACAGCCTCAAACACGTGTTCGTGGGGCTCCTGGTTCGCACTGCACAGGCAGGGAGACAAGGGGGCGACGCGGATGAGGATGCTCGCACAGCGCGAGGCAACAGGGACTCTGCGGCGGTGGTGGAGGGGAAATGTTGTCTCCGTTGCCGAGCACGCAAAGAGTCGTGGATTTGATACCGGACCATGACGATGCCTGTTGTATATTTTTAGTTTGCGTGTTTCTCTCTCTCTCTCTCCCAGTAGTGGTCGCATGTATTGTTCTTAGAGTCCTCCCGTTTTTACCTCCACATTTAGAAATACGCGTTCAGATGATGTGGCTGCTGCTATGCAATCCCACAAGCGGCGATGATGATGATGAAGCCACTTCGATGCATGGCCAGGTGCCCTCTGACAAAGAGCGCATAGCTCAGTGGGCTTTTTCTGGTAACATAAAACAACTAGATCAATTAGTTTAGTTTAAATCGATGAACCAGCACTTTGGCATGATATGACAGAGATGACAGAGAACCTAAACATAATCGTGGCTGAACAATCGTCAGGCCCGATTCCAGAGCAGATCGGAATGCGGTGCAGCGGAAACGTTCCCCACACACATTTCGCTCACTGCATTGAGGAACTTGTCTCGAGGAGGTCGTTCATGTGAGCCAAATGGGCAGAGCCCAAAAGCGCCCCCACAGATATCAGACAAATCACCGTACAGCGGCAGGGTCGGGTGACACACACGCATTATACACACACACATTATACACATGAAGTATTGGAATGACGGCAGGAAACCACTTGACGGGTAGCACACTTTTTATTAAACCTTGACTTGTCACGATACAACGTGTGGTCACTATTCCTCTGACTACACACACTTCACTTGACACGTGTGGTCACTATTCCTCTGACTACACACACTTCACTTGACACGTGTGGTCACTATTCCTCTGACTACACACACTTCACTTGACACGTGTAGTTACTATGCCTCTGACTACACACACTTCACTTGACACGTGTAGTTACTATGCCTCTGACTACACACACTTCACTTGACACGTGTAGTTACTATGGCTCACACTGCATTCCGCCCCGTAACGTCCGTGGAGCCTACAGGCCCACCCCAGCTTGGGCGTGGGCCACAACCTCTGAGTCCCAAGGGCCGGCCCTCTCACGGACGCTCGGCCCCGGGTCCCAGGGTTCCGCCTCTGGGTCACACAGAGCCCCGGCCCCTACAGGACAGCGGGACTAGGTACCGCAGGGCCCTATCTCTTCCTCCTCCATCTTCAGTCTTCGCTGGTCACTCGCTCCCCGTGCGCCTGTGCGCACCACCTTATATAGCCCCCGCTCACGGGAGACGGAGCGTATGCGGACCTCGACGTGAGCATCCCCCTTAGTTAACCAATCCCCGCGCGCTTGCCCCAGGATCCCATCGCTGTCAGCGCGCGTCACTCATACCCAACCAATCACTGCCTCATAACCCCCGACCCCGCGCTGACCCCTGATCCTTCACCGTCAGCGCGCGTCACAAACACACACAGCCAATCACTATGCGCTGGCACACGATCCCTACCCCAGCGCGTATCACCACTACACACACACACACGTGTCAACTAATTCACATGGCTCACAGCCTCCTTGCAGACCCTCTCTGCAAAGCAGGGAAATCATTCCGCAAAGTGCGGACTGGGCCGTACAAAGTTGCGGGATGGGATCTACAGAGATGGGAGCGGCTGCAGCGTGTGCACAATAGCTCTTGCGCTTCGTACAACGACTCCGTGCTTTCATGAGCCCCGGCGAGTGAATTGGGAGGAGGCTTGGAAAGCCACATCAGGGAGCACCACTGCACCCCTCCCGAATAAAAATAAACAACTCAACACCTAAAAAAAACTTTCTATTATTTATATTTTATTTTATTCACTTTATTATAATTTTTTCTATCCACGTTACCGAAAGAACCAAAGAATGTGAATTCCTGCAGTCACGAATGTTTTAAGTAAATTTTTAACTCAACACATCCACGATTAGCTCCGAAGAAGGGGGCCCGTTGCCCAAATCGTCACCTATGATATCGTTTTTATTTTATTTTAATGCCAAAGTATTATTGACGAATGTGTCGAGTTAATTGTAAGTAAGTGTTTGTGCGCACCACTGCCAACGCGGCTGCATCACCAAACAATGCGACCAACACGCATGGATAGGACGCAAGCGTCGTTATTTAACCCGGAGATGAAATGAACCCCAACGGTTGACTGAAGCTTGACCGACTGATGTGAATTCTAAATTATTTTAGAGACGAGGCAGAGACATCTCGTCGAGCCCACGTTGATGACTGGAGAACACCCAAAAAAAACCTTTTTGGGAAGAAAAAAAAGTGTTGGCCACCAACAACAGCGGACTGCTTTCACTTATTGAGCAGGGTCATCGGAACGTTGTACTGTACATTGGTGAACAATGACACATACACAGCCATCATCAGCGAACCGGGTAATTCACCTCCCACAGCGCGTGATCCTATCAGCAAACGCTAGGCCGCTACCGTTTACGACTTGTATCTAAATAAACACGGACAGGGTCACGAGGTCATCGCAACCAATGCCACTGATAGCAACACAAGTTGCCATCCTGCAACTGTTGCTACAGTCGACCACTGAGGTCTGAGGTGTGCGGGCTCAGTGTGAGGCCAGTGCACGACCATCCCAAACCACGGCCAACTTCTTCATCCGTGGAATGTGCACCTAAAGGCCCAACGTAAAAACCATCGCCGCAGTGGCTGCATCGATGGCTTTTTGCCGTGACGCACTTCATTCTGGGGGGGGGGGATTTATAACTCATTTTGTCAGAATAGAGGAGCCTCCCAATCGCCTCTCACCGCGTTCAGGATTCGGCATTTTCACGTAGAGAAACTCACACCATAAACTGACGGTCACTCCAAAGTTTCTGCCCGTGTTCCAGCTCAATTCTAACTCCTCCCTCCCTCTGTGGGGAATGCATTCAGCCGAATGCAATCCCCACAAATGGCGGAATTCATCTGTGTGTAAATCTGGGAGCAGTTCCACCTCAATTTTCTAGAGGCCATCAGTCCACCACAAGGAGCCGAACGATGCCCCCTCGGGCTGCTTAAGGCGGGCCTCCATCTTCCACACGTGTACATTTAAACTAACATTTAAAATTCAAGCTGCATCACTTCTGTGCCGAGTCCGGTAACTCTCGTGCTAATGTCAATGCAGATACATTGCAGTAGGTATCATATTGTGACGAAGATGACAAAGATAATCGTGTGTAAAAGCAGCTGGTATGGGCATCTGCTAGGCAGCCTCAGCATCAATGAGCGAATAGCTCTATTTTTCAGAAGCGACCTGACCAAAAATGATAGCTCAACGAAAGTGGTTATCATGTGGAAATTTAAAGCAGCCAAATAATCTCAACGCATTTTGATTCTAAATGTGTTGAGGTAAATCACCAGAGGACCCAGGAAAAAATACACATGACCACTCCAAATCTACAATCGTTAGGCTCACGATCGAACCCACCACATCTTTCATACCAGGCGAGAGAGATCTCACCAAGGGGAGCATCTAAATGTACACGTAAACTTAGCAATCTTCATCATCATCAAACATGTCTCAGAGTGCGGTGTGGCGAGTGGCGAGTTTATTTAGCCGCAGGACAACGTAGCCGCCGCCGCGAGAAACTTTGATTCCGAAGAACAAAATGGAGGCTATGGCTTGGAGACTTGCGGCACCAGCAGCTAGAAATAACAAACATGGCCCTGCGTGCGGGAGAGGGTCTCGAGTTAAATGTACCCACTGCTGACAACACTTCCATGTGGACGTGGTTTATTTATTTATATAATTTGGCTTAACAGCTGAAAAGTGTAATCAGTGTGTTATTCCCTCTGCTGCCAACTCGAGTCATATCAAAAGGAATATTCTGTGTGTCGGGACGTCATCCGCATTGCGTTACAAATGCAATTGGTATTTTCAATGGCGAGATGTTAATTATCTCGCGTGGTGTACAGGAGGTCATGGGTTAGATGCCGACCCTGACGATGCCTGTATATTTGGAGTTTGCCTGTTCTCTCTCCCCATGGTTCCGTGGATTTTTCTCCGGGTCCTCCGTTTTTTTCCCTCAACGTTTATAAACGTGTGTTTAGCGTATGACTGCTGTAGATTTCCACGTGACAAGACACGTCGTTGAGTTATCATTTGTGGTCAGATCGCTTCTGAAAAAGAGCTACATAGCTCAATGGGCCTTAACCTGGTAAAAAAATATTGTAAATAGTTTTAGTATTGCCAAATTAATAAGCACACTGTCTGCCTCCTTTCTCTATGTCTCTCCACATGAAGATATAGAACATATATTTACAGATTCCGTCATCTGGGATTGCATTCTTTCAGCATTGATTTAATACAGCACTCCCAGAAAGCCGTGAGGCTGAAGGGATGTGTGAAAACAAACCCATACTTTTATTTCCTAATGTGGAGAGACAGATATGGGAAGATGCATTGTCTCCTTATTTCATCACTTATATTGCAAAACGGAATTGGTGATTCATAATGTAGGTTTTTGGGTCAGATCGCGTTATTTATAAATGTGTCGTAACCCTCCACCACCCAACACGGCCAAACAGTAAAAAATGTGTCACTTTTTCAAAGGACAAAAAATTCACTTATTTAGTCCACCGGTGTGCTGAAGAGAGAATCAACAGCATTTTTTAATTTGAGTACGACATTTCGCTGATAATTACAATCAGCTTCATCGGGCAAGAATGGTGAAGCTCTCCTGTTGCTTCCGGTCTTAAATAGAGCAGCATCAGGGTGACGTCATCATTTAATTCAATTCAATCTGGTGCAGTGATTCGGACTTGGTGATTATTTTGTGACAGGACGGGCCACGTGATTTAGTCCTGGAATGTCGCCGAACAACGCAAGCCCCCGAGTGTGATTGTCAACGAAAATCAGACTAATTTTGATTTCCTAAAGAGGCTTGGAAAATCGTCTCCTGCAGCTACATATCAAAACTTACAATATGTAAAGGAAGTGGCGTTTTCTCAGGGCATTAGCAAATCCGCTGGTTTCCCACCAATAACAAATACACTGTAATTTCTGCAAACAAGAAATAATAAAAGCGTGCCGTGTACAGTAAAGCGGATGTTTAGGAACCCGCATCATTCCCGAGAGGACGTAGCTTCGACTTTATTTCATAACCTAAATCGAGCAGTTACACTCACAACCAGATTTGTAAGACTCATGGGCTTAGCGGCTAAAATGTTGTTTTATTTGATTTTCCCCCCCATTGTGAAAGAGACCTTTGTACTTTCGTCTGTGTATTTGAATTGCAATTATTCAATTATTATTCCTTGGTTCTTTCGGTAAAGTCACGTAGATAGAAAAAAAAATAATACAAAATGAAGTGAATAAATATAATAAAAATAAAGTAAATAAAAAATAAACGCGAATGTAGACTGCAGTAGCCTGGTTCTTAATCGGAGTGAGTGTACAGGCATCTATAATGTAGACTGTAGCCTGGTTATTAAGCTTGGTGAGTGTACTGCCAGTCTATAATGTAGACTGTAGCCTGGTGATTAAGCTTGGTGAGTGTACTGGCAGTCTATAATGTAGACTGTAGCCTGGTTATTAAGTTTGGTGAGTGTACTGGCAGTCTATAATGTAGACTGTAGCCTGGTTATTAACCTGAGTGAGTGTACTGGCAGTCTATAATGTAGACTGTAGCATGGTTCTTAACCTCAGCGAGCGTACTGGCAGTCTATAATGTAGACTGTAGCCTGGTTATTGAGTTTGGTGAGTGTATTGCCAGTCTATAACGTAGACTTTAGCAATGGTTATTAAGCTGGGTGAGTGTACTGGCAGTCTATAATGTAGACTGTAGCCTGGTTGTTAACCTCAGCGAGCGAATTGGCAGTCTATAATGTAGCCTGGTTCTTAACCTCAGTGAGTGTAATTCAATTACTCTTCCCACATATCCAAGCTACCTTTCGGGCTCTTGGCCACATAAACAACGGGCCCGCCCCCCCCACCCTGCCCGCCCGTGTCTCCCAGCGTGCACGTCCGGTCACGTGCGCGCAGCACGCGCGTGCTCTGCTGCGCGTCACAATGGCTCCCACCTCCTGACGAACACCTCGAACGTGACGTTGGGCCCCGCTTGTTCCAGCCGCTTGACGCTGAATCGCAGGCCCAGCGCTATCTGCAGCACGATGGGAAGGGACACGCGGGGAGGAGGGGTGGCGGCGGTTAGGGGCTGTCCATAAATGACGTCACGCGATTTTGGACGATTTTTGACCCCCCCCTCCTTCGTCACACGGCGTCACAAAAAGTCAGAACCCCCCTCAAATATGACGTCACAAAGCTCTGCCCCCCCCCCCCAAATATAAAACATGCTTCAAATCGCTTTAAACTATTGTCATTGTAGTACGTATTTAATGTGGCGCTGCACTCTGATGTTGTAGGAGAAACATTTATTAAATAGTCTATTTAATTAAGTAGAACGTGTTGTCTATATTTATTTAAAGTTGCGCATTTTGATGTGACGTCACATTTCTCACCCCCCCCCCCCCCTCGTCACAAATGTCTGACCCCCCCCCCCCCTAGGTGCGTGACGTCATTTATGGACGGCCCCTTAGGTAAACATGGGATAAGACGTACTGTAAACGAAGCCATTAAGGTATTACCGCGTTGTTATTCCTCGCACATTCGATTACATGTAGGCCCTGCCTCTGGGATTGACGTCTCCTGCGATTGACCGGGGTCAGCCGCGAGCCAATTTCCTGCCACGAGGCAGCCGCTTGTGATTTCCCGTGGAGAGAGGAGACGGCGAGCAGAGGCACGGCCCCACATGCGGGTGGCCCCCTCCTCCACGCGGCGCCTCTCCGGGTGCCGTCGTCTCAGTCCGACGCAGGGGTTAGGGGGCGCCACGGTGGCTGGGGAGATGTTGACTGCCTCGCCTGGTATGCAGGAGGCCGCGGGTTCGATGCTGACCCTGACGGTGCATGTATATTTTGGAGTTTGTGTGTTCCCCCCCCCCCCCCGTTGTGGATTTGTCTCCAGGTCCTCCGGTTTTTCCCCTCCACATTTAGAATCAACATCACGCGTTTTGAGTATTTGGCTGCAATACATTTCCACGTGGCGATAAGCCACTTCACTGGGGGATCGTTTGTGGCCAGGTCGCTTCTGAAAAACAGCTGAGTGGACCTTAGCTGGTAAAATAAAATAAAAAAGTTTAGTTTAGGTTTGTTGCCCGGGGGTCTTCACTTCACGAACATTTCGCGCTCAATTCATGTTTCGTTTTCAAAGTCTCAACTTTGGGCCGCGTTGACAAATCGACTGGCTTTCCATTATTCAGAAACACCTGCATTTTTGAAGAGCATGCAAGTAAAATAATCGGGGTGCACCAATTCACCCAGCGAATTGATGAAGTCACCATTCTAGGCCTGGATTTGCTAACAAAAGTTTTGTCTCTAGATTTTACTTTCTCATTTGTATTTAGTTTTCTGTCTCAATTTTGCACAGATTCCGTTAGCTTAAATGCAACGTCATATAAAAGGCGCAATATTGAAAAGCAGAGATTTTCTCCACACGCGGTTCAATGAATGCCATCCTGAGTTTTAAGCATCGCTACCGATCGATGGGTCGACGCACCATGACACTCCTCACGTGTGCGCCGTGCTGGGTCTACACAGACGTTTACCGGCGCTGTAGAGGCAGCAGCGAGGCTTGGTGGATCACCGCACAGATGGTGCGAAACTCCCTTTCCGTAGGCATCGAGGGGGTGCCGTACCGTGGATCGCTGGTACAGCAAAGTGCGGACTAATGTCATCTGTGTGGGATAGAGTGGCTGCCCTCTCCGGTTTCCTCCCACACGTATGAACACTCATTATCTGGCTGAAAATGTCTTCATATATAGAGAACTGCAGAGCTTGGGCCATTTTTTAATCCTTTATATTAAGTTCGCTTGCTTGCTTAGGACCGTGCAAATCTTTAGGTCGTTTTTTAACCCACTTACCGTGATCCAATCGAGCTGACATTTTCCACACAGACTCGTTGTGCGTGACAATTAATGTTCGTGAAAATTTTTTTCCAAAATTTTACACTTTTTAGGACAAAAATATTATATTTAATTACCAATTGCTTAATGGTGCAATGCAATCATCTGACCCATAGGTGGCAGCCATCTCAAGCCAGAGGACGAGAGGACTCTAGCCGCCACGCATATAAAGGATTTAGAGTGAAAAACTTTGTTTTTACGGGTTTACTTGTTTCTTTTTTGCACCGGCTCACTGCCTGGCTGCCTCGCTCCCTGTGGTTCCTCAGCGATTGTGAGATTAAATTTGTATGAACCACGACGCTATATGAATCTCAAACATTCATATTATTAGTATTTAACATGTAAAACACACATGCATATTAAACTTGACAAAAATCACGAATAAGTATGTTCTATTGAATGCGGCCTTGAAGAGGAACTTTTGTCCGATAAGCCTACATCTGTGACTGCCCGAGCGTGGATAATAATAATCATGATAATAACCTCTATTTTACAAAGCGTCTTTCATATTAAAGTGTCTCAAAGCACTGTACATAGAGATAAACTATACTCACAAGTATAGATTGAATCTAAGCGAATTAGAAAGCTGTTAATAACCATATCAACGACTACACCCGACATTCGTATCAAATTAAATAAAAACTATGATAAAAGCGATTAAATACGTGGTTTTCAAATCTTAAGTTACAGGCAAAGTCTGTACAAATAGGTGAGTTTAAAGACGTGATTAAAACACGAGTGAAGCAGACTTAGAATATCTAATGGACCGACATGAAACTAATCTCTTTTTAATTTTAAACAAATTTGTATTTAGCCAGGTAAGGCCATCTACTGAACTATATCCTTCTTTTTCAGAAGCGACCTGGCCACAAATGATAGTTCAACAAAGTAGCTCATCACGTAGAGTAGCAGCCAAATGCTCTAATCGCGTGATGTTGATTCTAAATGTGGATGGAAAAAGGACCCAGAGAAAAATCCACACGACCACAGAGAGTGAGACACGCAAACTCCAAATATACAGCAGGCGTCAGGGTTGGAATGGAGCCCACGACCTCATGCATACCAGGCGAGGTAGTTAACATCTCGCCACCGAGTGAGGGATTCCACAATCGCCTGTCTGCAGAAGTCTCCGTCTCCCACAGAACAACAAGGCAGTCTGCTCTTCGGGACAGGAGGTATTGTTCTCTGCGAGGTGCCAACGAGGAGCCCCAGTGGTGGCTGCGTCACAGAGGCTGCAGGAGACCTGGCGATGACGCGCTGCCAAATCGCACCCCCCCCCCCCCCCGGAGCTCTTTCATCTCAAATCCCGTTGTTCATACTCTCCGGTTCTTTCGGTAAAGTCACGTGGATAGAAAAATAATAAAGAATACGACGTTTCGGTCGCAACACAAGCGTCCGTCATCAGGTGAGAAATAATGATCGGCTGTTGTGGCTTTAAATAGGCACGGGAGGGGGGGGGTGTAGAGTCGTGGCTGCAGGAGTTCACGGGTGGGGAGAGGGGGAGGGTTTGTGGCGTGCAGGGACCGGTGGGGGCTGGATAAATGAGCATGTCCATGAGCTTGAGTTAGTAAACGAAAACAGCACGGGTGGGTGAGTGAAAATCACAGCAGTCGAAACTTGCCGTGTTGTTTACTGGAACATTGGCCGCACTTCCCATGCTGTATGTACGATGGCTCTTTGGCAAAGTGACGTTTACCACCGACCCTTAAATGTGGAGCAATCCCTGGATTGAAAAAAATAATTATCTCAAAAATTTCAGTTTTATTTTCTCGTCCGTGGTCGGCTTGCCTTCGTCATCGTCCCTGTGAGTCTGTAGCAGCGGCAGGGTGGAGCAGTTCAATTCCCCTCCTCTGTGACAACGGCGAATGCTCAATCCCCCCCCCGCCTGCGTCTGAATTACTGTAGCGGGGCAAGGCGTGAATGGCATTTGCATCACGGCGTCACTCGTCACGTTCGCTTGCCACGTGGAGCCTCACGCGAGACTCGAGGCTCTGTTTCAGGAGGGTCCTGACAAGTTTGTACGACGCTACTGCTGTTGTGGCTGGCTGGCTCTGTGCAATCCAAATTGAGTAACTTGCGGATAATTTTTCTAGCGTTGTGAGTGTTTGGGCAACACCAGTTGAAATGTATGTTTGATTTCTATAGGAGGAAACTGGAGAACCCGGAGAAACCTCGTGCAGAACAGGGGGAGAGAACTCACACGCCCCACAAAGGCACCCGAGTCAGGAATCGAACCCAGGCGCTTTCTTGCGGTGAGGCACGGGTGTTACCACTGCGCCACCCTGCTGCATGCAGGGTTGGTGAAGCGTAAACTATAAAGAGCAGTAGGACTGTGATGAATAGTCCCATAACAATGTTTAACATGCTGTCAATAGAGGATTTCCTTGCTACACGCCAGCAGAGCACGCACAGTGGGACGTGGAACATATGGCTGCAGCAGAGTAGGATGCACCCCATATAGAGTGCAGAGATCCATCGAGCAAACAAAGCATTTTGTTCAGTAAACACGGTTAATCTGATTGTGACAGCGAGTGGCCAATCACCAGGCCACTCTGGCGAAAAATACAAGCGTAAAAGAAGCGTTGGAACAATAAAAAAAATGCTTCTCCGAGTCTATTCTGCTGCTCCAATGGCACACATCGCTTACCAGGGCAGGGAGTTCGAGGTGGGAAAAACTTGGTGTCAAGGCCCGGGATTCAGCGCTGGGATTAGAGTCCGCGAGAAAGTGATTTGAGCATGAAATTGTGAATAAAATAAATAAGGTCTGGGTGTCGAGGCTCGGTGTGAGGGCAGGAAGTAGTTTGAGGCGTGATGAATGGCTGGGGATTAAGGCTGTGGGAGTATTGGGAGGAGAGCTTGGGATTAAGGCTGAGGTGATAAATCCAGAGGTGAGCCGTGGGCGAACGCGTGCTGCGGCGAGACTTACGCTGCTCTGGCCGGCCATGGGGTTGCCCAGGTCGCACAGAACGCTCCGGGATGCATTCTCAGCCTTGTAGGAGCAGCTCAGCAAAGTCAGCGACTGTGCGGCGTCAGGGGGCGATGGGGTGTGGCGGGGGGGAAAGACCGGGCAGCAGGGTTACAGACGACGCCGCCGCCACCGCCACATGCTCGGGGAATTGTTTGTTTTAACAGCAAGTTGTGTTTGAAATACAACTGCTTTTTATGATTTGGTTTTTTTTTCACCAGGCACATGCATTATTATTGTTTATTGTATCAATACGCACGGCTCTGTTTGACTGGGGAAAAATTTGTCATATTTAGTTTTATCGACCAATGGAGGAAGACTGTTTTCTATCAAAATTAGTTTAAGCTGCAAAACCCAGACTAGTATCGACTTTCCGAGTCTCATCAGCAGGGTGTGGCCAGTTATTTATTTGTACGCGTACGAGTACAACAGTGATTCATACCAACACCGCACATTCACATTGCACCGACATACAGAATTCTCTCGTTATTCGCGAGGGATATGTTCCAGAGATGCTCACGAATAGCAAATGTCACAGACAATGATAATGGCCTTAAATAAATAAATAAAAACTTCAATGCTACATCTCATAACTTTATCGCATCACATTCTCTCTCATCACTTTATCTCATTCAATCTATCTCATCAATTTGTCACGCCACATTCTCTCCCATCACTTTATCTCATCAATCTATCTCATCACTTTGTCGCATCACATTCTATCTCATCACTTTGTCGCATCACATTCTATCTCTCTCTCTCACTCGATGCAGTCGTGTAGAGTTGCAGACAGCCAAAAATCGCGGATGGCAAGTTCGTCAGCAACCATGGAATACTATACACGACAATACGTGAAATCGTGGAACAGAATGCAAACGGCACCATGACGTACGATTCAGCGGAAAGTCAAAAAAAGACGCGCAGAAAACACAAACGCATAAAAGTTACCCAGCTCAGCAACAATCACACACTTCCCTTTGGCGAGTCGAATGAGAATCAGAATCTTTATTTATCCTGGAAGAACCCGATAAGCTATGAAGCTCTTTTTCACAGTCGCTTCACGCTGCACCGGACCCTTCGGTGCAGCCGTGCGACACTTTGCAACTCACAAAGGTTATTTTACACTATGAGACATCTCCTTTACCAGTGACAAAATATAGTAGTAGGTTTTTACCCTTTCAACTGGTACAAAAACTGACACCTTTATACAAGGCATCATGTTTTCAATAACCACAACACAAGCAGTCAAAATGCAAACAAAAAGAAACAACTCTGATGATGATAATGATGATATGCATATCATTATCATCAACAACTCTGATGATGATAATGATGATATGCATATCATTATCATCATCAGAGTTGTTTCTTTTTGTTTGCATTTTGACTGCTTGTGTTGTGGTTATTGCAAACATGATGCCTTGTATAAAGGTGTCAGTTTTTGTACCAGTTGAAAGGGTAAAAACCTACTACTAAAGGTTATTTTATTTCCGCCACACGTTGGGGCATCGGAGTGGCGGCCCAGCAACCAAGAGGAAGACAAAGAGTCAAATGGCGGGGCACTGTTAGTGTGGATGATGCACTTCCAGTGGAGCAGTAGCATCCAGCACTGGATGTAATAACCCCAAGCACACTCTCCGATGTTCACATCATATGAGCGGACGGTTGTTTATTTGTTCCCAAGTGTGGAGGATTCCCGATGAGAGGCGGCTTGGGTGTCTTGGAGGGACGTTCTCTGCTCGTGTCCCGAGTAATTGTGGGCCGCCAGATGCCAGGACCACTTTTGAAATATCACCGGCCAAATAACTGTCAAAAGGACATGTTTTTAATACGAACGTGCAAAAGGGTCATTTTTACACATAAACGAAGGCTCGTAAGCAACGCGGCCTCACAAGTGGAGCTCACGTCTCCCTTATCGCGACAGCCAGAGCGGCGAGACGAGAGAGGGCAGAACATCTCCCACGCGGGAAGTCATTCCTCGTCTTTTCAGCCAGACTATCGTCATAAATTCTGTATTCCCCCCCCCACCTATTTAAACTTTTATTTTCTGCGAAAACACATATCTCAAGCTCTTACAATTACTTTATAGTGGCCTAAATCAGGCAGGCTGTGAAAAGTTCAGTCTGGCTATAAGATGATGACTGCAGTTAAAATTGTATTTGGCCTGTTAGTGGTACGGGGAAAAATGTTAAATGTGTAGTAAGTATTCAGGAGGCTTGACGACGGGATCGGAGGCACACTTATTTATTAACACCAACTTGTGTACAGTAGCGGGTACACACAGTACTTAAGGGGTTAACGTCCCCTTTACTCGGCTAACAGGGAGACACAACATCTAACCCCGCTAACCTAAGCCCAAGTCCTCCCCTACGGAGCTAAGGGAGGCTACCTATCCCAGCCCTGGTCAAGCTGGGATCCCGGCACCCTGAGTCTGGGCTCTCGGGGCCACGCCACCGGCTTGCCCTGGTCGGCCCTGACAAGGACAGCGAGCCAGGGGAGCTCCGGGGCCTATGCTAGCTGGTCTTCAGTCTTCGCTGGTTAAAGCTGATACTCCGACCTCGAGCCCTCCGGCTCACCACCTTTTATAGTACTCGGCCCCCGGGAGGGGCCCGTGGGGGATGCAGGTGCGGACGTCGGTGTGAGCACCTCCTCTGTGTACGGCCCTAACCACGCCCCCTGTGTTTGTTAGCCATCCGCGCCCATACACAATTACACCTCTACAAATGCACAATGTAATCATATACAGCAATGCTGCTACCCTCATTACTAAATACCATTGGATTTAGGGATCCATTCAGTCTCAAGAATAGAGTTGTGTTAGGCAATACACGTTGGGACTTTATGACCTCCCATCTATTTTAATAAAGTTTTTCTCATTTTCTAACATTAGACATGTGCGCGTGCGCAGACAGAATGCAGTCCCTTGTGCGCTCATGTTTGGTTTCATTAGCGGCACATTAGTTGAAAACGAGGGCACAGTAGACGGATGATAAACATGCGAGCCATCTGATTTGGCTGGACGGAGAGGAAACTGCTGCTCTTGCAGCAGGCACAGCTGTGCCGTAGAGCTGAGGGCAGTTAAACACCCGGAGGTCACACGGAGCCGTGCCGAGATCCGTAAGCCACTCCGCCGAGATTTATTTCCGACCGCAGGAGGGAGGGATGGATTATTACATTAATGGAGCAATCGGCGTGTTTTGTCCTCGCGGAGAGAGCGGCTATTGTTGACACTGAACAGTGAGGGTGGACAAAGAGGACTGATATATGTTTGGCAATAACATTTCATTCCCGTATTTTGGTACTGGCAAAGGAGGTCCCATGAAACAACATTTAAATATTTGTGATTGTCTTTTTCGACACTGTCTTTGTCTTTTCGTTAACCAGGCGAGAGAGCTCTGAACATAATTTTTTTGCGAGGGCCACCAGACTAAGCCGGGCTATACAGTGTACTTTAAAAAAATGCCGAAACAATTTTAATTTACATATTTTCTATCACAATTTTTGTTTAGCATAACTTCGTTACGTGGGATTTTGCCGCAATCCTGGTACATAATTGCCTGCCCGCATGGCAGGGTCTTCAATTCTTACAGGAAGTGGTGCACTTTGGCAATTCCCGACAGAAATTGTGGGAATGTGAACATCGGCTCCAAACGCACGGGGCTCGATTGAAATTACACGAACAGCGAAGCTATCCGGTTCCCTGTAATCACAACAATCACTAGCCGCCATTAGCGGGTGCAACGGACACCAGCAGCGATTGCAGGCATGGTGCACCAGGTAGCGCAGCAACTTCAGGGTTCATCGCGAGGCCAAGGATCGGTGTTCTACATCAGACTGACACAAGGCTCCCTCACGTCATTGCGTGAGGGGCCTGGGCTCGACTCCCGACTCGGGGTGCCGTGCTGCGTGGAGATTGCATGTTCTCGCCCTGTTCTGTCTGGGCTTCCTGTGGGATCTCTGGTTTCCTCCCATAGCTAAATATACATACACGGCACTGTAAATAGTATTGGCGAAAAACATCTCAATGCTGACAAATCACCTGCAAGTTACACAATTGAAGGCACGTTGAACTTCTTTCACGCCGATTAGCATGGTTGGCTACGTACGGTGGAAAGGAAGTTCAACATATACGTACACGCGCCGTAAGTAGCCAATCGTGCTAATCGGAGGTGCGGGGGAAGGACAACAAACTAAACACAATAATTTACATCATGAGACCTCCTTTGCCAGTAGCAAGATATAGTACTAGGTTTTTACCATTTTGTCTGGCACCAAAAACTGACATATCATATCATTATCAGAGTTGTCTCTTTTTGTTTGCATTTTGACTGCTTGTGTTGTGGTTATTGCAAACATGATCCCTTGCATAAAGGTGTCAGTTTTGGTGCCAGACAAAAGGGTAAATCTATTACTATTACTAAACACAAGAAGCAATTCGTTTTCAATTTAGATCAGGCCATAATTGGGATCACAGCAATAGCAACATCGCACCCGACTGCAAACTTGGCAAGACCCGAGCGTCATAAATGATAGTAAGGTTTGGAGATATGGGAAGACATTCAGTACCTTGCGAGTTCTAAGTAGAAATAATAACAAATCATCGCAGCTTTTGAGCTCGTTTCCTTTTTGTCGGCTGAGAAGCCGTCTCATGCCGAGGTCAGTTCACAGGACCAGTCTCCCATTGCACTCCAGAAGGATCACTGACCAAGCTGTCCGCCCGTTATGTATGTACCCCTTGTAAACCAGTGATGTTGATGAACGTGATTAGTTGTTTTTTGTATAATATCTAGTGGAATGTATTGTACGAATATATATGTTTGGAGAAAACTATTCTTAGTTATGCACGTTTAATGTCGTGTTCTCAGTGGCATTAGAATACATTTGAGCCGATTAATCGTGATTATAGCCCCCCCCCCCCCCCCACGTGACCTCTCTCGGGCGGCGCAAGTGGGACAGCGACTTGCTCCGTGTGACTGCCAAATGATCTCCGCCAAAGCTGAACTTCGCGAAGTTCAGCGCAACGTCCCGTGCACCGAGGGGTTTATTTTGTGAAGTCGTCGTTACAAATCAGCGACAGATGTGGGGAATCTCAACTCATCCCTGGAGGGAGCTTCAGATTTGCCTGCAGGACCTCAGTGGCGTTGACTCAGCGCTGTGACTGGCGTTGCCTCGTGTCCCAGCACCACGCACCACCTCAGCAGTGTTTCCTAGCACAATACCGTGGCTAGAAATAACACGTCATTATACAACATTGGCACATCATGAAGGCCCTCCCCCACGCTCTCTCAGTCGTGGGCGTTGTTTGTCCATACTTCACCGTGCTGGCCAGTGCGGATTGGTGGCACGGATCTCAATCGCCACCGATGTTAGCCGTGGACTCGAATACAACTCAGCTCACCGAGTTCTCAGCACTGGGTGCTCACCACTACACCGACACTCGACTACCCCACATACAACTAAAACGGGCAAGTGCGTGACGTTGATGATCGACGTGACCATCATCTATGCCAGCGGTGGGCAATCTGCGTCCCGTGGCGCCCCCCTCGTGGATCGCCTGGCCTCGGTGTCTCTGTGGTGATGCTCGGGGGTCGCGGTGAGTGCACGGGCGACGGTGTCACTGAGGCCAAGGAGGGCCTCTTGCGTGGCCCACCGACTCGTCCGCCGTGGCCCGTCCCTTATCTCGACGGCGCTCGTGAGCAACGCAGCACCAACGAGGCGGAGGTGGCAGCGTTGGCAGCGTGCTCCCTGCGCGCTCCCTCGCCACTCCTCCTCCATGCACCAATCCACATCGCGAGCTCTCGCTTTCCGCTCTTGCGGTTTCCCCCCCCAACCCCCTCCGATCTCATCCTCACAAAAAAAACTTCCCAGCCAAGAGACTGACTTATTTGTGTGTCTTTGTTTTTTTGTCTCGGCCTGTGTTGAATAAAAACGACTTTGTTTAATAACATGAAAAGAAAATAAGGAAGCAGGATATCTCAAAATATCTGGATTGTGTACGTAATCATACTCGGGTTTATTACAAGAGCCATCATTGCCAGACCACGTGCCCTGTTCTTCGTTCAAGATGTTCTTTTTTAGCCCGTCTCGAAGATCTTTACAATAACGTGCACAAATGTGAACACGCGTGAGCCGAACCAGGGGGCACTCGAATTTATATGATCCAACATGGAAATCATGGCAAACTTTAGTTTATTACTGGGCACCATATTCGTTGAATACCAAGGTTTATGACTTTAATGTGTGTCTTGGTCTAGCACAGTGAGATCACATTTTAAATGTTGTAAATGACAAGAGTTGCCAAAGTGCTCGAGATATCAATCATTCGCTGAGTAAAGTTCAATCATTATCGCCACGTTCGCGAGATGTTAACTACCTCGCCTGGTATACAAGAGGTCGTGGGATCGAACTAAACCTATATGCCTGTATGTTTGGAGTGTGCGTGTCTCTCCACGTGGTCGCATGGATATTTTTCCCGGCCCTCTGGTTTTTCCCTCGACATTTAGAAAAATGCGTTTCGAGTATTTGGCTGCTATGCATTTCCACGTGATAATAAGCCACTTCGTTGAGCTATCATTTGTGGCCAGGTCGCTTCTGACTACTGCAAAGGTACTCGAATGTATACGTGTGAGTTTGTGTGTGTGGCGGTTTGGGAGCGAAAGTGTAGCGGTTAGCGTGCTGCTTTACGAACCCAGCGACCCAAGTTCAAATCCCGCCCGTGGCCAACATCGGTGATGATTATTTGAACCGGTCCTGGGCCCACCCTAGGTCGACTCAGCCTCAGATGAGTACCTGGTACGGTGTGTAAACATCGCCACTGGGGAGACAAAGGTGGTCGGGCGTGGTGCTGGCCACCCACCCCCTCGTGTGCCTTGCTGGCCTTCATAGGTGCTACTCCCTAACGGAACTTGGCCCAAAAAGTCTGTTATGGCTATACGGGGGATCTTTGTCTTGTGTTGGTTGGGGGCACGGTTGATTGGATATCTTTCGGGGGGGTTTTCACCCTGGTGTCAGAATGCTCCACATGCCCCACCCTTGCATCGTGATTTGTGGCCATTTATGGCGGGACCACGGGTTCTGCAAAATCTGCCCACCAGAACGGTGCATAACATCCGATCAATAATTCGAGTGGAAGTCGCTTTTATGGAAACGTTTATGCGAGCAGAACCACAACCCAACGTATGCAAGTGGGTCCACGATCTGCTTTTGTTTTGCGTTGGTTTAAGAATTCTCACACTGGGTTCGGGAGAATGCTTACAAAACTCTGTGCATGCATCCAAAGGTATAATAAACGGTCTACACCTCCAGCAACCCCGAGAAAGAGGAAACAGCGCACGTCAGGGATGCCTGCGGCATTTCTGTTCACAACCACGGACTTCATTAAAGTGACATTTGTTGCATTATCATGAAACGTAATCAGATATATTTCCGTTACCAGATTCAGGACAGTTCATGATGGACCACAGCACCCGTTGATGTGAGCTGCCAAATCGACTGAAAGTACGAAATGGCAGCTCCACGTCCTATTACCCTGCAGTGGGTTATCGTGGTATTTACGTGCCACGCCAAGAGCCCTGCTGCCTCTGTAGAGCAGCAGCAAAGCACAGCACACAGCGCCACGTCTGCTGTGCACATGTGGCCGCCTGCCTCTCCATAGGAGATCAGATAAGAAATAATAACTCAGACGTACAACTTTCGTGACTGCAGGAATTGATATTCTTGGTTCTTTCGGTAAAGTCAAGGAGATAGAAAACATAAAAAAATACAATTAAATAAAAAAATAAAATTTTAATAACATTTATTTTAAAATAATAAATTGCTTTTATTATTTTACATTTATAAAAATATATATTTTTAAAACATGTGTTTTCTATCTACGTGAGGTTACCGAAAGAACCAATAATATAACCAGAATAACTCATGATAACCTAGCACAAGCTGTCTCGGGTGTGGACCAATCAACTTCAAGGACAGTGCATATCATTACCATTATCAGAGTTGTTTTTTTTGTTTGCATTTTGACTGCTTGTGTTGCGGTTATTGCAAACATGATTCCTTGTATAAAGGTGTCAGTTTTGTACCAGTTTAAAGGGTAAAAACCTACTACTACTAAGGTAAATTATTTTTACAATAAACTTGCACGTGGATGTTACGATGCGATGTCTTGCTTCATCATCGCTCTTGATGCCCGTATAATGTTTCTTTGCGTTAATTCTGGTTTTGCGCAGCATTCTTTTTTACAGCAATTGATAATTGCATTTACCTCGATGTCAAATTTGTTCTTATAAAGGAAATTGGGTCAGACAGACACCTTGACGAAAATAACCAGACCACATCACCGGATTATTGGTCGTGGAAAAATCCTGGGAATTTTTCCAACAATTGGACAAAAAGGGACACTGGACAATGTGTGGGTTACGCTCGTGATCTTGACGATTTTCTAACGTCTCAAGTTAATACGAAAGTCTTGAACAACGAATCAGTGCATAGACGGAGAGACACGCAAAGCGACATTGTGCTTAAGTTAATGAAAGCAAACAGGCAAGATTCACAGCTTCACAACACGGGCAAAACACATCTCTGTGTTGGTGCTTTGCTTCACGAGCGGTAAACAGATGCTCCTGTTGTTATTTCGTTCAATTCTTGCCGGTGTAAACACGCATTTGGCGACCCCAGTCATACGGCAATTTGTAAGGGGAATGACCAACGCGAGTCTTCAGCATAGTGGACTTTAAAGACCTGTGCCGTCATCTGTCCGTGTGTGCGATCATCTTTCAGTATCGGCACAATTCCAAATAAACAACTTGCAAACACATTGACAAATGCGAGGTAACAAAACCGTTTCAACAATAGTTACCGTAATGTAATTATTATTATAACTGTTCTATTATAGTTTAATGTATTCCAATTTTCCTTACAGAAGTGATAATGAATCTCCACAGACTTCCCACTGGGTTAAACAAATGAGACTGGATGTCACTGCGTGTTCTCGCACTCTTCACAACAGACTGTGGGCCAAATTTTCCAACAGAAGATCACATAGCTGGGTCAATTGTTGTAGTTTCCTACGTCTCGGAATCATTCTCTTTCTCACTGTCACCGACAGCGAACAAAAAACTGTGGCCGTTACAAATCCCACATTTTCTTTGGGTCTTTCGGTAAAGTCACGTAGATAGTTTAACACGTAGGCTTTCACGACTAATATTATTCATAATAAAGGTTTTTGGGTTAGATCGCGTTATTTATAAAAGTGTGGCAACCCTCCACCGCCCGACACGGCCAATCAGTAAAAAAAGTGTCACGTTGACAAGAGACAAATAGTTCACTACTTTAGCCCACCGGTGTGTTGAGTGAATCCACAACATTTACAATTTTTGAGTACGACGTTTCGCTGGTAATTACATCCAGCATCATCGGAAAATTTGCAATTTTTATTATGAATCACGTAGATAGGTTAAAATTAATTATGAATTTGAATTCCTGCAGTCACGAAAGCTTTTGTTATCACCTGCTAGGAACAGCAAGAGAAGATGAACGTGAGATGCAGCGGTGGTTCCAAGTGAAGGGGTGGGACCGGGGCAGGCGATGGAGATGATTGCCACAAAAATGAGTTGACATTGCCAGAGAAAATACGTGGGTTCTTTTTTTTTTATTAACGTAGAGGCCTGTTTAAAAAAAAAAACTTTATTTCAGGACCACCCAACCCCCCCCCCCCCTCCATGTGGAAGTCTGCAAATCTGCCTCTGGTGAGACGTCGATCAGCAAGGCCTTCCCGTGACGAGCCGTGGCCACGAGGAGGGCGCCGCATGCACAAGTCGGGGGGGCGAGAGGGGGGGACGAGGGGAGGGGGCCTAGGGGTAGGGGGCAGGGCGGAGGGGAAGCGAGGGAAGGGGAGGTGGGGGCCTCACCTCGTTGCGGACGATGCCCACGTAGTCTGCCTCGGGGGGCAGCACGAGGACGAGCTCCGCCTCGTAGGCGCCCTCGCCCGCGTTCCGTGCCACGAGCGCCAGCGTCACCAGGTTCTCCTCCCCCACCAGCAGCGCCTTGCGGTCCCTGGGGTGGGGGGGGCACGGAAACTCGCTCAGAAACCATCGCAGACAGCCCAGGTGCCCCTTTCGGGGTGAGAGCAGCGGCAATGGAGGCGGGGGGGGGGGCACATAAATACATAAATTCCGCGGGTGGAAGCCCCGGCACATGGAGCTCACGGGCTGGGGGCGAGGGAGATAAATGGGCTCGCTGCCCCACTTAGGTAGGGGACTGCGAACGGTCATCCAGGTGCCCTTACACAGACGAGTGGGGCAAAGGTTCTTCATTGGGGAATCTGATCATTGTTGTTATTTTATTATTGATAATAAAGGGGGTTGTTTTTGGGGGGTTAGATCGCGTAGTTATAAATGTGTCGGTAAACCCGCCACCACCCGACAGAGTCATTTACCAGCAGGACGACGTGAAGTCAAATGATAATGTTGTGGAGTTTACTCTCCAACACACCACAGGTGTGCTGAAGTAGTAACTAACTGGCACGTTTTGTTTACGTGGCAAATCTTACTAATTGTCTGTGTTAGGTGTTGGCGGGTTTAACGACACATTTATAGTTACGCGATATAACCCAATTTTTTTTTCATCATAGATAATATTGGTCACGAAAGCCTACGCGTAAGACAATTGTATTATTATCGTTCCACTTGTGTCACCAGGAAAGCCTCACTCAGGAGTCTCAACGCTATTTTTCAAGAGTGTCCCGCAGTAGGGGGCAATGTTGTGGCTCTGCTTGTGTCATTTGCGGGCAATTTATCAGCATTGGGATGTTTGGCCAACCCCCAGTCACACGCTGTGTATTGTCTTAGCTATGTGAGGAACCCGGACAACCCGGAGGAAACCCGTGCAATACAGGGGGAGCACGTATAGACTCCACACGGAAAGCTGCCCGAGTCGGGAACCAAACGCAGGCCTTTCTTGTTGTGAGGCGTGAGTGTCAGCACTCTGCCGCCCGATAACAAATCTCCTTCCGCCTCAGTCCTCCATAGCTACGGTGGGAAGAGCGTCAGCTTCCGAGTGGACTGCATGGTAGCTGCAAGCTGGACTAGACTCTGAGGATGCATTCGTCTCAGACATCCACTGGGTCACACGTGGCTTTAGGAATCTGCACTTTTTCAAGCTGAATTTTCTCTCCAGAACCTATTGTCTCTGTAACCCGTGGTGATTTACTGATTTCATGTGTTGCTCCAACACATGCTGAGCATATTTTAGAAAGTGGATATAAAAATTGTGCTGACTTGCTCGACTTTATTTTTCAATCGCAACTTTTACGGCATTCACTGAACACACAATCTCCTGCATGAGATCTCCTTTTTGTCTGTGAGTGTAGAGGAAGGGGAGGAATGGACGTGAAAAGAAAAGTTCTCCCCTCGGAACATCTGCGATGATGCGTGGGCCACGATTGATTTGAAATGTGGTGTCACTGTCTGGTAGGGCGACGTCCGTCTCACAACACGTGTCGGACATGTATGATGGTCGCAGCCTCATGGTAACGGCACAGCGCAGGGGTCGGCAAACCTGCGGCTCTGGAGCTGCACGCGGCTCTTGAAGGGCCGCTTCGTGACACGTGACTTAGTAAGGAGACCTCCGTCTCGTATTCACGTGCATTGCAGCTCTTGAAATATTGGGTTGTTTTAACCGAATTCGGAAAAAAAATGGCCTTTCTTGTTATTTTGGTTGCCGACTCCTGGCATAGCAGATCTGTCAACCCTCGTGGACGATCCACTGTTGGGGAAACGATCGATAGATGAGAGGAGTTTGGCTGTCTGGTGTTGGCATCAGGCCTGGCTCCAGCTTCTCTTGGATGAGGGGGTCCCGTAGAGCTGGCATGTAGAGGGCCACCGTATCAGTGATCGCCAATAAGGAAAGTGAACTTGGGTGGCCCGAAGGGGCATGTGCGTGTGGCTGAGAGCGTGTGTGGCTGTGTGTGTGTGTGGCTGTGAGTGTGGCTGTGTGTGTGTGTGTGGCTGTGAGTGTGGTTGTGTGTGTGTGGCTGTGAGTGTGGCTGTGTGTGTGTGTGGCTGTGAGTGTGGCTGTGAGTGTGTGTGGCTGTGAGTGTGGCTGTGAGTGTGGCTGTGAGTGTGTGTGGCTGTGTGTGTGGTTGTGCGTGCGTGTGGCTGAGAGCGTGTGTGGCTGTGAGTGTGGTTGTGCGTGCGTGTGGCTGTGAGTGTGGCTGTGCGTGCGTGTGGCTGAGAGTGTGTGGCTGTGTGTGTGTGTGGCTGTGAGTGTGGCTGTGAGTGTGTGTGGATGTGAGTGTGGCTGTGCGTGTGTGCGTGTGGCTGGGAGCGTGTGTGGCTGTGAGTGTGGTTGTGCGTGCGTGTGGCTGTGAGTGCGTGAGCGCACCACGTGACCGAGAGCTTCAGCTTGGGGATGCAGACATTGTCCTCACCACAGTCAAGCAAGATGTAGGCCTGAGGAGGAGACAAACATCATCACTGTCATCGTCATCGTCGTCACAAACCAGTCATCAGTTGTAAAGGCAACACGACGGACGGAAAAGTTGCTAACTGTGCGTGTGTGTTGATGGGGAGACGAGGCAGGGATGTTAGACGTCATTATGGGCATCAGGTGCTCATCCACATTCTGTTTAATTGGGTCTTGACGCGTGTCAGAGAACTCAACAAAACAACTATTACTTACAATGCCCCATTGGCGTTGTACAAAGCTACGTCACTCTAAATTGAGTGAGGCCAGACAGGCAATGCTGAGCAGGCTAACAACCGCTCCGTGAAGTTTTCAAACTTAGTGTTAGAATGAGCATCAGAGTGGCGTTCATCTCCACCAGCAATTCCGAGCTCACAGTGGAAATTCCACATTCCCATGGAAACAATAGTTGAATTGTAATATAGCATCGTTCATGCAAAGCTGCATCTCACAACGCTGTACAATACCACAGCTGAACAATTGTATATATATATATTTTGCACCTCGCAATAAAATACATAGGATACCAAAACCAAGGTCAACTGAATTAAAACTGTGGAGTGAAGCACTCCATAGGATGACCGCTATTGATGTCCCACAAAGTAGCAACCATTTTATTGACCCCAGAGGGATGGCGATGGGCTGAGTTGACCCTCAATCCCCCCAAGCGGGATGCGAACTGGAAACCCGTCCAGCTACTTAATGGCTGCTCGCTTTGGAAAAATAGAAACCGGAGGGCCCATTTCACAAGTTTAAATGTGTGTATGTTGAACTTCTTTCGCAACATACGCAGCCAATCATGCTGAAAGACAGTCTAGTCTGCCGTGTGTCTGCAACAGACGGGAAATGATGATGGTCGCCAAAGTGTGGGGGGGGGGGGGGATTGCTGCTGTTGCTGGGAGTTTGTGGCCCAGAGGCCCTCCATAAAGGGGCCTGCATGGGGAAGGAGAGAGTGGGCCCGATCTCGCTGGTGAGCATGCGTGAGCTGCACCTGCTTGCTGACGTGCTGCGGACTGGAGGGGTGGAGGACGGGGTGGAGGCCGTGAGGGCCCCGCCTCGCCTGCTCATCCAGGCTGAGGTTGAGGCCCACGGAGATTGGCGCGAGCTTGTCACGGAACTCCGACTCGCCCTGCGGCACAGCCAGTGGCTCGCTCAGTGTCTCACTCACAGCCATTTTGTTAAATACCTTCAATGACAACAGAGTAAGGTGACATTTCTTAATGAGTGCATGAATTAGTACGACTCTTAATTACAAAAATATGTGGAGGGCCAATTATCGTTGTCATAAAAGCCTCACACTGAAGTGGCAGATATTACTCTGATATCAACACGCATCACCGCAGAGCAAGGAATCTTTGGAAATTGACGTTTGCATGACAAAATCAGATAATTTTTATTATCCAGGAGAAATCCGATGAGCGATAAAAAATATTTTAGACAGATGCCCATGAGGGGTGGGTCATAAGGTTACCACAACAAACATTACAAACACACGAGAGGAGTGCAAAGTGTACGAAAGGTGAAGAAATCAACAACAAAAGACTTGTTTTTTACCAGGCAAAGCCCACTGAGCTATTAGCTTCTTTATCAGAAGCGACAGGGCCACAAATGATAGCTCAACGAAGTGGCTTATCGTCACGTGTAAAAGTACCACGCGTGATCTACAAATTACAAATGCTCTGATGGCTAATCGACCGTCACAGCATTGGCGGCGGTTTGTGCAGCGCACAGTGGGAGGACATTGAGCAGGGCGATCCCGTCGCTGTACTATAATGGGCCATCTGCTGCTAATTAGACATCTCAAGCCTCACGCCATTATTCACAGCAGTGCGCATTTGTCAGCGGAATGGCCTCAATGTGCCTCGTTTGGAAACGATGTGCAATTTGGACAGGTGATACATCTGCAGTATATACCGACTGCATCGACGCTTTATCGGCGGTTCGTGAGAATTGTATTTTATTATGTTTTATTTTTATTATTTATTATTTCCCTTCTACGTGACTTTACCGAAAGAACCAAGAATACTCATTTACCAATGAGTTTGTAACGTTGTAGATAGTTGATTTCACAGTTTAACACGTAGGCCTTCGCGATCAATATTATAATAATAACGTTTTTTGTGTGTTAGATCGCGTAAATATAAACGTGTCGTTAACCCGCCACCACCTGACACAGCCAATTAGTGAGGTTCGTCAAATAGACAAAACGTGCCAATTAGTTACGAGTTCGGCACACCGGAGTGTCGGAGAGTAAACCCACAACTTTTACAGTTCGAGTACGACGTTTGCGCTGATGATTACAACCAGCTTCATCAGGCGATTTGCCAGAATTGTGAAGCCTTCCTGTTTTCGGGTGTTAAATAGAGTAAAGGTGAGCCTACATGGTGGGTTCACGACGCTTTGATATTTACGCGATATACCAAAAAACAACTCTTTATCAGGAACACCCCAGTAGCAGAATGCTTACGGAGGCAAGTCTAAAGGGAAAACCCGCCCCATCTTGCACTGCTACCATTCTACATGGGTGTAGCATTGAACACATCACCGTGAGCATATCAGTATTAACCAGGGTGGCCTGCTGCATTCGAGCCGCGAACCTCTGTGAACGCAGCCACCGCTGGGCCACGGCGTCGCTATTGGCCAAGGGGCGGGTGGGGGGGGTATTGGGGGGTGGGGGTTTTTGGGGCACTTACCCTGAGAAAGGCGAGCAGGGCCACGCAGTGCGGCTGGGCCCGGTTGGCCAGGCTGAGCCGTTGCTCGTGAAGCGACGTCTGGGACAGCAGGAAGAGGGCCCGTCGCCCCGAGCCCTTCAGCTTCAGCCGGTCGAGCTGCACCTGGAGCTCTACCTCTGCCCAGGGCAGCAGAAGCGACAAAACACACAGACCGTGGTTTGCTAGTGCTGAGTAAATCTTTTGGCTTAGCCATCGCGCGCTTTCAGATGCGCTCCTGCGGCCGTCTGGAACGCTGTTCCTTACCGATATTAGGAAGCCACTGATGCTATGCAATTTTAAATCATCTAGATTGAAAGCCGTATTTCTTTAGAACTGCATTTTGTATTTAGTTTGTTGTCCTTACCTCGCACCGATTAGCACGGTTGGCTACGTACGGTGCGAAAGAAGTTCAACATACGTACAAATCTCACAAATCTTTTTCAGGAGGGTCCTGCCAAGTGTTTCGATGTTGTTGCTGTGTGTCGTCCCAATCGAGTCATATGAAGGTAATGTATTAACGTTGGGATGCTTTGACGGATATCAGTTACAGTACAATGGTTTTCATCTTTTTTCGAGCTATGGGAGGAAAGTGGAGAACCCGTTGGAAACCCATGCGGAACAGGGAGAGTTCAAGTTCAAGTTCAAGTTCATTTATTAGGTATAGCCCTGTGAGCCATTCAGCTCTTGAATCGGGTGCAACCGCAACAAACAAAAAACAAAAACATGAACAAAAAAACATCTTAAAGTGAATATGTGACTAAGTGCAAACAGAAAATCCAAGAAAAGACAGCAAAATATTGCAGAAAAAACACCGTACACCAACGCTGTGTGCAAAAATCCCAGTGGGATGCAAGTCAAACAACAACAACAACAACCACAAGACAGCTTAAATTAAGGTCATCAGTCTAACTCTGTACTACAACAAACAAACATGGCTAAATCAATAAACTTTTCGAAATCACCAAAATAAAGCCATGAAAGCAATGAAAAAGCAATCATAGGAACTGTGACAGAATTTTCACAATAAATGGCATAAACAACATGTACTACCAAAACCCTGCAGCCATAGCTGGCTGCATGAGTCACTCCACCTTTAAGATCAGCACACTAAATCAAAACACAGGTCATACTTTGTAGCGATCATCCGGAGCGAAACATTTTATTTTAGGTCACTGAATAGCACTGGCAGCTAGGGGTGTACAACTCCTCTAGAGCAGTTTTGAGTGAAGATCTCATAGGTAGTGACTCAAGTTTCAATTTATTGGCAACAGCATTCCAGACCCTGGGGGCATCAATAGCAAAGGCCCTTCCTCCAGTATATGTACGGCAATAGGGAATATTAAGCTGGTAAATGAGTGTAGACCTTAGGTCAAATTTGTTCTTTGAAACAGAGATGAGATCCAGCAGGTAATCTGCAGATTCTTTTGCAAGTACATCATGAATAAATAAGATCTGGTGCACAAGCCGTCGAACATTCAGAGATGTTAAGTTTGACCCAATGTAGAGGTCACAGTGGTGAGTCCTATATGGGCAGTTCAATGCAAATCTTAAGGCCGAGTGATACATTGAGTCAAGCTTCTTCAGTACAGTACTTGGGGCTGATTTATAAACAATGTCACAGTAATCAAGTAGAGGCAGTATGGTAGCTTTAATCAATTCCAAACGGAACATAGGGGGGAAGCAGTGCTTGTGTCGATATAGAAAACCAATTTTAATTTTTGTCTTTTTCCCAATATAATCAATGTGATCTTCAAAATTCAGTTTTGAATCCAGGATGATCCCAAGATACTTATAGATCTTAACTTGCTCTATTTGATCATTATTTAAGGAATGTAATTTGGGGAAAATAACTTCCCGCTTTAGTCCTGGTGAGAAGCATAGCACCTTGGTTTTGGCAGGATTTAGGACTAGTTTAAGAGCAACTAGCTGATGTTGTAGTTTGTTGAAATCACTCTGGAGCTTAGCAATCACGTCATCCGGAGAGCGGCCAGCAGTAATTAGTACCGTGTCATCTGCAAAAAGATTTACCCTGGAATAATCCAGTTCAGTGCCCAAGTCATTTACATAAAGAGAGAACAAGAGGGGGCCGAGAATGGAACCCTGTGGAACCCCTTTTGTTATCTTAACACTGTTTGACCTCCAACCATCTGTGAATACAGTTTGGGTGCGAGAAAAGAGGTAATTTTTTAACCATTTTACTGTGTTTTCGGAAAAACCGAGGCAACTTATTTTACTAAGCAGGATGTTGTGGTCTACTGTATCAAAAGCTTTGGACAAGTCAAGAAAAAGACAGGCGCAGTACTGCTTATTATCAAGGCTACTGTAAATGTGATTCATAGAGTCTAATGCAGCAGATGTGGTGCTGTATTTTTTTCGGAACCCAGATTGTTTTAGATGTAATAGATTGTTGGCGGACAGGAAACTGATAATTTGGTAGTTCAATAATTTTTCAAAAATTTTCATCAACGGGGACAAAATTGAGATAGGTCGGTAGTTATTTGGATCATCTTTAGGGCCCCCTTTGTGAAGTGGACGAACATAGGAATGTTTCCATTCTAGAGGAACTGATGCTTCTTTGATGGACAGGTTGAAAATATGGGCTATAGGTTTGTATATTAGGTGACCAACACTTAGTAGAGCAAAGACGGGAATACTATCTGCTCCGGTAGAGGAGGACCCTTTGAGGAAGGACAGTTGTTTCAGAACATTACTTTCGTGGATTGGCTGAAAACTAAATTCGCTTAATGTTTGGATAGGGGTGTAGGAATTTGCATGAGCAGGGGTGACTCCCAATAGATTATCAAATAGGGTACCAGCTTCAGAAAAATGAAGGTTAAAATTGTCAACTATTTTTTGGGGATCTGAAAAATATTCCCCATTTCGGTTAAGCTGAACGGGCAGATGATCTGTTTTGGATGCTTTTTCGATACATTTGATTGTTTTCCAGAAAATCCTGGCATTTCCATGAGATTCAAGGAGAGTAGAAGAGAAGTAGTCATTTTTTGCATGCCGTATTTTTTTGACGCATCTATTCCTTAAAATCCTGTATTCTAGCCAGTCATTAACCAAATTACTTTTCTGAGCACATGCCCAAGCCTTGTCTCTAGTTTTCATGAGTTTTGTAATCAAAGGATCAAACCATGGTGGACGATTGCCTTTAGTTTTAAATTTAACCAACGGAGCATGTTTGTTAAGAATTTGTAGAAACGTGTACCTGAAGGTCTCCCAAGCCGTAGTCAGGTTTGGAATATCACAGACCTTGTCAATATCCGAGTGAAGCACATCATTAGTAAATGCCTGTATGCTGAAGTGTCTCATGGAGTGCTTCTCAACCAATTTAGGGGGGGCTTTGTGTCTGGCTGATGATCTCACCCCAAAAATGAAGGAGTGATCACTAAGGTTATTACCTAGAACACCAGTCAGTGCGAAATTGTGAGGGGCATTTGTCAATAGGACGTCAAGCAGAGATGACTGTCCCGGATTTTTTAGGTTGGGTCTTGTGGGGACATTTATTAATTGAAACAGGTTAAATTCATCTGCAAAATTTGTGGCCACGGCCGGCGGGTTTAGCCAATTCCAATTTAGATCACCCACTAAAACTATTTCACCTTTAGGGAGGCCCCCAAGAAGCTCTCTCAGTGCAGATGCAGCTTCAACATCCTTACCACTAGGCGGTCTATAGCAGCACACTACCAATATGTGTTGATTATTAGGGAGAGTTATTCTGAGAGCCAGACCTTCAAAGCAACATTTTTTAAACAAGGAGTGAGCTGGTGAACATGCAATAGTATTACGAACATAGATGGCAATTCCACCTCCTTTAGATCCTCGGTCAAGCCGAAAAAGGTTGTAGTTGTCAATCGTAATCTGCAAGTCATTGACGGCAGGAGTGAGAAATGTTTCTGTTAGGCAAAATATGTCCGGGTCAAGATTTGCTACTTCTAGTTTTAGTTGACTTAATTTAATCAAAAGCCCTCTGATGTTGACATGTAGAACACCAACACCTTTTCTGCCAGAAAAATCTACAGAATTATATGAGTTCTTTACATTTGGGCCAGGATGAAGCTCAATACCACCCAGAAATAAGAAAAGTAGAATTAATAGTTTGCACAGGTATTTTCTGTGAAAGGATGAAGAGCGACGAACCTTGGACGAATAGCAGCAGCTCACAGATGGTGTTATTTTTAAGAGCAGAATGAAGTTTGGAAGGAGTGCTGGTGAAGTAATGGGACAAAGATAGGGTTTAAAAGGATACAATGATGGAGTGTAGAAGTGTCTATAAGTTGTTTCATTAGCAGGTGTAGTGGCAAATTTAGCAATAAGTATTGACGCGAAGTAACGCGGGTAGCCGTTTGTAGAGTTGAGTGTGGCACTAGATATGGCCGGGAGGGACAGTAGTAAGATACACAGCAGGTGAATTGACATCTTTAAAACACTAAATTTAAACACACACACAGCTCACTCACACGCAGCTCACCCTCACCCACTCTCACGCACAGCCCACACCCATGCAGCACAACGCACACACGGCCGCACACGCCGCCGCACAAACTGCGGACAGAAAAGGGCCTGAGTCGGGAATCGAACCGGGGTGCTTCTAAACGTAGGGCGCGAGTGTAACCACTCGGCACCAAACTGCTGTCTCAATGACAACACAAAAACTGGAGATGTGAGCTCAGCCAGAGGCCAGGGCTGTAGCTTTGAGCCAGAAAACTTCACCTGCAGTTGCCGTCAATGCTGCCATTGCTCTCATAATCAGCGAGTAAACAATTTACACGAGGCGGTGTTAAGTTTTACGAAAAGCAGATGTGGTATTGTGGGGAAAAAATATATGATTAATCAATATTGAAGTTACGATGTTGCGGTGGGTGGCATTAATGCCCACGTCAATGAAATTCATGGCATTGGCCCAGTCTCAAACGACTTGGCAGGCACAACAATTCACAAAAACGTGGTCTAACGTTAATTCAGCCCAGTCCCAGTCTGGAGGCAGTATATTCTACAGCATTACACCAGCAATCACCCACCTGCATAGTGGATGAAAACATTGCCTAGAATTCTGTTTTGTTAGGCTGAATTTAAAAGTTGCATTACTCTTGGAAAAAAGTGTGTTTGTGTCCACGCATTGCCATTTAACATGGACTCCAACGTTGAGCCAACGTGCACGTGTGAGTGCAGTTTGCAACTTTCTTGAAGCCCCGTTTGAAATGTGTTTTGTTGCACGTGCAGCACATGCTCCGATTGACAGCGCTTGCGTGTAAGGCAACGTTTGCTTGGATGGGTTTGGTCGCAAGAACATTGCTGCAATGCTAACGCCAGCATGGCTGAGGTGTATACGAAGAACCTGGATATGTTTCAAAAGTAAAACTTGATTGACCTACAAAAAAGGCAAGGAAAACACTCACTGCAGTTATCACCGTGATTGTTTTCTAACTTGCAGCCTTCTGATCGCGAGTGATGCGTTCCAAACCGCAGTGACAATTTGCCAGTTAAAGTTTGTGAAATGGATATTAAGCGACCTGTGACGGTAAAAAATAATAGTTTGAAAAGCACGCGCCTGTCTGAAAGTTAAAAGTAATGAACACTACTTTAAACAAAATCGAAAAATAAACATTTCCACGTAGCCCACCTGAGAAGACGGATCCTGCAATAAGCAAGGCGTCTCTCTCGTTTGTTTTTACAACAAATTATATTTCTGACGGCTCCGTCACAGCGGGGGAACGGAGGGAGCAACGCCGTGGATTTGTTGACAAACGCTGTACGGTCATGTGCATCTTGTCTTCCCAACGGCGGGTGGACACACGCGGCTCGTCAGGAAATGTTGCGTTGCTACGGGGATCGCAACTCGTCTCACTTGACCTCGGGGTCAACGTCCACCTGCATCCTAACTTCGCATGACGCGACACTGCGCCGGAATGATCGACATCAAGGCTGTTGCGGCTCAAGATGTAACCCGATGAATACATTTGAATCGATCTCCTTTCCTCCAACTCGAGATTTATGTTTTATCATCTATCATGTTACGATGCTGTTTCTGCTATTGCTCGTACCACCCGTGTTATTCTGTGCATTGCTGAGAAGGGAAGTGTGAGAAAGGATGGGAACACTGCCTCACTGTCGATGGCTGGGCTCACATCCTCCGTGTCAGCTGTCGTTAAATTGAGGTCACAGCTGCCAATAGCTGGGTCACGCTTACGACGGTATCCCCTCGGCCTGGCTCGATCAGCAGCAGGAAGAGGGCCCCATTGAAGGGGCCAGAGTTCTGAGAAGCACATTGCCTGCGACGCGTCTTGCCACCTTCTTGGGGCGCGGGGGGCGGCACTTTGGGTCACGTGGGTGATCGGCTCCGACACAGCGTCGAGCCCTGCAGGCCGGAGCCTCTTGTTATGCACCGAGGTGGTGATTCGATGTTGGCCGTTTCACCATCGCGAAGAATACAGAAGTTGCAAGCGAGTTGATGGAGGGGAGTTGACGGTTGGTATGGTAACACGTGTGGAGCCCTCTTGAATGCCCCGTCGATGGCTGGCTGCATTATTTAAAAAAAACTACGCAATGGGATTGACCAAAACATCCCAATGCTGACAAAATGACCTGCAAATTACTCAATTGGGATCACACTCATAGCAACATCACCCCCTACTCCGAAAACTTGGTAGGGCCCTCCTGAAAAAAGATACTTAGTGAGGCTTTGCTGGGTGTACAAGCGTAGTAATAATTATCATAATTTCCCAGGTCACTGAGAGGCAGTGGAGCCACTGTCACTCTTTGGGTTGGGTTCCTGCGAGACGCAAACCATTTATTCTCTTAGCGTTGTGGGATCTCCGTGGTGGCTGCACGAGTGTCAGCGGCAGTGGAAACTGTGGGAATGGAATGGCCCTTCTCCCAGTGGGCTCGTTGGTTTGGATGTGCACAGCAGATAACGGTGGTTGACAAATGTGGTCAGAATGTCCTGCTGGGTTATGTTTGAAAATGCATTGCCTGGGGTTGACAGTGACGCCGAGCGAACGCTGTGAGCACGACGAAGCCATCAGGATCCTCTTTGGGGCAAGGTGTGTCACCCAAACACTTTGTATATCCTAAATAACTAAAGTGTGGTATATTATCATTTTTTTAGGCTTTGGTGTTGAAGATTATAATTTGTATTTAATGTGGAAAGGCAACAGTGGCTGCTGTCCTGTGGGTCGACCGACTGCTGTCGTAGGAATGTGGAATTTCCAGTAATGAGTGCTGCCCCGTGCTCATTTCAGCCAGAAATCAATTTAACGCGTTTTTTCTTTAAATCTCAGCGTCCCTGCATCGGAATGTCCAGCTGGCATTACGAAGCCGCGCTCTGCGAGGTAATGCGTTCGCACGCCCGCCGCCTTCCTCACCCATTGTTGCAGGAACACTTTTGCCAACTGCTGAGAGACAGACCTTGACTGTGAAGCTGCAACAGAGTGAACACCACACACACACACAGAGGTAATGAAAGGGAAGCCGGACAAAGCAACGACGAACACCGGCGCAAACCCGGCTTCCCGGCTTCCCACAGCACTCGCGTTGACGAACGCGTCGCCGCACGCAGTTCGGGCGTTGCGATAGCGAGTCAAGTCGACGGAATTCATGCCGAGTTTGACGCGAAGGCTTTCGCGACCAATATTCTCCGTGACAGAGGACAGGTCGCGTAAATATTAACGCATCGTTAAACCCGCCACCACCCGACACAGCGCGTGAGTAAGATTTGTCTCGTGAGTAAGACGTGCCAGTTCGTTACTGGTTCAACACTAACTGGTTGTGTGTTGGAGAGTAAAACCACAACATTTATCATTCGAGTGCCATGACGTTTCGCCCGTAATTAGAACAACAGCAACCACAACAGCCAGCCTCATCAGGCGATGGCCTCGTGGAGAAATCCTCCTCCTCCTGTTTCGGGTCTTGGTTTATTTTGTCGTTTTTTTCTGCTTGCTGAAAATAACGGCGGTGCCCTTCTGCCAACAACAACATCTGGCCGCGCTCAAAGCGCCATCGCAACATGTGTTGTTGCCACGACGGGAGGATGCAATCGCAGCAGCTGCATCTCACTGCAGCCGCTAGGGGCGTCCTTCACCCAAACCCCTCCTCCCCCACTTGTCGCGCTATTACAGCAGGGGGCCATCCATTGAGTGCGTACGCATGGAGAGGGGAGTGGGGATAACCCAAATGCGTAGCTTGCGTATGGGGGGTTTACTGACAATGTACGCATAGGAAACGGGCGGGGGAGGGGGTGAAGCCTCGATATTAATTTGTCTACATTGGCCTTCAAATGAGTTAGATAGTCCGGCGGTGGACTATCTGTTTGATTAAACACGTCAATATTATTCATCCTTGATCGTTTCTGCGTGGATAACGAATCAACATCATCATCAACATCATCGTCTTCATCTGTACAACGAATCAAAATGAACTGAACATCTCGATTACGCTCGTTCACCCAAGAAAGCCTCACCGAGTCTCAAGCCTCCCTTGTCGTCGTCATCATTGTTGTGAAATCTGGTGCACGCTCACCATGACACAGGGGCACCCGAGCCGGGCATCTTGCAGTCCTTGCTCTCGGTGTTGATCATCTGCGGCAGCAGCTGCAGCTCCACGTCCAGGATCACGACCGGCCGGGCCCTGCGGGGGACACGGAGGCGACCGTCAGCCTCCAGCACGTCCGTGGACGTCCCTGCTCACTCGCTCGCTCGCTCCCCACTTCTCGGAGCCTCCACCAAGAGGGCGAGTAATCAGCTGGGAAGAGCACACAACTCACACCGTCCTACCTCTCCAGCCGCATCGATAACTCCCCGTAGGACCCAACCCGACCCTGCATTTGCTCTATCGTTGCAGTTGATTTCATGTTTTTTTTGGTCACTTTCATGGCCCAGATCACTTTGGCAAATGACACCGTGCTTGTTTCTTGAGTTCTGCTTAAACAAAAAATAAACTCGCCCGATACGACACCAACTCATCCCTGAGTAACTTGTGAATCTTACGCTGGCATTACACAACTCGATGCCGTCCACAATTGCCTCCTGATCCTTGTCTTTTAGGACTATGGAGAAATATTCCCTCTACACGGGCTGCTATGCTCATGCTACGTAAGCTCTTCATGAGCATTACTATTCAGAACGTGAACATTGTACTCCTCACCATGCACCCTCTATACCAGTGGTTACCAACCAGTGGCCTGCGGGCCACTGGCGCTCCGCAGAGCCGTCCGTAGGGGTACGGCGAATCGGGGCGGCTGCCCCGGGCCCCTCGCTTTAGGGGGCCCTGCTCTTCGACATCACGCTGTTCGATGCAATGCTTCTGGTTTAGTTTTAAGGCGTCGGGGGGAGCCCACGCGGTTGGGATTGCCCCAGGCCCTCGTTCCCCGCTATGGACGGCCGTGGCCTTGTGAAGTGGTCCCCAGAACGGGTTGCCGGTCCTACGTCCACGGACGGTGTTTGGGGGCACGAGGTGAACGAGCAGAGCGCTGCTTTACCTGTACAGCACGGCCTTGGACACTCCAAAAGCCCCCACCAACAAATCTGTGGAGACAAGAACAAGAGCCCTATTCTGAGTCACCTGCTCGGCTCTGGCTCGGTCGCCAATGCTCAGTCTCAGCTCAGGCTTGTATGTTGAACTTCTTTCGCACCGCTCGGAGCCGGCTCAAATTATGGGGGTGGCTCTGAGCCGGCTCACTTGAGGTCAGAGCCGAGGCTGATCCGAGAGCGTGAAAGGAGGGGACGTGCAATGTTGGTCTCTTCCATCAACGCGGCAAGTATCGTAGAGAGCATAATGCCTAGAAACAAACGAGTGTACGCCCCCAGCGTAATGAATCACCAGCGAGGCACCGGCAGGATAGGATTACCACTGCAAGCCCTTTCAACACACATAGGACCTGCCCTACGACGCACATTTCTCGACTAAGCAAACAATTTAAGTTGCAAATTATTTTGTGATTAATCAACTGTCTTGAGCTGCATCAAAGTACTTGCGCATTTCATGATATTTAGTATTATGCAATGCGATATATTTGCAGTGTATATATGTAAACTAAATATGAAACAAGTCGGTTAAAACCCAAATGAATATGACTAATATTACAGTGATGGAACGTAACAATGTGAAGGTTACGTTACCTGGGCATGGCTATGTCAGTAGACAACGATAACTAAACCGGTCCTCCGACGCCACCTTTTGCCAATCGGCACTGATCAACGCGGTGAAGAACGGTCATACAACCGTCAACAGTGACATGGTGCAGGGAGGCCTTCATCCAGCAGTGGATGCACATATTTGGGTGTGGCGTTCAGGCGAGACGTGAGGGCCCACGGGGCCTAGATGGCAAAGCTGTCAACCCATAAGGTTTACCCCGTATTCTTGTGCAGGGAAATTGAGTTTTCAGGTCCATACGGCGTACAGCCGTCTCAATACGGGCAAACACAATTGTCTATTTGTTTGTGTTTCTCCCTTGTGATGGGACTTTGTAGGATGAACGTTGAGATTTATAAGGGCACGGGGTGACCAAGAAGGTCTGAATTGGTGTGTAATAAGGTAGGGGGCACTGATAAGGGGTTGACAGGTGTGAGATGGCCGAGTGGAGGCCAGCCAGAAATCAACCTCAGGACGCCGGGCTTAGTGCGCTAACCACTGCACCACCACTCCACCCCTCCAACCCTTACTGGAACAGCTTTCATTGCTTTAGAACAGTTTTTGTGTGTGTTCAGTTTGTTGTCTTTCGCCCGCACCTCCGACTAGCACAGTTGGCTACATGCGGTGCGAAATAAGTTAAACATACATACAACAAAACTGTGTAAATTATTCACAAACACTGTAATTTAAAAAATGTATAAAAGAATGTATAGAACTTGAAGGAAATGCTCAGATAGTGAGGGTGCCGTGATGGCCAAAAACAGACAAAGACCCCAGTCATTGCAGGAGGTTATGAACACACGCCAGGGGTTTCTGCAGCTGTCAAAGCATTTACAGATGTAGAAAAAGGTGAATCCGCGAGGGTTTTCGGAGTTTAGAAATCTGATGATAAAAGGTTCGCTTCCTGGTCAGATTTCTGGCATTGCTCAACAGATTAACGCTCGAGTTCAAAGGGGGGGGGGGATAAAGGGGGAAAGCGGAAATATCCTGAATTGGATTTTTTTTTGGCCGAAAGGAACTTTGCTTCACCAACTCGCAAAGACAAACCGGGACACGAGAAGATGGTCTGGAGGAGCGAGGGTGGCGAGAGAACGGACGGCCGTGTGGACACGGAAGGTTGAGTGGCGGCCGAGGTTAAATATGGTGAACGAACGTTTTAATTTTGTGCCACGCCCGCACCCAGGTGCATTCGCACTCACGGCTGCATCTCCTGTTCGTCAACGCAACGTGAATGTTTTACTCCCAAACGTGCTATCGGTTTATTCACAACGGTGAACGGTGAGAAATGTTGTTTGGTTTTTGTGGAAATTTGAGCTTGGTTTCGGGGTTTGTGTGCGCGGAGGTCAACGGTGAGTGGTGATCAGGATGGTTTGGGACCTGTCCATCCACTCATCATCATCATTCTGTCCAACAGTCAGTTATTTGCATCATCAGTTATTACATCATCATCCGCCTTATCAACATTATAATCATCATCACTGAAATGATCAGCACGACTAATTTGATCATCAGCCATCATCAACAAAGACCCAAGTTGACAGCATCATCAGTTACTATCCACTTGTCGTTGATCATGGCCTTCAGGGAGGGGGCAAAATATAAGAATCATAAATATGTTCTGCTCCACTAAGAACTGGTTTATTATTATTGCTGTGGTCATCCCGCTTGTTTACCCAGGAAAGCCTCACAGAATCTCGCAACACGATTTCAGAGAATCATGCCAGTTTGTCAATGTTGCTGGTGTGTGTAATCCCAATTGTGTAATTTAAAGGACATTTTTCAAGATTGGAATGTTTGCCCAGTACATTGTATGGTTTTTCTTAGTCATGGGAAGAAACGGGAGGACCCGGAGAAATCCCATGCAGAACAGGGAAAGAACACACAAACTCCACGCTTGAAGGCGCCCGAGTCAGGAATCGAACCCAGGCACTGCTTGCTGTGAGGCACGGGCGGTTGCAAAGCGCCAACCACCCTGGCTACTCGCACAGTGGTCTCACAAGAGTCGAGGAGGAAAACGACATTTCACTTCCCCAGCAAAGTCTCTGCCCCAGATTGCTGGATCTACGCGCATGTGGCCCAGTCACAGTGACAATGGGATTTGCTGTGTACACATAGGAGCCACGAAAGGAAACAACAAAATAACAAAAACTTCCATTGCTTTCATCGCATTGACGCACAGCCTAAGACCTCATTTCCCACCAACGTACAAGGACGTGTAACGCAAAGGGGCTTTTTTTAAATAGCAGTACGGCTGGTGCACACAAAACGGCGTGACGGGTTCGGGGGGGGAGCGAGAGAGTGCTCATGGCCGCACAACAGAGTTGTCACGTTGCCACACCAATAATAAATCTTTTAACGGGCCGTAAGTTCATCCCATGTCCAGAACGGACGTCGCGTGCGTGAGTGCGTGCGTGCGGTGCTGTAAGTGTGCACTGCCAGGGCTGTGGACATTTTCAACAACTTTCTTTGTGTCAGGCACTGTGGATGGAGTGTATTTTATTCCTTGTGTGTATATTAGATTAGAGTTTTTCTGGACATTATTCTTCCAAGTTCGGGGTGTTTATCATCAGCCAGAAACCATGTTGGCAATGTTTAACAACACTTAACGTTGGCCAGACCTCTTTATTTTTCTGTTGTGTTTAGCTCTTCATTGCGCATGCAGTGCAGCTGAGGTTGTTGTTTTTCTTTGGATGTCACCCAGCAACTAGAGTAATGTGCAGAATAAATGTTAAATTCCTGGTCGGATGAGTTCATTAATACCGTGAACTTTGACGTGAATACAAAAGGGACTAAGAGTCCAATTCATTCACAATTTGGTTTCACGCCTTCGTTGAATTTCGATGATAGGTGGAAAGTCCACAAAAGTGATTCCATCAAATAAAATCAATGGAATTGTTTTTGCCCACAATTTGTTGCTACAGTAAACTCCCGATTATCCGCACCTGAGATTTTGACGTAAATTAACAACTCATGGATTTTCCCTTAAGCCCAAATTAATACTCTAAAAACAGTTCTACATTGTTATTCTTGGAAATGTTAATTCCAAGTCACGTGCTTCAACCAAATAAATATGTTCTCCAGATAATTCAAAATCCACGTGGTCGCCTCTACAGTACAGAAGTTGGATATTTTTACAACAGTGGGTGGAGTTTGCTTGATGTTGATTGGCGTGGCTCTGCCATCCACTTTGTGGGTCGAGTATTCTGCGTGGGAGCAGGAAAGTGTTATCACTCAGCACGCGCATCGATCGGTCGATCGTTCATGAGAATTCGTTCTAAGAGTAACAATCTAAATCGTCAGTTGTGCTTCATTTTGAGCGATTCATCCGATCATTTATTTTGTGAGTTTTAATTTACGAAACTGTGTGGTGGCAGAGAAACGGAAGGGTGCTGTTTTAACTTTAACAAACTAAATTTTCTTAACTTAAACATAATCTTGACTTAAAGCTTTCGTGACTGCAGGAATTCAAACTCTTTGGGTCTTTCGGTAAATTCACGAAGGTATAAAAAAAATCACGACGTTTCGGTCGCAACACAAACAATCGTCCTCAGGTGAAAAAAAAAACATAATGTAGACCTATATTAGTGTTTTTTTGGCATTGAGATCCGCGGAAAATTAATCTTTTTGGATTATCCACGAATTAAAATTATCCTCAACCGTCCTCCCCGTCATGAGCGCTGTAGTCGACCGCACTTGGAATGGGTGGAGCCTCCTTTCACACAAATCCCGACAGCCAATCAGCAGCTGGGGGCATGCTGACGTCGGCGCGCTCACCCCGCCGACTGTCGGACCAAGCCGACCAATCAGATTCTGTCCGCTCCACAGCCGCGCCACGCGATCGCCGCACGCGTTGGCCCGGAGTCATTCAGCCGCGGATGAACTCATCTCCTTTCCCTCTGAAGTGATCTCAGGGAGGATTGCACCGAGGGCAAGGCTCGCCCTTCTGGGCTGCCGACCGCCCCCCCCTCCCCTGTCGAAAGCTCTCTTCCTCATTGTCTTTCTGTATCTCTGCTCACGGCTCCAAGGAAGAGCTCACTGAGCTGGTTGACATTTGCCCAACCCCAGCAGCGATGAGCCACCGATGAATGGGGGTTGGAACTCACCGCTGGCCCTTTTCCTCCCACGCGGACTATTTTGCTTCGTGGTGGGAGTGCTGGCTCCCCGTCATCACGTGATACTTGGCTTTTTTTTTCAAAGCATAGCGACTCCCGGCTGGTATAATACCATAGGGTCGCATCTGTGCAGTGCCGGATTATCCTCGTAGAAAAAGTAGCTACATATGCTACGGGCCCCGCACTTCAAGGGCCCCGTGCTAAATGCTTTCAAGCTATCAATTCCGGTTCATTGATTCTGCACTTGCTCTATTACGGTAGTGCTATACTGCCTTCAACTTTTATGAACGACTGGGTGTTTAGGGTTAGCGATTTGTAGTATCTGGCTGTAAAGCAAATGAAACAAGTATAACCCGTAAAAACAAAGTTTTTCACTATAAATCCTTTATATGCGTGGCGGCTAGAGTCCTCTCGTCCTCTGGCTTGAGATGGCTGCCACCTATGGGTCAGATGATTGCATGCCACCATTAAGCAATTGGTAATTAAATATTTAATTAGTTTTCCCTAAACAGTGTAAAATTTTGGCAATTTTTTTTCACGAACATTAATTGTCTCGCACAACGAGTCTGTGTGGAAAATGTCAGCTCGATTGGATCACGGGAAGTGGGTTCAAAAACGACCGAAAGATTTGCACGGTCGTAAGTAAGCAAGCAAGCACGCAAACAAGCAAGCACGCAAGCAAGCAACCACGCAAGCAAGCAAGCAAGCGAACTTAATATAATGGATTTAAAAATACAATCACTTTACTATGCAAGTAAAAAAATTGTGTATTAATATTCAAGTGTTTTTTTATTAGGGACCCTTTATAACATACGCTTTTAGGTTGTTGCGTAAAAGTTGCTGCATTAGCGAAAAGTGGTTAATTGATAGTCCTGCTAATTGCTTGGTGGTGGTTAGGCGGTTTGCTGTTGGTGTGCATCCTTTGCACGTCTAGTCAACAAATAACAATGGTGGCATTTACTGGAATCCTGAACTGGAACTTTTGTAGTGGAAAATGCAGTCAATTGGAAAGACGCTGGTTATTCTGAGATTGAGACGATATCTGCTTTGCCCTGTAGTAAAGCAACACATTTGCCAAAGTTAATACGTTCATCGAGTCTTAATAGCTGATAGTTTAATTCGCAAATCTCTCCAACGATTTATGTCGGGAGTTACCAATGTGTGCTGGCTATGCTCAGACGTGGATACAATTGCCCCTGGGGAATAATTTGCTGCAGTATATCACGGTATGGATTGTCATAGCCATAACTTAACACATTGTTTAACTATGGTTAAATCGTGAATATCAATTAACCTCCACCCAGCTAAATAAAAAACACAGTTCGATTGAATTGAAGCAGTCAAACTACGCCTCCCGCGTGATAGAAGGAGAACAAAAACAACACTGAATCTGGACGCCCCTGGCTTCTCCAAGTGATCTACCCGAAGTCCTAAATCATGCCCAGAATATCGGTGGATATTAGTGAGGGTCGCACCCGAGGCGAGGCGCGGCACGCGGGAAGTGGCCGTAACCGCTCAAGGGGAATGAATGCAGTCGGAAGCAACGCGATACGCGAAGGGCCTGGATGTGTCCATTCTTGGGCACGCTGCCGAGCCGGCAGGAATGTTCGCTATCGCAAAACCAGACTCTGTAACGGTGACCGCTTGGAGCGCAGCCACGGCACTCAGTGCCTGGGCTCTGTGCAGCCCCTGATCGTTACTACGAGGGAGAACTTAAGACGTTATGATCTCGGAGGGCACGGGAGGAAGTGAATACCAAAGGTAAAATCTAGATTTGAAGTTTTCGTGACTGCAGGGATCCATACTCTTTGGTTCTTTCGGTAAAGTTACGTAGGCAGAAAATAAAATAAATTATTTTATTTTTTATTTTATACCTACGTGACTTTACCGAAATAATTGATTATGATGCGGCCATTTAAAGAGAAAGCAGAAGGGGTGGTGTGTAACGTTTGTCTCAGGGTATTGAGCCACCGGAAAAAGTGAGTTTGAATCAGATGCCCATGACGTGTAGTTCGTTGGTTACTCTCAGCCGTACACTTATGTCTACCCGTAAAACATCACGGTTAGGTTTGCGTTGATTGAGTCTGCCCAAGCCCTGGGAATGAATGAGAACACCACACGTTTTTTCGCAATAACCGGTGGAAGGTGAATATTCACCAGCCTTGAGTAGGCAGCATGGCACATTTAAAATAAAAAGAATAACGGGGGAAAGTCGAGGCACAGCGGTTCGCGCAATTCCCTGTGAACCCAGTAACTTGAATGCTATAATAATATATTTATCCAGGAGAGCCACACTGAGACACGTGTCTCCTATTCCAGGAGGGTCCTGCACTGGATATTGTATTTGCAGCTGTTTTCAGCCAATTAATGATGAGTCTTTATGACACACGTGGGAGGAAACAGGAGCACCTGGAGATAACCCACACTCGAAAAGGGGGCAACACTCTATCACCGTACAGATGGACACAGATGGCGATTTATCCACTTGCTGTATCACCTCCTCCTGGTTAGCCAGGGTATGGCCCCTCCTCGATGCCCACGGGAAGAGAGTTTCGCATTCGTGCTGCGGTGATCCACCAACTCTCGCTGCTGCCTCGACATTGCAGGATGGCAGCTGGCACGTGCACCGTAAGCCACCACTGAATGTGATTCGGGCCTAGACATTGTACACCCCCCCCCCACTCTTTCCCTCCTTCACAAAAGTCTACTTGGCCGGCGTGGTGAAGTAGGCTCCAAACAAACCCACTTTAACAATTCGGCATGGTGCCTCTTGCTGAGCTCGGCAATAACTTTGCCAAATATTTCGCTGGTCTGCGCTGTACAAATGTCCACTGCCAGCATGCGCAAATGCCTCCTGTCAGAGTTCATCTCAGTGCTCAGTGTTTCCCATTTGTGTTCTTGGAATTGAAATGCAGTGGGAAGTATTGGAATTACATACACGCAGTTGAGCCATTCTGAAACTGTGCAACGGGTGGAGGTGCATTGGATTCTCTCCGGCACGAAATTGGCCCCTCGGCTGTACATTGTGTGTACGTTGAACTTCTTTTGCAGCGTATGTAGCAGAATTGAGCCGATTGTATGCAAAAAATCATTCCGCCAAAAAAGCGGCAAAACTTTGGCACAATTTGCAACTTGAATCGCGACCCGAGGTGCAAAGCGTTGAGTGCGTCGATGTAGAACGTGGTCGGGAACAACGTTCGAGTGAACACAATTTAAGTGCCGCACGTGCGTGGGTAGCATTGTGATACATGTGGCCAGCAGCTCCCGATATCACACATTCCTTTTGCTAACCGAGCTCGGATGGGCCGTGTTAACGTCGCACACTCCGTCCAAGCGGCTGTGTGCGCATGGTTAGGGGCCAGATGTGTCCACGGCTATAACCGGGCTCTCTGGCAGCTGACCCTGCTTTGTGTAATGAGGCACAGGCTCTGGGATATTACGCGTAAAATGCGAAGCCTCCGAAGCATTTACAATTTAGGTGGGTTTCACCCGTGAGCGTAAGAGTAATAATCATTTAAACCAACTTGCAGCTCTGCGGATACGTGCGTGCAGTCTGCAAATATTTTAAAATGAACCCAACTTAATACTGTATGCCGGAGAGGATATCGGCACGCCTAAACCACATTACAGCATCTACTGACAGGACCCGGTTTTCGATCAACTAGACGATTTTTACTTTACCAGGTAAGGCCCACTGAGCTATAGATATATCTTTTCAGAAGCGACCTGGCCACAAAGGGTATCTCAACGAAGCGGCTTATTACGTGGGAATTTATAGCAGTCAAATACTCTCAATGCACGTTTCTAAATGTGGAGAGAAAACCGAAGGACCCGGAGAAAAATCAACACGACCATGGGGAGAGTAATATGCAAACTGCAAATATATAGCAGCAGGCGTCAGGGTCGGGATCGAACCCACGACCTCCTGTATACCAGGCGAGGTAGTTAACATCTCCTAGCCACCACGTTATCTAAGGACAGTGACGATATTTTCTAAGTTAGTTGTGGGAAAATTAGAACCTTGCGACATGGGTTTTGTACCAAAGCAGCGTTTGCATTGAACTCATCGATTAAAATAGATTCTGACGCTCACGATTCAACCATCCAATCGTGTGAGTGACTATGCACTACATGGGGCGCTACATTCACCACGATGTTACAAAATTTATATATTTTTGTGAATGAAATCGTAACCTCGAAGTGTGACAATTCATCGAATCACAAAGCAGTGCTCGCCACATGTCCACTCGCAGTGGCTGTCTGCTGTGGATGCAGCGACGACCTTCATCTAACACCGACGAGTCGAACAGCCTCTTGGGAATTATTCTACGTGGGCCTTTAATCTCGTCATGCAGATGGCACTCTTCGGTAAAACATTTCCCAAAGAATTTCTTTTTTCATCGAGCAGCCGTTAACACTGAAGCCACGGACTCCGCCGTCCGTGCCGAGTGGCCGAGTGAGCACGTCGAGTGTTCGCTCATTGGTGCGGGAGCGGAGGGCGGTAAGGGGGGGGGGGGTGGTGGTGGTGCAAGCTCACCTGGGTACCCGTTCCCGTCCACGTCCACGGCGCCCCTCAGCGAGTAGCCGAAGCCGGGCAGAACGCCGGCAGACGCCCACTGTCCCTGCAGCACCTGCGTGGGAGAGGTCCTGAGGCCGTCCCGGCTGCCGCTGTAGACGTGCACCAGGCCGCGCTGGTCCTCCCCGCCAAACGGGGCGCCCACCGCCACGTCTGCGACGGCAACCGGGGACACGCGGGGGGCTGTTGGGGGGGGGGGGGGCTGAGCGCCCTCGCCGTCGTCTACAACCCCCCGAGGACTTACCCCCCCCCCCCCCCCACACCGGCTGCCAACATCTCCCCTCTGGTCTGACTCCACGTGCCGTCCGCTCCAGCGACCGACCGTCTGCTGGTCACGACTCCCGCTCGGGTCTCCACTCGGCCGCCGGTCGTTCTTCTCTGCGGCTGCCCCCGTGGTTTGTAATTCTTCCACCCCCCCCACCCACCGGTCGTCCGTGACATGGCACTCGCTTCTCCCTCGTCCAGCTGAAGCCAGAAGCTCTCAGAGGCTCTCCTCCCTCTCCTACTTCTCCTACCTCTCCTACTTTTCCGTCTCTTTTTGCGAAGCGAGTGAAATTCCCGCATTGGCGGCCTCTAACCCCTTTCACTACCAATAATGATTATTTCTTGTATCCAAAGTCCCTTCGATGTAAATTGTCCCCCAATGTGTTTATCTTTTTCCCAGAGCTTTGAGGTGCAGTTGCATTTAGCTTTGCCGACAATTCACACCGTCTTTGAATTATTGTCCCGTAATCAAAATGTGCGCTTCTCTCTGGCGATGGTTTTATCTGCGCGGACAACTTTCCCTGGGATGCTGTCCAATTTTGCCGTTGCTGTCAGAGCGATGATCCAGTGTTGTGCGGCGCTGAGAGTGCGCCGATGCTATTGGAGCTGTCCCACGAATTGCTCCCCGCTCTCTGAGCGGTCACAATCTCTGATGGGGGGGGGGGGGGTCACATTCTAAGCGGCCACATCAAGTGCTGATGCTATCTAATAATATAATCAGTGGGGCTGTGCGAGTCATACAGAGGAGGGGCTGCCAATGGATTGATGCTTTGTTTTAAACTGTCACTAAACTATGTTTTTAATTTTACCAGGTAAGGTCCACTGAGCTATATCCAGTAGCTCTATTTCAGACGCGACCTGGCTATCATAAGTGATAGCTCAACGAAGTTGCTTATCACGTAGACATTTTATTTCAGACAAATACTCTAAACGCATTTTGATTTTAAATGTGGAGGGAAAAAGCATAGGACCCGGAGAAAAATGCACGCGACCACGGGGAGAACATGCAAACTCCAAATATACAGCAGGCGTCAGGGTCGGGATCAAACCCATGGCCTTCTGCATACCAGGCGAGGTAGTTAACATCTCACCACCGTGAGGCAACAGTAATTGAAAATATGGAGTTGCTATCAACTACTTAAACACATTCCTGCGGAGGGAGCTGGTAGGAACGTTGGGTTGCTCGGTCAATGGCCAGGGTCAACGGCGGTGTGGTGTATTCCGCAAATATGCCCGACTGTGAGGGCGGGCACAAGCCGGCGTGAGTAGGTTAAACGTTGCGTTTTATAAGCGCACCACGGGGTGACCCAGCCCCTCCCCACCCAGCCCCACCCTCCCCACCCAGCCCCTCCCTGCACGACGGACACAATAACCCCCTGTGGGCTGGTGTAACCAGGAGGTTCCTACCAGTATAATATATAGCAATGCATATGTTTTAGTGCCGTAATACTGTTTTGACAGTTGCACACAAGCACAAACTCAGCACATTTCTCATTAACACTGTCCCAAAAGTAATAAACATATACACGGGCATGTGTTGAGCAATAACCCTTCAACTCTCGACTATAAAGCAAGGCCCTTACTCTCGAAGTCACTCGCTAAGTAGTATTTCCTATCAGGGTGGTGTTTTTCACGAATGTGTTGGGTTTATAAAATTTACGACGGTTTCCTCAACAGTGATGCCTCTTTATGTTATTTCTCAGTAACTTTTAAATTAACTGATTATATAAATTTAATATCTCATATTCATGGACACATCGTTAACATGCACGGCTGTTCCATGTTTTTCCACACTTCCTCGACGCATATGACGAATGTCTGGGTTCGATCATCGAATACTGGGAAAAGAACATGTTTCATTTCTTCAGTATTTGAAGCTGTACGCTTAACATTTTTTGTTAAGGCAATCAGAAGTTACTGAGAAGAAATATACAACACGATATCAAATCTCAGGATGTGACGACCGTCGCTTTTTAAGTTTCCAATCACTTTGTAATAGTATTTAACTTATATATTGTTGTGTTTTTGTGCTCTGCTGAACTTCCAGCGAGAATAAAGATCGCTTAAGAATTCCTCAACTCTGTAACACTTTATACCCATACTCTTATTCTAGATTTCAAGTTTATCCTGTACGTGCTCAGTGACCCAATAAAGAATTGAGGAATTAAATGAACTACCACAATGATGACTGCCTGTATCCGTCATATTGTCAATTACTCGAAATAACATTTCTCAAAGCACTCAATTAACAGGTCTTTATTTAGAACTTTAATGATTGAGTTTGTTATATGAGAAATATAAATGTAATAAAAAAAATCGACGTGATGCAGATCGTACGCTACATTGAAAACGAATTTCTTCAGAACTGTTTTGTTGTCTTTCGGTTGACTATGCACGGTGCGAAAGAAGTTCAACGTCACCGCCAGGGCCGGATCGAGGCACGGGGGCTTCAGGGGCTGCAGCCCAGCGGCCTCCGCCAGCCGGAGGGCCTCCAGAGATTCAAGTGAAAGGTCATTTCATTCGTGAAAGCTGCATTTTATTTGTTGTTAGCCTTTGAAAAATACAATTGCATTTTTCTTTAACTTTATTTTCCTTTTGAAAATATTACTGGGGGCCTCACGGTAACTGCAAGCCTAGGGGCCTACAAAATCTTAATCCGGCCCTGGTACACGTACAAACAAACATTGTGCCAAGTCCGATCGAGCCCCTGCCTGAGACCCAACTTCTCGGCGACGCTGGACGTGGCGCCCTCCCACAGGTCGAGCTCCTCGCCCACAGGGGCCTCCTCATCTCTCTCCACCACCACCACCGCAGTGCGTGCGGTCGCGGTGTCCCCGGGTACCGTTATAGCCGTCCTGGTCCAGGTCGCCCAGCGGGGCGATGGCGCTGCCGAAGCGCGTGTAGGAGTGGGGGCCGTCGACGGTCTGCGGCTCCCGGAAGGAGAGCGGCCGCTCCTGCAGGAACGCGTAGAGGCGGCCGACCTCGCGCAGCGAGCTCTCGGACACGCGGCGCATGAAGAGCGGCGCTCCCACCAGCACGTCGTCCAGCCTGCCGCGGAGACACGAGCAGCCGCAGACAGCTACGCACACAGCCACATACAGCCACATACAGCTACGCACATAGCCACACACAGTCACACACAATCACACACGCTCAAAGCCACACAGTCACACACAGCCACACATGCTCACACGCATGAAGCCTGTGGGATAGCACACTGCTAAGGCTACACTTTTGTAAAATTCATGACTGAGGTGCTCTAATTTACGGGTCCAGGGTGAAAAGTCTGGCACAGCATTTGGGATCATCTGGAGTTTGTGAATGAGGGATTTGGGGGCAGGGCCGTAGCAGAGAGGGGTTGCAGTAGTCGAGTCGGAAACGCGATGAAGACATGAATGAGGATTCTCAGGGGGTATCTGTGGTGAGGAGATGGGGGGTGCGGGCGACGTGCGTTGAACTTCTTTCACACCGTACGTAGCCAACCGCGCTAAACTGCGGTGCGGGGGAAGGACAACAAACTAAACACATGAAATGGAGGCGTGAGGTCCTGCAAGGTCCAGATAATTATGATAGGAATTATAATTAGCTTATTTTAGATTCATATTAACATTACCAATCCTGTGAAAAAACTCCCGCAGCCAACTAAAGATTGATTTTCCCATCAAAATACCATTATCTTTTTTTAAAATCTCCAATTCCATTTTTATCACCACATTTATCGATGCTAGCGGGTGCCGTAATGGACATTGATTGAAATTGATTTTGTAAAACAAAAAATGCAGATTGGATCAGGTGATTAGATCGACCACGCAAAGGATCAGATGAGATCTAAGTGAGATTGATGATATCACCCCAGTGGGTTCATTGGATCTTATCTGAACTGCCAATCCCTGGAATGTATCGTTATTAAACACAGGGAAAACGGTACACGTCTTAAAATGACGATTCATATATCTTACCGTCAAAAATATGTCAATATTACATGAAAACACCGCGTGGAATTAATTCTTTGAGTAAAAAATATCTGTTACTGCATGCTACTAACGTGTGTAGTCGATGTCCTCTCACTTGAACTGTCCCGGATTTGGGCTCGCCGGTGTTAAACGTTATTAAAACTTATCAATCGCTTATGCAATTTTATTTTGCGTTCTGTTTGGTTAAATTGTTCCTCCCTCCCCTCCCCTTTCTCCCATTATCCTCCCTCCCCCTTAATCACACTGCTGCCGATCGTTACCCCGACCGCGGTAGGGCGGTGAACTCGGATGCCCTCGATCGGTTCCCTGCTTATGAGGGCGCATTTCGCCCGGCCTGTTCATACGTTGTGCGTTGTTCCTCCCTCCTTGCGATATTCCCCTCTGTATTCTTAAGCAAATAAACAATAATAATAAAAAAAACGCTTGGAAAATAAAACGTATCAATCGCAATACTTCAAAACGATATCGCGAACTCCTCTTAAAAAAAGAATATAAAAAAACGTGTCCCTATCCAGAATCTCAAGGCCACACGACCTTCGGGGTATAAATGAAGGGCGCCGTTGGGTGGCGACCGTCCTGCCGCTCGCTCCCGCCGTACTCACCGGTCACCATTGACGTCCGTTACCGCCACGGCGAAGCCGAAGTAAGAAGCCATCTGCAGGGGGGAGAGGGACGCAAATGCGTGGCTGACGAGCGATGCTCGCTGCGGGTCGCACGCTCACAGCGGCGCAACTTACAGTATACTGTTGTCGTGGAACACGCTTTTTGTTTTGACTTAGAGCTTTCGTGATTGCAGGAATAACATATTCTATGGGTCTTTCGGTAAAGCCACCAGGTGAAGACGATTGATTGTGTTGCGATCGAAACGTCGTGATATTTTTTGTAGTATTTTTCTATCTCCGTGGCTTTACCGAAAGACCCATAGAATACTGCGTTTTGTGCTTAGTCTGTTGTCGCTCCACCGCACCTACGATTAGCACGGTTTGGCTACGTACGGTGCGATAGAGGTCCAAAGCACGTACGTGCCGTCACGCTCCGTTACCCAGCAAAGCCTCGCCGAGACTCGGGGCTGTTTCAGGAGGTTTCACAGTAGCGTGGCGATGTCGCTGCAGTGTGAGATCCCAATGGAGTGATCTGCAGGTATTTTATTACCACGGGGACGCTTGGTCAATACCAGTTGCATTGCATAGCTTTTAGTTATGTCACCAGCTGGCATTTAACGTTAAGATAGCGCGACAACGGATCCTGCTCACGATCGCAAGGCAGCGAGCCCAGACGCCCTCGTTCGATCCCGAATGTCGAGGGTGCATTACGTCGAGCTTGTTACGCATTATCTGCTATTTATTTCGTCCCCGCTCTTTGTGCAATCGACTTTGTATGATGGCTTCTTTCATGGCAATACGTAAAAAAAAATATACCGTGTAATCACAATGACGTAATTCATGCTACTTATGTGAGAACGTCGCTGCAACTTTCCAGAGAGGCCTGTGAAGGTGCAGCGGAATAGGCGGAGGAGGTAAAATGAATGAACGTCACTTTCAGACGGAGGGTCTGGGTCGTGATGGCAGCGCCGGGTGACTGGTGGCACGGAATCTCGAGACTCAGCGGCGGCAATGTGCCGGTGATTTCACCCCCCCCCCCTCCTCCTCTCCCACCCCCCACCCGCACTCCCAAAAATGGTGTTTTATTGATATTTACCACCGAAATTGTATTGATTTAGTGTTGTTCTTGATTAATGCAGGGGGCCTATTTTAAAAGCTTGAAATTTCCGGACCACCATCCCTGCCCCCTGGGAAGTTTCACTATCCGCCTCCGTCTACCGCCATCCTCGTAGCGAACAGACGGCTTTATTAGCCGCCCACTACGATCGCCGAGGCAGCAAGCGGGAATTAAACCTTTGACCACGGGGCCAGCCCAGCTGCCCTCTGAATAGACGAGGAGCTCGGATGGAGTGCTTTTAGCACAGCCTTGCCGAGCGCAGTCACCCACGTGGTGGCGTGCACACACGAGCACTCTGACAACAACATCAGCAGCATCAGCACAGCTGTTGTCGGCAAGCAGCAGTGGCGGCTGATGGGATTAAACTAAAACTTTATATTTTTAAGAGGTAAGGCCCCATTGAGCTACACAGCTCTTTTTAAAAAGCGACCTGGTTATCACAAATGATAGCTCAACGAAGTGGCTTTTATCGCAGCCAAATACTCGCAACACGTGATGTTGATTCTGCATGTGGAGAGAAAAACCGGAGGACCCGGTGAAAAAATCCACGCGACCGCGGGCAGAGAACGCAAACTCCAAATATACAGGAATCGTCAAGGTAGGGATCAAACCCACAGCCACCTGCATAGCAGGCGAGGGAGTTAACATCTCGCCACTGCGAGGAAGTGGTCGCACCGTGGGTTCTCTCTGACTCCTGTGCGTCTCACCTGCTCGCCGCTGAAGTTATGCACGGAGGTCATGTTGTCCGCTTCCAGGATCGCCACCTGGACAAATGAAGAATAGGAAAGAATGAGCGTTAAACCGTCAAATTTGCCCAGCGCAGTGGCTACGAAGCATCAGTGAGGGCATTGTCGGTGGTGCCCATGCCTTTCAGCTTTTGTTTCACGTTCCTTGTCGGTGCGTCTGGTGCGTACGGCGCAGCTAGCTGTAGCCACCGACTGCAAATTTATTTTCATTACCAAGTTCCCCACCCCCCTACGTTGATGTCCACTCCCTGTTGGCACGGCGTCTCGAGACGTCGTTGTGCATGTTAACGGCAACGGTGGAAGCAATGCTGCCGACTCGTTCAGCAACGTGAAGATCCAAGGCCAGGCCAGCGGCACGGGATACTTACATATCCCACGGAGCGCAACCCCTTGGGGACTCCTGTCACGTACTCTGCGGGGCAGGGATAGGGAGGGACATCGGTGCAGAGTCGTTAGCCAGATCCGTCTAGAGACCTCAGGCCGGATGCTCAACTCAACGCTGTGTTGCCCTGAACGTGGAAAGCCTCACTGAGTCTCAATACTTTTCGTTTCAGGAGGGTACTGCCAAGTTTGTGCAGGAGGGAGCGATGCTTCTTTGTGGTATCCCAATTGATGTTATTTTTTTTTCGGATACATTTTCAGTATTGACATGTTTTGCCCAATATCAGTTACATTTCTACGTTTTTATTTTACATTTTGGTAGGAAACTGGAGAAGCCGGAGTAAATCCATGCAGAGCAGGAGGAGAACAAACAAACTCCACGCAGAACGGCGTCAGGGTTCGAAATCGAACCCAGGCCCTTCTTGGTGTGAGGCGTGAATGTTACCACCATGCCACCACCCTGCCACCACCATGTCACCACCTTGCCACCCAAAATGCAAATCTGACGCCATTAAATTATGGGACCATGCTGAGAGCCACGCTTGAAATGTAGAGTATAATTGAATACCGCAGATTTTGTTCAAGATTGTAGATCTTCGGAAATGATATTACAGTATTTTCATTTTGGCAATAATTACATTTCTAAAAAGAGTAACATAACACATTTTAGTTGATCAATACAAAAAAAACATTTAATGTCCATTAATCAGCCAAAAGCCCATAGGAATATATTATAATTCTCAAACTGGAAACGTGAATCCATAAATAAATGTCCGCTTCACCACTGAAATTATAAAGTCATTCAGGTTCATCAGCCAATGGATCCATCTCAGACAGTGCTTCCCAGCAGTATTTGCTTAAACAGGCAAACCCAGGACATCAGCTACACGTCGCTGATGAGACTCATGAAGTCAACACAAGTGCAGCGTTTGCCTGCGTTGGGAAGTGCTCCTGTAAGTAAACATTGTTCCAGAAGGCCATCAGGCCGACGAACCTGAATGCCGTTTCACGGTATAGGTGGTAGTGAAACAGACCCTAACCTGCACGTTTATTTATTCACCTTTTTACCCAGACTGCCACAAAGTCAGGAAATTTTCACGCCGGCAGAAGGGCCTCCACTCGATGAGGTTCTTAGACAGCCACTCTCAGGGGCACTTTGTCTACTCTTCCGCGGTGGCCAGATGTCTTGTAAGAGGTGGGACTACCCACGCTTTATCTACAGACTGTGGTGTTACCATTTATATTGCCCGGTGGACAGAGGTGAGCGTATTTTAGAAACTGGAATTCACGGGTTGAACACGTGCGTTTTTCAAACCTAAGATGTGGCAGCGACAGAGTAGTGGGGCTAGGACTCTGCACAGTGTCACGGGGTTTGTGAAATCAGCTCTGTCACGTGAGGCATGCGGCTGCCGCTGTGATTCCCTTACAGCCATTACGGAGCTAATCAGACTGTGTACTCTGCTTCGTGGTGGGTGGGTGGGTGTGTGTGTGCAGTGTGCGCTGACCACTTTCAAACCAAATCGTGTGCTTATCCCTGGGCCACATTTAAAGGTAGAACTGACTTCTACGTTTACTTTTGTGCAGAGAAAGAATGTCCAGTGCAAATAATATAACAGACATAAATACCTTATATACATATGAACGTATATGTCAGCAGTGGCAGTGCAATTACCTTGCTGAAAATCACCAGTAAATTCTCCAACAGCCACAGAGTACCCTGTGCAAAAAGGAAACGTTATGAACACTGCATCGACCAACGAGGGAGCCACATTTAGAGGCATTTATGGCATCTGCATTATTTATGGACAGCGCACTTAAGTGACGTTCACGCGAATTTAAGGAATGGAGGCCGCCGTGCAAATCTCTGCAATCAGCGTCTGTGTTGGATGAGCCCAGGGCCGATGGAATCTTATCAGTAGTCGTGGTTTGCAAGTGGCACATTATCCAATCCTCTCCGAGGAAGGTTTGTGGTATTCATTGAACCGACTGGAGATCCATCTGCCCCGAGGTCACATTTGCGATGTCACCAATTCCCAGGGTCATGCTCCCTGCTGTGGGTCCTCATTGCCTCTGGGAGGCTGCCCTGCCTTTGGTAGTTGCACTCCACTCGGGGCAACTGAATGTCGGGATACACGAGTGTTGGATCCATGATACACGAGAGGGTAAGGAGGGGGGGGGCTTTCTGACAAGATCAGCGTTGGCTGAGGATGTGCGGCTCCTGCGAAGCTCACAGGAGAACGGGAACGACGACAAGAACCACCGAGGGGCGGCGGTGGTGCCGCACGCCGCTAGTGCACGCCTGGGGGTTCGGACCCCTTGCGGTGACAGCACCGGGGGTCGACTGCGAGCGCCGTACGTGGCCACTTGCGGCCTCTTTTTTTAGAAACTCAACCTCCATAGACCCCGAGTGGAGGGGCGTGGTCAGGGCGGTCACTTTTATCATCTCGCTTGTTTGCAAACGCCTACGTTTCTTCAACATAACGTATTTTGTTGGGTTTAGATCGCGTAAGTATAAATGTGTTGTAAAGCACCCACATTCCACCTGACACAGACAGTTCGTGAGGTTTGTCACGTGGAACAAAACGTGCCAACAACGAGTGACCACTTCAGCACCATCAGTGTGTCGGAGAGCAAACGCACAACATTTGCGAATTGAGTTCACGACGTTTCGCTGGCGATTGAAGAGTCGACTCTTCTTGAGACTGGCCATGCCGGGATTCACGAACGCAACGATGTAAACATCCAAGGAGACCGCTCCATCCCCCGGCTACTCGGCTGTAATCACACCCCTCTCCCCCCGTCCGGTGCGTGTGCCCCCGTCCTTACGACCACCGGACTGCACGCAAGGACTTTCTGATGCGCTTCTGCGGCCGCCTGGAATGCCCTTCCTTCCGATATCGGGAAGCCACTGGAGCTGTGCACTTATAAATCATCATCATCTCGATCGACAAACTCATTTCTTTATAACCAACTTCACGTGATTCGTTTGTTGTCCTTCCCCCCAGCACCTCCGATGAGCACGGCTGGCGATGCACGGTGCGACAGAAGATCAACGTACACGTCAGGGCCGGATCGAGGCACGGGGGCTTCAGGGGCTGCAGCCCAGGGGTCTCCGCCAGCTGGAGGGCCTCCAGAGATTTAAGTGAAAAGTTATTTCGTTCGTGAATGCTGCATGTTATTTGTTGTTAACCTTGTAAGAAATCCACACACAGGGAAGGTTGCACCGCCGTCTGGTCAGCCTGTACGTCCCAAGGCGGCGCAAGGCTTTGCCCGCACGAGGCTGCACGCGACTCCCATCCCGGGCGTTACGCGTGCAGAGACACGGGTCCGCACTTTGCTCGTGCGGGAAGTGAGCGTTTAGTCCTCGGGGCTCGCTCAACGTGCACACACACACAGAAGCCCAATGGCTGCTCTCTCAAAGTGAGGGCAGGAAACCAAGAGAGGGATCATATTCACGTTCCACTCTCCGTGCCCCCGCTTGGACCGCGCTGAGCGCGGGGGGTGGGGGGGGGCAGCGTGGTGGAGTTGGGGGGGTTGGGGGGGGCAGCGTGGTGGAGTTGCGCTGTCAGCCGACTCAGAAAGTTGGCGCATGTGGTTTGGCCATTTTCGCGGCCGCCCCTTCACGGCTCAGACACCGGCGCGTATCGCAATTCATTTTCCAGTTGACATCTGAGTGAAATAATAATAATAGTAGGTATCATTGCCCCACGTAGACCTGGCGTGCATTGATAAGTTTTGTTTTTAATACGTGAAGATGCGCCGACCAAAATAGATAATTGTTTGGCTTTTCCCCACCGTTTAGTTTATCCTTCCAATATTTGGATTCCATTGGAACTATGCGCTTTTAAATCTAGATTGAAAACTCATTTATTTAGAGAACTGCCTTTTGTGTTCGGTTTGTTGTCCTTCCCCCCGGAAACCCTGATTAGCACGGTTGGCTACGTACGATGCGAAAGAAGTTCAACATACACACATACATCTTCTACACTGACCTGGCGTTTGCGCTCCGCGCTCGTGTGTGCGCAAAACCAGACGCGTCAAACGAAGCGCGCGGCCGCGTTGGCAGTGATGTGGAAGCACAGGCTGAAAACCCATTACCACCATCATCATCATCATCACCGCGCTGCCCTGTAACTGAATAACATTTTTGGGCAAAGTCTCTTCCTCCCCTGGCAATTGCCCAAAACGTTAGCTTCATATAAACATTTAATTTATAAGGCCACGGCAGTAAACTATCGAGTAAAGTAGACGGTACTGTATCGTGCGTACACAGTCGTGTTCCAGCGTAGCATTGTGGCCAGAGTGTAGCTCATGGAGTGAAGCAGCGTGCTCGTAAGACCATGGACCGCACCACCACAAACTCTAACCCCCCGAGTGGAGTCGCGTGGCTGGTACAATAAGCGACGCTCACGTCTGCGCGACAACAAAATGGAACTTGAGGCTCTGAGCGAAACAAGCGACCGCCCTTCACGAACCGGTGACCCCCGCAGTGGCCGTCTCCACCGAGGACTCGCTCTCAACGGAGACGTATGGAGTCGGCACGAATCGCTCGGAACCAACAACGGGAATAAGCACTGCCCCCCCCCACCCCAGGCTTGTTGGAGCATGGGACGGCTAAGCCCGTACGCGTGCGGAGGGCAGGCGCCACGTGGGCATTGCACGGGCCACGTGCGCAGAGGCTTTCCATTGACCGCTGCTTCACAACGTGCTCTGGTGAGCACTGCAATGTCAACGATTGTCTCTGCGCCAGTGGTTCTTAACCTTCGCCGCAGCCTTGTACCCCTTGGGTTCTCAATGGTTGATAAAGGCACAATGTTAACACGTAGGGGCTTGATGAAACGAAGTAGTTGTATTCACGTACCCGTGCTTAAGTTGTGTTTCGATGATTTACCTTCTAAAAACATCTGGCCGTGACTCGCACCCCCAGGAAAGGGCATCTCGCACCCCCAGGGGGTGCGTGCACGCAGGTGAAGAAGAACCACTGGTCTACGCCGATGCCCCTCGTCTGAACATCCCCATCTCTACCTCAAAGAATTCGATATCACCGTCCGAATCTCCAACACAGTTACCGTGTTGGCAACGTCACATTGCTGTGCATACTCCCTGGAACAAAAAAGAAAAACGAGCGCTGTGGCAATTTAAAGACGAAGTGGATTCTTGCCCTCCCCACGGAGAGCCGGCGGTGGAGCCGAGCAATGAGACGCGCGCGAAAATACGCGGCATACCCCGAGCGAAAAACGTGCTAGACATGTTTAAGGAAATATACTAAAGCAGTCAAAACATTCATCGCTACTGCTGCTGCTGCTTGTGCAGACGTAGGGATGGGCTTTGTTGAGGAGGCCACGGGAATTTCGCTGGCCCCGCCTCCTGTCTGCCTCTTCGGGAGTCGCTGCGAGGTGCACGCGACGAACGGCACCTTGGGCTGTGTGCATGAAACGTCTGCACAAGTCACCGCGCGTGATGAAGCTGTGCTGCTTCCTAGTAAAGACTTTCTGAGACCCTTAGATATATAGCATATCCAACTACTTAATATTTTACGATATACGCGAGTACAGCTTAACTGTTATGACATAGTTTTTTTTTTTTAAGGCAGCTCATTTCTGCTCAAATGAACCATGGCATGGCGCTCATCGCGTGTTTATAGCCTCTGAGCCAATGTTGGAAAATCCACATTCCTATGGCGGGCGTGAGTCTATCCGTAGGGTAGCCACTGTTGGCTTCCCACGAAGTGGCACTCATTTACGGACCCCCCCGAATGTTCGAAGGGCCGAGTTGGCACCCAATTGGGGTTCTGAACTCGCACCGTTCTCTCGGTCGTCACGGCCAATTCACTTTCCCTACGACTACTCCACTCGGTTACATCCCGAAACGCCTCAGTGAGTCTCAGGACTCTTTCACAGGAGGGTCCTGCCAAGTGTTCATAGCCGCGGGGTGGATGTTGCTGCGTGTGGTCCCAATTGAGCAATGTGCAGGTAATTTTTTTCCGAAATTGGGATGTTTTGGCCAATACCAGTTGGGGAATTTGCGGTGTACATTTTCAGCATCGTCTTGTTTTTGTCAGTACCAGTTCAGTTACATTGTGTATTATATTAGCAATGGGAGGAATCTGGAGAACCCGGAGGAAACCCACGCAGAACAGGGGGAGAGGGAACATGCAAACTCCACACAGATAGGCGCCCAGGTCCTGAATCCAACCCAGGCCCTTCTTGGTTACAAAAATCTCTGCATGCGTCCAAATATATAATACACGGTCTACACCCTCAGTGAGAGCACCGTGAGGGAGAGAGAGGAAACAGCGCACTTCAGGGATGCTCGCGACAATTATGTTCACAACGATCGACTAGATTAAAGTTAAATTTGGGGCATCGTCATGAAATGTAATCGCATCAATTTCAACAAATCGTTTCACTCCACCCCAAACCTTTGTTAGGATTGAGCGAAATAAATAGCAGTGAATGGCCTCTCTCCGAATGCTATCGTCAACATGTTTAATGATTCTTGTATACGAGTCAGAAATCGAACCCAGGCCCTTCTTGCTGCGAGACACGAGTGTCACCACCCTGCTACGTAACTTTAGTATCGGCCAGTTCTAACATTGTGGGAAACACTTGACACCCCGCCATAGGAATGTGTAATTTCCATCACTGGCTCAGGGCTGCCGTCATTGGCGATGAACACCCCCCCCGCACCCCCCGACAACCGTACGAGCGTCGAGGCCCTTGGGAGTCTGACCCTGTCACCTCCACCGAACCCGTATCCCTGGCGCGGCTTCAAGAGAGCCTTGTGGTCCAAATAGGCTAAACAGGCTCTCGGCCAGTTATACCCAATGGTTAGGAATGAATGAACCTGAACCGACCATTGGCCATTGATCGGCGGCAACAATGTTCGTTCGCCTCGCTGTCAGGAGGCGTTCATCCTTCACATCCGCGGCGGCGGCAGCGGCGGCGGCGGCTGAGGGGCCGCGCCGCCGGGCCCCCTGAGCGAGAGGGCGGCCTGCGTGTCGGCGAGCTCTATAATGGCGGCCTCTGTTCGGTCGGCGCAGAGGCACGGCCGCCGCTCCGAGCGCTCGTTGTTAAGCGGGGCAGGCGTTGTGGGCCCGCGGCGGCGAGACGTTAACTACCTCGCCTAATGCACAGGAGGCCGTGGGTCCGATCCCGACACTGAACGCCTGCTGCATATTTGGAGTTTGCGGTGTCTCTTTCTCTCTCTCTCCGTGTGGTCCGTGTGGATTTTTCTCCGGGTCCTCCAGTTTTTCCCTCCACATTTAGAATCAATATCACGCATTCAGAGTATTTGGCTGCTACAAATTTCCACGTGATAAGCCACTTCGTTGAGCTATCATCTGTGGACAGGTCGCTTTTGAAAAAGAGCTATAGAGTTTAGTTTTAATAGTTGTGTACACAACGTGCGCTTGCGGTGCTGCGTGTTGTAACGCTCTGGCTGACAGCGCTTATTGTGTCACTACAGGGGGCTCCGATCCCCCCGCAGAGTGGCGTGGAACGTGAGGCAACGTCCGTTCCAAGCTCCACGCTGTGCTCGCTCACACGCGTGTGGCTGCCGAGTTGCAGAAATCACTGCGACTGGGCAATGTCCCACGTGTAACGAGTGATGTACAAGATAAGGAAGGGCAAACATTGAAATAAAGCCACCCTGTCAATTTGTCTAGTTGAGGAAGCTTTTACAATCTTGATTTGAAGCTTTCGTGACTGCAGGAATTCATACTATTTGGTTATTTCGGTAAAGTCACGTAGATAGAAAAATAACTAATAGATCACGACGTTTCGATAGCAACACAAGCCATCGTCTTCAGGTGGAACAATACAGCAGGCGGACTGCTCAGGCAGGAGGAAACGTAGTGAGAGAGCGACTGATCGGGAATTGAACACAGGAAACCCTTCCTACTGTGAGGCACAAGTGTTTACGACTGCACCACCACCACCAATCGGGCAACAATACCTTGAGCCAAAACGTTTCCGCTTGAAGTGGAAACTCTTGTCATTTGGTTATCAATCATCTCAATTGCATTTCCCTGTCGTCGTTTAGAGTTCCATCGGTGGCAGTCTGAGCCTCCGCCTCCCGGTGGGCGTTGGCTCACTCGACTAGCAATGAGAGAGATTTTCACTGCCAGCCTCCCGCACTCCGTGTGCGACACAATACAGACACTCCTCTACTTACGAACACTCGACTTACGAACTTTCAGAGATACGGACAAACCCGTCCCGTACGTCCAGTTGCCTGTTTCTGACTGAAAGTCGTAAGTTCAACCGCTGTGCAACAGATGGCGGTGGTGGCATATACATCTGCAGAACGTGAAGAACCAGCGGCATCTACATCTACAGGAGATTATACAACTTTTGAAGTGTTTAGTGTACATGCCGTACAACACGTTTTGAATCGACAGGGGTAAAGTTGGAATTACGAATACATCGACTTAGGAACAGACCTCTGTGAATCTAACTCGTTCGTAAATAAGAGTCGTCCTTGTATCTCCGCTTCTCCACCGGGACTCTGCAGGTAAAAAAAAAAGAACGCGAGCATAGCGGCGCGCGCGATCACCTACCGGAGTTTGTCGGTTTATTTTACAGATGAATGGCCGTTGTTTAAGAGCAAGCATGCGGAAAGCAGAAACGGCGGAAAGGGGGGAAGATTGTTTGTTGAATTTACTAATCGCGACCGCCGAGGCCACGAGGGCAGGGACGCGTTTTAATGGCACCACATGTTTCAAAAAGGACATTCCTTTTTGGTTCCTTGGGAGCGACCACTTAAAAAGCCTGCGATCCAGAGAAGTCTCGATAACATTGGGCCCCGCACTCATTACTACCGTTAATCTCCCTCGCCTAATGTATCCATCACCGTTGTCCGTAAACAGAAGGTCACGGGCGTTGTGATGAATGCAGAGGCGCTGCATGTAGGCTTGCCGTGGCCTGGCCATGCATTACGCTAACTCGGAGTGTCCAAGACGCCAATTATCTGTAATTCTGTTTGTCTGGATGGAAGAGAAACGGCCCCACGTGGGTAGGCGACATGGGGGGTCGTCACACTCACCCGTGTGGGGGTCCGTCACACCGCGACACTCACCCATGTGAGGGTCCGTCACACCGCGACACTCACCCATGTAGCTGTCGTCGTGCGAGGACTGCCGCGCTCGGCTCTGCGTCTCCCCCTGCACCGCCTGGTTGATGTACGTCTCGTTGTGGCTGCCCAGCACCGCGCGCAGAGGGGCCGCGATCAGCTGCCCTGAACACGGCCGACAACAATCGCCACCGTCGGTTCAAACGGCCCCGGGGGACATCTCCCACGAGGAACTAGAAACAAAGACAAAGGTTACCCCCCCCCTCCCCACCACCACCACCCCCAGGTAGCCTCCGCAGGCTGTTAGGGGCAAGTGCTGTACCGTTAACGAGCAACTAATTAAGGCCGACACGGGGAAAACGAGGGCCATTGTCTGGCCAGCACCACCCCCGGCCGGCCGGTCGGCCTTTGCCTCCCCAGGGGCTGATGTTTACACCCCACACACACCACACGATCAGCACGTGGCACACACCGCACCAGGCTCTCGGTTTAAGTCCGAGTCGGCCTAGAGGAGGAGGCCCAGGGCCGTTTAAAGATATTCATCACGTGCTGGTGGAGCGGTGCGCGCCACGCGTTGCGCGACCAGCAGCTTCTTATTGTTTTTTTAAATCACCGAGGGCGATTGTCAAATTTCAACCACTGGCTGAAAGTCCGTAAATGGTAATGATCACTGCCCCTCACGCATCAGAACAACAACAATAACAACGACAATAAGTACGGTATTATAATTAGCATTATAACGAGAGTAAAATACTCCTTTAGTCAGCAAGCAGCGTGTGGGCTGCTGGCACAGGCGTCGTTTAGGGGCAGATTCCCGTGTGCAAGGGATCCCTGTTTGTCATGGGGATGCTAACAAGCGCTGCCCGGGACACGTGTTAGCCCCCAGTACATCCTGGATCCCTGAAGCCACCGTAGACTCTTACGTGTGCCGCGACAAGAACAAGCATTGATTCTTGAACCGAATCACAACCCCCGCTGATTGTGACTCGTGGGTGGAGCGTTGCTAGCCGGGAGAGAGACTATGGGCAAGGCATGGAAGGGAGACGCAGCCTACAGCGGAACCACTGTGGGTTTATTTTTCTCTCTCTCTCCAAAAAAAGCCGTCCACGTGTTTGCGGCAATAGTCGCCGTGCTTGTTTGGTTGCGTTTGGACAGCGAGTTCTGACCACAAAGAGGGACAGGGCCGGTTATTTACGCCTCACGGCGGAGCTGGCGATCCGAGGAGATGTCGTGGTGATGAGGAGGAGAGTGGTGTGAATAAGACGACAGAGCGGTAGAGCGAGAGGAATGTCTGTGGTCGTCAGCTGAGCTACGCGAGTCTCTCTTGAGCTGGCATCAAGTTGACAATAAATTAATGCCTCTCCTCCATTGCTGCGATTTGATACACTTTATGAATCAGTGTTCTTGGCTAATTTTCGGCGGAGGGAAACTTTCGCCGATGGGACATCATCAAGTATGAGGGCCGCCACACATTTTAAACCGTTGTGGTTTGACAGCAGCACGATGATGATGATGGGGGGGGGGGGTGTTCACGTGTTGTCTATTGTCGGGAGCTCACGTCAGGGACCGCGCTAAAGGCCACCAGGGGCAGCCAGTGGCTCGCGGGCCATGCAATGAAGCACACGAAGCAATATGAAGTACAATAAAGTAGAACATGATCTGTCCTGGATGATACACGGAGGGCGGCAGGGAATATGAACACCTACAACACAAGCTGGAGCACTGTGGCCTCTTATTCAAAGGAACGCTTCCTCGTCGATTGTCGTCTTCGCCACCATCGCTCCCTGCAAGCAGGCCACGTGCCGGGTCACCTTGTGCCACACAGGGACGACTGCCACTGGGGGTGCCCCTTCCATCGTGTGAGATGAGATGCGATGTAAGTCGCTTATCGTGTATAAAGTGCTAAGACGTCCCGGCGTAGAGGAGGGTGCTCCATCAACAAGAAGTCGTCATCATCATCATGGCTAATTGCCTGAATTTAAACCGGAGCTCTCAGCGGTGCTTAACTCAGTGGCGTTTACCCCACGAGCCGCCCGGGCCACCGCATATTGGGGGTGATTGCGTCCTCATCGCGAAGTTAAGTTTAATGTTGGAAACGTTTAGGACCTGGTTCTTTACGGCGGTAGCCGACCGGCGATGAGTAACGTCGCTCGCACGCCTCGAGCTGCGGTGCGCGGAGAGACGCACGCGCGTGGCCACGCCACCAACGCGACTCAGTGCCAGATTAAGCTAGTCCGGGGCCTGTAGCATATCTTACAAAGGGGCCCTAATTTTTTTTTTTTAATACATAAATATTAAAACACTTAATTTAAACTTGCATAGTAAAGTCATTGCATTTTTTCATTTGCTATACAGCCAGATAATACGACAAATCGCTAACCTTAAACACCCAGTCGTTCATAAAAGTCGAAGGCAGCATAGTACTATAGTAATAAAGCAAGTGCAAAATCACTGAACCGGAATTGATAGCTTGAAAGCATTTAGTGCGGGTCCCTTGAAAGTGTGGGGCCCGTAGCATGTGTAGCTACTTGTGCTACTGGGAGAATCCGGCACTGCCGCTACTGCCACCGCCGCCGCCGTGTTCTTGTGAAATCCTACCGAACGGTGCGAGCGTGAGGTTTCAAAGCGGCTTGCGTGGCGGGCCAGCAAGGGGACGAGTAACACGGCGGGGTCAACAGGCAGGTGGGGCTCGGAACATCGCGAGGGGGTTCAAAGCATCGCCGAGCGTAGAAGTGGTGGTGATGGGAGACTAAGTTTGGAGTTTGCGTGTTCTCTCTCTCTCTCCGTGCTCGCGTGGGTTGAAGAATCCGGAACCAAACCCTGAAAACTAGCCACGGTAAGCGAGATGTTAACTACCTCGCTTGGTATACAGGAGGTCGTGGGTTTGCTCCCAACCTAGACGCCTGCTGTATATTTGGAGTTTCCATGTTCTGCCAGTGGTCGCGTGGACTTTTCTCCGGGTCTCCCGGTTTTCCCCTCCATATTTAGATAAATGCGTTTAGAGAATTTGGCTGCTATACATTTACACGTGATAAGCCACTTCTTTGAGCTATCATTTGTGGCCAGGTCACTTCTGAAAAAAAATGTCGCAGTGGGCCTCACCAGGAATTGATTTGTAACGAGTTCTGTTACATCGGTATTGCTGTGTGGAACTTTATCGCAAGATACTGCACAGTTCTGATGTTTTAGTTTAAATGGAGACAACAGGGGTGACAATGAAACACAGAGGCAAGAGGGTCAGACATAACCCAGTCCTCAAACAAGACAACTCTCGACTTGATCCTGTTAAGAGGGTTTTGAGTTGACTGGCGTATCAGAACAAGCCCTCTCTCGTAGGGCTTCATGAGAAATATCATTCAAGAAACCCTCGTCTGTCCCACGCGATTCGTCGTATTTGATCTCAATTCTGGCTGTGCGAGCCACGGCCCGCGGAAACGACCACGTGCACTCACATATCTGCATGCCGCATCCTCTGCTACCCGTGGCCGCATATCCTAGTAGCAAAAGTAGCTACGTACGCTACGGGTCCCGCACTTTCAAGGGCCCCGCGCTAAATGCTTTCAAGCTATCAATTCCGGCTCAGTGATTCTGCACTTGCTCTATTACTCTAGTACTATACTGCCTTCGACTTGTATGAACCACTGGGTGTTTAAGGTTAGCGATTTGTCATATTGTCTGGCTGTATAGCAAGTGAAAAAATACAATTGACTATGCAAGTAAAGAAATTGTGTTTTAATATTTGTGTGTTTTCTTTTAAGTAAGGGCCCCTTTATAACATATGCTAGAGAATCAGCACTAGCTTAATCCGGTACTGCGCATATTCACAGCCACGGTGGCTACGAATTCAAGCTGCTTCGTGGCCGATGTGAGAAACGACCTTTACCAGAGAAGGAGCGCGCTACTTAACTTGTTGGCTTTACAGCCAAATTGTCACAACAGCGGTGAGTACGTGACCTGCAATATAACGTCCATTTGTGTGGTGATGTTATTAAAAGTACATTTTGCTGAAATTATCGAGCCACTTTTAAAAATAAATATAATGTGAAGGGGAAATACAATAATATTTTGGGGGCGTGAAATGGGTTGTGTTTTTTTGTCCATTGCTCTATTCAAAGAGAATTGTGAAAGTGGTTTTAACAGGTCCATAACATACGGAATTTACGTATTTCACACCGTCACTTTGTATTTCTTTTAAAATTGGTTCCACACTGAGGCAGAAGCAACACAAAAGAATCAATAAACGCCACCGTGAAGCCTTCAAACGCCAAACACAAACATTAATGATTTGAAAAACAGAACAGAAATCAAAGGCCCTGGGCATGCCTCGCATTTCACAGTTACTTAATTTTCCTCGACCTCGCTGCCCTCAAAGGGTGGAATCTCAGTGACAGGTCAGGGCACAGAGGCGATCCCACCTTAGTGGCAGCTATAGGCCCACAGCAAATCCACACAAATCCACATGCCTGCCACGCCAATTACAAGACAGTCCCCCCCCTGTTTCCTCGATTGAGACGCTGCTGATAGGGTTTCTTAAGTGAGAAAACGTCTTAGGAACACAATTGTTTAATGCACTATGTGGTGTCAAACACAACACGTCTTTTTCTATCCAAACAACTTCAGATAAACGTCTGTCCGTGATTTTCGTGAACTGTTCAAGTCCGTAATGCGGGGAAGGGAAAAAAACTACTATGAAAGAAAAATGAAAGCATATGGGAGATGATTTGTTACCGGCAAGATAGAAAATAAATAATACCCAGAGACGTGATTTGTAACTTAGAACAATAGCACTGCAGGATTTTGACATAAATTAAAATGTAGATCGTAAATTTTGCAATATATCAGGGTGCTTGCTTTATAACGTCTACTTATAACGCGTTGATTTGCACACACGTCTTCAGCGAAAAAAAAATAAGAGTCAAACTTGTTTCACGTGAAAGTCAAGTGTACGTCTGCGACGCGTCATCGCCACCAGAGCACACCGAAGTTGATCTCAGGGATCAGCGAGCAGAGACGCGAGTCACCGTGGGTTTGTCAGTTTGACACGTGGGCATTCGCGACCAACACCTTCGAGTCACCGTGGGTTTGTCAGTTTGACACGTGGGCATTCGCGACCAACACCTTCGCAGGCGAAGGGACTCGTCGCAAACGACGTCGTCACATCGGACCCCTCGATTTAAGGAACGAAACGGGACGATTTCTCCACAGATCTGGCTGTCGCCTGATGATGCCGGTTGTATTTACTGGCGAAACGTCGTTCTCGGATTTGCTGTAACTAGTAACGAATTGGCCAACGTTTTGTTTACGAGACAAACCTTACTAATGGGCTGTGTCGGGTGGCGGCGGGTTTAGCGACACATTTATATTTTTACGCGATCTTACCCAACAACAACAACAACAACAAAAAACCTCTGTTAAGCACCGTGGTTTGTGTCCGCGGCAAAAAATCGTGCTGGCAGGAATATATTCACAGAGTGAGTTGCGGGGGTGGGTCACGTGTTACTTTGTCGTCCTTCTCCCGCACCACCGATAACGATCACGGTTGGCTACGTACGGTGCGAAAGAAGTTCAACATAGAGTGCACACACAAGTGTGTAGGATAAACGCAACTATTTATTATAGGCGCGATCGACAGCCCGGCGTAGTTCATTTTGTCAAGATAAACAAAATTATGGCATTGTTAAAATAGAAAGATAGCGCGGTTATTTAACTGCCGTATCATTCCATCAGATTTAAGATTTTTCATATCGGGGCTCACGCTGTCAGCGAACTCTCCGGAATCAGCACAAGCGAAGTGACATCCAGGGGTTTTCACTTCCCACGTCAACAGGATGCTGCGTTTTGACCAATTGCTTGCAATGATGTCTCGTTGCTGTTGTTGTGGTATACGGGGGCATAGTTTTGACTCCATTATTGCACGTTGTGAGGCCGTGTTTGCTGCGTCAATCTGCGTAGATAGTGATTGTGTGTGTGCGTCGAGTGATTGCGTGTGTCCAGTGATTTTCTGCCGTACGGTGATATTTTTTTTTTCCGCCGTTAAAAATTTGCGTGGAAATACCACACAAGTTGGCTGCCGCCCGCTTTCATGTGACCGGGGCGAATTTCATTGCCCGTGCGTGCGTGTGTTCCTCCATTGACGAGAGATCGATGTGCGAGATTACAACAAGCTGATGCGGTGTGGGGTCGTTTGAGCTCCACGAACAGTTCTCGCAAACAGCCATGCCTGCCCGAGCGACATTATGGACGGACGTGAAACATCGTTCCCTTGTGGCAATCGTATAAAGTAACCGTGGCTGTTCTGCGGGGGCTGGGATGTTTTGCACGGCTGCCTCTTGGCCACATTTACCAAAGCGCATTTAATGAATCAGCTCTCTTAATACGATTGATATCTAAAAGCCACGGAAAAAAGCTTTGGAATTATGCGGGCATTTTATTCAGGATGAGTAAATTTTGTTGGGAAACCATATATCAGGCCACTTGTGAATTTTAAAAAATCATCCCTCGTGACCTGATTAGAGGACTGACCAGTGATGATGAAGGATTTAATTGCATCCTGTGCGGTCTGGATATAGAAAAATTACATCTCCCGAGAGCTATGTGCAAAGTAACCACATCAGCGAGCACGTGTTGCCACTGAGCTGCTGAGTCTCACGTGAAGAGACTCCACTTGAACGTCAAACAACGTCCCTGATTGCCACACCTCGCCTGCTGTGGTCTGCAGGTGGATTAGCAAATCCATCGTCTCGCTGCCTGATACAGCCAACGGAATCTGCATTGGGGTTGCCAATTTCTGGTAACACCGGAGAGCATTACCTGATGTAAATTGCCATGCAACTTCAAGTATTTCTGCATTACTGTTTCATATTGTGTAAAACGTGTTCGGCTTATGCTCCATCGACTGCAAGCAATTTTCTAAGGAACAAAATATTTGAAATAAAATCACCGTCCCAGAGCATCCGCTTAAGCAACAGTGCTCCGGAAGTACTGCACAGAGTCATATGTGGTGACTTGTGAATGATGAATTAAGATACTGATTACGATGATGACGACGATGATTATTCTCTGCCAGATTGATTTGGTCAGATGAGAAACAGATTACTGTAATGGGCTGCCAAGACTGGCGCCGAGAGGGAGCCTGCAGGAGCCCTCTCCCCTCCTCCCCCGTCACAACCTCGCCGTGCCCTCCATCGCGGATGAGCCGAGCACTCCCGCTCGGGGCTTCAATCACTCCCACCATCGACCACCCGGGAACCAGGCCAGCTCCGTGCTGCAGCCTCCCCCACCCCCACGCGCTGCTTTCTGATTTTGTGTGTGTGTGTACCGAGAAGTTGACTCCCCATCTTTGACGCACTCTCGCTCCGAGCCTGCACTCGTTTGCTGGGCGCCGCGGTGGCTAGGAGTAGTTAACAACCTCGCCGGGTACACAGGAGGTCGTGGATTCGATCCCGACCCGAACGTCTGCTGCTGCTGCTGTATATTTGGAGTTTTCATGTCACTCTCCCCGTGCTCGCGTAGATTTTTTTCCGTTTCCTTCGGGGTTTCCCTCCACACTTAGAAACGTGCGTTTAAGAGTATTTGGCTGATGTCAATTTCCACGTGATAAGCCACTTCGTTGAGCTATCATTTGTGGCCAGGTTGCTTCTGAAAAGGAGCTACATAGCTCAGTGGGCCTTACCTGGTAAACTAAAAATAGTTTAGTATTAAATAGTGTACAGAGAGCGGGTGATGCGCTCACGTGTGCAGCAAAAACTGGGGCGCGTGAGTCGATTCATCGACGAAAGAATGTAACCGATTACTTTGTCGGAAGTCGTTTACTCAGGACCCTTTACACATGCATCTTGAAGGCGGGAAACCCCCCACAAGCCACGCCCAGAGTGACGCGGCTTATCGTGTAATGACATCACCAAGCCCCGCACATCACCTCCCGTCCAGTGGCACACGAGTTTTTCCACAACCTATTTCGTGTTATTTGATTATTGTGATCGTGATTATTCGATCATTCAAGTTCATTTATTGAACTAGGTACGAACTCAAGAGACCGGGATGAGTCACATCTGCGAGCGGCGACCTTGGCAATTCGTCTGCCAGTCGGGCGCAATGATGGCTGCTGCTGCTGCTGTGTGCGATCACGATTGAGTAATTTGCGGATCATTTTATAACTTGGCGAATTTGGACCACAACGCCTGCACAAAATGCAAATTAGCGCCAGGGGAAGATCCCGAGCGCCCACCGAGACGCGGTATTGCCGTGGTTGTTGCTACACCCGCAGTGACAATGAAAACACTGTGTAAAAAAAATGTTGTTCCTTGGTAGTAAGTGTTATTTTCTAATTGCTTATGCCTCAAAAGTAGAGAAAATTTATTTTATTCTCCACAAACTTTGCTTTTGTGACCAGGACTTTACGTGAAGGAATGACACAAATGCACACGTTTTCTCATTGAAAATAGGTAAATTTCAAAATATCACTGTCCTGATAACAAAAGCAAAGTTTGTGGGGAATTATAGGCATTTTCTGTACTTTTTAGGCATAAGCAATAAAAAAAAAACACTTAGTACCCAGGAAACATAATTGTGTGACACAGTGTAATCAGACAACAGAGCCCGGTACATCGCTCCCCGCTTTTCTGCCAGCGTCGTCAAACGGCAGCGTGCCAAGGGTGCACGACGCCGGGAACCGGGCCATGCCACCATCCCCCCGGGTGGCCTGGCCCCGCGACGAGGGTGACCGCGGGAGTGGAGCGGGCCCGTGCTGCGTTCGTACCTTGCCAGTAGAAGCTGCCCGGCCCCCCCAGCACCGCGGTCCCCGCCTACAAACACAACAAAAGGTCGTTTAGCAAGAGCTGCAGGAAATTCCATCGGAAGACCATCAGCTTGGCATGCACCCAATAGGCGGATTTTTTTTCTAGCTTTAACCAAAATAAATCTCTCGCTCGACACATAAACAAACACGCGCATAACGACCGATATCGAGTTAAATTCGCAAACCCCTAGACAACATTTTTTTTTTCCGGTGACGTTTAACAGCGGGTGCAATAGTCGAGGTGAATGGCCACGTATGAAATTTCAGCTTGTAGCGGCGCTTGGCGTTACAGCCAAACGCCGTGCACGGCTTCAACCTCATGCCGCCGTGACGCGAGGAAGCCCCCAACCCAACCCTCGCCTTCCTAAAGCAGTCGGCACCCACAGGGGCTGTGCGTGCCCGTGGTGGTGCTCTGGTTCCTTGTGGACATGCAACGTTGAACTTCTTTGGCACCGTACGTAGCCAACCGTGCACTATTGGCACAAGGGGAGTGCTTGCAAGTGAAACAACTACATCCGTGCTATATCAAGGTGCGTCGCGTTGAAAGTAACAGCGATTTGGGCGCCTGGTGTTTTTTTTGTATGTCTTCGAGAATAAGAACGCAGCTATGCCGCGGTTAGCCCGAATGTGCGCTTGATGTCAAGTTACTCTGTACAACAAACACGTGATTGCGGACACCCAATGATCCGCGTACTTTTTTTCGCATTGTTTTTTTCCTACACAAAATACCGCATCCTCTGCCGTCGGTGTTTCTATTCCCAACGTTCTGTCGGCGTCGTCACGAAGTGTTCGACTCTGGAACTCAAAATGACCGCAGCGCGTGGGTCGTTACGGGAAATGCCTCGGCAGCCCCGGGAGGGCTATGCCCTGGCGCTGACCATGCGTACACTCGCTATGTAACGCAACTCGAGCGTGGGGCTCTCCTCAGCGGCGCAGGCCACGGCGTTCATGATGAGAATACGGACGGCGAAGCGGATTCACAGAGAGTCACTCGACGGAGGCTTTGCATGTGCCAAATGTGTGTGGAACTGAGTTTACAGAAAAAATATCCGTGAAAAAAATTACGACTGATTATGCATGAATTATGTTTACGGGAATATACGGTATTAAATCATTATGTGGATATTAAAATGTATAATTAAGGCCTACCTTTCCACCAAAAATATACAAGCTCTAAATTTTAGATATTTTTTTACTCTCGTATGAAGCAGGGATGCACGTACACAAGAGTATTGCTTTGTAGGCAAACATTAAGTCAAATCAAGTTTAAACATCAAGTCGTTCCATTGTTGTTGAATTATTTCCGTAAAACTGTGTAGCGCCGTGGCCCTGCATGCGTGCGCGCCTGCGTTTAACAAAGATTTGCCGCGGACCCAAGTGGCAGGAGGATTCATCGCTGAGGACGGAGCGCACAAACAGCTCCTTGTGTCGCGGATGCCCTGCGTTGCTCAACAAAGCAGCGTCCACACGCCCTGTCCCGAGGAGACGCTCAGCCTCCAGAAACCCCTGACACAGCGTAGTAGTTGTGCAGATGTTGGCATTTATAATACACTTTGGGATTATCCACCCCTGCACCCACCACCCCAACCCCCAATATCTGCACTGTGTGCATCAGAATGTAGTGATGTTTAGTTGTTTTAGCTAGTCAGCCATGAAAAATGTACACAGAGCGGAGCAAGACATATTTAACACGACTACAGAACAATATTTTAATGATGTTGACTTAACAATTTGGCTATTGCGATATACATCACGTACGTCACTCGCTGTAGCCGCGTAGATTCGAGTCATTATGCCTCCTTTATGGAACGACCAATGGCCAAATGCTCCGTCTTTATTGCCAGCCTAGAGAGCCAGTGGTGGCCATTCCACATTCGTACGTCAAGAATTACCACTGGCTAACCGCCCAATAAGTGTCAATCATCGAACGCACGCGTGCGCGTTTGTGTATACGTCACACATACACGTGACACGTGACATCGACGTGTCTGTTGGGTAGAGCCAGTGGTGCAAGTGGGTCACGCACAGGCACCCGGCGACCTGAATTCGATTCCCACAGTGAGGGGTGATGTCTCAAGCGATCTCGGGATACCCTTTCGATATCTCCGCATCGACCGCCACGGGGAGGTATGGCCAAACAACTCCCATGACCGACATGGCGTGGGGAGACCTTCATACAGCAATGGAGCGACCAAGGGCTGTAAATGATACTAACTACTGTATTATTAAACATCTCTCTCTCTATGCGAGTTACATGATTATTGTGCAACATTCGATCAAAATGCATGATAATTAATCACAGCAATTTGGTTAGAGCGATTTATGACTCGGCCTATAATGCACCCGGGGATGATAAATAAAGTTTAACACGTAGGCTTTCGCGACCAATATAATCCATAATAGATCCGGCTGTCGCCTGATGAAGCTAGTTGTAATTACTGGCGAAACGTCGTACTCAGATTGTAAATGTTGTGCCGTGGCTCTCCAACACATCGGTGTGCTGTATTAGTATACTACACTATACACTACACTCTACACTACACTATACACTACACGATACACTACACTATACACTACACACTAGTGCTGTACTAGTGATGAATTGGCAGGTTTTGTTTACGTGAAAACCCTTACCAGTTGGCCGTGTCGGGTGGTGGCGGGTTTTAACGACACATTTATATATTTACGCGATCTAACCCAAAATAACTCTATTATGGATAAATGAAGTAGCACTTTGTGGTAAGTCTATAATGGTCGCCCCTCAGAGATAGACTGGCCTCCACCATAGGAACGTGGAATTTCCACCTCTGGCTGAGGCCCACTGGCAAAAATTAACCGCGTGCCCAATTTCTCGTTGCAGCAGGGGGACACTCAGAGCTGTGCCCCGTGAAGGTATAAAGAGAGAATTGAGAGGAGTCGTCGGTGTTTATTTAGGTGATCGCTTGTGACGAGGCGCTACTTAGCTTGTAAGGTGCAAGGATATCTTCGGCTTACGAGGTCAATTTGAGACGGCACTGGCTATTGAAAGGGTTCACATTCACGGTCTCTCTTAGGTGGAAATGTTCACGCGTACCCCGCTGTGCACGGGGACAACGGCCGCGATGAGGACGACATTCGCGCAGAGGTCACGAGGGGCGAGAGCTGCGTGAGGCAGGGGGCATCCGCTCTGGGGCCACGTGACGGAAAGGGGCCCTGGACACAACGAGGGTCACTGAAGCCACCGGCCGCCCCCACGACGCCGCTGTCACTGCGTCGCCCGGGGAGGAGGGGGTGGGGGGGTGGGGGGTCATCTGTCTCTCGAATACGCTTTGTTGTTATTATATATATTTATTTAGTTATCTACTTTTCTACCTATTTATTTATTTATTTGCTTGAGACTGATCAGAGTTTGGAGTGGGGGGACCTGTAAGTTTCCCGGCCAGGTCTGTCAAGGTCCCCTCAAGTCATCTGGGAATAAAACCTCGCGTATCGATCGATCGCGTTAGCCCCAAGCGGGGCAGGGGGTGGGGGGGGGTGAGATGGGGGTGGGGGTTAAAGAGGAAGGCATTCAATCTGTTTTCCGAGTTAAAATGTTCACGATGAATTGGTCTTAACGTGCGCCTTGCGAATGACAACAACGTCTTGGTCGGCAAATGCGTTCCACGTGTGCTCCTGTTGACTTACAGGCAACGGTGTCCGCATCGATGGCGGGTTTTTTTATTTGCCGCTTTTATGCACCGCGCGCCCCAGCGAGGTGGGTGCTCCCACGTGCCAAACGGAGCAGCCGGCCTGGAATCGGGCGGCCCATGATGTTCCCAGTTTCGTCGTTTGCGTGTACATCTTGCGCGTGTTCGCCGCCCGCGAGTGAGTGGTTCGTACCGGTTAGCACGGGGCGCGCTTCGCAGCCACTTACGTCCGTGAAATCGACGCTGAACCCTCCTTGGCAGGAGCCTTGACCCGGCGGGTCAGGATTGCCTAATGTGGGAGCACACAGAGACACCTCAATTATGGTCATTAGACGAACCGCGATCGTTTCCTCCCCAGACCTCCGCTCCCACCACATCCCCCCACGTCTGCTCTGCTCGGCCCTGCCTGCCTGCCTGTCTGCGCCGTCTATTCCCACAGACCCATTCAGATTACCATCTCGACATTGTTTCTATAAGCACTGTTTGGCACCACGACTTGCATGACTTGAATGCCAAACTGGCCATTTCCTGTCGGCTCTATCGCGCTGAACAATGATCCACTCGGAGATGTTTTGCCCAGTCAGCAGCAACGGGCAATGGTTAGCCAGGGGATGATGCTGCTGCTGTTGCTGCTGCTTCTGCTGTTCCTGTTACGGGTTCCATCTTCAGAGCTCCCACGTTTGTCGCGCCCAGTGATGGCTGCTGCTGCTGCTTGGATCTCACCCAGCAGTTGGACCCAATTCTGCATCCGCCTCCTTGAAATCGCCAAGCGAGGGCCAATTAGCGAGCCACGTTCATTTGCAAGGTAATGCTGGGTAATTAGCTATCTGGGATATTTTTTTCCAGCTAGTCAAATTGACTGTGACACAATAGCCCACGCTTGCAAATTAAGGTGCATGGTCTGAAACATTTGCTCTGCGAGAGATGGCAGCCAGTGATTATAATTCTCGGGTTGGATTATCCGGTACTTAGAAGTTGCAGATATCAACCACAGACTTTATGCACACTGGCGCTGTGGCACTACCGGGCAATCTAAGCCATCTACATTCTGACCATTAACCCAGCTCAAAGACGCGCGCGAACATTTCGTGAAGCAGACTGCCAAAGGCATCTCTACTCGGAACTGATTAGCTCAAACATTTGAGTTGGATGCTAACGGGGGGAAAGTAGGTTTATGTTCTTAACAAAAGTGGCCGCAATCGAGCAGACCACAGAAAGAAAAAAACCATCGGCAGGCAGAGCGTTCTCATCCTCTAGAGAGCCATGTGCGAGCCTCTGGACTCAGTCACGAATGATCACCGAGTCCACAAGGCCATTTGATTTGCAGCAACGGCGCCTGGGCTGGAGAGGGATCCGAGGGAACGATGCGACGACTCCTCATAGAGTTTCTGTTTAGTTTCCGTCGCCCCTGCTGCGTTTCTTTGTGCCAAATCTCGCACCAAGGGTCATAGAGTGCTGTGGGGCAAATTATTTCATTGGTTACACACACACGCACGCGCGCACGCACATACACATATACACACACGCGCGCAAACACAAAAGACAGAGATCCCCCGTGTAGCCTTAACAGACTGTAGGGGCAAGTGCTGCTAGCGAGCACCTATGAAGGCCGGCATGGCACACGAGGGGGTGGGTGGCCAGCACCACGCGCGGCCGCCTTTGTCTCCCCAGTAGCAATGTTTATACACACTGTACCAGGAATACTCATTTGAGGCTGAATCGACATAGGGGAGGCCCCGGACCGGTTCAGATATTTGTCACCGATGTTGGACGTGAGTGGGAATCGAACTCGGGTCGCCGGGTTTGTAGCGCCGCGCGCTAACCGCTGCACCACCACTCCCCCCACTTGCCCCACGCGCGCGCAATTTCCTACGACAACCGATGCGCAATCCGTGCCATGTGGTGAGAATTACACGACGCGGATAATAAGTGGCGATAAATCAAGTCGCAGGCATTAGAAGCGGTGTGACGATATCCGTTCGCATTGCGCTACGGCGCGCACACGCACGCTTCGTTGACGAACGTTTGAATGTTAAGCCCTGCGTCAATGTGTGTGTTTTTAATAGATTTTAGTCAATTGGGTTAACGATACGCTCCAGCCTAAATATTCAGAGGTGACCTTCACACAGCTCCGAAGCTCTGACCGACCACACAGGGTCGAACGCCACTGAGCGTGGGCTTCACCTGTTACATCTGGGCCGGGGGGGGGGGTGACGAACCCCACGTTGTGCTTTTACAGTTTCAGGTCAACGCGTGGCGGGCGGCGCTTATTCATTGAAAAAAACAAAAATGTAAATTCATGGCAGCGGCTTTATCGCAGTTTCCTCCAACAGGATGGAAACATGAAATCCATACGGCGTCCCAGGAGGAACCCGCTCCGGCGACAAACTCGGCACGCACGCGTGAAACATCGCTCCGTGTGTTGACTACGAAGCACCCAACTCTGGAGCCACGCCCCCCACTCTGGAGCCACGCCCCCCAAGCTGGAGCCACGCCCCCCACGCTGGTGCAGGGCCACACAGACACCACCAGCGCCGACCGAATGAGACGACAATAGATTATCGACTCAAATCCCCACGCCCAATCCAAATGATGCACCAGATTATTGTGGCGGTGGCGGGGAGGTGAATGATCAAATGACGAGCCCAGAGTTCCTGGAGCAGGCGGGTGGGTTGAGTGACAGGCAGGCGGGTGGGTTGGGTGACGAGGGGGTGGGTTTGGTTGGCTGGCAAGCGGAGAGGTTAGGTGACAGGCCCGATGGGTTGGCTGGCAGGCGGCTGGGTTGAGTGACGAGGCAGTGGATGGGTTGGCTGACAGTCTGCTGGGCTGAGTGACAGGCAAGCGGGTGGGTTGGGTGACAGTCTGCTGGGCTGAGTGACAGGCGGGTAGGCGGGGTGGGTTGCGTGTCAGCACCTACCTCTGCGGCAGGGCGAGTACTCGGCGAAGCTGCTGAAGTTGCCGTGCGCCACGTAGCAGGTGCCCACGGGCTCGCGCTCGCGCGCAGGGCGCAGCGTTCTCCAGCGGTAGAGCGGGGCACACGCCTGCCCGGCAGCACGCAGCGTCCCGCGGAGGGCAGGAGATGGTTATTCTCGCCGTGGGAGACAAGCGACACGACAACGACTCTGCTGCTCACGTGCGAAGACTGCGGACGTTGTGTGTCTACTTTGTGTGGGTCGCAGAGTGATGGGGGCTTCGCGTGTCACGGCTCTCCGCGCTCGGAGAAACGTGCTCGGATTTTTTGTTACAACTTTTACATGGAATTGCTATTCTCATTATATTATATATACACTGTAGACACACACACATATATATATACCCATTGAGTCCCAAGATTATTTGTCAAGAGAGCGCTCTGGATTGCGATGTTGGGAAATGCTATTTTAAAAAAAAAATATTAATGTTTGTCCTTACGTGCGAGAAAACTCGAGTTACTCGGATAAATGGCGACGAAAGACGGGAAGAGACACACGCTTATCACAGGATAGTGACGATATTCAGAGACCTCATCACGTTGCCTGTGATGATGAAATGTGGGCTTGGGCAGGAGGGACATTAGTCATGAGACTGATGATGGAGCGGCTGCCAAAGGGGCGAACAGACAAGCGAATAACCTTCCACTGCGGTGATGAAATCCGTTGATATGGAGGAGCTAGATGGAATGTTGCCTCCGTGGGACCATGAGAGTTGGCCACAGCTCGGGAAGGCCTTGCTCCAGCAGTGGATAAAGCGTGTATGATGATGATGATGGTGTTTGATGGGCACAGGCTAGGTATATAATGTGAAGGCAATGCCCGTGCTGGAAACAGTTTCGATTTAAAGCTTTCGTGACTGCAGGGATTCATCTTCTTGGTTCTTTCGGTAAAGTAGCGTAAAACATAATAAAATACAATTCTCACGACGTTTCGGCCACAACGCGTCCTCGTTGTGGCCGAAACGTCGTGAGAATTGTATTTTATTATGTTTTATTTTTATTATTTTACTATTTCCCTTCTACGTTACTTTACCGAAAGAACCAAGAAGATGGAAACAATTTGTTGCAATCTTTTTTTTTAATATTAACCACGGTTGATGTTTAGATGTAATAACCCTGGAAAGAGTTATTACAATCATAATAATAAACACGTACATTTACCGTAATATGTAACAAAAAAATTCTGCTCTGGCCCGAATATTAATAGATTATCATCGTCTGTCTATGGATGGAATTACAGCGGCATACTACAAAAAAAATCACTTAGGAGACACAAATCAGGCTGTGAGCTGCAGTCGGCCAATCCACAGCTTTTTTTCTCCTTCTGTTCCACATGTCAGCACTGATGTGGAAAACTCATTACCGCCTCGCGGTGCGATGTGTCCAGGTGGTTTCTTGCTCATGTTTCACCGCTTCAAGTACATTTCAATCGGCTTCTGCTTTTACTGCCGTTTTTGGTGGAGTTGCGCGTTTGCGCGACTCCACTTCGGAGGGGCAAAAGGCGCCGTCGAAGCGAAGCCGCCGATGTTTTGATTTCCTTCGGTTGTCCCCCCCCCCCTTCGTTTGCCGGTCGTGGCACGAGCGATGCGGCGGTGACCGGCCTTGCCCCCCCCCCCCGCCCGCCGCCGGTGACGCGCGGGACGGGAGAGCCGCTCACCATGACGCTGGAGCGGAGGGCGCGCAGACTCGCCCCGAACCACTGGCGCGACTTGTAGTCCACCCTGTCCCGGACGCCCGTCGGCAGGGTCAGCATGCGGTCACCTGCACAGAGCGTCAGACGCCGGAGCTGGATGCGAGCGATTGACCGCCCGTTTCCCGTGACGCGCACGCTGCCTTCCCCCCAGCACCCCGCTTGTGTAGCGCTCAGGCCCGGGGCGGGAGCCGCGGTCACGAGCGTTTGAATTTCGCCGGGCGTCCCTTCGGACGAGACGCGCAGGCCCCTTTCTCCAAAGCAGCGGGGAGCGCGCGCCTCGCCGTCCGGCCATCTGGACACGCGGGGGGCCGGGTGGCGTGGCTGTTTGCGAGCTCGTCTCCTCGGGGAGCGGGGGGGGGGTCCGCGGCACGACGGTCGCCCGCAGTTTCATTTCCACTGCTGTGCATGTAAAGGGATGCGCGCGCGGAGTTTCGTAGGGATCACAATTTTTTTACTACCAAACTATTTTTTTTATTTCACCAGGCAAGGCCCACTGAGATAAATAGCTCTTTGTCATAAGCGACCTGGCCACAAATGATAGCTCAATGAAGTGGCTCATCATGCGGAAATGTATTGCAGCAAAATACTCTAAATGCATTGTTCTTAACGTCGAGCGAAAAACCGGAGGACCCGGAGAAAAATCCACGCGACAATCGGGAGAACGTGGAAACTCCAAATATACAGGCACCGTCAGGGTTGGGATGCAACCCACGACCTCCTGTAAATCAGGCGAGGTAGTTAACATTTCACCACCCTGGCGCCCTAATAAAAATACCCCGGAAAGTAATTTGCAAGTGCAAGCCAGCCACTGTAAGTGTCTAAAATTAAAATTTCAAAATTACCCGGAAGTCAATTTAAAAACATAATTATTGTCAATACACAACTTTATAATGGGCAGATGATTTGAGCAGACATTTTTTAAAGTTCTGACTTCTTTGACACTCATCAGCACGGTGTAGCCTATGAAACAAACGCAATCCGGGTCGCCTGGTGGTATGGGCAGAGCCCTTCGTGAATACAATGGAACCGTTCACCAATGTATTTGTGTTGAGACGTTTGGTCTATTTACATTCTCGATAAACACAGACACTCTGTTCTCTTTGCTTCGTTGGCCTCGGGGTTTTTCTCGTTGTTTTTGTTTAAGCATATTTCATTTAGTTACTTTGCATTTGCAGACACAAACACATCGAAGCAATGGCGAGTGTTTTGTGCAACGAGTAAATACGCCACATGCCCTTGAAGCGGGGGGAAAAGTCGTTCAGGCGATTTACAGAAATGCTTAACCCAGTTTTTGACGAGATAACGCCAGGAACACTTTGCGCACCTCCAGGGTTCATTTTAAATCCGAGGATAAATAAACAGGCGACGTTGACATTTCACGTCATCGACGGCGTCATATACAGCGCCATCAGAAATGTAAAATCCCGAATTTCAACGCTCAAAGACACAGAGTTCATTGGTGCACGGGGGTGCATTTTCTGTTGGCTGTGCAAGGTCGATACCGATCGATGTCCACGTCGTTTATCGAACTTCTAACTCCTGTGGAGGGCTGGTGGTTCGCGCCTCGCCCATCGCCCCCACTGATGCCCCTCCCCCTCCGCCCTCAATATGTGCAGATACTACAGGATGTAGGGTGCGTAGGTAAATATATGCCTATAAAAACACATTTTTTTTTGAGAATTGTTGGAAACATGTTGGATACATTTTTTATCCCCACACTCGGCTGGGGGTCTACTTTCTATAATTTTTTAATTCAGCCCTTCTGAAAGGCTCTTATAATTTAGTTGACGGACACACGAAACGTCGGGTTTTTGTAATAGGTAACAAGGTTTATTAAAAAAAGAGGTAAAATTAAGTGATAAATACAATTTCATTTGTACCACTGATGTCCCTGAAATTAACCTACAAATGTCAAAGTAGTCAGAGTGGAACCCCGCCTGCGATGTGGGGAGCTGTGGTCGTCGCTGCTGATAAGGGGATGATGGGGTTTCTCGTCGGCTCGGCTGTTTGATCGGCGCTGTTTGTTGACGTGATTGGGACGTCTGCAGATCAGCGCGCGCTGACACCCGTGGGCATCGCGCCTGCCATCGAGCGCAGGTGACGTGCGATGAACAGGGCCCACGTGTGCCCACACTCTGACGTCTCGGCAAAAGGTTGTCGGTATTTTGCCTTGGGGGGCCGTCCATAAATGATTTCATGCGATTTTTGACGATTTTTTACCCCCCCCCCAAGTCAGACCACCCCCCCCCCCCTCAAATATGACGTCACAAAGCTCTGCCCCCCCCCTCCAAAAAAACATATTTTCATTTTGAAAATAAAACATGTTTCAAATCGCTTTAAATTATTGTCATTGTAGGGCGTATTTAATGTGGCGCTGCACACTGATGTTGTAGGAGAAAACATTTATGAAAAAGTATATTTAATTAAGTAGAACGTGTTGTCTATATTTATTTAAAGTTGCGCATTTTGATGTGACGTCACATTTCTCAAACCCCCCCTCCCCTCGTCACACATCGTCACAAAATCTGACCCCCCCCCCCCCAGGTGCGTGACGTCATTTATGGACGGCACCTTGGGATGGCAGCGTTGGTCGTGTTTGAGGTGACGCGTGACGGGTCGGGTCCAGGACACGCAGGAGACGATACCAGACCCGATGCGCACTGCTCCCTCGTGAATGGGAAACTGAAGCTAAACTGTTTCATTTATTTGTAATTGACCAAGTAAGGCACCCACTCTGCGCTGTATAGCTCTTTGTCAGACTACAAATGATAGCTCGACGAAGGGGCTTATCACGTGGACACTTAGATCAGTCAAATACTCGAAACGTGGACACTTAGATCAGCCAAATACTCGAAACGCGTGTGCAGGGGAGAACTGAAAATCCACGCGACCACGGGGAGAACATTAAACTCCAAATATACAGGTGTCAGGGTCGGGATCGAATCCACGACCTCCTGTATACCAGGCGAGGTAGTTAACATCTCGCCACCGTGTAAATGAAAGACAAGCCGCAGTACTCCGATATTAACCATGCAACTGTAACGATGGACTGTGTAGTAAACCCACAGTGACTCATTAGGGACCCAAAGAGATACATTGAAGATAGTGGACATGCAACCCAAACTATGGACTATATAGTACACCACTGCAGTCTAGAAACAGCAAACGACACGAACTCTCTCTCCTGAAGCCTCCTCATCCTGGCTGGCAGACCTCAACGTCCGCATTCAGTTCTTGAACGTGCTGCCGTCACGCGCAAGAATACTAGAAGGGAAATAATAAAATAATAAAAATTCAACAATATAGTTCTCACGACGTTTCGATCGCAACACAAAAAATAACGCCACTTTTTTCAAATTTTCTTGCTGTGGTTTTCACACCTGATGATGACTGCTTGTGTTGCAATCGAAACGTCGTGAGCATTGTATTGTTTTATTTTTTATTTATTTATTATTTCCCTTCTACGTGACTTTTCCAGAAAGAACCAAGAAAATGAATCCCTGCAGTCACGAAAGCTTTAAATCGAAAAAGAATACTCGAGTTGCACATTTCTTTCCATGGCGAGGGGATAACACTGAGACAACCTCCTGGGCCCTGCAGGGCTGAGGCTCACGAAGAGCCCCCACGTGCCTTGCACCGCCTGTGCCCCGTAGCACGCACACACACACACAGCGGCGCGCGTGCAGATGGCACAGAGACCCAGGAGATGCCCTCTTGGGGGCAGAGGCTGCCCTTTGTGGGGCACCGCACATACCGATGTCAGAAACGATCACGCCAACGCCACGACTTAATTTACGTGTAATTGTGCGCAGTTCGTTTCGGCCCTAAACTCATGTGTTGGCTTTTAGAGGCGGCCAAATTAAAATGTAACAAAAAGCCACTTGAATCGATTCAAATTATTTTCATCCTCCCTCGCTAACAGCATAGCTGGGATTGAACCTAAATGTTCATCAGAAGCTCGGCACAAACGCCGACATTGTGGTGTTGTGATGCGGCATCTGAAGGCGCGCATAGCTCCACCGCCCGTGTATGTTAACAACGCCGTTGTAACCAACAACAACAACAACACCAAAAACAAAAAGTAGGCACGGACCTTTAGGGATCTTTCGCTCGCAGAGGATTTTTTTGCATTAATGTCGCTCATTTGGTTACAATAACAAGGCTGTTAATGCAATTACGCATTCCTCACGCTCATCGTCACGGCAAAAAAGGCAACAAATGCCCAAAGTCTTCAGGCATCTCTCTGCTGCTCTCAGAGGGCCAGAGAACTGCACTCTGGCCCAGTGCCTCCCTATTAGGTGTAATTTACGGAGGTGTTTCCTTCGCGTTCGCGCTGATTAATGGTGTTTAACCGGCCATTCTGGGGGTGCAGCAAGACCCCGGTTACACCTAATCAAAGTCCGGAGAGCAAGTGGCTTTAGCCGGGACATCTGTTAGTGATTACTCGCGATGCCAACTACCCCGCGCGCGCGCGCTGGACATTTCTAAACAGCGTCCCGTTCGTGTCTGCATCATAAAAGCCGAAATGAGCTTTACATTTGCAGAATCCCCGTGGACATGTGGGGAGCTTTATTGTTGTTGCACCTGGAAAATGGAAACATTCGAGACGGAGACGTGAAGATTTCCTGCCCAACAGGAGAATGTGGAAGACTTGTTTCGGCACTACATTATCGAATTAGAGATTCGAGAGTGAGACTTTCTGGGGGAGTTGGAAGGTTGTGTGGACGTGAACCACGACGACACCCAGATGGTGCCGATTTCTGAGCCACTTCAAATCTACTTGGCAAACACGTGTCACTCGGCCCGCTCCTGGCATTGTCGCCCTGGGACGTTGTGTGTGAGCCCGCATTCCTCGGGCGAGATTCGCCGCCCGAACGGTCGATGCTTAATTGTGATGCCGCTGCAAGATGTGGAAATGTCAGAAATGCTGCCCCCGTTAACTTACACACACCCGCTGAAACAAGGGAATTGCCGTTTCGTTTGGGCAGCGTCGCGCGAGCGGTGAGAGCGACGATCGTACTCAGCGGGTGCCGGAATGGATGGGATGGATGGGAAAGATGGATGGAAGGGAGGGGAGGGGAGGAGAGGGAGGAGGGAGGGAGGGGAGGGTGGGAGGGAGGGAGGCGAGGGGAGGGAGGGAGGGGAGGGAGGGGGGAGGGAGAGGAGAGGAGAGGGGAGGGGAGGGAGGGGAGGGTGGGAGGGAGTGGAGGGAGGGGAGGGGAAGGGGGGAGGGAGGGGAAGGAGGGAGGGGGGGAGGGGAGGGAGGCGGTACCTGTGAGGTCGAACGGGATGGGGTGGCAGGAGGGACGGGCCCCATCGCGGCCCCAGGGACACAAGTAGACCGCTCCGCCCTCCGTCACTCCGGGCTGGGACGTGTTGGCCCTCGGAGCCCCGATCAACATGCCAATGCTGGCCAAGCGCACAGACAGAACAAAGACAAAGATTCCCCGGGTACAGCCCTTAACGTACCGATGGGGCAAGTGCTGTTCGCGAGCAGCAGCAGCTCATGTTGAGGCCAGAGCGCCACACGCCGTATCGCCTTTGTCTCCCCAATGTTGGTCCTTATACACCGCACGAGATACTCATTTAAGGCTTAGTCGACCTAGGGAAGACCCAGCACTGGTTCGTATATTCATTACTGATGTTAGCCGTGAGCGGGAATCGAAATTGTGTCGCTGGGTGCGTAGCACAGTGCGCTAACCACTGCGCCACCGCTCCCCGACGCGTACGCACACACCCACACACATGCACGCGCGTAAGAGCCTTCCCGTAACGTTTGTGGTTATTTTGAGCATTAAAAAATGCAATCCCTTACTTTTGCTGCCAAAAGTCAAAGCGATTTCCTGCCGCTCGAACGAGCAGCAAGGCGGTGATCATCAACTGTTGAGAGCGCCGAGCCAGTGATGGCCATTCCATATTCCTATGGCAGGGTGAAAGTTTATCCGTGTGACTCTCACTGTTGACAAGTGGCACTAATTGTATCGATCCTGGAGGGGATTAATGGACTGAGTCAACCTCCAAGCGTCTCTGTAGCAGGTGACCGCTCCTTATCTTCCGTTAGACTCGACCCATCTCCTAGCCACCGCAGCGCGCCCCGCGGTGGCTAGGAGATGTTAACCACCTCGCCTGGTACACAGGAGGTCATGGGTTCGATCCCGACCCTGACGACGCCTGCTGTGTGTTTGGAGTCTGCATGTCTCTCTCTCATCATCATCATCACGGTGGCTAGGAGATTTTAACTACCTCGCCTGGTATACAGGAGGTCGCGGGTTTGATCCCGACCCTGACGACGCCTGCTGCTGTATATTCGGAATGTGTACATCTCTCCAGTTGATTTTTCTCTGGGTATTTCAGTGTTTTTCCTTCAACATTTCGAATCAACATCACGCGTTTACAGTATTTGGACTGCTGTACATTTCTACGTGATGATGCGCTACTTCGCTGGGCTACCATTTGTGGCCTGGTCGTTATGAAAAAGAGCGTTATAGATCAGCGGGCCTTACATGGTAAAATAAATAACAATAGTTTAGTTCATAATATAACTCCAACACAGCCTGGGAGGCGCCAATTGACTTGGGCGCTGCCCTACCAGCCTCTCTGAGCAGGATCACGCTTTTACTGAACTCGTTTCGTCCCTTCGGGTATAAATCACTCCTTGATGGCGAGTGTTCTTGCAGACAGCGCCTATACAAACTCTCTTTTTTTTTTACAACCACCGCGGCGCATGAGTGGACCGGCATCCCTCGTTGCCACTTGCGGTGGTGTCTGGACGCAGCCCGGGAAATGCCATTGGGGGGTCAGGCCTCCGTGGTTGTTGTTCGATAATAGGACACTCAGCAAATATCCACTCCTCTCCTGATGTAATTGTCCTACTGGGTTCTTCGTCTTCTTGGTTTTTTCGGTAAAGTCACGTAGATAGAAAAAATGAAAGTAAATAAAATAAAAAATGAAAAATAAAAACTACGACGTTTCGATCACAACATAAACGATCGTCATCAGGAGGAAAAAATTGGGGAAGGCCACCCAAGGCAAGCTGCGAAAGTTTTCTGTAAAAATATAGATTCTTCATCGTCTGTCCCTGCTGTGGTGGCAGATCCAAGGGGGGCCCAACGGTAGCGTAGGTGTCCATCCATGGTGGTGCTGCGTAGTTCACGAGCAAGCTCCCAGCACGTGGAGCGAAACGTCGGACATCACGCCGAAAAACGCGTCGAAGAGGCACGCTCCTCCGTTCGCTCATCCCACACAGGGCCGGAGTGAGATTGTGTAGGCCCCTGGGCTACAGGCACTGTGAAGCCCCCAGGAATATTTTCAAAAGGAAAACTAAATTAAAGAAAAATAAAATGTCTTTTTACAAGGATAACAACTGCAGCCCCTAAAGCCCATGCCTTAATCCGGCCCTGCTCACACAACGCGCCCTCTTACGCGACTTACTCGCTCAAAAATACCAGCGCCGCTCACGTGTACCGTACGCTGTCCTGCCCAGAGTACGCGCGGTCATGAGCGCGACTGGCCCCTGTGCCCACACACGACGTCTCAGACGGCACGCGAGCGCGGCCTTGAGTCTTCAACCCCATCTTGAACCCCAGGGGCGCCGTTCCCGGTCAGAGCAGCGATGATGGAGTGCCATGTCAGGGCCCATACGCGGCTGCCTCCGCTACTTAGCACGACGCTTAAGTCCGAGGAAGGAGGCCGCTGGTGGGTGCAGGCCCTGCACGTCGCTCTGAACTCCACCGACAACCACAGCTGGGGCAGGGGGGGAGGGGGGGGGCTGCAGGGTGGTGGAGCAGCGGTAACAGCTGTGCTTCACAGGAAGAAGGACCTGGGTTTGATACCCTGTGTGGAGTTGGTGAAAGTGATGTCGCTTGGTCTGCGTGGGTTTCCTCTGGGTTCCCATAGCTAAAACAACAATCAAACAACGTCGCTGGTATTGGGGCAAACGTCCCACTGCTTAAAAAAAAGTTCCTGCAACATCGCCCCCCGACTGCGCAAACCCCGGCAGGACCCTCCTGAAAACGAGTGGAGGCTGAATGAGGCTCTCCTGGGTGAACGAGCGTAAAAAAAAAGCAAGTGAAACTGCGTTTCCAATATTTGTAAATGTCTCTGTTCCACGTGAACTGCACGCTCCTCTTAATTACAGTCACTGCTATTCGCGTGCATTCAGACAGGTCAGAGAGTAAAACTTGCTTCAGCTGGAATTAGACTTAGGGGCCGTCCATAAATGACGTCACGCGATTTTGGACGATTTTTGATCCCCCCCCTCTTCGTCACACATCGTCACAAATGTCAGACCCCCCCCCCCCAGGTGCATGACGTCATTTATGGACGGCCCCTTAACATTTTACACAATAAAAAGGGACGTCTGTCGACGCGAACTAACATCATGAACACTCCATGCAATGTCCACACAGCGCTGTTCAAATACCTGTCGTGATCGAAGTGAACATCCTCGGAACAATGTGCGGAAAATACCCGTGAAGAGAATGGTCTTGCAATTTTAAGAATCTTGTAAAACATTTCCCAGCATATTTCCTCGATGGGGTTGGTGTTCTAGATTTGAAGTTTTCGTGACTGCAGGGATCCATACTCTTAGGTTCCTTCGGTAATGCCACGTAGGTAGAAAATTTTATAAATTCAATCACGACGTTTCGATCGCAACACAAGCAATCGTCATCAGGTGGGAAAACCACAGCAGCACTTCAGCAAAAAAGTTATTGCTGTGGTTTTGCCACCTGATGATGATTGCTTGTGTTGCGATCGAAACGTCGTGATTTATTTTATTTTCTACCTACGTGACTTTACCGAAAGAACCAAAGAGTATGGGGTCGTTGTTGTTGCAGGAAAACCATGCGCGCGCATATGCCGCAAAGCATTTGCCCGGGTGCGATCCGATGCAATGCCCGCAGGCAGCACTTGCAGTTAACAAAGACGCCACGACAGGATTTGAACCGGCCGGAACAGCGGGGGTGGATGTCCTGGTGGGACTGCTTCTCGTGACCGTGGCGTTGGCTAATTCATATTCCTTAGGAAAATCTCGCTTTGGGTTTTGGTGCTCATCTGTGAGCATCAGTAACTCACAATTTGCTATCTCTACAGCATTGGCTTTGTTTTTGTTGATTGATGCAAATGCTTCACTTCGTGCCGACTGCCAATGAGCGTGGATTTTTGTCCCTCCGCTGTTGAACATCGACGCGTTGTACGGGCCCGCGTTTTTTTTGTTGTCGCAATAAACCAAAATAATACAACAACAAAAACCCGATGCAAATGATGATTTAACATGGGCATAAATAACCATGCAATAGAGTTAAAAAGATCACGATTAATATGAATCTGTCAACTAAAGATCCATGAAAGCAACCATCGACAGCTAGGGGTGCACGCTTAACGCGTGTGCTCCGAAAAAGGGCCATTGCCCGAAACGTCGCCTACAACAAATTGTTCTTCTCACGGCCACAGTGTTATCGGCGATTTTGTTTGACTCCGTAGCGACACAATCCTGCGTGTGATCCTGCCGCACCAGTGGCTCGCACGTCGACGGGCCCCGACCACCGCGATGTCAGCAGCGCCTCGGGGACACCCGCAGTGCCCCCTGTCGGTCCGCGATACTTTCAACATCGGGGCAGTCCTCGGGTTACGAACACAACCAGTTGCGTTCGTAAGTAGAGGAACGGCCTGACATTACGATGCGAGACGAACTCGGCTCTTCGGCGTTGATGCGAACTCGCCGGGACACCCCCCCCACACCCCCCATACACCCCACACCCTCCCACACACCCCCCCACACACCCCCCCACACCCCCCACACACCCCCCCACACCCCCTCCCCACACACACCCCCCCACACCCCCCCCACACCCCCCACCCCCCCCCCCCACACACTCCACACCCCCCCACACACCCCATACACCCCACACCCCCCCACACACCCCCCCGCACCCCCATACACCCCCCTCACACACCCCCACACATCTCCGCACCCCCATACACCCCCCTCACACACCCCCCACACACCCCCCCCCCACACACCCCACCGAAACCCCTCGCATCCCCCACACCCCCAACACCCCCCATCCCCCCCACACCCCACTCCCCCACGGCCTTCATAGGTGCTCGCTAACAGCACTTGCCCCAACAGTCTGTCACAGGCTATACGGGGGATCTTTGTCTGTGGTGGTGTCACGGCGGGGAGACTGGGGGAAAGGAGAGCGAGGGAGAGAGAGAAAGCCCCGGTGCGCTGTAGACGACACGCATCTGGGGTAACGCGAAGTGGAAACTCTGTCGAGCTGAAGGCTTAATTCGCGTAATTGCGCTCATTTCCCTCGAAGCAACTTCGCAGAGCCCCGTCGCTCTGCTCAGAACGAAGCCGCCGCGCGTCCTGGACCAGAGCCCAGAGCGAGCGACTCTTTCAGCGGCACGGGTCCGGGACGAAACGTCAAAAACCCCGCCGGCCAGATACGGCTCGCCAAGCGACAACCCCCGCTGCGTGCGACCGCAGCGACGGAGTCATCAACCCGCCGCTGACCGGCGTGGTGAAGTATGGCCAAAGCAGCCACATGGCGCGGGGAGATCTTAATTAAATAGTGAATTCCCAAAGTCAATTAATTTAATTACTGTAAACATGTAAATACACGCAACGATAGCGAACATTTTGAATGCACACAACGGGCAACATTTTCACTCCGAACACTCCCAACTATAATCATCATCATCATTATTTAAGTTTATTGTCGATTGTAGTGGATGTCAATGCGGACATACTACACTTCTTATTTTTATTATTCTTCTTTGGGTCTTTCGGTAAAGTCACGTAGATAGGTTAAAAAACTACGACAAGCGGACGTTTACTTGTGTTGCGATCGAAACGTCGTCGTTTTTTGTTATTTACTTTGAACCCATCTACGTGACTTTACCGAAAGACCCAAAGAACATGCATTCCTCCGGTAACGAAAGCTTTACGTCAACGTCTCTTCTTCTTTAGTACGGCCGCTGTTGTCGATGCAGGAGCATCAACTACAATGCCACATTCAGCCGGCCAAGCCCAGACGGCCGCGTCCATGAGCAGCGTGGTGGCACGACTGCTTCTCGGGTGCAACATTCACTTCGCAACAACGAGCATCCGAGCGCTACCTTGCCGTGTGGCTAACGGCAACCCCAATGGTGTCGCTGATGTTGCTTCGTCGCCTGTCGCTATCACGAGCCGCTCGACAGAGTGAGAGCGCGGGCAGGGCCCCCTGGCTTTCGTGACCCGGCTACTGAGACGATCTTCGTCGCGTCTTCATTCGAGACTCATTCTCTCCGGAGCCTTCCGGGAGAAATCTCAACCTGCCACTCGGGGGGGGGGGGGGAAGTCAAGTGGGAAGGAATCGACTGCGCGTGGCCAGAGTTGACGAAGCTTCGTGGGTTAGTATTTTAATTTTGGCGTGAATTACGTACACGGGGCAGGTAACGAAATGCCACCGCGATAGGCTGCACCGCGCAAATCGAACGTAGCGTGCGTATCAAACTTTCTCGGACCACTCAGGCCGATGCAAACATTCACTCAGCCCCCCCCATCCCTCTCCCCCCCCCCCACCGCTGGTGACAAAACGCATTCACTTTCTCTCTCTAAAGAGCCGTAATACTAAATGAGTAATTTTATCGGGAGATTAAAAAGCATGTTTTTGTAACGCAGCTATAGCGTTTTTTTAGGGAGGGCATTTCAATGTTAGGAGGGTGAGGATAGTTGAATCATGGTAGTTCAGCTGACGTTTTCTTAATTGAAATATCGTACGCAAAATGTTAACCAATGCCCGAAACAAAAGGCATAATTAACGTTGCCATTATTTGTGTGGATCAGCCTGCGTTTGTGTCGCAGTCCCACTCTCTCGCTGTGTGTTTCAGAGCGCGATTGAACTGGGTCCGCACGGTGTCTACGGAACAGCTGATCCACCGGCTGCGCGGCGCGTTTTCAAATCTCGCGAGTCGCAGCCCGCCGCCTCGCGATTCATTGGGGTGAAGGGGGGAACGGAAGAGGCATTCCTACAGCTCAGGCGTAGTGCTGCAGTCTATAAGCGCGGTCTCCCGCTAGCACGGTTGGCTACGTACGGCGCGAAAGAAGTCCCACAGACGTGCAACGGCGCTCTCTCCTATTGCGGTCCAAAATCGGTGCATCGCCTAAGCCACTTAAAAGGCTATCGGGAGGCTACGAATGCGCCAATTATCAACCATATATTCGCGCAAAGAAGTCGGCTTACCTTGTGACCTTCTGTGAAGAAACTCATAGTTATATGTTACTCATCGTGATCACGACAATCATGATTGCGACGAGGATGGCATTCATGATGACGATTTCCAGAATGGTAATGATCACGTTCAACAGCAGTATCGCATTAATCGTCACGGCCAACATCATAATGATCAATAATCGATGGGTGGGTTAGGCCACGTACTATCTGAGCAAATTTGTGTCGTTAAGATTCTTCACCGGAGGCAAACTAATTAAATGTTTACGAGCCTTTAAGGCGCCAGATATAATCGTTACAGCTCACTCACTCAATGAGTTGAAGATCTGTTCTCACAATCAACGTTCATATCTCAATCAGATACAGCGGCGTTTCGTTCGGCCGCAAAATATTCCCTACGCGTACGATCATCGTCGCAATCATCACGACGAGATCACAACCGCGATTATAATCGGGCAGCGTCAGCGTTCGTCAACAGCCAGCGTGATCACGCTCGTATCACCACCGCCGCAGCGACCCGTGCGGGCTTCGCGAGTGGGTGAAGTTGCACACTCACGCGTCTGGCTGCGTGTACAGATCCACCGCGTAACCGAAGTAGGAGCCGGGTGGCCCCGCGTACTCCACGCCCGTCGTCGTGTCCAGGTTGAATCCCCAGCCCGGGTGAACGAGACCACTCCACGGCACGCTGAGCCGCAGCAGCAGAAGCGGCAGCACTCGTGCCATGGTCGTTGTAGACACTCTGCGCTCAGGGTGCGCGCTGCAGCAGGAGCAGCGGTTGCTTGAGGGGGGTCGTAGTCGAGCCGATCGCGGCTCCTACCCAGCGTAGCCCAACCCCTCCACACACCACAACCCCCAATCTCGTCCCCAGCACCCCCCCCCCTCTCCCACCGCCACCACCGCCACGTGCGGGCAGCCTCGCCTAGCCCGGGTCGCTCTGGCTGCTGGGGCAGATTGGGGTCAGAGTTGGATTCGTCTGCTGTCCAGCACCGACCTCACACAAGCAGACACGTGCACACGCATTTCTTATCGAAGGTAAGGAGGCGAAAGTGCTCGCTCACGACACTTGCTGGCGGAAGGGACACGTCATCAGAGGGGGCCCTAGAAAAGCTCCTCTGGGGGGGGGTATATTGGTCTACTCTTCCTCGCTGGCCAGAGGTCAAGGGAGAGGTGGGGGTACCCACACTTTATCCCACCACAACGCGACCTGCCAGTCGACTGACGGTCTACTGCTGCGTGGACAAGCGGGGAGTTCATTATTGCGCCTTTTGTTTCAGCTGCCGCGCCCGAAGATCGAATCCACGACATCTGGAATGAAATTCCAGTGTGCCCAAACATTTCAACACGACAGCAGCGACGAATACGCCTGAGTCTGCTGATGACGCCCCAACAGAGTTGAAGCCAGTCTAGAGCGTGCTCGTTTTATAAACACGTGCTGCTGAGGATGGTTCTGGAAAGCTCACGGGGCTAATGCTGAGACCAGCAGAGGTCTGTTAGAATGCTTCAAGGCGTCAGTGAATGCGTGCGGCATATGCAATCGTCGCATCTGAACGCATCGGCTGATGCCCCGTGAGGTTTCCGCAGCAAAAATTCGCATCTCAACGTTATACGGCCCGTGACCGTGCGCGTGCGTGTGACCTCGTCATTTCGTGAGTCGTTGCTTGAGTCGCATTCCTTTTATCCGGTGTCCGTAGGCCTGGAAGCGAATTAGGAGTGGAAATGCAACAGGACGCTAAATGGCACCAGCGCGTGCAGAGGCGGTGCTCACAGATTGCGGCTCTGTTAGCAGCTAAGGCGGTCAACATCGTTGTTTTTTGCATCTCCCGGTATTCACCGCATGAAAGAAACGGTTACCGCTTTTACAGCACAGATAATAATAATAAAAAAAAACTCGCACACATTCGTGAATAACACCGTGGCCTTCAAAGGAAAACATAACAGCTGACGTTTCGGGAAATGACTCTTCTTCGTGGCACATGCTTGTACACCACCACTGCCAACGCAGCATCGCCACATATAATTTGCAATGCACGCATAGAAATGTCCCCAGCATAGCGGGGTAAACATTTGGAAGCGTCTTGAAAGAATACACGCTAAAGATGTTGACACTTTCAACTGAGGAATGAATGCAGCTGCCAAAGTGGTGGTGGTGTTAATGGTTTATCAGCGCACTATACTTGTCATCCAGAGCTCGCCCGTTTGACTCCATCTCCTGAGTCGGCAATTTAAACCGTGGGGTAGATGTATATATTTTTAAATCGGTGCATTCGTGACGACAAAATCAAATTCCCAGCATTGTACCGCTTTGCTGCGTGCAGACTTGTTGTCTTATATTTAGCTGGTCACCTCACATCTCATTCTTAATGTTTTATGCACGCAAATTAAACTTTGTTTTTTAATTCATGCCGCTTCCTGGAAAGAAAAAAAGAAAGAAACAAAAAAACCTCCCCCCCCCACCACCACCCCAGTTCATGACAGACGTGATGAGCTCATGATTAAATGCGCGGACATTGGCCGGCACAATCCCACTGCCCGCAGCGTTCCACTCGGCACCCGTTCCGGATGCATTTCCGCGTGGCCTCTCCCAATGAGCGATACAAGCGACGCCTGTGCCGTGACCCCCCCCCTCTCTCCCCTGGGGCAGCTGTCAATTCACGCGACTGCGACCCAGCCCGCAGTTACTCTCAACGGCGCCTCTCGTGACTTCCCTGCGGGGATGTTGCACGCCGAGTCTTGGGGGCGGTTAAAAGGGGCCTGTGGCTGAACCCGCACGTGCAGACCAACGTCTCTGTCTGCCCGTGTGAGAAATTAAACACGCACCCATGCCACTCTTCTTGAGACCAAATCGCCCGGAATGCGCCCAGTCTCGTCATATATCGGCGGCCAAGCTGTGGGTTGAGCCCGGACAATGCTTGGATGGGCAACCATCGCCACAAAGACAAAGATCCCCTCCCCGCTCGTATAGCCTTAACTGACTTTTTGGGGCAAGTGCTGTTAGCGAGCGCGTGTGAAGAACCGTCACGGCACGCGAACGGTTGGGTGGCCAGCACCACGCCCGGCCGTCTTTGTCTCCCTAGTGACGATGTTTAAACACCGCACCGGGTAACTAATTTGAGGCTGAGTCGACCTACACACACACACATATGGCCATCGAGGGGGCTACGCGGGTTGGCAGCACAAGGGCAGCGCAGTAAAAATCCATCGCTGTGCTGCACAGGATTGTTGGTGCTTCCACGTAGACTGCACGCGTTCCCAGACTTTACCAAACCGCACCGACCAGGCTGGTGAAGGCAGGTCAAGTAGCACTCACGTCCAGCACCGACGTGGAGCAATGCCGGATTATCCCAGTAGCAAAAGTAGCTACGTATGCTACGGGCCCCGCAATTCCAAGGGCCCGCGCTAAATGCTTTCAAGCTATCAATTCCGGTTCAGGATTTCGCACTTGCTCTATTACTATAGTACTATACTGCCTTCAACTTTTATGAACGACTGGGTGTTTAAGGTTAGCGATTTGTCGTATTATCTGGCTGTATAGCAAATGAAAAAATGCAATTACTTTACTGTGCAAGTAAAAAATGTGTTTTCATATTTATGTTTAAATTAAATTATTATTTTTATTAATTAATAACATATGCTATAGGCCCGCACTAGCTTAATCCGGCACTGGCGTGGACCCCCCCCCCCCCCCACATAGGCATCATCCAGCAGTGGAGTGAGAATGAGGGCTTGTAGGCAGTGGTCGCATGCGGCCCTCGGGGAGAGGGCTTTGGGCGCAGCAGCAGCGCCCCCTGTGGGCCACGCGCGGTGCGGCCACAGCCACTGGGCGGGGGGGGGGGCAGAGCGACACTCGCTGCGGGAGTGACAGACATGGGGGGTGGCTCGTGCCCCCCCCCCCCCCCCCCAATGATCCGATCGAAATCCCTAATTTCGATCGGATCATTGGGGTTTATTAGTAATAAATCGGCATTTTGCGACCGCCATTGCCACTGTGTAGCATATTATTACGCGCGAGGGACTCTATGAGATGATAGGACAATAGTCCGAGTCCATAATTGGAAATAAGTAACGGCAAAGCAGTTATAAGTGACTCAGAATTGTGCGCAGTTGCGTATACAGCACACGACTTCCCTGAAGGCATCAACACCTTCAGCGAGCGCGATGCCGATCACACAACGCGGTTCGAATTCGACCCTCGATCGATGGCTGCGCCATCGCCGCACACATTGCTGGAGAGGTTCCCCTCCTACCATTGGTGACAGGCAGGGAGGTCTATCATCATCGATAGGGGGACTACTGATGAGTCGTCATCATCAGCAGCAGCATGGCAGGTCTATCAAGTGAATCGACCCGTTCAGTTCCAATAGACGCCCGCTAACAGCTCCGAGGCCGAGACAAATGATGAAAATGCGGAGTGGATCATTTCGAGCCACGTTGGACTTGACAGCTTTTGCGGTCTTGATTTGAAGCTTTCGTGACTGCAGGAATCCAGCCATACTCTTTGGTTCTTTCGGTAATGTCATGTAGCTGAAAATAACATACAAACAACTAAATTAAATCACGTTTCGAAGGCAACACAAGCCTCCGTCATCAGGTGGAACTGACGGAGGCTTGTGTTGTTTCCTGATGACGGAGGCTTTTGCTGTCTCCGAAACGTCGTGATGTAAGATTGCTTGTGTTGCAATCGAAACGTCGTGATTTGTTTTATTGTATTTCTAACTACGTGACTTTACCGAAAGAAGCAAACAGTAAGCTTTTGCGGTCTATTCCAAAAAAGGCTGGAGACTGTTCGGCAACAGCTACCAGTGTCTCAAGCGATGTAACCGATGCCTGTACAGCATTACAGAGCACATCCGGCTCGCTGGAGTCTGATATATTTATAATGCAGAATTCCCTCGTTGATGTGAAGCTTTCGTGACTGCAGGAATCCATACTCTTTTGTTCTTTCGGTAAAGTCACGTAGGTAGACAAAAGAATAGATCACGACGCTTCGATCGCAACACAAGCAATCGTCATCAGCTGGGACAACCACAGCGATAAATACAAATCGAAACGTCGTGATCTATTATGTTTCTACCTACGTGACTTTGCGTAAAGAACCAACGAAAATTGATTCCCTCGTTATTCGCGAACTTGCTTTCCGCGATTTGGGCTGTCCGTGAAAAGCATCTGGAACTCTGCGCGACTGCATCGAGAGACAGAGATACAGTGACGAGATGAAGGTAAGTACGTTTGTAACTATTCTTTAATGCGTTAATATAAAAAAAAATTTTATTAATGGTGACAGTATTATAAACGATGTTTTTGTGTTATGATAATTTCCACGTATTTAATAGCTAATTTTCACACGTAGGCTTTCGCGAACAATATCATCCATAACAGATGTGTTTTTTTGGGTTAGATAGCGTAAATATATAATTGTGTCGTTAAAACCCGCCCCCACCCGACACAGCCAACTAGTAACATGCCAATTCGTCACTAGTACAGCACTAACCGGTGTGTTGGAGAGCCAAGCTACAACATTTACAATCTTAGTACGACGTTTCGCCAGTAATTACAACTAGCTTCATCAGGCGACAGCCAGATTTGTGAAGTCCACCTGTTTCGTTCCTTATATAGAGGTGTAAATGTGGTGACCACGCTTCTGCGCTCTTGCGCAAAGGTAAGAGGGGGATTAATGAGCCAACGTACATTATGCATGCGCATTATGCGAGCCCTTTGAACTTGTCCTTCCTGTCTAGTGTATTAAAATAGCCCTACCAACGGTAATCCCTCATGAAGTACGCTGCCCTTCATAGGCATGCATTTAAATAATGTATTATTTGATTATTCGCTTCCACTCAGCACTAAGGCGGTAGCTATCCGAACGGTTAAAGTTATTTTTATTTCTTTCAATTTCGATAGATTCTCTCATTACTCGTGGCCAGTAGTAGCTAGTTTTGCATAGAAATTCAACATCACAATCAATTGAGTGCCTTTGTTGGCACGCGTGTTCTGCTCGTGTATGTATTTATTTAAGTTAATTCGTTTCGTGGGCCAACATCATTATCCGCGAAATGTACTATTCACGAGCATCTCCGGAACGCATCTCTCGCGAATAACGAGGGAATAGTGTATACAGTTGGCCGAATGTTAATAGATCGGATATGTAAACATATATATATATAAAGTTACACCACGCACAAATACTGCATCTGAGTGTGGGCAGATATGGTCGAATGTTCGACGTTGTGCTGCACGTAAAATGATTCTATTTGAGGTTCGACCGCTCTTTAAACGAAACGTTTATTACAGAACACTACAGACATTCTCGGCACACACAATCCACATGAAGGGCACACGTGCATTGAATCTGTGCCTGATTTGTTATCCCCACGTGGGGCACGGGTTCATGCAGTGGTGCTGTGGCTATCCTGCCGGCTCCTGCAGGCCGCTGTTGCTGCTGATGCCCTTGGGTCGTACAAAACTGGGCGCTGCCAAATTCAAGGAGCATAAACCATCAACATGAACCATCAACATGAACCATCAACATGAACCATCAACATGAACCATCACGACGCGAACTCCGGTCATCCCCGCAGTGGCTTTGGGCTAATCATCGAACGAAGATCGTGCGCTTTCAGATGCGCTTGTGGCCGTCTGGAACGCTCTTCCTTCCGATATTAGGAAGCCACTGAAGCTATGCACGTTTAAATAATCTAGATTTAAAACTTTTTTCTTTAGAACTTCTGTTTGTGTTTAGTTTGTTGTCCTTCCGCGCACCTCCGATTAGCACGGTTGGCTATGCAAGGTGCGAATTAAAATTACTGTGTACACAGTGATTTGAAAACGCACACATATTCAATGATAAAACGTGTGCATTTGTGCCATTCCTTCACATAAAGTCCTGGTCACAAAAGCAAAGTTTGTGGAGAATAATAGCAATTTTCTATACTTTTGAGGCATAAGCAATTAGAAAATAACACTTACTACCCAGGAACAAAAATCGTGTTACAGAGTGAAATCAACATACACATAGACAAAGGCGTACACAAAAGTGGTCACCCTATCCTCTGACTATTGAGGGGTGAAAAAAACACGTGGTTTCCGATTGTACAATGTGTTTTGTTCAACATTGTCCGACGTTTCACTCGATGTGCTGGGAGCTCCTGGAATTTAATAGTGCAGTTTCACTTCTGGGATTGAATCGTTCTGTTTAACTTCTGGGAATGAATAGTGCAGTTTCGTTTCTAAAATTGAATAGTTCAGTTTCACTTGTGGGATTGAATAGTTCAGTTTCACTAAATGTACCGGGAGCTTCTTCAGAAACTGAAGCGTTCGGAGGGAGAGAGAGCCACACAACAGCGAAGACACACGCAGTAGAAAGAAGAAAAAATACTGCAGATGCGGCTGGGAACCGTGGCGGATGCCACCCCCCCCCCCCGGCAGAGGCGCATGGGGGGGGCAGGGTCCTGCCCCCTCGTTGCCGCGACACCAACGTGGCCTCGCCGCGATCCTCAAAATGGACCGTTCATAAATGACGTCACGCGCCTAGGGGGGGGGGGTCAGACATTTGTGACGATGTGTGACGAGGGGGGGTTGAGAAATGTGACGTCACATCAAAATGCGCAACTTTAAATAAATATAGACAACACGTTCTACTTAATTAAATATACTTTTTAATAAATGTTTTCTCCTACAACATCAGAGTGCAGCGGCACATTAAATACGCACTACAATGACAATAGTTTTGTAGGGGTCTTACGGAGGAGATATGTGTAGAGGTGATATGTATGGGATCGTATGAGAAACTAGCACAGTGGGCGGGGCTTCGTGAGCACACGGGAGGGTGCTCGCAACGACGTCCGCACAGGGCCACCCCAGCGGGGAGGGGTTCAAGATATAAGGGGATGAGCCGGAGGGCTCAGGGCAGAATGTGTTGGTAACTCTTGAAGATTGAAGACTGCCTAGTGAGAGCCCTGGTCTCCCCTGAGACGCCGCCCTTGTAAGGGCCGCGCAGGACCGAGCCAGTGGCGGGGCCCCGTGAATCAGAGCTAGGACTCTGGGACTCCGGGTGCCGTAGCCCGACTCACCAGTGTCGGGCCAGACAGCCTCCCCTAGCCCAGAGATTGGAGGATTAAGAAGCAGGTCAGGATAGATAGCCGTGTGTTCCCAGCTATCCGGGTGAGGGGGCCGTTACCCCCTTCAGTATTAAGTATCCCCTGTGCATTGTAAATAAACGTCAGTGTGCCTCAACCCCGGGTGTCGATCTGTATTCGACGGTACTACAGTTTAAAGCGATTTGAAGCATGTTTCATATTTTTTCGTAGGGGGGAGGTCTGGCTTTTTGTGACGCCGTGTGACGAAGGGGGGGGGGGGGGTCAAAAATCGTCCAAAATCGCGTGACGTCATTTATGGACGGCCCCAAACGCGGCTTCACCACAGCGAGGGCGGGCGGGTTGTGAGTGGAAGTGTGGAAGTGTTAGCGGCGCACCGGTGCGGCCCCCCCACACCACGGCCCCCATCAGCGCCAACTGCGCCGTCCTCCTTCGCAGACGCAGTTGGCGTTTGCGCGAACCGCTGGCGACTCTCCATGGGAAGCTGCTTTTGATTCCACAGCTGTCTGCGTTCCCATTCGAACGTGTGACACGAGTCACACACAGAGTGTGTGTGTGTCGACGCCACCGTCCGCACAAGCAATTATTCGGGAAATGAATCGAGGAACCCGTCCGACCAAGTCGAGGAGGCGAGTCGAAATCTGCCTTTAGGAACACGGAGCCAGTGGCCATCGGGCTTGGGTTGCTACGCGGCAAGAGATTTGCGAAGTGTTCAGCCGCTCGCAGCGTTCGTCTTCCCACTCTGCTTCGACATCGCGAGAACTAATTTATAGCGAACAAAAAAGTCGCTTATTTCTACACCGCGCACCGCCGCTGTACCGCCAACACGTTCACGTGGAGGTGATTTCCATTGCACCTGGGCAACTCCCCCCCCCCTGCTCTCCCTCCACCGCTAGCCGAGAGCTCTTGTACAGCCAGACGCCTCGTGAACACAGAGAGAAAGAGAGGCACCAGCATCTCACAGGAGCGAGCACACGTGGCGCGTGGCCCGGCATGGGCACATCAGCAGCACCACCACCCCGGGGCTCCGAGCCGCGTGCGGTGGCTCTTTGGCTACCCCCCTTGCGGACAGCCGTTTTTTGCTTTGATTTAAGTAACGTAAATCGTAAAGACATTGAACGTAAAGATAATTGATTGAACATGGCAGGGAATGGGGTCGGTATGGGATGTCTTGGTGACGACAAAATGTACAAGAGTGAAACTGTAGCGTTAAAGAATAACTAAGGCGGAAAAACACGACAGACGCAGTTTATTCCATCGCCTATTTTGTTTACTTAAGTCAGAATTTGTTATCTGCTGTATGCCCGCTGCGGTGTTTCTGTACAAGTAGCTCTGCGTGTGACGCGGCTCTCAAACAATGTTTTGGTTAAATACAAAACTAAAACAACGTGTCCTCCTCTCCTTTGAAAGGTTGGCGACCCCTGAGCAGCACGTGACGAACGCACGTGCTCTCGGATGGTTTAAAGTCTGTGTGAGATAGAAACAAGTGCTTTCTTCTCCTCCCTATTGCATATATCATTCGTGTTATGTAATGCGTGCCACGTGCGCACGGCACGAGTCGTAACTTAGTGCATACTCCAGGCTTCACTTATTGGGGAGTCCTTTTGAAGGTAACTTTCATTCGGTTTGCAGCAACATTAGGCAGTGTTTAATTTCCGCGAAAATGGTCTGGAACTCTGTGCTGGCATTTATATTGGCCCTCGGCTGCATCCGTCTCACCGTATTTTGTCGCAAACCTGTTCAGAGGATTCTAAGGTTACCTTGTACTCTGGTGACTCTAGTGGTAGTGCCTTACGCCAACAATCACGACTCCAAGAAAGCCTAGCAGTGTTCAGGAAGATGTTTAGGCATTAATCCCATTCATGTAGTAGTTTGATAACAGCGTAAACTACGTAACAGCTTATTGAGATTACATAGCTACAGTTTGTTCTCGACATGACGTGGGCGGATATATCATACACATTTACAACATTGTACAAAGTAGAATGTGGCCCAGGATCTCAGCATTGCTCCATCTTCCGAGCTGCACGGCCTCCAACGTGCATCGTGTTAACGTCACGGGGCATGGGGGACCCTCAGCAGTGTTTGCATGTGCCTGCAGTGGGTACCCTTGGCAGACACCTCGACTTAATACCGAGTGTTCGCACTGCGTTGACAATACAGGTAGTCCTCTACTTACGATGGAGATGCGTTACGACGACCCCATCGTAAGTCAAAAATATCGTAAGTCGAAGATGGCCTAGCCTACCCCGGAGTCTTAAAGAATTGTGATAATTTAGTAAAACAGAGCAATTTATCGTGGTAACCTTAAAATGAAATCGCTAAAGCTACGTATCATGCATGCATTGAACTATCGTAACGTATCATATTGTACTGTACTCACCAAGATTCTGTCCGTCGTCTGCACACTTGAACGATGTTAGGTTGTTGATGGCAATTTTGTCGAATCGCCATCGTAAGATCGAAATATCGTAAGTCGGACCCCATCGTAACTCGGGGACTACCTGTACTTGCAGCGCAAGATGTACATGCTGCAAGAAATGCCACACCCATGCAGAATGGTAGCGGTGGAGGCTGGGCAGGGTTTTCCATTCAGACTGGCTTCCGTAAGCATTCTGCTACTGGGGTGTTCGTGATAACGGCTTTATTTGGGGTGAGATGGCTCAGAGAAATGACATTACCTGACTCTATTTAAGACCAGAAACAGGAAGACTTTTTCACAATTCTGGCTGATAACCTGATGAAGATGGTTGTAATCACCAACGAAACGTCGTACTCAAATTGTACATTTTGTGGGTTTCCTCTCCAACACACAACCGGTGTGCTGAAGTAGTCACTAATTGGCACGTTTTCTTTACGTGACAAACCCCTTATTAATTGGCTGTGTCGGGTGGTGGTGAGTTAACGACACATTCATATTGACGCGATCTAATCCAACAACAAGAAATCCTTCATCGCTAATATTGGTCGCGAAAGCCTACTACGTATTTAACCTACTGGGGTGTGTTATTGTTGTTTTTATTTACAACCGTAATTGCATTATGTGCCACCCACAAATTAAGATGTTAAGCAATCAACGGTAGCTTCAGTGAAATCCTCACACAACAGCGGCGTTTTCACGGGAGCCGTTTTAAAATGCATTTCTTCCACCCGCTGTCAGCACCAATCGTCCCACACATATGCCGACACTCTGCCTTGCCTGGCGCATGGGTCGGAGGCCTACGGGGGGGAAGGGGAGGGAGGGAGTCTCTGGGTGTCTCCTTGATTTTTGTTCCTGGGTAGTAAGTGTTATTTACTAATTGCTTATGCCTCAAAAGGATAGAAAATGGCTATTATCCCCACAAACTTTGCTTTTGTGACCAGGATTTTACATGAAGAAATTACACAAATGCACACCACGTTTTCTCATTGAAAATAGGTACATTTCAAAATATCACTGTCCTGGTCACAAAAGCAAAGTTTGTGGGGAATAATAGCCATTTTCTGTAATTTTGAGGCTTAAGCAATTAGGAAGTAACACTTACTACCCAGGAACAAAAAATAATAATACATTTGTTACACAGTGTTATAATGAAGTGTATTATTAACTTTGTTTTTGTGTCCTGGTCACAAAAGCAAAGTTTGTGGGGAATAATACTAGCCATTTTCTGTAAATTTTGAGGCATAAGCAATTGGATAATAACACTTACTACCAAATATGTTTTTGTTACACAGCGTCCGTCTTCCCACTTTGCAGCCTGCGCTGCGTACGCAGTCCTGTGGCGAGTGTTCCAGCTGCTGCCCTTTAAATGCCGCGTCAACACTGCGCTCATTGCATCGCCCCTTCCCACCTCGTGCCAACAATCACCACCACCACCAAGTGCTTATTAGACATGTTGGCCCGGTAACTAGTTTCTTATTGATGTATTAATGGTTGCGCGGTGGTGAGTGCACTGCGTCATGAAACCGGCAAGCCGAGTTCGATTCCCGGCCATGGCTTACATCAGCGGCGAGTGATGTCTGAGCCAGTCCTGGGCATACCCCCCTTCACCACCTCGCACCGACCAGTTAGGTGAAATTACAGTCAACCAAGCCTCATAACCGATACGGCGTACGGAGTACTTCATCCAGAAGTGGTTTGACAAATGGCCGTATAAATTAAACATAGTTGGAGTAACCGGAGTTGTCTAAATCTTCATTTTAATCTTCATATTTACTTTGACCAAAATTGCACGAAACACAGAAACACTTCCCAGTCATGAGAGCGAATGGCTGCACGTGCCTATTTTGAAGATGCTTTTTTTGTTTGTTATTCTCCAAATGGGAGCCCAGCGATGTGCTGCCGGCCTTCACGTTGTCAGCGAGGCCATGGCCACAGGCTAACGAGGCGAGAGACACGTGACCTCGTCGTCGTCGTCGCCCTCGTTGGTGACACTTTTGACAGGTGGCGACGAGGGGACGTGGCGAGGAGCTTTCGCGTGGCCACCCCTTCTGCGCCCGCAGGCCGGAAGACGTGCGATGACAAACGTCTGTCGCCGTGCAGAAACCGTAACCTCGCCCTTCGCAGATGGTCGGGTTTCATCAGGGACAACGCGAAATTAAACAAAACGCAAGACACCCGCGCGGAGAACGGGGCTGCCAAGGCTGGGGTGCGGAGGGTCTTGTCCCACGAGTCCAATCGGGATCTGGTATCAGTGACACCTCCAAACCACGCACACATCCAGACCGAAATAGGCAGAACAGGTCCCGCCAAGGTCACGTTAAGAGTTTGTTTACATCTGCAGTTCAACTCCTCTCGTGCGAGACGTTGTGGAGAGACAGTTGTGTGTTTGTGGATATACGGATTTGCGGATAGTGGAGGCGGTTGCGTGATACTGGAATGCGTGGATGTGCTACGAAAAAAAAAGTGAAGCCAAATTGAAGAACCTGGACACAAAATCCTGAAGACTTCGATGACTTCGTTAAAATTCTGACATCTGCTGCAAAAAACAACAACATCCCGAGCGGGTATCGGAGAAAGCTCTACCGCCACTTTGGCAACACAGAAACAGAGCAAGAGTTTATCAGAAGTGGCGACCGAGAGAAGGGTACTACACTGCTGCAGTCCCTGATCTCCGTCACTGCAGATTTGGACTTCACTCACTCCGGCCATCAACCCTGGCAGCTGCTCCAGAAGCCGGGTACCTCAAAACCAACAGACCAGAGACCGCCACCAACCACAGCGGACGCCGTGGCTGCCCACGCGCCGCTGTCCCCGCTCAAAGGCACCGATGGACAAGCACAGCTGACGAGCTGTCCGCAAACAACTCACCAACTCTCCGCCACCAACATTACTTTGAGTCAACTACCGCAAGCGACAGATCTAACGAGGCCAAATTCACGACCGCTGAAGTGGAAGCGGCCCTCAGGGCCACAGAGTCCAGCAAAGCACCGGGATACGATGGCCTACGTCCCGAGTTGCTAAAGAACCTGGGACTTGATGGACAACGATGGCTTGCAAACAATCTTCCCGGTCACACACAGGACAGGCAAAATCCTGAAAGCATGGAAGCAAGCCAAAGTCATTCTGAAACCCATAAAAAGTCACAAGACTCCATCCAGCTACAGGCCAATAGCCTCCTTGTCCTACACCTCTAAGCTGATGGAACATGCTCCATGCTTGTCAGACTTACCCCCCATTATCGATCATACGCTGCCTTCCGAATGAGACGGATTTCAAACTGTCTGTAGCTGCTGCGGGTAGATGGTTGCCGTCACCACCATCATAGAAGCCAGTTTCCAGCGTCAGCAGAAAACTGTCACAGCAAATGAATGACCTCTGTGCTGCCTATGACACCGTTTGGCATCATGGCCTGCTGCTGCTGGTAGACGGTCAATATCATCCGACGCCGTGGTACTCTTCACCTAATCGACGCAATGCTCAACAACCGAACTTTCAGGGTGAACACCTCGCTGGTGAACACAGTCGCAAGATAATTACGAAGTGGCCTCAACTCAAGGCTCGCCGATGCTAGCACCGTCACTATTTAACACTTATATATGTAAGTGACCTGCCATGCAATGCTGTCCTGAAGCCCTCTCGTAGCTAACAGACCTCGGCATTGGCATTAAGCTCTTGAACATATTGCCGCATAACAGAATATAACAGTTAATGTTGAAATTACTACACTGATGTCATCCAATCCGAACTCACCCTAAGGTGCATCAATAAGGCAATGCATGGAAACTCGTGCTCTCCCACACTTTATTTGTTTTACAAGGTAAGGCCCACTGAGCTGTATAGCACTTTTTCAGAAGCGACATGGCCACAAATGATAGCTCAACGAAGTGGCTTATCGCGTGGTCATGTATAGCAGCCAAATACTCTAAAAGCATGTTTCTTAATGTGGAAAGAAAAACCGGAGGACCCGGAGAAAAATCCACGCGACCACGGGGAGATCGTGCAAACTACAAATATACAGGCGTCGTCAGGGCCGGGATCGAACCCGTGGCCTCCTGTACACCGGGCGAGGTAGTTAACATCTCCGAGCCACCACAGTGCCCACCACGAGTGCCGTGGCAACGACGCGCTTCTCAGCATGGCTGCTGCTGCTGCGGCTGCCGCCGCCGCCATTTGCTGGGCTTCCAGGTGCTGCTGTTGGGGTTGCAGTGCGCCGACCCCTCTGGCAGTAGCTCCACAGACTCCACGCTGAACACCGACAGCGCTGCATTGCAAACCGCACGGCATTCGGATTAATGCCGAACCTTCGATTAGCACGGTTGGCTACGTACGGTGCGAAAGAAGTTCTCAACATACAAACAAGGTACAATGCAATGTCTGGGCTTCGATCTGCCACAGTGCTTCGATTCTCAAATGCTGAGATAGTATGGAAACCTGGTGATGACGACAACATCAACGACTCTGTAACACTGTAAGGGTAGACACATTTTCACATAAATAAAAGTTCACTGAAGCAACAAAAACAAAAAACAATCCTCAGCAGCAGCAGCAGGCCCATCATCATCCTCATCACAATCGGCTCTTAACCGGTGGTCAAAGCGATTCCCTGTAAGCTTGACGACATAAGGCAAGTTCCTTGCCAACGTCCGTGGTTGCATGCACCTGTGCTGGTCGCTCTCGTAGGTCGTACCTGGTGCAAGTGTGTATCAGAATCAGATTTGTGTATACTGGAGGAATCCGATAAGCTATTAAGCTCTTTTTCACAGATGTCGAGTCGGGGCGGGTCAGAACGTAACAACAACAAACAACACAAAGACATCAACACAGGTTGCACAGCTTTCACCCCCAGTGCTTTGGAGGCAAGGGTTGGTGAGTTACACAGATTTATGAAACTTAAAACCTGCGGTGCTTTAAGATGGCCAGGAGATGGCAGTGGAGCAAGTTTAAGATGGTATGACAACAAGCAGAAGGCGGCAGTACAGCAAGTAGATTCGTGGACCTTGGGAGTTGCACAAATGGCAACATCATCGGTGAGTATCCGATGAAATGCAACTGATATTGGCCAAACATCCCAATGCTGAAAAATGACTTGCAAATCACACGATTGCGATTGCCCCCTGACTGTGAAACAACACCGCAGTTGACGTCTGTGCCCTTGGCGAGAGCTTTGCGCAAATGAGCACGACGCGAAACACCAAATAATTTCAACTACGATCGTGATGCCGACGATGCTGCAGGGCTGACCGTCAGGCAGAGCGCGCACGCGGGCAGGGAGGTCGCTGAAGAAGGAGTGCCTCAGCGCTGCGTGGGCAGGCAGCCTCCTGCCAGGGCAGCACTGCAGCAAGCTCCGTGCCAGGTCCTCTGCGTGCGGGACACAGCCCAGCCTGACACACAGGAGTACCGCACGAGTTTGTAATACAGCAAACGATCCTGCCGTGGTGCCACGGGCCATCGCCTCCTTACTCATGAACTTGCCGTCTGCGATTTTGGCTGCCTGCGAAGCGCGTCTGGAACTCGACATGGCTGATTCATCGAGAACGACAGAAGGTGATGACATAGGGCAGGAGTGGGGAACGTCCGCCCCACGGGCCGTATGAGGCCCGCGAAATCATTTGGTGTGGCCCTGCCACGGCAACTGCAGGCAGGACTCGAAATTCAATAAATCTAGGAGCAAACCTGGAAAAGCAGTTGCAAGTAGCAACATCATCAATACCAGCTAACATCACACGCCTCGCCAAAGAGAAGCAGTTCCTGCTATCACATTAGGGTTGAGTTAATTAAATGTTTGACCAACTATAACAGGCTAATTTTTAAGTTGATGATTTTGTATGGCCCACGAATGATTATAATTATACAAATGGACATTGGCAGAAAAAAGGTTCCCCACCCCTGAGATAAAGTGATGAGAGAGAATGTGACGTGAGAAAGTGATGAGATAATTTTCACGTATTTAATAGCTTATTTATGAATTCATTTAAGGTAATTCATTACAAAGAGGTTTTTTTGGGCCAACAATAATTTTCGGAATTTGTTATTCACGAGCATCTACGGAACGTATCCCTCGGGAACAATGTGATTCAACATTAAAGCCCTCGTAGACGGCATGGGAGTGAAGTGGTCATGCTAGTGCCGCGCAGCAAGAATAGTCTGGGTTCGATCCCCGACTCGACACCATTCTGTGTGGAGTTTGTGTGTTCTCTCCCTGTTTCTGCATGAGTTTCCTCCGGGTTCTCCAGTTTACACCCGTAAAAAAACAACACTCGATGTAACTGGTGTTTTGGCTAAATATCCCAATGCTAACATTTCCTGCAAATTACTCAATTGAGATTACATTTAGCAACATCGCCTCCCTATTCCAAAAAAACGTGGCAGTACCTTCAAGAAAATTAGTCTTGAGACTCAGGATTTGCTGGGTAAATAAGCAAAATAAAACAATAATAAAAGTACAAAAACACAATAAGTTACAAGTGTTAGCCTCCAGGAAAACTGAGAGTATCGTGTGATGTTTTATTCAGCAGCGGAGACACGGTCAAGTCGAATTCACTCCACTCACATTCTCCATACTCTTCCCAGCTGCCGCGGCTTTTGAGGCACAATGTCTTCTGGAAACGCAAGTACAGTACAACAGTGGGATTAGTGAATATATTGAAAGGTACATTATGTTAAACTGGTTGCTAGATAGCTCAAGAGGGCAATGCCTTTGTCAATATTTTGCCAACATAACAGCTGGGTCTCATTCAAGACTCCCACTCAAGAGAGATTAATTTCCTAAACGGGGGGCTTTTATAGTCTCAAGCAAGCCACTGGTGGCTGTACAAAAACAAATCATTTAAAATGTGATTTAGTACTTTGCTTGAGCCTGTACATTTGTGAAGACCTAATCAAGATCTGCGGAACAAAGCATGCTCTGTGTCAAAGTACACATTTAAACACATTCCATTTGAATGTTTGTATATTTCTCTACTATATTTATACATTTAGGCCACTAAGAGCCCATTGAGATAAAATACTATTTTTTTTAAAATAAAAGTTGGCCAGTTGCTATTTAGCTATCGTTTAATGTTCATACTGGGCACGTGAGTTACAGCACGAGCAAAGATTGGCATGCCCTCTTATGGGTTACTGTCACAGGGTCATAGATGCCCACTCTACAGCAGACGGCACTCTGACAGTTTATGTGCAGCAGATGATACTCAATTCAGTGCTCCGTGAACACAGGCTCAGTGGCGTTCGTGCCATTCGGCCACTTGGCTACTTGGGTTACTCAATGGCCTGAACATAGTCAGGCCGTCGAGTAATGGTGGCGAGATGTTAACTCCCTTGCCTGGTATGCAGGAGGTTGTGGGTTCGATCCCGACCATGACGCCTGCTGTATATTTGGCGTTTGCATGTTACTCTCCCCGTGGTCGCGTGGATTTTTCTCCATGTCCTCCGGTTTTTCCCTCCACATTTAGAATCAAAATGCATTTAGAGTATTTGTCTGCTATACATTTCCATGCGATAAGCCACTTCGTTCAGCCATAATTTGTGGCCAGGTCGCTTATGAAAAAAGAGCAATACAGCTCAGTGGGCCTTACCTGGTAACAGACAAATTGTTCAGTTTAATAGTTTCCAAGCACAACTCACCTGGCTTGTAGAGCGGCAGAGATGTCACTTCTGGCCATTCTTCTTCGTTTGGTGTCCCAAGCACCTGGACGGGGATGTTAAAACATGCTTGTTCAGGGAGCCGATTGTGCCGATTAATTCTATGCCCAGGGCTTGGCGTTTCTGTCCAAATTGACCAGCCGTCTGTTCGTCTGTGCATCTGTCACCCGAGAACGTTTCACATGTGGTTGAAGCCGGGTGGAGCCGCTGTGAGAACGTGGGTTCTCACTGGCCTTGCCCAGTACGAGCCCCATGGGAACCGGGCGTTCCTTCTCTCCGCGGGGAGGTTGTAGCGGACACTGCCATGTCACCTGCCGATGCCACCGAAGCTGCTCACGAGGTGCAGCTAGGGTTGCCGCGATGTGGCCAACCTAGGACATGGCCCAGCGGCAGCGCGTTCCCCGCTTGTTGCAGAGGTTCACAGCTCCAACCCGGCAGGCTGCCCTGGTTAATATTGCACGTGTATTAACTGTCATGATCGCGTGACACCATTCGAAAAGAGTTATGCCATTGCGTTCTGGCGTCACGGTCCAAATTTGCCAAATGTACGCGCAAATCACTCACGTGGGATGACACACAGGAAACATCGCCCACTCCTGTGCAACTACTACGGACAGTGTCTAGAAACTACAGCGCCTTCCTTCGTGATCGCCTCGCGCAATGAGACTGGCGTGATACCGCTCCCGATCGTTACCCCTACCGTGGTAGGGTAGCGAGCCCGGACGCCCTCGTGCGATCCCTAATCTCGAGCATGCATTACGCGGAGCTTGGGAAATGTTATCTGCAGTTTTTTTTTCTGTATTTTCAAAATCCACTTTGCATTCTGGGTTATTTAATGGCAATAACACCGAGAAGAACAAATGTGAGCAAATGATTATTATAATTGTGAAATAACCCCACGGTGCAACACGAACGGCGCGGCTCCACCTGCCACACGCGCTCCAGCTGATCCCAGACGCCCGGCACCCCGGGGAAGATCACCATGCCCTGCAGCATCTCCACAAAGATACAACCGACAGCCCTGTGCCCCACACACACGGGAGAGGAAGGAAAGAACACGTGGGCGCGAGCGAAGCCTGTATCAATGGGCACTCTGCAGTTAGTTCGTCGGCAGGTGGCGTGCGGTGGGTTCAAGTGTGGGTACTTCCACCACTTCCAAGACGTCTGGTGAGCGTGGAAGAGTAGGCCAAATACCCTCTAGAGCAGGGGTCCCCAACCCCCGGGCCGCGGACCGGTATCGGTCCGTGGCCTGTTAGGAACCGGGCCGCACAGCAGCAGGAGGTGAGAGCAGTGAGTCCGCGCGTGGAACCTGCCCCCATTGTTTTATTATTCACCACTTCCGTCCGCGCCTCTTTCCCGCACTGCGCACTTGTCACAGTCACAGTGTTGGTAAGCCCACAAGCTGCTAACCCCTAGTAGCCAAAATGAGTAAAAACAAACGTCGCTGGAGAGCTTATTTGAAAAGGGGGAAAGACCCAATGATGACCCCCCCCCCCCCCCACGAAACCGGTCCCTGGTGCCAAAAAGGTTGGGGACCGCTGCACTAGAGGGACTCTCTTGGGCTTCCTTGAGTGAAGGCCTTTCTGCCAGCAGTCGCTTGCACAAGTGACTTCAGGTTTGCACTTTTACCACCTTTCTAACCCTTTCCCGTTCCGGGACGTCTGCAAATTGCGGGGTGGGTGTCCCGTTCACCGCTGAATCCCGGAAAGCGCAAGCGGTTCAGCGTTGATCTTATTTAGAGAGGCGTAGTACTTCTGTACTCACCGCAGCGACGACACGGCCACACTCTATGATAGCTGGTGCCAAACTGCGCCACACGCCCTCCCGCATGGCCCATTCCGTTCGGGATTGAGTCGGAAGAAAAACCGATGACGTACACGTACGTCATCGGAACCGCAATGGATTCATAATGTTCGAGTGAAATGAGCAGGCGACGCTGAGAGAGAGGCCAATGCAGTAGCTGTGCATCATGGGACAGGGCACGGTGCGGCCGGGGTCCGTGCGGCGGGGGCGAGCGTCCTGCCCCGCCGGTTGCTCTGACCACATGTCGAGGCCGGAGGAGTATCGCGTGGAGCCGAGCAGCGCGTCGGGCGGGCGGTACCACAGCGTCGCCACCTCGCTCGAGTAGGAGCGGCTGGGCACCGACTGCGCCCTTGCCATTCCTGTGGCGGCGGCAGCAGCAGCAGCGGCGGTGGCGGTACAGCATTATTATTGTTACCCGGCTATGTTCACCCAGCAAAGACTTACTGAGTCTCAACAACATTTCTGGTGCTTGGTGCGAGGTTATCCGTATTTCTAAACGCCATAATTTGCACGTGATTTTCCAGCATTCGGATGTTTGGCCAATACCAGTCACAGTGCGATGTGTTTTTATCTATGGGATGAAAATGTGGAACCTGGAGGAAACCCGTGCAGAACAGGTGGAGAACATAAAGACTCCACACAAAAAGGTGCCTGAGTCGGGAATCGAACCCAGACTCTTCTTGGTGTGAGGCAGCCATTGACGACTGCCACATGTGGACTGAGGTCACGTGGGTTTGTGACACGCACAGCCCAAACTTTCCTGACGAAGTAATCGGTGGGATTTCAATAAAAAGGGTTACATTAAATTAGGGCAAGGAATACATGAGCCTTAATTCATTATTTTAACTTAAAATAATGTTGAAAATTGTGTATGCGATGTTTAACACAAAGCTTGCTATTCATTTAAATAAAAGTTAAGTTTACTTTACCGCTGGTGGTGGTCATCTATTGCCATTGTTAACAACAAGCCCGACTAAATCTAAACTTTACCACTAATCTTGACTTAAACCTTTCGTGACTGCAGGAATTCATATTCTTTGGATCTTTTGGTAAAGTCACGTTGATCGAAACGTCGTAGTTTTTTTGTTATTTTTTATTATTTTCTTTTAACCTATCTACGTGACTTTACCTAAAGACCCAAAGAACATATATAAATCACTAATCCTTTTCTTTTAACAGTTAAGGCCCACTGAACTATATAGCTCTTTTTCAGAAGTGACCTGGTGACAGATGATAGCTCAAGGAAGTGGCTTATCACGTGGAAATGTATAGCAGCCAAATATTTTAAAGCATGATTCGAAATGTGGAGGGAAAAACCGGACGACCTAAACAAAAATCCACGTGACCACTGGGTCCGGATTGAACCCACGACCTTCTGCATACCAGGCAAAGTAGTTAACATCTCGCCACCGTGGCTCCCCTCTGCTGCTCTCATATGGGGGGGGGGGGGGGCAGTAAAGCTGTTGTGTGTGGGGGGGGCCACCAGAGCAGTGATCACCACGAAGCAGAGTTAATTCGGGAGGGCCTCGGGGACATGTGGTGGTGCAGAGTACACGGCGAGTGCCGGACCGTGACGCCACGTGACGACACGTGACGACGTGCATGCGCGCATTTGTGTCCGTACAGACTTCACGATTACCAAAGTCGGCAAGTTTGAGCTCCCCGGACGCGCCGAGCAGCAGGTTGTGTGGCTTGACGTCGCGATGCAGGATGCCCCGCGAATGCGTGTACGCCAGCCCGCGCAGCAGCTGCAGCAGGAACAGCTGCACACGCAACGCCAGTCAGTACACGAGACATCAGCTCCGATTGACCTCAGTCCCTGAGCGTCAGGGTGGCAGGACAGGGCTATGAAGTCGATTCATCAATGTGCCTTTTTCACCGATGCTCCCCATTCGTTTGCTTTAGTTTAGAGCTCGAACCAGTCGAGAGTTTGCTTCTTAAACAAATGCTAATGAAAGCATGGCTCCAGAAGGCCCACTGACTGAAATGTTATTTTTTTCGCAATGAAACACACCCTTTAATGTTTCTCTGTCAATGGCATAACCATGTCACAGACAAGACAAAGACAAAATACCCCCCCCCCCCCCATTTAGCCTCAGACTATTGGGGAAAGTTCTGTTAGCAAGCACCTATGAGGGCCAACACGGCACACGATGAGGTGGGAGGCCAGGACCACACGATGCTTACACACTGCACCAGGTACTCCTTTGAGGCTGAGTTGACCTAGGGGAGGCCCAGGACCAGTTCAAACATTCACCACTGTTATTGGTCGTGAGCGGGAATCGAACTCGGGTCGCCGGGTTCACAGTGCAGCGCTTCTAACCGCGACGTGATCGTTCCTCACGGAGACGCAGCACACACAGACACGAAGAGAGAGTGATCACACCGAGACGCAGCAGCTGAACGAAGCACAAGTGTGCGTCATGCAGCCACACAAGCCACGAGCAGACACATTCCTACGCGGAGATGTACAAATACATAAGTGAACTGACGTAGTCATTATCATTGTTGTTGTTACACCTGTTTAGCCAAGAAAGCCTCAGCTGAGGGTTCTGCCAAGTTTTCGCAGTAGGCAATGATGGTGCTGTGCGTGATCCCAATTGAGTAATTTGCAGGTACATTGAGCATTGGGAATTTTTGCCAATACCAGTTAGTTACACCGTATGTTTTTTTTTTACTACGAGAAGAAACTGGAGAATCCAGAGGAAACCCATGCAGAACAAGGTGAGGGCATACAGACTCCACACAGGAAGGAGCCCGAGTCGGAGATCAAACCCAGGCCCCTTCTTACTGCGAGGCGCGAGCGTATCCACCGTGCCACCGTCGTGCCACCGGGCGCCTCCTGGCAGCGCAACATAACCCACGAGCAGGTTACATGACACGTGGCCTTGGCAGGAGGCTGTGGTCACTGACCTTCACGTTGTGCGCATTGAGGCCCCCTGGGTGCCTATCCATGTACTGGTGCAAGTCGGTCTCCTGCAGGCGAGGAACCGAAGTACAATTAGCTCACGCATTCTGGAATGAGTGAGCGCACGTACGCGCATTCCCCGTCACGGGCCCTTCTCTTTTTATAACGCAGAGAAGATATTTTCAGCATGTCGTAATGTTCAAGCTCGTGCTAAAATAGTGCGGGTCATTTGTAACGAAAAAAAAGCGATGAGTTTTATGGAATATACAGGGAAATCCAATTAAATATTCCCCAAATTATTTTAAGTCAAAGCTTCTACATATGTCTCATCTGTCTCAATACATTTTACAATTTGCATTATTATTACAAATGATAACACTCTTCACAGTAATAAATTGAGCCACACGATGTTCAATCATCTGTTGCGAAGTAAGAGGTTCATTGTATATATAAGCCGGTCACCGTGTACATTAAGGATCATCTTTATTTTCATACAGAACCTTCCACTCATACCTCAAAGGTCTCAAGTCCAAGGATTTACAATGATGCGTGACACACTGCAGGTGTCCCTTGATACATGCAGTGCTGGAACGATTACTGTTCAAAAGCAATCAGATCACCACAGTCCCCACAAGAATAACAACAGGTTATCATTTGTATGTTGGACTTCTTTCGCACCGTACGTAGCTAATCATGCTAATCGGAGGTGCAGAGTAAGGACAACAATCTAAACACAGAAAGCAAGTCTAAAGAAATGAGTTTTCAATCTAATTTGACCTTTTTTGCCGATGTTGTATTTTACTTTGAGGTCACATGTTAAAGTCACATTTCTCTCCGATCACAAGACCCAAACACGCACAAGTATAAAGATGTCTGCAAGTATACTTAACTTTAGGATCTGACCTTTTTGCCCATTCTCTGTTTGACCCTGATGCTTACATTTTTAAAGATTTTTTTGTGCTCAGAGGCGGTGAGTGGAGAAGTTACCTCGTAATAGAGCACAGACAATGTGCTGTGTTGCGTATCATAAATGCACGCGTTCACGTTAGACGTAAGTGGTATAATGTTCACTGACCGAAAGTACGATCTGCAAATTAGTCGAATTGTTTAATGGGCTCTCAGGCCCGACTTTGAAAACGACTCCAGACGGGGTCATTTTCAAAGTCTGCCCAGCAGCTCGAGATCGCCGGGAATGCACAACATTTGGCCCAGGCCTGGTACGGATCGGTGTAACCATTCCCGCGGGGGACGCGGGTGCCGGGTCTGCGCATGAATTCAGGCCACGCAGGGCAGGCGGGCAGGCGGGCACGAAGAGCACTCACCAGGTACTCGAAGACGAGCGTGAGCGCGTGTTGGGTGTAGACGATGTCGTGGAGCAGCACGATGTTGGCGTGCTTCAGAGTCTTCAGCAGGGACACTGAGGAGGGGGGCAGGGGAGGAGGATGCTGCCTTGGGGTTTCTGGGGCTTCTTTATGTAATTGTCCCACAGCTTCATCTCCATTGCGCTATCGGCGTCATGTAAACACGGTGCAGAATCCATTTGGACCCCCTCACAGAGCAGTGCGACCCCCTCGTGCGAGAGAACGGCCCAGGGAAGCGGTTATCACAGAGCTACCTCCGAGATCCCTTCAAATGACCTCTGACCTTTTCAAGGCACTCTGTATTTGACAGTAATGTTCGCCACATGACGACCAACATGAAATGTAATTCTCCGAAAAGGAATTTAGCCTAATTAAGTGCAGATCCGAATTTAATGTGGTGGTTTTTTTTCTTTGTGTGTGCAGTCATTAGTGGCTGGGCCGAGACGTGATAATAGCAAGCGACTGCTTGGTTTGACCCAGGGATCTTAGCAAATGGCAGCTCAGCACTCTGACCTCTGAGGCCCCTGGCTACGTCTGGCACGTTACATTTTAATCAAACAGCCATGTTGTGCTATGAAGACGTACCGGCCGATATTGATGTTGACTTTTATATTTAAAATTGGGTGAAGACTAAATCAAAATGTAACGGAAGTGCTCCAGTTATACGGGGTGAGCAGCGGGCTCACGGCTGTGCTCGCCGTGCGGCAGTGTCGCTGCGATGAAATGGTCAAAGCAAGATTGAAAGATCGACTTAGTGGATTCAGCAACTCGTTCACGAATGACTGCACAATAGAATGACCGTGTTTGGTTTTCTACCTACCTCGGCCTAACACATCTGTAATGCAACGCTTAACTACATATCTTACTATATATTTGTGTGTGTGTTGGACAGCAGACACACAGAGTGACACTGCGAAGTAGGCCCGTCTCATGGTTGCTGGCAAAATAAATAAAAGCCCGCGCTGGATTATGTCATCTCAATTCTCCACTGGCCTGCCACATTGTACAACTCATTTCCTGCAATGAATGCCCCACCCCCCACCCCGGCTCTCCTTCAAAATCTCCAGATGCACGTTTGCCCCCTCTATCCGTACAGCATCTTGAGATGTGTACATGGCCGTTAAGATGCTGTGTAGATGACAAATTGCGCTGTAAATTTCGATTTAAAGCTTTCCTGACTGCTTGGATTCATATTATTGGTTCTTTCGGTAAAGTCACGTAGAAGGGAAATAATAAAATAATAAAATTTTAACATGATAAGATACAATTCTCACGACGTTTTGGCCACAACGCAAGCAGCCGTCCTCAGGTGAAGAACAGGGCTGTCGGAACGCTGTTCTTCACCTGAGGACGGCTGCTTGCGTTGTGGCCGAAACGTCGTGAGAATTGTATTTTATTATGTTTTATTTTTATTATTTTATTATTTCCCTTCTACGTGACTTTACCGAAAGAACCAAGGAAAATAATTTGCGCTGTGTTGAAGCGGCAAAGTAGTGGCCACTCACCCTCACGGATGGTGTTGAAGGGGGCCCCTTCCTCCTCGTGTATGTACACCACCTTGAGGGCCACGAACTGCCACGTCACACTGCGGCGGGACAACACACACGCGGGGCCCTACTACGATGAGCACGTGCGCCAAGTGGCAACGTTACAACGTCAACAAAATAATAAAATAAATGAAAACAACTCAATTAAATAACGACGGACGCTTGTGTTGCGCCCGAAACGTCGTGATTTAATTTAGTTGTTTTCATTTATTTTATTTAAATTTTTACCTACGTGACTTTACCGAAAATAACAAAGAGTGTGAATAATTACAGTCACGAAAGCTTCAAATCTAGAATCCATGATTGGATGTCACATTTAAATGGTGTTTATTTCTCGAACCACTGCGTTTATGTCTCCATTCAAATGCTGTCTTATGCTTAGAAATCACTCTGCTGTGGTGTTCCACAAGGTTCTAGTCTTGGCCCTTAGCCTTCCTCAATATATCTCCTGCCACTTGGCAAAACCATCTCCAGTTTCAACTTTGACCATCATTTCTCTACTGATGACACTCAGCTCTACATTGTCATTGGCCCTGCTCCTGCATTCTGCCTTGATGCAGTCTCACCCTAGATGGGCAAGAACTCTCTCCGGATAAACAAGAACGCACTAAGGAAAAACTCCAGTTTATGCGTGCACCTTCTAAACGTCTCCATCGCGCTGGCAGACGGTCTAAAACCTTGAAGCCACCACCAATCCTGGGCTCTCGATTGCCTCTCGCATATCCCAACTGTGCAGGACCTCAAACCTCCGTTTGTGCAACATCTTTAATGCCCCACCTCCCCTGCTGCGTGGACGCTTATCCATGCCCTCAACGCGTTTTTACTCAACGAGTATAACTCTCTCCCCTTTCATCAGGCCTGAAAATTAAGGCTGATTATTCTTATGTTGTTTTCCCAATTAAGTGATGGGCGAAATTTTTTGTTTGTTTGTTATCAAATTGGACATATTTTGACAATGACGCCGGAACACATGGCCTACTCCTCTCTCTCTCTCTCGGTAAAACGTCACAGGATCGGTAACGTCAGCTATGAAGCAGAGGGCCTGTGTTTTACGGCTGATAGCCGCCACAGCATGAACCTCTGCAGCATGGCCGCTTGGACGTTTCCCCACCCCTGACGCCGTTAGCTTCGGAATCAGAATCTATCCCCTCATTCCCTGCTATCAAACGCCTCTTCGTACTCTCTACATGGGCATGTTTTCCCTCTTCATATCGTGCCTTGAGATATGGTTGCATTTACACGCTTTAGAAATCCAACACGTGATAGAATTTCTGGAAGGAAACCCTTAGTAAACGTGATTTGTTTGGACCCAGAATTTTATTTCTGGAAAAAACATTTGGTTATTATTTTTGTATTATACATATTCGTTTGAGAGTTAGGCTACGCGTCCTAACCGAAAACAAATACGGGTCATAGTGTTAGCCGTGAAAGCCTACGTGTGACGCATTTTTGTTAGTGACCAAAACAATGTCGGTGCACAGTGCCTCCTCACCGGCTGATGCCCTTGAACACGGTGGCATACGAGCCCTGCCCAATTGTCTGCAGCCTCACGTAGAGCGCCTCGCCACCAAACTTGCGAGGTGCCAGCTGAAGGCAAGAGACGCACTGTGATTAGCCCGTACCAGCGACCGTCGGGGGCATTGCCACTTGAGCAGTTGCCAGCCAGCCTGTTGTGTGCCAATCAACGAGTGTTACTAGCTTCCGTTGGCCACTATAATTCACTGTGTACCAAAAACAAGTTTTGTTCCTGGGCAGTAGGTGTTATTTCCTAATTGCTTATGCCTCAAAAGTACAGAAAATGGCTATTATTCCCCACACACTTTTCTTTTGTGACCAGGACAGTGACATTTTGAAATTTACCTATTTTCAATGAGAAAACGTGGTGTGCATTTGTGTCATTCCTTCACGTAAAGTCCTGGTCACAAAAGCAAAGTTTGTGGGGAATAATAGACATTTTCTATACTTTTGAGGCATACGCAATTAGAAAATAACACTTACTACCCAGGAACAAAAAATCGCGTTACATAGTGAATTATCGATCAGCAATACTCAACTGGACCATGCTGAACCGCGCTCGGAGGCAGCACGGGAGACATGCGTACACGATGCGTACATGGTGGAGGCCCGAACCATCAAACGCTCCGCCAACGCGTGCGCCATCCACGCACACCCGGGCGGTATCGCTGCAATCCATACAGCGTCGACTGCCGCCTTGGATTGGTTGAACTATGACATCATCTATACAAACTGTTGATTACCCCCCCCCACCACTCCCCATGCCACGAAAGAAGAATACTGAACTGAAAAGTTGATGGTATATTCATATGAAAAACATCAATAGCATTTCACACCCAGTGATGGGTAATCATGACCATGTTTATATTGATTTAGCATCGTCGCCCACGATAATTGCATCTCACCATGAGACGTTATCAGACAATTTAAAAGTGTTTTACATGTGGGTGGAAATCAGAGCACCTGGAGTTGGAAAAACTGTATCCCATATAGCAGGGACAGATGATATTAGTCCACAATTTGCTGTGCCACCTTCTTCTGGCAAGCCAGGCTGTGGCACCTTGATGCCCACGGGAGGGGATTTTACAAAATTTGTGTGACCCACCAAACCTTGCCCCCCTATAGTGCTGGATTACAGGCTTGTGGAGTAAGGTGATATGCAGTTGCAAAGAAAGCTTGTGATTTGAACTTTTACGTAAAAAAAATTAAATCAAGATCCGAGCAAGAGCAGGTTGGAGTGTTTTTTGGAAACGTGATACTAAAAATGTACGTTCCAGTATTGTATGTCAAGTGAATAACTTGTTTCATGATTACACAACACCTCTTGTAACCTATGGATTGGAAATATCGACAGTGGCAAAGAAAACTGAACAAAAGCTGAAAAGCTTGCAAATATGCAAGCAGAGATGCCTTCTGGGAATTACAGTGACGGAAATAAATGAACAGGTGGATCAGAGAAGAAATACAAAGATACATCTATTGCAATGGCTGTTAAGGAAAAGAAGTCAGATTGGGCAAGGGCATGCTGCTAGAAAGGGTGATGGAGGAGATTGTTGATAGAATGGCAGCCAAAGGTGGGAACACACCCAAGAGGAGAAGCACCGCGGAGACACAGACGAGCTTCTGTGCAAGGGCGATTTGGATTACAGCATCACAAGACCACGAGGGATGGCGATGCCAGCTGTGGGACCCTGTCACCATTAGTGTTGAGGTGTCAGAGACGCGTGTGACCGTGTACCGATGGCGATGATGTTGGGAGGGCTGCATTCATAAGCGAGTGGAGAGGCTTTGGGTGCTCATGGCAAATGTGTTTGCAAATTGTCAACTTTTTTAACAAGTAGAACTTTGGTTTTTGATATATTCAGCTATGACAATCATTCGTAATACTAATAATACAGTACTCAAGAGGGCATCAGTAAGCCTCAGAGGCTATGTTCCAAGAGGATCATACTCTGGATTTTCTGGCCAATAACTTGAGTAATGGGAGATGAGGCGAGGATTGCGTGGGATAATTAGTCCCCCTTGCAGGAAAAGCCTGAACACTTATTTAATCACGTTTATTGTAGATTAATGCAGTACACAACATTGTACATTTAGGGAAAAAGTTGTTTGGCAGTTAAAACTGAAAAATTGCAACTGCAATTATTATTACAGAACTGAATGAATGATCAAATTTGGCTTTCAGCTGGCTGTGAGTTTTAAAATAGAATACATTAGAGCCATATAACCGTGTATCGATTGTGCAACCATGACATGAGAAAATAAAACATCAGAATCAGAATTTGTATTTAGAATGGAAGAATCTAATGAGATATGAGGCTCGTTTTCATAGATATCCAGACGGGGTGGGTCAGAAAGTTACAATAAATACAAAAACATTCGATTTGTTTACCAGGCCAACGTGGGGATGCTGCGCGTTGCTTGACGTATTGACTCCCGTCACATGCTCAAGGGCCTTGGAGGTGCTGGGTTCACAATCTAACACACAAACGCTCTGTTACACTGCACTTCTATAACTACCGAACACACGTGTAAGTAGGAGTGAAACATATCCAAAGACAATTTTCCACCCACTGTGAGTCACTGGATGCATCTAGCAAATTGCACCCTTTTGTGGGAGTGAACAAATGCGTTGTCACCACGCGAACATCCCAGCTTCTGTTTGTGGTGCTTTAATATTTCATAACACGGTCAAGTCAAGGTCAAGTCAAGAAGCCATCACAACCAATACTATTATTGCCACCATACCACACCATCACTCCCTTCATTATGCTCGATCGTGCAGCTGCTGCTATAAACTCGACAGTTATCCTTAAAAACTCGTCCTCTGAAATTCCTAGTTGTTTAACCCTCCTCTTGTAATGCCGTAACAACCGAGACGTTTCCATTGGCTCTCTTCAAACATAATTACTGTATATAATTGCCTAACATTAACAACAATCTAAAGTTTATCCCTGTAGTCCCCACTCTTATTAATTGGTCCAGATCAAGAGGCGATTATGACCAAAGCCATTGATGTCACCACTGCCACACCTCATTGCCAAGGCTTTCTCCCATCCGTAGGATTCCGCATCTGCTGCACAATTGACGTGCGATCTCCAAGTTCTGTTCTGACAGTCTCCCCCCATCTGCTCTTATTAGACTCACAGAAATGCTGACTTACAGAGCCACAGACTCACACAGAGATCCATACGACTCACATTCGACCACCATCTGCTCTTGGGTCTTATCTTCCCCAAGGCTTCCAGACCCGTGGATGGAGACCACTCCAATCACTTTATTCGTAAATGAATGCTCAGTCAACAGTATCGGTTGAATCAGTGATTCTTAACCTTCACTGCAGCCTTTGCACCCCTGTGGTTCTCAATCATATTTTTTAAAATAAATCTTGACTTAAAGCTTTCGTGACTGCAGGAATTCATACTCGTTGGGACTTTCGGTAAAGTCACGTATTCTATGGGAACCTCATTTGCCAGTAAAAATATGATAATTGGTTCTTTACCCTTCTATCTGGCAACAAAGGTGTCAGTTTTGTTGCCAGATAGAAGGGTAAAGAACCAATTATCAAAGTCACGTATTATTTTTCTATCTACGTGACTTTTCCGAAAGACCCAAATAGTAAAAAAATGTATGTGAATAAATACATCGGTTTGATGAAACAAAGTAGTTGTACTTAGGGGCCGTCCATAAATGACGTCACGCACCTAGGGGGGGGGGCGGGGTTAGACATTTGTGACGATGTGTGACGAGGGGGGGGGGGTGATAAATGTGACGTCACATCAAAATGCGCAACTTTAAATAAATATAGACAACACGTTCTACTTAATTAAATAGACTTCTTAATACATGTTTTCTCCTACAACATCAGAGTGCAGCGCCACATTAAATACGCACTACCATGACAATAGTTTAAAGCGATTCGAACCATGTTTTATTTTTTGGGGTGAGGGGGCAGAGCTTTGTGACGTCATATTTGAGGGGGGTCTGACCTTTTGTGATGCTGTGTGACGAAGGGGGGGGGGTCAAAAATCGTCCAAAATCGCGTGACGTCATTTATGGACGGCCCCTTATGTGCTCGTGCTTTATTTGTGTTTTTGATGATGTACCTTCTAATACAATTCTGGCCATATTTCGCGCCCCCCAAAAGGGGCATCTCGCACCACCAGGGGGCGCGTGCCCGCCAGGTGAAGAAGAACCACAGCGCTCGATGCTTTCTACCCAACACGAGCACCATCTCGTGGTCGCGACGTGGCATCAACGTGTGCACGAACATCGTTTCTGACACTTGGTGTGCAATGTGCTCCAGGGGGGACAAAGGAAGCCTGGCATGTTGTGACTCGTGCATCCACTTGGAGGCGCTACCATTTTACCAATCGCAACAATGTTTTAGGCTGGTTACCCCCTTTAGGTTACCGGTAAATGCAGAGTAAAAACCGATTGGAACATCCATAGAAACACACACGCATGTCTTCCAACAAATCAAGTTGCGTAATAAATAAATCCAGGAGCAATAATACACAGCACTTCATTTACAAGGGGAAACGTGGCAGAATCACACACAGATCCACAAATAAATTCAGCAGACGACAAATGCCATGAACAAGCCAAGAGTGTAATATCTACAAGTTGAGACGTGACCAATACATCATTCACAGCCCTTCATCAAGCAGCTGCTGAATGAGGGCCCCTTCCCCTCGTCACGTCGAAGAGCCGCACCAACACGGCTCGGCTCTGGCCTCAAGGGGGCCGGCTCAGAGCCACTGAGCCTGGCCACAGGCGAGCTCAGCATGGGCCCCATGGGCTGAGTCTGAGCCAGGCCACGTGACCCAGTGCGGTGCCTCACCGGGCAGCAGCAGGAGGGGGTCTCGCCAGGGGGAGGGCCCCCCCGAGGCCCGCGGTGCCGCCACCGAGTGGTGGCGCAGGGCCGCGGGGCCTCCCTCCTGCGGGCCCCCGTGGGGGGGCCCTCTCCGCGGCAGCGTCTTCGACTCCCACGTCTGGGGGGTACAAGACGGGCGCGCGTGTCACTAAATCAACACCACCAACCATTGCTTTGAACTCCATGCCTACGTCTTGAAACACAACGCGTTGTACCTTCGTCCAGTACTTGCCGTGAGCCATGCATTTGCTGTTTTGTTGTTGTTGTGACATTAAGGTAATGTGTTTATTTAAATTAAAGTTTATGAGGACGGGCTTGCCAGGGCCAGTTACATAAACTTGCTTCAATGCAACCTGTGCCTAATCCACAGATTCACATTACAAACTGTGGAAAAATATCAACAACTATAATCCATCAACCAACTAAACCAGCAACACGTGAATTGTTTTATACCACAGGCCAACAAACCACGAATTATATTTTATTCATTGTCCACATCCCAATAATGCTCCAAACCTCCCGAAAATCTCGTGAGACTCAAGTCAACCAGGCCAGTGGGCACGATTATTCTTGCTATTTGTGATGATTACAGTTGAGATGTTAAAAATAAACATTCTGATAATCAGTGTAATGAAGTTACGTTGGAGAATGACACCAACAAAGATACCACAGAAACCTTTCAATATTCCCTGAAAGTCACTTATGGTGGACGGTATTGAAGAGGCCCCTTCTACTCCTCTACTCACCACTAGATGGTGCACATCTTCACGCTGCGCGGTTTAACACTTGTATTTTTATCACGTTCATCACGTACTTACTATTTACTAGTATTTAGCAATGCATAATGGATGTGTGTGTCTAAATATAATACGCGAGCTTTATAACCGCCCAGGCACAGTTCCTATGATCACTGTTTCATTGCTTTCATGACTTTATTTTGGTGATTTCGAAAAGTTGTTTTGGTTTGGCCATGTTTGTAGTAGTACGGAGTAAGACTGATGGCTTTAATCTAAGTTGTCTTGTGGTTGTTGTTGTTTGACTTGCATCCCACTGGGATTTTTGCACACAGCGTTGGTGTACGGTGCTTTTTTTCTGCAATATTTGCTGTCTTTTCTTGGATTTTCTGTTTGCACTTAGTCACATGTTCACTTTAAGATGTTTTCTTGTTTTTGTTTGTTACGGTTGCACCCGATTCAAGAGCCGAATGGCTCACAGGGCTATACCTAATAAATGAACTTGAACTTGACAAAATGAACACTATTCATTCAGACGCTGTCTTTCCGACAGCCCTGTTCTTCACCTGAGGACGGCTGCTTGCGTTGTGGCCGAAACGTCGTGAGAATTGTATTTTATTATGTTTTATTTTTATTATTTTATTTTCATTATTTTATTTATTTCCCTTCTACGTGATTTTACCGAAAAAACCAAGAAAATTAACTTGAACTTGACAAAATGCACTTGGCAGGGGGAGTCTTGTAAAATAATTGACAATTTCTAGCCAGTGATTTGGTGCAGTCATGGATGAGTGTGGGCCCCAATCGTGAGCTCCACACTGGAGGAGCTGACGGCCACAGATTGCTGCTGCACACCGTCAACGAAACATGTTTGTAGGTTGAAAACTAATTTCTTTAGAACTGCTTTTTGTGTTTAGTTCTGATTGGCGGGATTGGCTACGTACGGTGCGACAGAAGTTCAACGTACAAAGCAGGGCAGCTTGATTTTCCTGACAAGTTGCATAACGCGACCACCCCAGAGTCATTTGTCAAACATAAACACCGCAAAAGGGCTATAGGGTTTAAAGGGCCTTAAGCATCACATACTTTCCATTGCCTCATCTTGGCTTAAAATGTCGCGCTTTTTGGTTCCACGTCAGAAAAGACGAAACGTGATTCACATCGTCCACCTTTTATAACTCTTCAGCCCATGCTTACCTGTCAAAATATTTTCCACATTTGTTGAAATATATGTGAAAATATATGAGTGCCATTTACTCTATTTACAAATATTGCTGAATGAAAGTGTGCAAATAATGTAACACTGATATCTGTACAGTACTTGAGAACATCACCTCTTCACATGCCCGGGGTTTTCTCTTCAAATCTAAACGCACACACAAATGTTAACACAGTATAAGTAAATTCTTCCCCATCATGATAATGTCCTTGTAACACTAATTAGCAGTAAGCTAAATGCAACACCAAGTTGCATTCGTGCATGAATAATGTCAAGGGCTATGGAATAAACGCGCAAAGAAAACACTCGTAACAAACCCTTCATGCTAGACTTGTAGAAATGATGAAAGTTGTACAAAATGTTGTAATGAATGTGATCACGCTCGTGCTGCGTGCTCACGTTATTCGTACACAATGTCTGAATGGGTTGTCAACAATGTAAAAAGTGTTCAATCAAACTTTTGATAACATCTTAAAAAATATATAATTGCAGCATTATGAAAGTTATTGCTCAAGCAAATAAAGCACACGATTGTGTCGAATGATGACATCAATTTAGGAATCGTGCTTTTGCCGATTCTGCAAGCCGCAAGTACAATTACAAGAATGTGAAATCTCACAGCCTGTGGTTTAATTTGACTTCAATTCACCTTAAAGCGCACGAAGCGTGCCGTGCGATACTCACTGATGCGGCTCAGCCGAGAGGTGACATTTCTCTTTATTTTTTCCATTTCGATTCAGAAGAAATAGACGCGTGATGAAATCACCGCCTCGAACCGTGGTCCCAATTGTCACGAGACACCCGATTGACGCTCTCGTGGACACACGAAGAAGCGTGGATCACACGGACACCAATGCGACTTCACGCCGAAGCATCAGTCGCCGTTGCAAGTTGTGCGTAAATAAAATAAAAATGCTGGTTAAGTTGTTCACAATGATGGCAGAAGACACCAGCAGCCACGTTCGTGTGACACCGACTCGATGTGTGGGGGCATTGAGTGCAACAAACGGGGCCTGTGTACCCCCTTAACTGTTCATGTGAAGTCTATATTCATCCCGGGCACATGACTGCCGTGACTCGTGCGTCTGCAATCATGTGGCTCCAAAGAAGCCGAGCATTGAAATGGCATTGTGTGAGACAAAGGGATGTGTTCAACTCCTCGGGGTAGTTTCAGCCGATGGGATTTGGAATGCGTCCCCCGTGCCAAACATGGCACGGCGTTTCAAAATGGCGTTCACTCACAGAAGGGAGTCGTCTAACTTCAACGAAAATTAACTTGATCTGCAGCACGAAGCGTTGTTTTGTCCATCACGGTTAATATATATGTTGTGAGCCATTAATCCAACGTTAACATTTCTATTTTGTACTCTTTGGTTCTTTCGGTAAAGTCACGTCGGTAGAAAAATAATAGATCACGACATTTCGATCACAACACGAGCAATCGTGGATTCCTGCGGTCACTAAAGCTTAAAATCAAGATTTATATTTTGCACATTGATCCCGTATAGAGGTTCACGTTGCTAGAGGACTCCAGTCTTTCTCGCAGACGGTCACTGCATCCCACGCTTTCAGATGCGCTCCTGTGGCCGTCTGGAACGCTCTTCCTTCCGATAATAGGAAGCCACTGGAGCTACGCACTTTTAAAGCATCTAGATTGAAAAGTAATTTATTCAGAACTGCTTTGTGTGTTTCGTTTGTTGTCCTTCCTACACACCTCTGATTAGCATGGCTGGCTACATGCAGTGTAGAAGAAGCTCTACATACGTACAATCTAATCTTGTAACAGTATTGCTTAGCCAACAATGCGATTTAACAAGATTGGTATCGGTATCCGATGCATTAACTTTTCCGAACAATAATTTGCCCTTCCCACGCACTTCTATTATGGAATAATTTTCCCAGTCTGCCATTTCCAACACCCCAATCCAGGATTGTCCCTTTGGTTTCCATGTCTATCTGTGTCAAGTTATTCTTTCACGTAGACTTCTATATGCAACACAGGACAGTTGACGTTCTGTCGGACCATCCCAATCAGCCAAAGTAATGTCCAGCTCAGATGAACATTGAGGTCGTGCTCATCGCCTGGAGCCAGTGGTTAGAAATTCTACATTCCTGTGCCAGGTGCCAGACTCAATAGGTCAATCACTGTTGACTCCCCCACAGCGGCACTCATTGCATCGACGCCAGACGGATAATGGGTTGAGTCAACCCCCAACTCGGATCTGAACACACGACCTTTCGACTGTGAGCCACCTGCTCAACTCAATCATTAGGGCCACCATCTCGCGGTCTCTCGCATATCCACGGCCACGTAAAATGTCATGATGAAGAGTATATACATCATATTACGAATGCGAATGAAACTACTTTAAAACATTTTTTACTTACGGGATGTGATCATAAAATATCTTACTTCAGGACTTTGGTGGTCGGTGCTCAAATATTCTGATTATCCCGAGTAGGTAGTGTACATTCCAAGTTGCTATGACATTAACTAGTATATCCTTATTGAACAGAGATCAGCCACTGGTAACCCTGTTGCATGTACAGCATGTAAAAACGTGCAGTCATTTTACTGGTCCCACAGAGATGACAGTCGCAATAATGTGGCTGCTGCATGAGGGGGAAGATCTGGATATGGGAAGTGTCCACGTGTAAAGCTGCTGCAATGCAATCACCGCTCATTCGCTGGACAGTAGTTTGGTAAACAAACATTTCGATGTCAGGTTTTCAGAGAGTTTTTCAGACAGTCGATTTTGGATTTTCAGATCAAGCAATTCCAGTTGAATCCTTTGACCGATAAGTAATTTATTTTATATGAAAACAAATGTTTTACTTTTGTATGTATGTATAACTTTTCACACCATCTGTAGCTAACCGTGCTAAATAGAGACAAAGACCGCCCGACACCACACCCACCGGTTACTCAATGTCGGCTGAGTCACCTTAGTGGAAGCTCGGGACCAGTTCAGATATTCGACCAATAATGTCTGGGAGTGGGAATAGAACTCGGGTTGCCGGATTCATTGTGAAGCATGCTAGCCTCTGAACTCCTGCTTCAATACCAATAACCCGCCATTCGCCACTAAGTGATGGTAACGTCACCACGGCACCTGTGCCAGGCTAGGTGCACTTTGAGGCCACGTGAAGTGTCGAAGGCACGCTGACAGGTCTCAGGACAGACCGAGGTGCCATGGGTTGGCTGAGATGACCGGTAGATGCACCACCAGCTGTACACCCACACTGTGCCAACTTTCTGGATTTGATCCGCCCGGCGCTCCACACGTTGTTGCGAGCGTCGCTCCTCTGCCTTCCGTTGTTGCTGGAGGGCGACTGCCTCCAACTGCCCAGCAGCGTCCTTCACGAGTCTCCTCCATAGAGACCGATCGTGACACTGCTGGTACCAGTCGTCGGCAATTCCACTCAGCTCCACATCCTCCCATACCGCATCAGTCCATCTCTTCTCCAGCCCATTTCGTGCCCGTTTAGCTCCCTCGATGCGGCCAAACTGAAGCTGCTTGGGCATGCTGTGGCTGGGCATGCAGGCTACATGATCTAGCCAACGCAACCTTGCCTGCCCGAGGAGCTTACTGATGGGAATGTCTCCATATCCTTTAAGGATTTATGAGCACCTCACAATCCAGCCTGGTTAAACCCAGGATGGATCGTAGGCATGCCAGCCTGAATGTTTCTAACCGGCGCAGATGTTCTATTTGAGGGGTCCACGTTTCACAAGCATAGAGAAGAGAGGTCATGACTGTGGCCGAGAAGACTCGAAGCTTCGTGCGAAGCAGCAAACCAAGTAGCTCCACACAGCATTGCACAGCCGATGAAGAGATAATGCTGCCTTTACTGATTTGGAGTGAGACCTCCACTGTCAAACCGGAGCTATTCGCCACTTAACAGTGCTTGTGCCAGGCTATGTGCACGATGAGGCCATGCTGTTAAGTGCGGAAAGTTCGCTGGCAGGTCACAGGACAGGCCCAGGTGATATGGTTGATCGAGATGACTGGCAGATGCACCACCTTTTGCTCACTGTGCCAACTTACTGTGTTTTAACTGCCCGGCCCTCAACTCGTGATGAGCGTTGCTCCTCCGCTGTTGGGGGGGGGGGGCAAATACCTCCATTTGCCCAGTAACTTCCATCATGAGCGTCCTTGACACTGCTGGTACCAGTCACCGTCAAGTCCAATCAAGCTCCACATCCTGTACATGATCCTAGTTATTTTCGAACCCATTGTGTTTTCTGTTGTTTCCCAGCGGTGCCCCTCCAACATTGTTTTGTGTTCAGCTAACTTGTTTTGCACAACTTATATTTTGCTCAAATGTATCTTCAAGCTCAACTTTGCAACCATCTTCAATTCCTGCAAATTATTTCCCGTGATTTGTTTCCATTGGTTATAATCCGAGATGGTTAATACCATCTCTGTGTTTTTGCATGAAATATCTTCTTTCACTGTGAATAGCCTTGACGAGGGCATATCTCATATCCTGACTCCTCTGCAGATTTGTCTTTTGTTACTCAATACAATTTCAGTGTTGGTGTTCATCTGTTTCAACAACAGGCTCCACATTAAATGAATGGTTATGTCACTATTTTGGGGGGGGAAATGTAATCTACATTTTTCGTGTTAATTCCAAAAGCAGAATGACATCAAGTGTGGCTTCATCGTGTAATAAAGTCCTCATTGCTGTTGCCCGTCCATCACTGAACCATGGGGGTCACCGCACCTTGGCCCATGGAACAATTGAATGATTTCTGAAGAAACCAAGTGAGATATATACTTGGCAGAGGGTTACGCTGCCGACACTCTCCCCCATGGTTACTTGTGTTCTCAGTTGAGGCGCTCACTTAAAAATGACAACGGAAGTCAGCTCATTTGAGTTAGAACCTTTAATTGCATTGTAACAATGTTAAAAACAGAGGAATACATTAATAAGACAGTCAACTACCAAGGTGGGATTTAATAGAACAAGAATTAAGGACAAGCAGAGATTCATCAAAAGCCAAATGTACAAACTGAACCACCACCATAATAATTTCACGAAAAAAGGCCACCGTCGATTACTTCTGCCCTTTTTCTTTTTTTGCTCAAAAAATGTCAATGTACTTTAATAAGAGTAACATTAGTACGTGGCTTGTGTGTGTTCTAGGATTAGTGCTGTGCCCTGCCTATCAGCCCTGGAGAGCGGAGTGTGTAGTGTGTGTCTGTGGGTGGAGCCCTGTATGCTGCTGATGCTGCTGCTGCTGCTCAAGCTGACCACGTCACTTGTTGTCGAACCGTGTGTAAGCATTGTCCTCCGTGTACAGGCCTTTGTGGGCGACACACAGCGCACGCAAGGTTAACAAAAGCTTCCAGAGGGTTGTGCGCGTAGTCATCAACAATCGAGATGTTGTTTGATTTCCAGTATGCAATCAGCACATCGATGACAATAATATTCACTTAATACACCTAAACATTAAGTCTTTTTCAACCAGCGGCTGAATGAAGGCGTTCGTACGCCGCGGGAATGCCTTGGGGGTTATCTGACCAATTGTCACTTGTTTTTGCATTACCCGAGATATTGTCTGCAAGAACATTCGTACGCATACCACGCAGCTACCTTCAAAAGCAAATGCCTCAGACTCATTTGGCAGCGGTTGTAGAAGCAGAGCCTGATAATATTCTATACAGGGTTCTTCAATGATACATTCTAACAGGCCGAATAATAAAAGCAGCGCAAGTGCTGGGCGGGGGGCCACGCAACAGCGCAAGTCGCGAGACGTCTTAACGTCACGGCGTCGCGTGTACGGGCCTTGTGATGTCACATGGGATCGTGACATCACAATGGCTGTGCATCGTCACGCAGTGCTGGACGCAGGCCTCTCGCAAGCTGTCGCAACCCTTCAAGATCACGCGATGCAACACTCCGTCAAGCTTCTGCACAGGAGTTGGTTTCATCGCAACAGCTCCACGGTGGGCAGCCTCCCGGGCGAGTTCCCTCCTTTGGCTGAGATTCCATCGTTAGTCTCGAACAGCGGCCGTCACCCCTCCTCGTGGCGTATCCTGCACAAGCTCAACTTACTTTCCCTCACAGTCAACATCTTCAACTTGTGTTTGCTCTGATTCATGTCTTACTTCTGAGCATGCATCTCTTTATGCTACTTTGCACTTTCAAACTATTCTCCCATGCTCTTTGTGTGCAATAACCAGCGCATGCGACCATGAATGGGTACACTGTCCTCAGCTCTCGTATCTCTTATTGTGATTATCTTGCCTTGACCTCACAATCAGTATCACTCGTCTACAGCTTCTTGTTGAGTACCCTTTCATTTTGCTAATCTGTTTCCCTTAATGTTTTGGCAAGCCCTGTCTCTTGCTTGACTGCCTGATGAAGAACCCTGTTCTAGACTTGTCATTCACACTACGTTATCACTGCAGTACACATAAGCTAACATGTCAAGCAGTAGCTTTTTTTTCCAAAAAGCGGATATGTCTCTTTTCAAAATATCTTAACGTATTATGGACAGAAAATGCTGTCTCCAACAATAAGCCATAACCATCTGCTTGCTTTTCTTAAAGATATGCAAGAGTATATTATCAACTACAAAACAGTACAGTAAAACCTTGGATTGCGAGCATAATTCGTTCCGGAAACGTGTTTGTAATCCAAAGCACTCGTATATCAAAGCGAATTTCCCCATATTAAATAATGGAAACTCAGATGATTCGTTCCACAACCCAAAAATATTAATATAAAAATGATTAATACAAAATACCTTTTATATTTTTCGTATTTAAATTTTATATAAAGTTATCTAATTAATTAATTAAATGTAATCGTGGCTGGTGTGAGGGAGACGAGAGAGAGGAGGAGGAGAGTTATTGTGTAGGACGACTTTCACTGTCACTAACGGAATCACTGCCATCTGTTGGCGACTTTAACAAGGAACCTATCCAATGACACTTTCTTTTGCCTCCTTTTGAGGATTTCGTGTAAATGTGTACTAAAAAACAGTCACTACACTTGGATACAAAATAAAAAAAATGCTTTACGCACACACTCGTGGTCACAACACTATAGTAAACAGTCTACGCTCACACGGATGTTGACTATACGAGTGAGGCACGCCAACTGAGACCGAGCATCGGAGACGATTACCCACAACCCCACAGCGAGAGAGAGAGAAGAACCATCGGCTCAGTTGTGATCACGTGACGCTCGGCAGGCAAAGCCTATACGTACTACTCATATTGCAAGACCTCGCTCGTTCATCAAGTTAACATTTATTTTTTTAAAAATTTGCTCGTCTTGCAAAACACTCACAGACCAAGTTACTCGCAATCCAAGGTTTTACTGTATTAATGATTGTTAAATCATAATTTAAGATTCGTATCAGATCGCTTCTCACCATATTTCTTGCGAATTTCATCATTCCTGGCCTTCCGTTCCACCTTCCTGTTGGAAGACATTAATGCTCTCAGTCACATGATACAACTTGAATGTTGTCAAAAGATTCGTAGTGAGGCTGACACAATTTTCTGCACTTATGCCAAGGTGAAAAAATGTGGTATGTTGAACTTTTTTCGCACCATATGTAGCCAACTTTGCTAATCGGAGGTGTGAGGGCAGGACAACAAACTAAAAACACAAAAAGCAGTTCTATACAAATTCGTTTTCAATCTAAATTCAAAAGCGCAAAGCTCCAGTGACTTCCTAGTATGGGAAGGAAGAGCGTTCCAGACGGCCGCAGAAGCGCGATGGAGTGACCGTGTTTATTTGATGACTAGCCAAAAGCCGCTGCAAGGATGACCGGAGTTCGCGTGATATCACCTTTCATGGGAGGTGATGACCGTGCACACCGTACCAACTTAGTAGACGAGGTTATTGCGCCGTTTCTTCACGCGAGTAGTTTTGGTTTTTGTTCCAATTCCCATTCACTGCATTGCTGCATTTTATTTTATTTGTTTTGCTTTTGCAATTTTGGCGAACCAGATCACTCAAGCAAAATGAATCTATCCTGGTCTCTTGAGTATTCACCTGGTTCAACAAAATAAACTTGAGACTATTCTGATGGTCTAAGGCTATCACGGAGAAAGGAGCTATGTTCTAGAGACATAGTCTGCAGTAGTTTCACGATTGGGGGCGGATATTGTAACGCATAATCCCAATTGAGTAATTTGCAGGGAAGTCTTTTTCGCATTGGGATTTTTGGCCAACACCATGGGAGGAAAACCATGCTTAACAAGAGGGGAACGTACAAAACTCCACGCAGCAAGGCACTCGAGTTGGGAATCGAACCCAGGTCCTCCTTGCTGCGAGGCACGACTGTTACCACTGCGCCACCCTGCCACCCGAGCGCGAACCAACATCGATGATTGTTGTCGCGTGTGAACGTGGAAGACTCACCGCTCTTCAGTGCGCACCACGCGATCGGCCTTGTCCCGGGCAGCCTTCTCTTTCTCCAGCTGCCGCGCTCTACAAAGCCACACAAGGCGCATGCTCAGCTCATTGCCCCTCACACACACACTCACGCCGCACACACTCACTAACTCACGCCGCACACACACACACTCACTCGCTCCGCACACGCACACACTCACTCACGCCGCACACACTCACTCACGCCGCACACACTCACTCGCTCCGCACGCACACACACTCGCTCCGCACACACACACACACACTCGCTCGCTCCGCACGCACACACACTCGCTCCGCACACACACACACTCACTCGCGCCGCACAGGACACACACTCACTCACTCTCGCCGCACACACACACACTCAAACACTCACTCACCCGCGCCGCACACACACACACACACTCACTCACGCCGCACACACACACACTAACGCCGCACACACACACACTCACTCACTCGCACACACACACTCACTCACACCGCACACACACACTCACTCGCACCGCACACACACTTGTGCCGCACACACACACACACACACACTCGCACCACACACACTCGCACCACACACACACTCACACACTCGCACCACACACACACTCACTCGCGCCGCACACACACACTCACTCACGCCGCACACACACACTCACTCACGCCGCACACACACACTCACGCCGCACACACACACACTCGCTCACTCGCGCCGCACACACACACTCACTCGTGCTGCACACACACACACTCACTCACTCGCGCCGCACACACACACACTCACACACTCGCACCGCAGACAGACACACACTCGCGCTTCCCACACTAACTCGCGATGCATAAACACCCACCCGCAAAGGTCACCCAACCCCACATGACAGTGACGTCTTGAGCCAACTTCAGCATTAGGTGCTTGTGGGCTTCTTCTGCCCATAACATCATGGCATTCTGTAGCATTTCTTAAACGGGCTACATCTTGCTGAAGGCATTCAATACGGACGACACTAGTCCTGGGTTCATAAGAGGTTTTTTTTGGGTTAGATCGGGTAAATATATAAATGTGTCATTAAAACCCGCCACCACCCGACACAGCCAACTAGTAAGGGTTGTCACGTAAACAGAACATGTCAATTCGTCACTTGTACAGCACACCGGTGTGTTGGAGAGCCAAGCCACAACATTTACAATCAGAGTACGACGTTTCGCCAGTAATTACAACCAGCTTCATCAGGCGACAGCCAGATTTGTGGAGAAGTTCACCTGTTTTGTTCCTTATATAGAGGCGTAGATGTGGTGACCACGCTTCTGCGCTCTTGCGCCACGTGGCGGGGGGGGGATTAATGAGTCCTGGGTTAATGGCTGTAAACGGCTGTTAATGGGTGACATCGGTCAAGATTGTTGTCCTGGGACTGTTCTTGCTGTAGTTTTGCTGCCATGGCCAAGCTTGGGAATTAGTGTAATTAGGCCATTTTGAACTTCATGGGACCTCCTTTGCCAGTACCAAAATATGAGAATAGTTTTCCCTTTTTTTCTGGCAACAAAACAGGTGTTAAGATGTTAAAACACCAAACTAAAAACCTTTTACAAGGAATAATTTCTGCATTTGGAGGTCCCATGATGTAGCTGCTCTCCCCGAGCTCTCATTACTCTGATAGTGCATTGTCTCTGAGCTGTACGCCTTTTGGCATCCTCTGGTCTAACACTTTGAGACGAGGCTCCAAAGAAAGCTGTCTCTGGTGTGGACCAATCAGTTTCAAGGACAATGCATTTATTATCAGAGTATGTTTTTTGTTTGCATTCTGACCACAAGTATTGTGGTTAATGCAGACATGATTTCTTGTAAAAGGTTTCAGTTTGGTGTTTTAAAATCTTAACACCTGTTTTGTTGCCAGAAAAAAGGGGAAAACCTATTCTGAAATTTGGAACTTATATACTTAATTTATTTTACGTATTTATTTGTAGTGATTTGCTCTCCTTTCCTATACTTTGTACTCTAATCGTTTGTTGTATTGTTTACTGTTGTAACTTTCTGACCCGCCCCGTCTGGACAACTGTGAAAAATAACTTTATAGCTCATCGGATTTCTCCAGTAACAAATAAAGATTCTGATTCTGCCAGCAGCGTTTCCCAAGTACCCGTCCTCATACCACGGTGCACATTTCCACGTTTTCCCAGTCCTCTCCATGCTAATGCAAATGAAGTAATTACACACTGCATGCGGCTGATGATTTGTAAACAAGAGAGAAATGTAACTGCAATAAATTTCAATACGGTCGGTGGAATGACATCACGAAAGTGCTGTAATTAATCAAGCTTCAAATTCATATCTGACAAGCAGTCACTAAGATTGAGCACCGATCTACAAGATAACAGCGTTTTGTTATTTTTTTCGGTTGGGTCTAATAGCAGTCATGCTGTTGATTTACCCAGGAACACCTGACTGAGCCGCAGGACAGATTTTTCACAACAGGACCTGCAAAAGGATATCTCACCGATTGCATTTGTGAATGTTTGGCACGTGGGAGGAAACTGGAATTCCCGTAGAATCTCCACGCATACAACAGGATACCACTGAAAGATCCATACAGATGGATTCAAGTATCTATTGCTGCAACCCTGTCTCGTGGATACCGCAGAGCCATGGACCAACTGCACCCCAAGGTTTAAGAAAGAGATAAGACCAATCTTAGAATCAGTTCCTATCTGTGGCTAATCAATATCCGATATTGTGACACGCATGGTATGAATTAACAAACTATGGCGTTATTATATCATTTCAGCTAAAGTGAATTTGCCAGATCTCAAAATTATTTGAATATTTTACTTAAGTGTGACATCGCAAGTTTCAATGTTTTTGCACGTAACCAAGTGGCCAGTAAGATCACCAATGAGACAGACTGCATGGGGTTGGTGGTTAAATTTCTGCATAGAAATGTTCATCCACGACCTCCTGTATACCAGGCGAGGTAGTTAACATCTCGCCACCACAGTGCCCCTGTTCTAGCCAGCGCGTTCACTCGTGCATTTTCAGAATGACCAACGGCCTGGCAAATGCCTCTGGCACTTGTATGGCGCTATATTAATGTGCATCATTATTATTGTTGTTGTTATGTGTAGTCCTTAGAAGAGAAACAGGGAAGCCTCACCGCTTGGAACTCTTGCTTTCGCGACAGCAGCAGCAGTAGCAGCAGATGCACATCGCAAGCAGCAGCACGCCGGCCACCACCGACATGGTGATGATCAGAGCCTCAAAGTTCACTGCAAAAGGGGCAACACACGTCGGCAGCGTACGCCATCACAATTAACACAGCGGCGATCCTCCCCACCCACTACCTGCTTATCTGCCAATCAATATGTCATTCCACAGATGGAATTTGGAGTTGTCAGGTGTGCAAATGCTGCCTCGCTTGTAGAAGGGCTGGGAGTTCCCCTGCCGAGCAACATTCATTGTTTCAGGACACTCAGAGCCAGCATCAGAATATTTATTTATACTGGAGGACTCAAATGAGCTATGAAGCTATTTTTCACAGACGTAACACACACTCGATGTGTGCGTTACATTTCAATGGAGGAGAAAGAAGGTTGGGGGGCTCGCCCGCTGAAGAGACACTGGGCGTAATGATACAGTGTCCGCTGTGGAACACGGAGTTACCTATTGCATCGGTATACCCTACAGCACACCGCAATGCATTCAGGTCGGCTGCCGTGAACATACAGGAATGCAATAAGCAATTGTGTAACCTAGTAAGGCGTGCTGATAAGTACTAATGAAAACAAAACCGGTCTTTGCTGCGCTGCACCTTGCAAATGGTATGTATTAACGTTGAGGGGTTGTCTACATGAGGCTGATGTTTCTTTTCAGTAAGTAAACACTACTTTTCTTCATGTTTTTTGTTACAAATTGCAAGTAGAGAGCAACCACAAACACGATTTGCAGATCAGAGGCGTTTCCAATGGGATCTCGCTCACATTAATGAACGTGTAAACACAATATGCCTAAGCCATCCTGAAGGCCAAACAGTGCACGCTGATGTTACGAAGGTTAAGTTATATCAAGTTTTATTTTGACTTTAATGCCCCATGCAATGTAATACTATCACTTACATTTGTATCATATAAGGTTTGCTTTGTGAACATATTTGTTATGGAATGTGCAATATATATATTTTATCATCATTATTATTACGCTTGTTTACCCTGGAAAGCCTCCCTCCGAGTGTCATGACTTTTTCAGGAGGGTCCTGCCACGTTTTCACAGATGGGGGGGTGATGATTGCTGTGCGTTTTACAATTTGGGGTGTAATTTTTTAATTTTGACCGTGGTGCCGGCACAGAATGGTCTACTCTTGCAAATGACTTCACGGGATGTTTAAAGTCGTGATTTTACGGTTATTATACCCGCAGTAATAACCAGGGAGGCTTCTGGATTTGAACCGTGAAGCTCTGCAAAGAGCAGCGAACGCGCTACACAGCTAGACCATGTCACGGCCACATATAGATGACGATGTATGAATTATATCTTTCAAATATGTTGCCCATCATACGCCTATTTGCTTGGTCATCATTGGATGGGGCATTCTAGTGAAAACAGAGCCTTTCTTTTGGTTAAGAACCATTTGAGAATTGAAACCCACATCTCCTCAGGGCTTGGCATTAAAGCATTTAAGGTCAATAGCTCAGTGGAAAAAGCGGAACAATAATTCTGCAGTTTTTCTGACAAATACCGGAGGAAACCACCTCTAGATTCCATCGTGAGAATCGGGCCACCCGTGCTAATCGGCGCTGTGTCAATGTGCGGCCGATGCATTCGGTAGCGGCCGTGTTAATGTGCAGCCGATGCATTCGGTAGCGACCGTGTGAATTTGCAGCCGATGCATTCAGTAGCGGCCGTGTGAATGTGCAGCCGATGCATTCGGTAGCGGCCGTGTGAATGTGCAGGCGATGCATTCGGTAGCGACCGTGTGAATATGCACTGTACCCCAGCAGACACCCCAGCGGGCCTTGGAGAGCGCGCACACTGAAGAGGAGGGCAGGATGGTCTTCACGGGGTAGTCCAGGCACGAGTTGTTGGAGAAACACCACAGGCACTGGACACAAACATGGCTGTGTCAGCACTGAAGAAGATAAATCCTCGATTCGTTTGACATTCACAAACATGTGAGCACTCCCTTGCGATTTGCAAACCAGACATTGTTAGCGGGAACCAGGCACAGCTATATAAATATAGACCTTAATCTGTACATCTCAAAAACATCTAGGATTCCTCCCGACAAGGTAGAAAGCTTACATTTGGTACAAAAAAGTGAGAAAAATCAGAAAATCCGATATTTTTTATTTTAAGGTCCCCAAATCTCGATTATAAGTGCACCATAAACATGTTTGTGCGTATCATTCAGAAACCATTCAAAATATAAGATTGCGTTTTTTTCGTTGGATAGAGCGATATTAAAGCGAAAACCATCGTTCTATTTTTTTATTGTCTTTGAGATATTTCGGATTCAAGCGGTTTTGAACGAAAAAATACGCATTTTATGTTAATATATAAATAATTCGAAAACGGTAAAAGATAGGAGCTTCCCCTCAAGAGTATCGAGTTAAAAAATTTTTGTTTTTAATAAAAAAACTAATCTTGAAATTGAGAGGTTTCCGATGGTACCTCTTTAAATAAAATAAGTTGAATCAAGTCGTCAACAATTTGTTTTTTTTGCAGAAAAATACACATTTTTGAAGTAGTAGTTAGTGTCTGATCGTAGATACAAATTGTACAAAAAAACCATGCCAGGTTCATTATGACATTTGTAGAGGAGTATTGTGAGTCACCAAATGAGGGGGCGAGCGGAAGGAGGTGCGAGAGAGTCAAGGATGACGTAACGTCACGGGTTACGCAAAGGGGCTTTCTGAAAGCACTTTCGGGAACGTGGGCGGGGCCGAGCTGGGGGGAGGAGCAGCCCAATGGGTTGTTAAGGGGGACCCCGTGACGGGGGCGTGGTCGTCGTTGGGAGCCAGGGTAAGGAGCGGCTGGAACAGGGTCTCTCTCTCCTCATCGCGGAGCGGTGTTGGCTGATCCCCCTTGCCAAGGGTAGGGTCCAAATAGTATTCAGTGTCCGGATGAAGGACCGAGATAGAATGCACCTACACTGGTGTGAGTGTGGGATGGTGAGTGTGAGAGTGTTTTAATAAACGGCAACAGCCCTTATAGTATTCCTCGTCTCCGCGTGGTTGTACTGCACATCACATGCATTGAAAACTTTTGCCTGGCAAAGACAGGCTTCATAAACTAGCTTGTTTATATTTTAATTAAAAATATATATAACGTATAGTTTAACACGTAGGCTTTCGCGACCAGTATTATTCATAACAAAGGTTTTTGGGTTAGATCGCGTTATTTATAAATGTGTCGCAACCCTCCACCACCCGACACAGCCAATCAGTAAAAAATGTGTCACGTTGACAAAAGACAAATAGTTCACTACTTTAGCCCACCGGTGTGTTGAAGAGTGGATCCACAACATTTACAATTTGAGTAGTACGACGTTTTGCTGGAAATTACATCCAGCATCTTCGGGCGATTTGCCAGAATAGTGAAGTCATCCAACTGCTTCCGGTCTTAAATAGTGCCGGACGACGTCATCATTGTTGAACCCCATCACGTTACGAGATCAGAGGCGGGGTTGGGGGTGTATGCAATTATGTAATAGATCACTAATTAGCCACTTAGCATGTGACTCACCTAAGGAATTGCAATATGTGTTGTGTATTACTTAATAATACGCTTCCAGGGTGCGCCGAGTCTGCCATATATGCACGTGGACGTATAGTTATTATTGTGATGAAGCTTGTTTACACAGGAAAGTCTCAGAGTCTCAAGACCCTCTCTTTCAGGAGGGTCCTGCCATTTTTTCGCAGGAGGGGGCGATGCTGCTACTGTGTTTTGCCATTAAAGTGATTTTCAGGAACACATTTTTCAGCATTGAGATGTTTGGCCAATTTCCAGTAATATTGTACGTATGTTTTTTGCTGTAAGTAAATAGTGAAAAAATCAATCCCACAACCCCACAAATGACAAAATAACAAACATTTGGAGGATACACTAGAATCACTATTATTATTTACGTTTTTACGAGGCGCAACAGACCCAACAAAGGGCTTCAGAGCACCGTCGATGTCACTACGTAGGCCCCTTGCTGATATTCTCTGAAAATGCATCTCTGACGGCGGCTGACCTCCACTCTGTGTAACTATTGACGGACTCATCTCTCAGAGTTGGACTTTAACAAGAGACAACTGCAGAATCAAAACACTTTATGGTTTCTTATTGTCAGCAGTGACCAGTGAGATCATCGGTGTCATACCTCGCTACCATTTGAACCTGGTTTTATCTCCGATACAATAATCACCTGGGTATAGATCCCAGGGTATCAACAGCGCTGGCTCAGTCCTCTAACAATGCAATATTGTCCCCCCCCCTGAGTAAAGCAATCTCCTTCAAAACGAGACTAACACAAACCACTACAAGCACTGGATCTGTACCCACACATGGGTAAGAGGCTCACACGAATGGAGCCACCTTGTTGTGTTCTCAAAATACATTTTGTCCAAGAGCTACTATAATTACTTCGGACAAAGGTTGGACTCGAAATTATCTGTAAGAAATCCCAGCGAGGACACTGCCGTGTTCCCATGGTCATGTGATGCACCGCGAATACGGAGCTACAAAAGAGCTCTCAACAAATCTCTGTGAAGACGAAACGATGAAGACGACTCACACTGACGTTCTTCAGACATTCTTCACAGGACTTGCCGCTCATGGTGTTACACACTGCGAAAGGAACAGAACAAGTGTTATTTTACACGTTCATTATAACACATGGGGAAAGGTTCAGTTCGAGATATCGTACCGACTGTTAACAAATGTGGGTTCCCCTCGCCCCTCACTCACTCCTCACCCCCATCCCATCCCACCATCTTTTTTTCTATCCCATCCAGTACCTAGGCCCACCTCCCCACACCCCCCGCCACCCCCCTCTGGTTATCTCCACGTGTTTAGCTGGTCAACCGGATGTAGATGAATAAGATGCTTTACAGATTCAATGCAAAACCAGGTCATGGATTAGTCTGTTTGTCTACTGCAATGTATCAACAAAGATTTATTTAAAAGTCAGCGGGTTTGCGCAGGACACGTCGCTCGAAGGGGGAACATTGGCCGGTGGTCAAGGCCCACGTCGGAGAGACCGCCAAAGGAGGGATCGTGCCCAGCAGGGCATCCACCGTGGGTGATGGAGTGATGAATCGGCTCGTGTGCAGGTGCTAGATAATATTGCTACACTGCAGGACCGTGAGACATGGCGGCACAGTTTGGGAGGCCTTCATCGGGCAGTGGATCGTGGATCGATCACGGTTGGTGATTAGGCGAATGGAAAATGTCTGATGGTTTTTACGAGCTCGAGAAGTGGCAAACACAGGCTTGGCACGTAAAGGTGCAAAGTATCATGAAGACCATTCAGAGATATTGACAAAAGTGAGTCATTCACTCATCGTATGAAAACCCAAATAGGGCACAAGTTCCGTTATCCATGACCATGCGATTTCCTGTTAACTGCTGGGCCCTATAAGAGGTCAAAGTGACGAAAGTAGCCATTAAAATCCTTGCTATCTAACAGAAAACACCACAGCAAAAACATACGTACAACATGACATTGAACTCCTGCTATTTGCAACTGGTAATATCGGTGAGGCCCAGACAAACTCCAATTTCCTCTGCTACCGACAGATTAGACTCCTCTTATCAGTGATTTTGCAGATAGGAGGAAGGTGATGTGATGAGCCACACACACGGGCGCTAAACCCAGCCTATTGTCCACAGGTATGCACAGATAAGAGATGATGATGGATAACTATGTGGATGATGAAGATAATCACAGTCATCATCGTTGCCTTCATTAAATCATTGCCACCGCCACCATCAATGACGAACGCCAGTTATGAAGTTTAGGAAGCAATCGTAAATGTTTAATCGCCAGCGGTTGCTATTTACTTTACGTCGGTACTTGTTTTTGGTGCCAAACATAAAAGGGCACGTGGTTAGTATGGGTGTTGAGATTTTTATCGGTTACGGCCTTGACGTGTGTACGTATAAGCGCATGCAAAGTAATTGTGCAACGTGACTCTATAATCTTTCAACTCTTTACAAAGGCATCCTGAGTTCAATTACCGGCCATGGCTAATACCAGCGATGAGCGTTATCTGAACCAGTCTCGGGCCGCCCTTCACCGACTCGCATTGACCAGCATGGTCAAACAGCCTCCCTGACCAGCTCGGTGTGGTGCGGGCAGGACTTCATCCAGCAGTGGCTTGCCACAGGATGACTCGTGTAATGGCAACAGATATACAGTATTGCATAGTGGAGACTTACTAATGCTGCACTTTAAATCGCTTTGTCAATTCAGTGGCAGGTAAAGAACTTTTGGTCCATGGAGGTATTTTGACCATACTTCATTATGCAGGTCAGTGCAGGATGGTGGAGGTACAGCCAAGATCGGTTTAGATGGCTGGGAATCGAACTTAAGGTCGCCGAGGTTCACAACAAATGGGCTGGCCACTGTGCCACCACTTAATGCAACACCTAAGTATGTCAAGATAATATCACGTCCAGATATAATAAAATGCAAACACTGACATTTTTGTAAATTCCGATCTCTGACATGATCAGTGCCAGCTACGCTTCAGCAAGGTCACTCCTCCTGTACGCGGGCACACCACCACGCTCCCCGCTGTGCACACGTGGCTGAGCAAACGGAAAACAAATCTCACACATTACAAGAAACACCTACCCACAAATACCATGTGCAAACACCCACACAACCATTACCAAGAAGTTAAACCAGAACCAAGTTGGCAGAGCGACCGCAGGTTCTGCCTTTGACATAGCATTTAACGTTTGAAAAACTGCCCCCATAATAGCGTGAGTAAATATTTCATCATAATTAATTGTGCGCTCCTAAAAAGGTAACCTGGGGTTCGATTTCTGGCCATGGCTAACCAGACTGGTAAGGAGTGGTCACGTCAACTCTCAGTGAACAACACGGCATGGGGAGGCCTCTATCCAGCAGTGAATTGCAAAAGACCGTGAATGTTTTTACTGCAACGTGCAGCACCTTAATTATCCGAGCATCGAAGCCACGTCATCTCCAGTAGGACTCATGTGGCCTCAACCTCATCCCATTGCCTCCTATAGAAGAACTCCGGATCCATGCGTTCTATAGTACACGCTGTAGCAATAGCAGTCTGTAGCAACGCCGGGTGGCTGCGGTCTGTGGCAACACTTCCATGAAGTCACCGACCCTGCTCACCGAACATACTTTAGCCCCACTGCTTGCGTCCACAACCAATTCGGCAAGACAGGCACCTTGCATGCACATCACTCGCCACTGCTGTTAGTCGCGGCTGGGAATTGAGGTTTGGCCTCGTCCACCGATCTCCCCGCTCTAACGTTGTGTTGTTACGATCAGAGTAAAATGATACATTCTCAGGCTGGGATTAAAACTGGGAACCGTTGCACTTCAACAGGGGGCATCTGCCACAGGCCGTAAGGTTAACTTTACATATAGAGTCATACTCAGTCCCTCCAGAAAAACGCGATTATGCGATCGCATGATTCCATGCAAAATCAGCCAAAGTCCGCATATTTATGCGGGGGGCGCGTTTTTTCAAATACGCCGCACTTTCGCCGCATAAATTGCAGATTTCCGCGAGCAAAATATGCGGGCTTGCATGATTTCATAATCCCCGCATTTTCGTTGCAAAAAGTCACATATATCTTAGCAGAAAGTTGAAAAATGTTGCGTTTACTTCACACAAGCGCAGCCATTTCCCCTGTTGCCATGGGAACGTTATGAAGTGACGTCACTCATTACGCGACATCATTGAAAAGCTGCAAACCCCGCGATGCCAATGAAACCATGATGAAGCCCGCAAATCTTTGTCATTTGCCAACAAACATAAGCGCAAAAGACCGTGCAAAGCAGTTTCCCAGTGTGTTACATGACAGTGGGGGCAAATTATTTTGCACTCCGTGCAACTGCGTGTTGGACCACAGGCGGAAGTCGACGCTGGACAGTCACTTTGCAACCGACAAACATTCGAGGATGGTTAAAGCAGCAGCGGAATCAGCCAAGATGAAGCAGCTCACCTACACCGAGGCGTCAACTTCCAAAACAGTTGCTAGGGCTGAAAGAATCAAGGTCAGTAGCCTATTAGATTAAAGCTTGTAAAATTATGAAAAGGCTGATAGTTAAATTGAAACAGAGAGAGGTGTGTGTGAATGAGATTTCCAAGTATGTTGTATGTGGATGTAAGTTAACGTTAGGGTTAGATAGACTAACAGTAGTGTAATTTCCCATGCAAGATGATTGATTTTGGCATGAAAGAATTATGTTTTATTTGCAGAAACACTACTGTTCTGTGAAAGGCTTACTGTAAATGATTCAGTTTTATACAGCAGTTTTCTGTAGGTTACACTGGACTTTGTGTGTGTGTGTAATACAGCCCAATGATACAAAAGTATTTTTCTGTTTGTAGATTTGTGAAACCTGGGTTGCCACCTGCACTGCCATCAACATCCCACTGTCTAAGACTGACCACCCTGCACTGAGGAAATTTCTGAATGAGAAAGTCATCAATGGCGGCGCCATTCCAGGGTTTCACCAGCTTCAAGATATGTACTTGGGAGCAGTATATGAGAAGGAAAAAGAGGAGCTGAAGACACTTCTTGCCAGAAAACCTCTTGCTGTGATATTTGATGAGACTCCAGATGTCGAGGGGAGATGTGTCCTGAATATCCTCCTTGCACCACTTGAGAAGGATCATTCTGGGAGGATCTTGGCCTACCTTGCAGATACTGTTTTCCTTGAGCAATGCAATCATTCCACTGTATCCATGTCTGTCGTAAGATGCCTTCAAGAATACAGCATTAACAACGAGGATGTGATTGTGTTCGACACTGATAATGCAGCCTACATGAAGAAGGCATTCACAGCAGCTCTGCAGTCGTTGTTCCCCAACTCGATACACATCACATGCATGGCACACATAATGAATCTCATTGGCAATGCCTTCCGCAAACCTTTTGTTCAGTTGAACAGCTTCATGCTAAGTTTCTCCCAGATGTTCTTCAATGCTGGATCACGCAAGAGAAGATACCTCTGCTTCTTGTCAAACAAGCTGCCTAGAAAAAAGGCGGTCATGCCTCCAAACCCCTGTGCAACACGCTGGAACTCCTGGTTCTCTGCAGTGCAGTACCACGCACAGCACTTTGGACTGTACAAGGAGTTCATAGAGATGGAAATCGAGGTAAAAACTTCCTTCACATAATTCCTCAATACAATTAACACTTCCTTTTCTTCATCAGTTAACCCCCTTTGCACATACAAACATGAATAGTTTAGTAAGATCAAAGTAAAAAAATTAATTGCATTGAACATATTGTATGTTTGACCTAATTCCTTTCTTTCTATTTGTGTTTTTATAGGTGTGTAGCAGAAGTGCTCCACAGTCTGTGGAGAGACTCCACGAGATGCTTCAAGACCAAGACCTAGCTCAGTCCCTGAATGTCCAGATCAACATCATGGCTGACAAGTGCAAACGCTTCCTAAGTCTTTTCGATATCTTCCAGAGCAGACGTCCTGTGACCACAAAGATCTTCACTTATCTGGAGGATCTGCAGGTGGTCTTTGCTGCCAACAAAGAGCTGCAGTATGAGGCGTGTGCCGAATACTTTGAAGGGTTTAACTTACCTTACACCACAAAGACACAGATCCTCTGCACAGTTGGTCAGGCATATGAAAACGCTGAAGAAAAGCTCACCAAGTACATGTCACATGGGCAGCCGGCCATTGAGTTTCTCCAGGAGGTTAGGGTGTTTGACCCTCGCCACATTGCATTCCTAGATGACTCCGTAGCAAGCTACAAGGCCATTCCAGGTTTCACTAAAGTGCAGGGTGATGAATTTGATTCTTACTTCAAGACTCTTGGTCCAGCAGCACTCAGAGCTGCACCATTCAGCGTGGTGGATTTGGATGTGTTTTGGGATGGCCTACAGGAGAGACTTCCTGTGCTGAGTTCCTTGGCCAAGCGGTACAAAGATGCTGTCTCAAACTCAGCTGATGCTGAACGCAGCAACAGCATCTACAAACTAGTGTTGTCTAACCGAAGAAGATCAACTACCAACCAAAACCTCAAAGCCTTGGTCTTCCTTTACCATAACTAACGAGTCCGCAGTGGAGCATTTGAGAGGGAGATGGTGGAGGGGGAGGAGATGGACACTGAGGGAGAGGGGATGGAGGATGAGGATGGTGAATGATTGGCCAGTGTTAGAGGCTACGTAGTAAGTTTTATTCAGGAGTTTATGCAACTTTACAGTTGTAAGATTGCACTTTTTTGTTAGTAGTATGTAAATTTACATTACTGTAAGACTGTACTGTTACTGTATTGCTTACGTTACTGTGCACTGAAAACACTTATTTTAACAGAAGATGTCTGTTTTGTATAGCTACCTCTGTAAAACAGGAAGCACACATTTTATTTTTTAATATTTTATTTATTCATTTTTACAGAAGTTGTAGCATATTCATTTTGTAAAGCTACAGAACTTGTTCGATTCAATGTTTTGTAAGTTTGAGCCATCTGTTTGTTAAGGTCTGAAATAAAACAAGATGAGAACTTAAATGTTCCCAGCACTTTCTGTGATGTAGTATGCTTGCTTATCATAGGAAGTAATAAGAAATGACTCTTTACATTAAAGTAGTAGCCTAGTGAATAGGGTGTTGGGTGAATCACTTTTTTTTCTCTTTTTAATCAAACCGCAGTTTTTTCAAGTTCCCGCAATTTAATCGCATAAAATTGCATAAATATCCCGCATATTCCATCGCATTTTTTAAGAAAACGTGCCGCATAATCAACGATTTTTGCCCGCAACAATCACCAAAAAACTCCGCGTTTTTCTGGAGGGACTGCATACTGTCATGTATACAGCACTGGAGGTACGAGTAAAACTAAGTTTGTCTCGGTTAGATAATTCTGTTATTTAATCGAACAACATTGCGATCAGCTAATTGGGATGGGATCTTGGTGTTGAGCGCTCCGATCCGAGGAATCGGCGTGGGATTTAGTGTCGTAACTTGGCCGTCGTAACAGGAATTCCATCCAATGAATGGGCAAACGTAACTTCATTAGGCATTAAACAGAAGCACTTACACAACCTTAACGTTGTAAAAACCGGTCCGGCGAGCCCTCGTCAACGTTGACATGCGGGTAGAACACACTTGACGGTGTTTTACACCGACGTGCCACAGTTGAGTGGCGTGCGCCAATGTTGAGCGTTGTTGTTGTCACCCACATTAATTGCTGCTTTTCACCATTTACAAGCACAGTGCTGCCACAGGGAGTATGTTGACGTCACACAGAGTAAATGGGGAATAGTCTCGCACCTTGCAGCCAAAGAATGTGGTTGTTGGGTCACCTGGGATGGGCATGAGTGAGGTAATAACTGAGCCATTAAAGGATGCAATTACTGGAACCTGTGTCCTGCAAGTGCCTCTGTGTAAGAACTAGCGAGTGAACAAGACGAGTTAAAGCGTTAAGAGGTACTGTAACTGTATGTTTCCATACACACATGGACTCATTTAGTTGATTTGACAAATTTTGTTGTTGTTTGTGCTTTTTGTTTTGGTGCCAATCTTTAAATTATACATTTCTGATGTTGCTTGGTAGTAGTAGGGGTTTGCACTTGCTTGGTGTGTACGTGTGTGTGTGTGGGGAGCAGTAGTGGAGCGGTCAGCGCGCTGCGCTATGAACCCGGCGATCCGGGTTCGATTCCCACTCACAGCGAACACCGGTGACGATTATCTGAACCGGTCCTGGGCCTCCCATACCTCGACTCAGCCTCAAATGAGTACCTGTTACGATGTGAAAACATCGCCATTAGGGAGACAAAGGCGGCCGGGCGTGGTGTTGGCTACCCACCCCCTCGTGTGCTGTGCCGGCCTTCATAGGTACAAACAGCACTTGCCCCAACAGTCTGTTACAGGCTATACGGGGGTCTTTGTCTTTGTTGGGCTACTTTCACGCTGCACGTAGCTAGCCGCGTGTATGGGATTTGGTCCTTATCTATAATTAATGTACAGCGTTGGCAGATGCTGTTGGCATGAATGACGCAGCTATATAAAATGTAAGTATTGTTATTATGACTACTACTAACCTCTAAGTATCTTCACTGTTTTCCACTGTACAACCGAGCCGAGGCAGGGCAGGGGGGGTCACAGCCGGTGCCGTGTTCTCACCGTGTGGCCCTGCTTGGCCCTGAGCCAGATGCCGGCGTCTTGCGAGGCCAGGTATTACAGTTTGGTTCTGACAAATAACCAGGGGGAAACCACCTGTACTGGGAGGGTCCATCACTGGCTCAACTCGGATGTGCCGGTGAAAGAGCATTACTTTAGCCAAGGTTAGTAGACACTGGTATGAGATTTGTGTTTATTTTACCAGGTAAGGCCCACTGAGCTAAAGAGCGATTTTTCTGAAGGGACCTGGTCATCATAAATGATAGCTCAACGAAGTGGCTTATCAATTGGAAATTTATAGCAGCCAAATAGTCTGAACACGTGTCGATTCTAAATGTGGAGGGGAAAAACCGGAGGACCCGGAGAAAACCCACGCAACCACGGGGAGAGAGACACGCAAACTATAAATATACAGGTGTCAGGGTCGGGATGGAACCCATGAACTCCTGCATGCCAGGTGAGATAGTTAACATCTCGCCACCGTGTATGACAGTGGTGTGGCTAGTACCATAATTTAACAAATTTGTCTTATAATGGCTGATGTTGATTTTAACAAAATTACAAATACACGGCACGTATAAAAGAAACGCTATAATGTTCTTTATTCAACCCAAAAAAGCCTCACTTAAAATTAAGCCCATTTTTATCTCGGTTCTACATTCGCAAGTTCGACCGTCTCAGAGTAGCTGCGGGAAATCCCACACAAACAAGGGGATTGTCCCCAAATCTCTGCACGAATAAATAAATCAAATATACCGCTTTAACTGCCATCCCAGAACCAGATGGGCGTTAACTATAACCAACAACGTGCCGGTGTTGCCAAATTGCACACCACGTGGGAGCAATGCATATGGACTATTACAGAAATAAACGTTACAAAAGGGATCTTGTGATAACCCCCTAAACCAAACCATTCGAGTACAAAGGCCAGTGCCCCAAGAGACACAGTAGAGTCGAGCGCGAAACATGCCGACAAGGCACGCGAGAAATCGTGGACCTTTTGAGGACCCATCGTTGCCTCCGCCATCGCAGATATTTGCGGTCACCAACATGGATGAACTCTGGAGGATGTAAATGAGTGCTGTCCGCAGCAGAGGGCACCTGTACTCGAGTTGATGGCTCACAGTTTACCTGGCTGCATTGAGGCGCCACAACAAAACCTGCCCCCCCCCCGCAATGCAGATATCGCAAAATGGCCTTGGAATTTTCCGACTGCAGGTGTGACCACACACGTATTGTCATGAACGTTATGTAAGCAGCCGTGTATTATGCAACCCGTGCACACGCACGTACAGTGGTATGTGAATACAATTGCAGGTTATTCTGGAATTGCCACACAAGCCGGGGCGGCAACCATTAAACACGGTGGTGTTTAATGGTTATCAGCACCACGGGATTGTAATCCAGAGGGCAACCGGTTCCATCTCCTGGCGTGGCAGCCGAAACAATGTGGACGTTTTTTGTAAATCCTCCTGCCTTTGTCCACCCAGTCGTAGAAATTGGGTCACCGCAGTAGATCGATAGTTCGCGTGCGATTGGTTAGAGTGTGGGGAAGCAATTCCAGGTATGGTACAGGGTAGGTAGGTGCGAGATTACAGTATCGTGGTTAGGCATTCCGATTGGAGATCCAATCACACTGCTGTCGAGACAGACATAGTATACTGTACATACCTGTGAAATAAAATTGTACAGGGTGCTCCAGATGTCTTGACTCCCGTTTAGTTGTCTAAAAACATAATATTTTTAAAGCAGGGTTTATTTAAAACGTAAATGAATATGCATAGGGGATAAAAAACATGTTCGTAGTCAATAAATTGGGGGTCACAAGACATCTGGACCAGCCTGTAGACAGTAGTCGAAACCTCCTTATGGGAGAAACTAAGAAATGTTGCAATAGGGTTTCCCCCTTTTTTCTGGCAACAAAACTGAAACCTTTTTACAAGGAATCATGTGTGCATTAACCACAATACTTGTGGTCAAAATGCAAAAAAACCCACTGATAACGGGCCCTTCTTCAAAGCACTCATTACACAGAATAAAGGTGGCCCACGCGTTGCACAGAAACTGCTCGCCCTACAAATGAACCGCAATGCCTTGCTGATGACGGGCGCTTGTGTTGCGCCCGAAACGTCGTGATTTGTTGTATTTTATATACCTACGTGACTTTACCGATAGAACCAAAGAGTATGGATTCCCGCAGTCACGAAAGCTTCAAATCAAGACTTGCTGATCTCGTCAAGGAGCATAAACCATCACGCGAAATCTCGTCATCCTGGAGCTATGCACTTTTAAATCTAGATTGAAAACTCATATATTTAGAACTGCTCTTTGTGATTAATTTGCTGTCCTTCCCCCGCACCTCCGATTAGTGCGGTCGGCTAGCTACGTTGCGAAAGAAGTTCAGCATACATATGTACAAAGCATGCTGTTTTAAGAAAGTGATATTGACGGATGTGGTGAGGTTTTTGTCATTTGCGCTTGTGTACCGCTGCTGACGCAGCATCAACAGGTAATTTGTGTCATGTTTTACGTTTGGCAAGTTCTAGTTATATCACAAATGATATTGGGAAAAAATTCACCTGACTTATGTTATTCTACAGACGACATTAATAATTGTATCATTAAACTTTATTTCAGGGAATTGATTAATGTTTGTTAAAAAAAAAACCAAAGGCAGACTCTCACAAAAAAAGTCACTGAATATTTGAAAATAAGTTTCGTAAGATCCCAGGCTCGCACATAGAAACCCGAGTTGATTCCGTTACATTATGATTTACAGCGGTCTAAGTCCACAAGTTAATACTTAAAACAGTGTACAGTAGTTGTTTTTTCTCAACTTCAGGTATAATTAAAGTCTTCGTAAACACTGTACTGTACGCCATATTAGTTGTGAACGTAGTTACTTGGTTTAAATCCTATCGAGACCCATTCTGGCTACACAGCATGTCGTGGACAAAGTACTGAGCAAGCTTTAAAAGTACCGGATATAAAGAACACTGTCAAACATTAAAATGCAGAACTATCCACCTCAGTGGCGTGTTACCCAATGGAGTAACTGACTCACAGCCACAAGGAGAGAGCCAACATGGCAAATCTAAACTCTCCGGCAATGTGCAATTGTGGTCAGAACATACAACACGACTCAATGGCTGATTCACAAATACAGAGGAAGAGGCATCAATAGAGTGATTCACCATTCCGCTAGACCCGGACTCAACCAGCTCAATGTAAAAGCACAGTTGTTGCTCTACAAATCAACATCAGCCAGACGAAGACGAACAGGTCACAAGGACGCGGTGGGTAATGCTGGTGGGCCACGTAGCCATGGGGCCCATGTCAAGTGGCCCATCACGATCACGAAGGGATGGAGGCACAGCACGACGTTCCCACCCACCCCCTTCTTTTCAAGAGTTGGGAGGCAGATGCCCATACAGTAATCCCACAAACCAACGCTCATGAAAGTCAATGCTGTTGGGAGAGATTGTTTTTAAATTAAGGTTGGCAATGCTGAGGGATAAACTCAGCCCATCATCTTTCCAGGGTGGATACAAAAAAATACCACTATTTAAGAAACGGTTGTCCTATATAATGATTGACACTTCCCATAGGAATGTGGAATTTGCAATACATAGGGAGATACTCGGTTGTTCACAAAGGTTGATCCATTAACGGCAGTCGAATGTCCACATTTTTATACATTTTTGACAGTTAAAATAAAAAAAATGGATGCAATCAAAATATAAAAAATGTAGAAAAATGGCTAAGTTAGAGTTATTGGATAGTTCAGGATCATGTGATGTTCATTTAATGATATGCAGATATATAATTACCACCTTTTCCACCAACCAAACCCAGATATCTTTCTCAGTCATCTGAGGTCTACCGTACGAATAAATTTCAACCCAATCGCACCAGATCTCAGTACAAACCTTGGGTGGCCACTTGTCCAGGTCAAACCCTGACCGGTGGCAACCCGAGGCTCCGTGCCCTACAACAACATCTGATGTCGCGTCCTGGTTCACGGTTTTGCTGACTGCAGTAACTCTGGGTTTGGGTAATGGGGGTTCATGAATAAACACACACACACACTGCGATTATGGCTTCCATGGGAGACGACAACAAAGCTGACATGAGGGCGATTGTGACACGGCACTCACATACATCTTTACTGGGCTCTTTGTCACATCATCAAAATCCTCGCAATTTCGGAAACTTAACCGCCATCGCGCAAACTGCAATCTTTCAAATGGAACTTTGGCAGACGTTACCGATGCACAAGTATTTTCAAGCAATATAGTTTCAACGCGGTTATGATATTGTGATAACTTATAACGCTGTACGGGAGCATTGTTTGAAGGGGCGGCGGGGAGCAGAGGATTTAATAAACTCTGAAGGGGGGCGGGGAGGGGGGCATGACAGTCAATGTTAAACAAACTTTAAACAAAATGTTAAACGCTAACCAGAATTAGTAATGTCTGTTTTTGTCTACAGTGCAACTCTCATATCCCCCCGTGTGCTTTGTGCATGCGAGGAGAGGTTCAATGACAACGTAAACTGACTGGGTGTTACATTTTGACCCAGCATGTTTTGACTTGACTGTAATTATAATTTAAAGGGGGAAGGGGGGGGGCTGCTGGATATTCAGCATGTGGGGTGCTCAGCCCCCCTCTTGTATGTACTGTATGGACAATAGAGAAGAGGTGAGCTTGAAGAGGAAACTGAAGGAGGTTAAGGAGGGCGACTGCTTAATGTACAGGGCAAAGTCTAAAGCGAGATGCGGACAACGAATAAAATGGGCTCTTGTGTGAGGATGTCAGTGTTTTAATGTCTCACGATAGACAACCTCTTGTTACTGTCGTTTCATTTTGCAGGCGTGGGGTGGGCGTGTCACGTGTTGTTGATGTTGTAATTGTAACATGAAAGTTTACTGGGTCAGGTTTACAAGTTGATTTGTGTAACCTGGATGTTAGCTCGGAGAGATAGACCAGCATCGTCTCGTTGTTAAGAGTGACCTTGCCAGTTGTGTGTAGGGGGGGTACAGCGATTGCTGCCTCTGCTGTGTGTCATCCCCATCGAGTCATTTTGATGTTTAGAAATTGAGGCTTAGTTCACACATGGGCAACTTAAATCGAATCGCAACCAACTCGCTTTACCCAGAATGAAACGTGACGACGGCTTGTCACAACTCGAATCGGCAAATGATCGCGAAGAAACCCACGCGATTACTTGCCGAGTGAACTTAGAAACGTGGTTGGGTCTCCGCAGCCAAAAAAACCCACCATCAAAGTTTGTTAATGGGCTTAGGCCACGCGGTACTGTGTGTGTGTGTGGCAAAGCCCTCCACCACCACCAGACAAGATTGTCACATTCAACACGCTGTTCTTCAGAACTGTGTTTTGTGTGTCGAGTTTGTTGTCCTTTCTTGATTCGAAGCTTTTGTGACTGCAGGAATCCATACGCTTTGGTTCTTCCGCACACCCGATTAGCACGGTTGGCTACGTACGGTGCGAAAGAAGTTCAACATACATACAGACGGTAACAGTGATGGTGCTAAATGTGCCATGGGGCACTCAAATCTCAAGACACCGGTGGTGGGGAAGGGCCCTAAACTGGCCAGATTTGTATCAAATAAATTGCCACGTATTACCACAAATACTAATGACAACACCTTCATTAAACGCGACAATCTCGTCGGGTGTTGGAGGGTTCATTGGCCAGAGAAGAGGCGGGGAAGAATGTCACTGCCCCCGTGGGTGATATTTGGTGGCCCAAATGACCGATTTCTGTGTCCATCCACGTGAACTCACGCCACCGATAGGAAGCTGTGGGGGCTGTCAATCTCGTCGGGGTTTGCGTGACAACAACAACGAACCGGTTACCGTACATCCACAAATAAGGGGTTTCGCAATCAACACAGAATGTTGTACGGTAACTTTAACTTTGACCGCCGTGGAAACCCCACTGCCTACATGGCCTATACTATACACAAACTTTTGATTTTATTTGACCAGACAAGGCACACCGAGCTATAATAGCTATTATTTTTTCAGAAACAACCCTGGCTATCACAAACGATAGCCTAACGAAGTGGGCTCACGTGGACATATAATAGCAGCGGCCTAATGCTCTAAACGCGTGTTTGTTGATTCCAAATGTGGAGGGGGAAATGGGAAGAGGCAGAAAAAAATCCACGCGGGGGGGGGGGGACGCAAACTACAAATATACAGCAGGCATTGTCAGGGGTAGGGATCGAACCCACGACCTCTTGTACACCAGGCGAGGTAGTTAACATCTCATAGCCACCGTGATGATGATGAGAGAGAGACGCAAAGTCGCAAACTACACAAATACAGCAGGCGTCAGGGGTAGGGAACTAACCCACGACCTCCTGTGTACCAGGCGACGTAGTTAACATCTCCTGGCCACCGTGATGATGAGAGAGAGACACACACGCAAACTATAAATATACAGCAGCAGGCGTCAGGATCGAACCCACGACCTCCTGCACACCAGGCGAGGTAGTCAACATCTCCTAGCCACCGTGATGATGATGAGAGAGAGAGACACGCAAACTACAAACATACAGCAAGGCATTGTCAGGGGTAGGGATCGAACCCACGACCTCCTGTACACCAGGCGAGGTAGTTAACATCTCCTGGCCACCGCAGCGCCCACAGCTCAGGGTATCGGCGACTATCCACCCAGCCACGCCTGCCACAGCCACATGCCCCCCGAGTAAGAACCACCAAGCACTACCACTAAACCACGACCACTGCTGCTACTAAACCACGACCACTGCTGCCACTAAACCACGACCACTGCTGCTACTAAACCACGACCACTGCTGCTACTAAACCACGACCACTGCCACTGCCGCTACTACTCACGGTCTGCCGATGCGGGCAGCACGGCCAGCGACGCTGCCAGGAGCAGGGCCGTGGCCAGGTTGAGCATCAGGGCAGCAGCCATCGTCTGCAGCAGGAGGAGAAGGAGGGTTTGTGGACGCGCCCGAGGATGATGTTGTTGTTGTTGACTCTTGAAAGTTTGTCGGAGAAGACGCGGAGAGAGGAGCGAGTAGAGTCGTCAAGTGAAGACTTCCGAGTGAGAGGCGGCACAGAGCGCCCCGCCCCTTGCCTCCACAACAGCCACCTCCCCTTCACATTCCACAGCCATCACACACAGTGACACACACACACAGCCATCACACACACACAGACATACAGCACACACACACAGAGCACACACCCACTCACACAATCACACAGCCATCACACACACACAGCCATCACACACACACAGCCATCACACACACACAGCACACACACACAGCCATCACACACACAGAGAGCACACACCCACTCACACAATCACACAGCCATCACACACACACAGCCATCACACACACACAGCCATCACACACACACAGCACACACACAGCCATCACACACACAGAGAGCACACACCCACTCACACAATCACACAGCCATCACACACACACAGCCATCACACACACACAGCCATCACACACACACAGCACACACACACAGCCATCACACACACAGAGAGCACACACCCACTCACACAATCACACAGCCATCACACACACACAGCCATCACACACACACAGCCATCACACACACACAGCACACACACACAGCCATCACACACACAGAGAGCACACACCCACTCACACAATCACACAGCCATCACACACACACAGCCATCACACACACACAGCCATCACAGACACACAGCACACACACACAGCCATCACACACACACAGAGCACACCCACTCACACAATCACACAGCCATCACACACACACAGCCATCACACACACACAGCCATCACAGACACACAGCACACACACACAGCCATCACACACACACAGAGCACACCCACTCACACAATCACACAGCCATCACACACACACAGCCATCACACACACACAGCCATCACACACAGGGCACTCACACACACACAGCCATCACACACACACACAGACACAGCACACACACAGAGCACACACCCACTCACACAATCACACACAGCACACACACACAGAGCACACACCCACTCACACAATCACACACAGCCATCACACACACACACAGACACACAGCACACACACAGAGCACACACCCACTCACACAATCACACACACACACAGCCATCACACACACAGCACACACACATCTCACACACACAGAGCACACACCCACTCACACAATCACACACAGCACACACACACAGCCATCACACACACACAGGGCACACACCCACTCACACAATCACACACACACAGCCATCACACACACAGGGCACACACCCACTCACACAATCACACACAGCCATCACACACACACACAGCACACACACAGAGCACACACCCACTCACACAATCACACAGCACACACAGCCATCACACACACACAGCACACACACGGGGCACACACCCACTCACACAATCACACACAGCACACACACACAGACACACACAGCACACACACAGGGCACACACCCACTCACACAATCACACACTCACCATCACACACAGAGCACACACCCACTCACACAATCACACACAGCCATCACACACACAGAGCACACACCCACTCACACAATCACACACAGCACACACACACAGCCATCACACACACACAGCACACACACAGGGCACACACCCACTCACACAATCACACACAGCACACACACACAGACACACACAGCACACACACAGGGCACACACCCACTCACACAATCACACACTCACCATCACACACAGCACACACCCACTCACACAATCACACACAGCACACGCACACAATCACCATCACACACCCACAGGGCACACACCCACTCACACAATCACACACAGCACACACACACAATCACCATCACACACACACAGCACACACACAGCACACACACGGAGCACACCCACTCACCATCACACGCACACAGCACACACACATCTCACACCCACTCACACAATCACACACAGCACACACACACAATCACCATCACACACACACAGCACACACACGGAGCACACCCACTCGCCATCACACGCACACAGCACACACAGCACACACACAGAGCACACACACTCACCATAACACACACACAGCACACACACAGAGCACACCCACTCACCATCACACACACACAGCACACACACACTCACCATCACACACAGCACACACACAGACACACACAGCACACACACAGCACACACACAGAGCACACCCACTCACCATCACACACACACAGCACACACACATCACATACACACTCACACACACAGACATACACACACAGATCTACACACAGCCCACACACACTCACCATCACACATACATACAGACAAGCCCACAGAGCACACACACACTCACACAATCACACACAGCACACACACAATCACACAGCACACACACACAACACACACACAGTCACACACTCACAATCACACACACACACTCACAATCACACACACAGCACACACACACAATCACACACAGCACACACACAGCACACACCCACTCACCATCACACACACTGACCCACTCACCATCACACACAGCACACACTCACTATCACACACACAGCACACACTCACAATCACACACACACACTCACCATCACACACAGCACACACACTCACCATCACACACAGCACACACACTCACCACACACTCACACCCACACAACAACAACCGCCATTCGCCACTAAGTGGCGGTGACGTCACCACAACGCTTTTGCCAGACCATGTGCACCTTGAGGTCACGTGAAGTGTCGAACGCCCGCTGGCAGGAGGTCAAAGGACAGACCCAGCAGGTGCCACGGGTCGACTGACTGAGATGACCGAGATGACTGGCTGATGCACCACCTGTGCCCCCTACTGTGCCAACTTGCTATGCTTTAGCCACCCGGCGCTCCGCTCGTTGTTGTGAGCGTCGCTCCTCCGCCCTCCGTTGTTGTTGGAGGGCGACTGCCTCCAACTGCCCAGTAGCAGCGTCCTTCACGAGCCTCCTCCACAGAGGCCGATCTTGACACCGCTGGTACCAGTCATCGGCAAGTCCACTCAGCTCCACGTCCTCCTGTACCACGTCACTCCATCTCTTCTCTAGGCCGTTTAGCCCCCTCGATCCGGCCGAACAAAAGCTGTTTCGGCATGCGGTGGCTGGGCATGCGGGCTACATGACCTTGCCTGCCGGAGGAGCTCACCGATGGGACTTTGCCCAGATCTCTCAAACAATAAGAGCCCCCCTTAGAGCCTTAACAGACTGTTGGGGCAAGTGCTGTTAGCGAGTAGCAAGTCTGAAGTTCGACACGAGGGGGTGGGTGGCCAGCAACACTCCCGGCCGCATTTGTCTTCCTGGTGGCGATGTTTACACACCGGACCAGACACTCATTTGAGGCTGAGTCGACCTAGGGGAGGCCCAAGACAGGTTCAGATAATCGTCACCGGTGTTGGGCGTGAGCAGGAATCACTCCCCCCACACCCTCTCATTACAAACACACCCACATTAAATCTCCAATTAAAAACCAAACCCCATCTCTGACAGCACACCCACTCTTTACACAACACAGGACACAGAAATCACAGTCTCACACATATCTCCAATGACACACGTCACACACACACCTGGCTTACATAATACACGTGCATGGGCTTCCTCCGGGTTCCCCAATGTCCTGCCATAGCTAAACATGCACTGGAACTGGTATTGGCCAAAACATCCCAAGAATGAGATCTCATCTGCAAGTTACTCAATTTGGCTTACAGATAGCAACTATTCCGGAGCCGTCCTCAGAGTCGAGACTCGGCGAGGCTATCCTAGGCAAACCAGAGCCATAATAATAACAACACTCTTCTAAACGCATCCCACTCAAGATCAAAACATATATTTACACCTCATTATATTGTGAACCGAATACTGCACGTATTTACAGGTGTGTTCAACTTCTTTTGCGCCGTACGCAGCCAATGGGCGGTGCCATGGGTGGACTGTGAACTGCAGACCTGCATTTCGGATGCGGATAAATGCAAAAAGAGGCCAAAATCACTCCGAATCTGCCCGAAATCGTGGGATTTCAGAAGCTGCGCCAAGGGTTTGAGCCTCGATGCTGCTCTGGTGAGTGACCGCACGACCGAACGGGCCTGGCACGGCCAACAAACTCGGCAGGTCGGTTTGCTGAAAAATAAACATCTTCTTCTAGATTTGAAGTTTTCGTGACTGCAGGGATCCATACTCTTTGGTCCTTTCGGTAAAGTCACGTTAGTATAAAATAAATTAAATCACGATGTTTCGGACGCAACACAAGCGTCCGTCATCAGGTGGGACAACCACAGCAAGAAACAATTGCTTAAGTGGGCAAAAAACATAAACATCAATTGGCAAGTTTTGCTCATGTGACAAAATCGATTTGTTTGGCTGTGTCAGGTGGAGAAGGGTATACGACAAAAGATTAGTTGTAAATACTGTACTCGAAATGCGTGTATAGTTAGATTTTTTTGTACAATTTGGCTATTAGCGGTTGTCAACAGAGACATTTTCTGTTAATACCAATGCAATTTATTCAGGATTTACTGTTTTATAGACAAATTGATTTTAATTGTAAGCCTACACCGATGCATATCATCGTCGCTGCTAGCATGCCCTCTTGTGGCGCATAGGGAAAGAGCTGCCGAGTGAAAATTTAGGGCAAAATGTAGTCGCGAATGTTGATGCTGTACACACATTAGTAACATATCACACCCAAATTAAAGTAATGCAAATCTTTAAAACACACAGCGTGTGGGCTAAATGTTTATGACTACGTTTATAAAGTAATATAATAGTCTGTGTATTGACCTTAAGAATGACCAGTGGTGGATATGAGTGTTTCGTGCGCACCAAAGCTGCATTGCATGTACAATAAACTTCTTTCGCACCGTACGTCGCCAACCGTACTAATCGGAGGTGGGGGGGGGGTGAACAAACTAAACACATACAAGCAGATCACGAAAAGGTAGGGGAGGGACGGGAAGGGGTGGAGGGGCGAGGGTAAGGAAGAGAATGAACGAGAGAGAAGAGGTGAGCTTGAAGGGGAACGGAAGGAGGTTCAGGAGTGGGGCTGCTTAATGTAACAATGGAATTTTATAACAGCGAGATGCGTCGATATTTTGAAAAATGTAAAGTCGAAAGCGAGAGAGGACAACGGTTGACATGGGCTCTTACTTTAGGGTGTGACTGTGAGTGTTTTATTGCCTCACAATGGCCACCTATTTGCTGTTGTTGTGTTGTATCATTGTGCAGGCATGGGTGGGTGTCTCGTGGGGCGTTGGCATGGCCACGTGTACGTTCGGTTCAGTTTCATTTATTTGGTATAGCCCTGTGAGCTATTCGGCTCTTGAATCGGGTGCAACCGCAACAAACAAAAAACAAAAACAAGAAAACATCTTAAAGTGAACATGTGACTAAGTGCAAACAGAAAAATCCAGGAAAAAAATGCAAAGTCCTCCAGAAAAAAGCACCGTACACCAACGCTGTGCAAAAGTCCCAGTGGGATCCAAGTCAAATAACAACAACTACAAGACAACTTAGATTAAAGCCATCATTCTAACTCCGTACTACAACAAAAAAACATGGCCAAACCAAAACACTTTTCGAAATCACCAAAATAAAGCCATAAGCAATGCAACAGTGATCATAGGAACTGTGAGAGCTGGGTTTAGAATTGGCTGCCATGTGGTGGTGTGTCGACAGGCCATCGTTTTCCGTCTGACTCGGGAAGAAACCTCCTCCTGATCGAGGTTCAAATTTGAAAGAAAAAAACCAACACCACGCCAGTCCTGATGTGGAACCACAGGTGAAGGCTGCTGGTGATTAACTGTGGGCAGACAATAATAAAAGGTGTTCATAATAAAGGTGTTTGGGTTAGATCGCGTAAGTATAAATGTGTTGTGACCCCCCACCACCCGACACGGCCAGTAAGGTATGTTACGTAAATGTGCCAATTCGTTACTTAGATGTAATTACCAGTGAAACGTCGTACTCAACTGCAAATGTTGTAGATTTACTCTCCAACACAACCTTAAATGATGAATAATATTGGTCGCGAAATCCTACAAGTTAAAATAACAGGTGTATTGCGAATTTTGCACCTAAAAACGACAGGATGTACATACATTGTGTTGATTAACTGTCAATAACCAAACCAAAAATTAGATATCCATTGTAATTGATATGAATGCATCACACCCCCCACCCCCAATCTCGCCCTCGCACCTGATTGACTCACAAGCGACATCACAAATGACCCCTCTATTTGAGACGGAAACAGGAGGATGATTTCTACACAACTGTGGCTGTCGCCTGATGAAGCTGGCTGTTGTGGTTACTCCACAACTGTGGCTGTTGCCTGATGAAGCTGGCTGTTGTGGTTACTCCACAATTGTGGCTGTCGCCTGATGAGGCTGGTTGTTGTGATTACTCCACAACTGTGGCTGTCGCCTGATGAAGCTGGCTGTTGTGGTTACTCCACAACTGTGGCTGTCGCCTGATGAGGCTGGTTGTTGTGATTACTCCACAACTGTGGCTGTCACCTGATGCAGCTGGTTGTTGTGATTACTCCACAATTGTGGCTGTTGCCTGATGAAGCTGGCTGTTGTGGTTACTCCACAATTGTGGCTGTCGCCTGATGAGGCTGGTTGTTGTGGTTACTCCACAATTGTGGCTGTCGCCTGATGCAGCTGGTTGTTGTGATTACTCCACAACTGTGGCTGTCGCCTGATGAAGCTGGCTGTTGTGGTTACTCCACAATTGTGGCTGTCACCTGATGAGGCTGGTTGTTGTGATTACTCCACAACTGTGGCTGTCGCCTGATGAAGCTGGCTGTTGTGATTACTCCACAACTGTGGCTGTTGCTTGATGAAGCTGGCTGTTGTGGTTACTCCACAATTGTGGCTGTCACCTGATGAAGCTGGCTGTTGTGATTACTCCACAACTGTGGCTGTTGCTTGATGAAGCTGGCTGTTGTGGTTACTCCACAATTGTGGCTGTCGCATGATGAGGCTGGTTGTTGTGATTACTCCACAACTGTGGCTGTCACTTGATGAAGCTGGCTGTTGTGATTACTCCACAACTGTGGCTGTTGCCTGATGAAGCTGGCTGTTGTGGTTACTCCACAATTGTGGCTGTCGCCTGATGAGGCTGGTTGTTGTGATTACTCCACAACTGTGGCTGTCGCCTGATGAAGCTGGCTGTTGTGGTTACTCCACAACTGTGGCTGTCGCCTGATGAGGCTGGTTGTTGTGATTACTCCACAATTGTGGCTGTCGCCTGATGAGGCTGGTTGTTGTGATTACTCCACAACTGTGCCTGTCGCCTGATGAGACTGATTGTTGTGATTACTCCACAACTGTGGCTGTCGCCTGATGCAGCTGGTTGTTGTGATTACTCCACAATTGTGGCTGTCACCTGATGAAGCTGGCTGTTGTGGTTACTCCACAATTGTGGCTGTCGCCTGATGAGGCTGGTTGTTGTGATTACTCCACAACTGTGGCTGTCGCCTGATGAAGCTGGTTGTTGTGATTACTCCATAACTGTGGCTGTCGCCTGATGAGACTGGTTGTTGTGATTACTCCACAATTGTGGCTGTCGCCTGATGAAGCTGGTTGTTGTGATTACTCCACAATTGTGGCTGTCGCCTGATGAGGCTGGTTGTTGTGATTACTCCACAATTGTGGCTGTCGCCTGATGAGACTGGTTGTTGTGATTACTCCACAATTGTGGCTGTCGCCTGATGAAGCTGGCTGTTGTGGTTACTCCACAATTGTGGCTGTCGCCTGATGAGGCTGGTTGTTGTGATTACTCCACAACTGTGGCTGTCGCCTGATGAAGCTGGTTGTTGTGATTACTCCACAATTGTGGATGTCGCCTGATGAGGCTGGTTGTTGTGATTACTCCACAATTGTGTCTGTCGCCTGATGAAGCTGGTTGTTGTGATTACTCCACAATTGTGTCTGTCGCCTGATGCAGCTGGTTGTTGTGATTACTCCACAATTCTGGCTGTCGCCTGATGAAGCTGGTTGTTGTGATTACTCCACAATTCTGGCTGTCGCCTGATGCAGCTGGTTATTGTGATTACTCCACAACTGTGGCTGTCGCCTGATGAAGCTGGTTGTTGTGACTACTCCACAATTCTGGCTGTCGCCTGATGCAGCTGGTTGTTGTGATTACTCCACAATTGTGTCTGTCGCCTGATGAGGCTGGTTGTTGTGATTACTCCACAACTGTGGCTGTCACCTGATGCAGCTGGTTGTTGTGATTACTCCACAACTGTGGTTGTCGCCTGATGCAGCTGGTTGTTGTGATTACTCCACAATTCTGGCTCTCGCCTGATGAAGCTGGTTGTTGTGGTTACCGGCGGAACGTCGCACTATAATGGTAAATGTTGTGGGTTGATTACTCTCCAACAAACAACCGCTTAGTGCTGAAGTAGTAACGAATTGGCACGTTTTGTTTGCGAGACAACCCTTACTAATTGGCTGTGACGGGTGGTGGCGGGTTTAACGACACATTTTTATTCACACAACCCCCCCCCCCAAACCCCTCTATCAAGGCTAGGCTATGATGCAACAAGCAGCAGCAAGCACACTGACATATTCTGTTTGGCAGCATACCAGCACATTCTTCTTCCAAGCATGAAGTCTACATTGAAGGAGAGTTACCGGTTTCAAAATACACCTTGATAAGCAGGGCGGTCTGACCTCTCTCTCAAACACACCAACTTTAGTGTTAAAAAATTAACCCGTAAAAACAAAGTTTTTCACTAGAAATCCTTTATATGCGTGGCGGCTAGAGTCCTCTCGTTCTCTGGCTTGAGATGGCTGCCACCTATGGGTCAGATGATTGTCTGCCACCATTAAGCAATTGGTAATTAAATATTTAAACATTTTTCCCTAAACAGTGTAAAATTTTGGAAAAAAAATTTCACGAAAATTAATTGTCACGCACAACGAGTCTGTGTGCAAAATGTCAGCTCAATTGGATCACGGGAAGTGGGTTAAAAAACGACCGAAAGATATGCACGGTCGTTAGCAAGCAAGCACGGAAGCAAGCAAGCAAGTGAACTTAACATAAAGGATTTAAAAAGACAAAGATCCCCCGTGTAGCCTTCAACAGAACGTTGGGGCAAATGTTGTTAGCGAGCGCCTATTAAGGCCAGCACGGCACACGAGGGGATGGGTGGCCAGCACCACGCCCGGCCGCCTTTGTCTCCCCAGTGGCGATGTTTACACATCGCACCAAGTACACAATTAAGGTTGAGTCGACCTAGGGGAGGCCCTGGACCGGCATAATCGTTACTGGTGGTGGCCGTGAGCAGGAATCGCAATCGGGAAGCCGGGTTTGTTGCGCAGCGTAGCGCTAACCACTGCACCACCGCTCCCCACCACCCTCCCACTTACACAGGAGACGAGTTCGCTAACCACTGCGCCACCGCTCCCCACCACCAATTCACTCACACACAGGAGACGAGTGCGCTAACCACTGCGCCACCGCTCCCCACCATCCATTCACTCACACACAGGATACGAGTGCGCTAACCACTGCGCCACCGCTCCCCACCACCCATTCACTCACACAGGAGACGAGTGCGCTAACCACTGCGCCACCGCTCCTCACCACCCATTCACTCACACAGGAGACGAGTGCGCTAACCACTGCGCCACCGCTCCTCACCACCCACTCGCACACACGAGACGAGTGCGCTAACCACTGCGCCACCGCTCCCCACCACCCATTCACTCACACATGAGACGAGTGCGCTAACCACTGCGCCACCGCTCCCCACCACCCACTCGCACACACAAGAGACGAGTGCGCTAACCACTGCGCCACCGCTCCCCACCACCCATTCACTCACACACAGGAGACGAGTGCGCTAACCACTGCGCCACCGCTCCCCACCACCCTCCCACTCACACAGGAGACGAGTGCGCTAACCACTGCGCCACCGCTCCCCTCCACACTCCCACAAGGTCGCGGCGTCGTCAGCTGAGAGGTCAGCGCGGGGTTGTTGTGGATGTTTGTGGTGGATGTTTGTGGTGGATGTTTTTTGTGGTGGACGTCTCCTCTGTATGGGGAGCGGTGGCGCAGTGGTTAGCGCACTCGTCTCCTGTGTGAGTGAATGGGTGGTGGGGAGCGGTGGCGCAGTGGTTAGCGCACCGCGCTCGATATCAACCCCCGGGGCACCCGAGTACGACCCCCCCCCCCTTCCCAGGGCCTCCACATCACCGTCTCGGTCGACTTTCAAGTGAGCACTCGGTGCGTTGTAGACATCAGCAATGTGGGGAGACAAAGGCGGCCTGGCGTGGTCGCATCACCGGCCACGGCAGCCCGGTGCCGGTGGTGCTGGTGGTGGGGAAGCGTCTGGGTTGACGCGCTTGCCAGTCTCACTGGGCCAGAGACCGCGAGGCCTCGTCCACCACCACCGCCGGTGGTGACCGTGGGCCCCGTGGGGCCTCGTGGGGCCGCGAGGCCGCGTCTCAGACACCCCGCGGGCACGTCTCCGCACCAGGCCTCCCCCAGCCCCCCGTCCTTGCCTGGCCGCGTCGCCTGCGCAGCCTCACGTCGGGCGGCGTGGGGGGCAGGCGGTGGTGGTGGGGGAAGTGTGGAGGAGAGATCGTGGAGCTTCGTGTCCACGAGGGGGCGCCGTAATACCAAAGACGACAGCTGTTTAACACGAAGTTAAAGGATTTAGTGACCGATTTAATCAATAATAAAGGGGTTAGATCGCGTAAATAGAGTTGTGTCGTTAAACCCGCCACCACCCGACACAGCCAACGAGTAAGGTTTGTCACGTAAACAGAACGTGGCCAATGAGTTACTACATCAGTGTGTCGGAGGCTACACCCACAACGTTTACAATTCGAGTACGACGTTTCGTTGATGATTACAGCTAGCTTCATCAGGCGATTTGCCACAATTGTGAAGACGTCTTCCTGTTTCGGAGGAGTAAAGGTGATGCCATCACTGTGAGCATAACAGGCGCGAAGATGATGGAGGTTAATGTAATCATGTACATTACAATGGAGCATGTTAATCTGAGGATATGCAGTACAGTTAATCAACATACAGCTGGCGACAAGCTGGGGTCAATCTTGAGAGCCTATTTATAAAGGGATTTCAAATTCGGAATGCAATGGGTACACAAAAACTTTTCAGTGACTTCACAATGTATGTCATTGTTTAACATTCAATAACTGGTCGCCGACATACTAATCTTTACCCATAAATGTAGATGTAGTTAATGTTTCCAATTGCGATGGCTATCGGATTTTGGGATGATGTGAGATTGTCTAGTGGTGGCGTGGCTTGTCGCGAGGTGATCTTGCACACCCATGCTCCGGTTTTCATGAAGATTGGGGAATTTGAGATGGGTGATAGGAGAGGAGGTGACTACATTGGCACCATCGTGAAGGATGGCAACGGCTTTGCCGAGACCTTCATCCAGCAGTGGATAGAGTACGGTTCATGATGACGTTTGCAGAGGTGACATACTGTACTGGACAGCTGTGCACATGTATGTTGCACTTTTAGATACTGCATGTATTCAAATCTATTTGACTACTTAGGGATATTATGTATTACTGTGTGTCCCTGCCTTAAATGCAAAATGTGTCTAAAGTTAAAACTGGAATTTACATGTCGGTATTCTTTTTCATTACATTTGCTATGCACGTATAAAATGTCATCAAATATGCTTCCATTGTACAATGTTATACCTACCCTATCAAACCCCCTAAATGACCAGCATGGTCAAATAAATATGATAAACTCCTTTTTCACCATAAAAATAATCCCCTTGACCTGCCCGGCGTGGGCAGGCCCTCATCCAGCAGTGGATTGACAGTAAGGGCTGTGCGTGTACTGTGCACTGCATGCATTGCCTGTGGGCATTTGCCACGTATTTTTTATCCTAATAACAGACAGGCAGCTTGTAGCTTGGCATTCCGGTTTACAGACTTCTCTGTCGTCGGTTCCCTGTGCAGGTGGCGTGTCCGCAGCCATGCCTGTTTCGCTGCGTGCCCTTCGGCAGCTCGCCGTGTTCTGGGGAGTCATGACAACTGGAGGTGGCAGCCTCATGTACTACCTCCTGCAAAGTACGTCGCAGCCGTGGCTCATCATGTCTCGCCATGCCAAATCACACCGCAGCACACCTAAGCACACGTGTCAGTCATTGGTGTCGTGGAGATACGCGTGACACACGCAGAGACGTACACTCACAATTACATGGCATACGCACTTGCACGTACGCACACACGTGAACACATGCTGCAATTTTAGAGTGGAAAGATTGTTCGTTATATTTACCATAAATTAAACAGAGGAGAGAGAGCAGGTCGGCAATTTATATTTTACTGGACTGCCAGGTTCCCACTCGTGTTGAGAGATATAATTATTTCAGCCCAATCGCTTATCTAAAACGCACCTCAATCCAATAGATATAATGTTTAAAAAAATGTTTATTAAAAGCTTAAAATTAATCCAACATTCATGCTTGAGCTATCAATTAAGTTACTAATTTAAAAAAGCTTTTTTTTGGCCAGGTTAGAATTATACAAAACTTTTTGGGCATGTCAAAAAAGTAAATGTCACAGCGGTTTCCCGCTCATGTAAGCGTGGGACAGTGGTTAAGTCACGGTTACAACCCCGAGTCATTGATAAAGAGGCCACATTCTTACGACAGGGTAAACTTTATAGAACAGCCTCCACGCAGTGGAACACATTTTATTGACCTCGGAGAAAAATGAAGGGCAGAGTTAACATGTACGGCCTAATTTATGTGTTGGTGGAAAACAGCCTCAGAAGTTTTGAAAAGTTCCATTAAGGGAGTTCAAATGATGAGGTAGCCGATTGGTTCATGGGTCAGAGCACCCAGTTGGTTTCACTGACCGAAGTTAATTTTATTATTACACAATTGATTACAAAATGAGTCATATTACTACTCATTATATGACCAAGTTTGCTTTTGCTGACAAATTTACTCTTGTGTTCTCAAGGCACACAAACGGTTTGTTGCAGTAAATCACTCGTAAGAGCTCGTTCTACCTTTACCATTCCCACCTGGATACGTTGTGCAACTTTGTAGGTAAATTACAAATATCTTCCTCTGTGGAAATGCAGACTGTGGGACTGTATGGAGGGGTGCTGCAGTGGTGATATGCTAACTACCTCGCCTGGTATACAGGAGGTCGTGGGTTCTATCCCGACCCTGATTCCTGTATATTTGGGGTTTGCGTGTTCTCCCCATGGTTGCGTGGATTCTATGGTTCCTTTGGTTATTTCGTCCACATTTAGAAACATGCCTTTATAGTGGTTGGTTACTATAAATATCCACATGATAAGCCACTTCGTTGAGCTATCATTTGTGGCCAGGTCGCTTCTGAAAGAGCTATATCGTTCAGTGGGCCTTACATGGTAACATTAATTTGTTTTAGTTTAGATTTGGTTTATAATTGCTGACAACTCCCAGCCCCTGTACAAGTCTAGGCTCAACGCTCCTCGTCCTCTTGACTGACCGTTTGAAATGTTTTTGTTTGCATGATCAACACAAGTATGGGTGGTTAATGCAGACATGATTCCTTGCAAAAGGTTTCTGTTTGGTGTTTTAACATCTTAACACCTGTTTTATTTCCATAAAGGATAAAACCAATTCTTATATGTGCTGACGTTAGTTCGTAGAGTTCCGATTGCCAGTGACACTTCGCTGCCTTCCGATTTGCTGCAGAATATTTTGTGGAATGGGGCTCCACCCCATCCACGTCACGAATTGGGGCAAAAACTGTCTCAAATTTAGTGGAATTGCTTTTGCATACATTTTCGACAATTAAGGGATTCCACGAAAAAGTGTGAAAAAAACTCCGCATGAATCAGACTGCTGGTGTCATGAATGATCACATTCAGCAGGTTTAAGGCTTAACCATTTTAATAAAGCAATTAATCTATGTCCTAATCCACATGGACACCTCTTAATAGAGCCATTTGCAGATATATGCCATCTCAGATTTCTGACAAGCCTCTTGTAGTTTGTGTTTGTTGCGTGATTCTCGACCGTTTGGTACGATATTTTATATTCTAATAAAATGTTCTGTATCTTAGAAAGCCGAAGTGAGGCTTAATTAAGACTTTTAAGGGAGGCCCTACATCATGAATTGTAGCCAAGTGTAGCATGTGTAAGGAAACCGAAGAACCCAGGAAAAACCCATAGAAGGGTTCACAAACCTCCCAGCCTCTTGTGTTTGTGAATTTCACAAATCTCAAGTGCTGGATTTTAGGCATATGCAAGGACATACACAGTGAGATCCCTCTAATCTGTGTAGAGATCCAATAATGGATATCCATAATTCTCAATATCTTGAGTTTTCATCCAGCTCTAACATGCAACCTTTTATCTCAAAGAATTGCAAATTATAGGATTGATTTTCTAATAAACTACTCATGATCCATAAAAACAAAAACTCGAATGGGGGAGCTGTGGTGCAAGAGTTGTATGCCTGGCTATCAACCCAGTTATCTCAGTCAAAATCCCGCCCACGACTAAAATCAGTGGCGAGTGATATCTGAACTACTTGTAGCATCAACCCCAACACGGAAGGCCAAGCTGCACTGACCAGCGTGGTAATAAAGTATGATACAAAAAAACCATGACCGAAATAGGATGGCCTTCATCCAGCAGGAGATTGACAAATAGCTATCAATGTCATTATAACTCCTTCGATTAGCACGATACGCTACGTAAGGTGAGAAAGAAGTCCAACATATATACCTACAACAGAAATGTATTTCTGTAATCAATTCATGGTTTCCACAGTTGGCTCCAATGGCAGAGGACATTTTTTTTCTTAAAGTGAAAGGCCCTCACTTTTCACATAATACATTGGCCAAATAAAAACTGGAACGTGCATCAACGTTGGCAAGGCGTGGTTCATAATTAGGTTTAGCTAAGCTAACTTTATATGGTTTGTTTGTTTTTGAGAATAATGCAGGTATTGAAGACGTAAAAATCAAATAAAACGACGATTAAAAAGAACACACTGTGCCTCAAGACATTTGCTGACAGGCGATGATATGGTGATGATGGTGTTTGACTTTCAGTGTCAAGTAGTTGACAAGTTTATTTTCTCTAACCATGTTCTTCTTGACAGACACAAGATATGTATTGAAACTTAATTATATTTTAATTATAAAGTTGCGTAACTGTAACTTACTGTTTACATCCTGGTACCAGTGTTGGCCACGAGTCCTTGCTCATGTAAAAAAGAGCTGTATTCTTTGTCTTAATAGGCTTTTGTATTAAGAGTATTCAAAATAATAAGAATACTCATTCCTTATTTAACCAGGAAAGGCATGCTCAATCTGAATACTTTTTTTCAGGAGGGGTCCTACATTGAGACGTTTGGCCAACAACAATGCCTTTGTTTGATTTTTAGCAATGGAAGGAAACCAGAAAACCCAGCAGAACAGGGAGAGAATATATAAATGGCATACAACAGAAAGAAGTGCATAACAGAGGGTGACTAGGTAAGTAAACATGCCATGCTAGGCCATGCAGGCATTTCTGTGTGTCTGTCATTGTAGAGTTGAGGTTACAACAGCGATGTCCAACAAACAGCAAAGAGAGCTCTAGGGTGATGTTTGTACACCTGATTGTCACTTTTGTGGAACGTGTCCAGCAGCCTTGAGACACGTGTGTGCATGTCTCATGGTGCAGCCCTTATCTGCTTGCTTTTAGTAACGTTTTACTTTAACATGGGTGCTGGACACAGGGCCAAAGTGGCCAGTAAAACAGCACTATATGAGGTACAATGGATAGGTGTTAATAGGGTGCTTTTTTTAACTGACCAAAATTGCAATAACTTGTGATGTAATTCCAAAGTCAAGCAGTGCAAGGGAAGAAGCAGGAAGAAGATTCGTGTTTCGGACCTGTGGTTAAAGACCGTGTGAATGAAACAAAACTGTCAGTCTAGTAGACCGAGCCCCCTGACATGGGTAGGGGAATGAATGGATGAAGAGGTTTAAATTAAATATATAGTTATTGTGCTGCCACGGTGGCGAGATGTTGACTACTTCGCCTGGTATACGGCAGGTCGTGGGTTCCATCCTGAGCCTGACGCCTATACAATTGGAGTTTGCATGTTCTCCCCGTGGTCGCGTGAATTTTTTCTGGGTCCTCCTTTTTTAGAAACGTGTGTTTAGAGTATTTGGCTGCTATACATTTCCACGTGATGAGCCATTTCATTGAGCTATCATTTGTGGTCAGGTCGCTTCTGAACGAAGACTGTATAACTCAGTGGGCCTTACCTGGTATGATAAAAAGATGTAAAAACGTGTAAATAGTATAGCTGTGTTGCTGGAAAGGATCTGACTGCTTACATTTTTTACAAGCTCGTCATTTTGCAGTGGGGGCTTTACCTGTAAATGAGAGAAACAGACTCACTTTAAAGATTCACCGGCTTCACCAAATTGCATTGCTTTATGGTTTAAACAAGATGCTGATATTAATTTTAGAACTTTCGTGACTGCAGGAATTATTATTTGGTTCTTTCGGTTAAGTCACGTGACTTAACCGAATAAACCAAATAATAAGATGCTGATAATTCATGAAAATGGCGCAAATTCTGTAGGAAAAATAAATGTTTACAGTAATGTGAAAATGTGAGGATTTTGATGAATGATGTGTTCCCTTGCGGTTTGAAGCGGATTGTGTGTAAGAGCTGCAGGTGTTTAAATACGTTCGTGTGTGTTGTGGTGTGTATGTTTATCACCTTCTATCAAGCTGAGATCCCATGCCACAGACAGTGCATTAAGCTGTGACAGAACACAGTGAAAGTCTATTACACTGGGCTGGAAAAGGAGCAGAAAAAGCACAACTGGGTGGTGGTGGTGCCACACGCCTGTAATCCAGCACTGTGGAGACAAAGGTTGGTGGTTCACACAAATGTTGTGAAACTCCAACTGGGTGTCGAGGTCACCGCACCCTGGCTCGTCAGGAGATGGTATTACGTCAAGTGGATTGATCCCCATCTGTAAAGGGATAGGGCGTTTCCCCCAACACACAAGTGGATGTTCTCTGGTACTCCGATATTCTGTTGTGTATAAACACTCATTGGCTGAAAAAATATTCGTATGTATAGAGGGTCGCAGAGCTTGAGCAATCGTTGGTAGTGTTGGTTCACCCATCTTTTCAAGAGGTCAGTGAGTAAGGGGAAGACCTAGAGCCACATGGTATGGTAAGATACTATAAGAGCAAGCCTTGGAGGCCAGGTGCTGCCTGTTCAACAGTTGAGTGAGAAGGAAGAAGCTGATGTTGAAGTGTGGTGTCATCAGTAGTATTGACAGATTTGGCTACCGATGGTACCTTCATTCCAATTAGGTGGAATCTCCTTGCCCTGATTGGCTGCTGGTTTTTTTTACACGCTTTCATTTAACTCACTCTGTTGTTGTATCCTCAAATCTTGTAACTCAATTTTAACCTACTTCCCAATGTGGTATCGACTGCAAACTTGGTATACTTATGTCATACTCATGACAATACTATATTCTATTATAAAAAATGAAAATAAAATATTTGTAAACATTCTTTTTTATATGTTATATTTCGGCTTGGGTCTAATTGTCCACTGTCCCTTACGTTATGGCAAGCTTCGAGGCCACTTCCTGGAGTCGAGGAGTTCTGCCATTACTCGTACGGTACATTTCATTAAAGCGTGTTTTTCAAAAAGTTTTTTTTATATTACTTATTTTTGGAATGGATATGGCTTCTGCCAATTTTGTTTGGCAGAATGGTGATAACATTCCCTCTAGACTTGAACATAATAGAGTCTGTGGAACTTTCCACTGGGCCACATTCTACTCAGTTCATGAATCAGGCCCCTGATAAATAAACAAAATAAACTGTTCCAATTCATTCTGAGAGATCATACTCTTGGTGAGGATTCCTTCATGTTTATAAGTGTAACTATGGATTAAAAAATGTCTAACTATTATGTGGCACACGCTGTTTCCAGAAAATAACCAAACATCTCTGTGTGCCAATAGATATCCTTTATCCATAACAATAACAAAAGTGTTTTCAATATCGATTTCCTGTTCAGCGTAAAAAATTGTGCTGTCTTTAAACATTATATTTTGTTTCCCATTGGGCCAAAAATTGAACTCGCGCTCTGTGGTTTGGCAGTTTTATCAGGAATCCATCAACAACAGCCATGTGGTAAAGTCTCATCACACGTGACATTTCTTAGAAAGCTGAATCACAGCTGTGGGGTATTTCTACATCCCTCGCACTTCAACAGAAACAACACTCAAACCACTGTGTGCCGGGCGGACGGATGAGCTCGATATCAGGGCAGGTTTTATTTCTTTAGTCATTAAAAATGTCCAAGAATTGACGAGGCTTGCTGCGAGTGTAAATTGAACACTGAAAAGACGATTTTGTGAAATATTCACAATGCGTGACATTTCTCGCCGGTGTCTTAAACTCAAATACAAACGTTTAAAATTGCCCATATCTAAATTAACAGCTCTTGGTAAATCTAGAAGAAGAAGAAAATCAGAATTATCATTCATGCGGTTAAATAAAGAAACTGATATTGAATTTCCAGCACCCGTACACCACCCAGCCAGGGGTTGTCTGAATGTGGAGACTCTTTGACGCGACTGTGATTTACTCGGAGCTTCTTTCCCACGTGCGAGGTTCCTGATCCATGTGCTGGGCGAGCCTGATCAGGGAAGGCCCTCGCTGAACAAGAGAGCCTTATACGTGTGCCATTATTACACATTTACTTTTCAAAATCGCAAACTGTGTATATTTGTACATTTAATTCTGCAGAAACAATGAAATGCGCTATTCGGTTACGTTTCAAAGCATGCATGATGTAATACAACTGTCAATAGTCGCCTTTGTGACCTGAGCATTGGTGATGATACTATGCTGATAAGTCGTAATAATGATGAAACTGGTCTCTTTTTGTCTCGCTGCTATAGGTTAGTGAGTCATATTTGCTTACGTTTTTGGTTGTGACTTAAGATATCATTTCAAAATTCAGTTGTGCAGGAACTGGTGGTTTTTCGTGACACTTAAGGTCGGAGAGCTTATTGTACCGACAGTGCATGTTTTGGGGTGTTTAAATGTTTTGGGTTTTTAACGGGTTTATCTTGTCGTTAACAAATTTAGCCCATTGTTCCAGCATGTGGGTTTTACTCAGTGGGGTGAGAAGAGGGTGTAATTTCTTGCCCACCATCCGACTGAGGGAAGCCTCACCGTGAAGTCTTAGACACCGCACAGCACCGAAGTGCATTGGAGCAAGAACGTGACACTCACCTGCTTCTCACTCGTTTTCTCCTAATGCCTCAAATACCAGGAATTCCATTACTTCAAAAATGTCCTTGGTTACTCTTCCATCTAAGTCACAACTTGATTCTCAGCTGTCAATTACTTATAACTTTACTTGCATTTGACATATACCTGTGTCTCTGCACACATTAATATACTCGTTACGTTATTTCTGTTGAATGTTTATGCAACTTCATTGTAATTGTACTATGATCAGTCTTTTAATTTATTTATCTGCCCAAGTCACTCTTAGCTACAGGGAAATTTATGATTTTCACATTGATTAATGTTTTGCTAAATATTGTAATTGTCACGTGACACGGTTGTTGTTGCTCTTTATGCTTCAATGCTGTACTCTAATATAGTTTGTTTTGCTTTTCCATTTTGGTGACTACGACCACTCTTGAGCTCTGAACTGGTTAAACAAATACAATTTAACGCTAGAACTTGTTGTGGAATGAGCCAGAATTAACATCAACGTACGACTGACATGTGGCACCTTGAGAGATTCTGAAAGGCGCCTAATGTTTCAATTATTATTATATATGGGCCTGGAAACAATCACTATATATTGGTAAATTATTTAGCCGAAAGCCTGATAAATTATTCCTCAGAAATGGGCTTTACACAAATAAACTATATTCATATCATCGCCCAAACCCACTGACTTTTCTTAATCAACATGATGTCGACAACTTTTGCAAATTCTCTGATCCATGTGTTCCTCTGTTTGCCTGTTTTTTTTATGTATTACCACAAAAATGCGAGCCCAACATACCACACCGAAAAGTTCCAGCAACAGGATACAAAAATTCCGCGGACATCCATTCCGGCGGGGTGGAACCGCGTGAAAGGCAAATAATGAAGGGAAATAGGGCCCGCTACCCCACCTCTGTCTGCCCCTTAATATAATTACAAGCATACGCCTCTCCCGTGCTTCTTTGCACACTTTTCAGCCATTTGTTCCATTTTAATTATCAGTGTCCATGTTTACATTCCATAAGTCAGAGGAGGTGGTATCCCAAAATTATTTTAAAAAGGTACATTCGTTTGTTGCTTAACATGATCGGGTTTTCAAAAGTACCCGACCCGTCATTACTTGTCTTTTTATTCCATCGCTTTGATGCTGAAATATCTTTATTTGTTTAGGGAACGTTCACGCAATTATGCTTAGCCTTTGTCGATTAGGAAAAGGCATTTAACTCGACGGAGATTGATGTTATTATCCAAGCGCTCGCACACCAATTCCTAAATAATATATTGTACTTTAAATAATACAATCTATTTTAAGGATGCAAAAGCTACACTGAGACGGCATTAAGAAGTTAACCAAACGTTGAATCAGAGTCAGACAAGGAGCTACGCTTTTGCTACATTTATTCACAGTGACATTCGAGGATACTTTCCAAAGTTTAGATTGTCGAAATGACGGCGTAAATATAAATAGAGAAGATATGAACCACCTCTGGCTTACTGATGACACGGTGATCATTACAACAAATGGAAATGGACTACAGGGTGTAGTTGAAGAATTTAATGAAAGCTGAAAAGTTTGGCTCAATATATGTATGAGCAAACAAAATTCATGTACCGACATAAATGCTAAATCAATATTTAACAATGTTTTTGAGCAGTTTGTTATTGGGATGAGACCTTAAAACTTTGTGCACATCGAGGTTATATTTTTATTGGATGGAAGGCTGCGATTTAAACCGGACATTTCGACCACTTAGGCTCAATGCTCTGAAACAACCAAAGAGCCACCGTTTTCAGAGCCTTAAATTCATGAGTTTTTCAAGTCGGGCTTGTCCAAAATTTTGTGGTTCTCAACTTTGTGGTTCTCAAATTCCAAAGCTGTGGATTTTTTGGTTTAGTGGTTTCCCAAGTTTGCAGTAAGCTCCGCATTGTTGTGAATTTGGCGACCGCGTGCGTTATGTTTATTCCCCAGATTCCACTCATCTGGCCTTGATTCTGCCTGGGCCATGGTACACTATGTTCCTATAGCAGTGTTATTATCTGCCCAGCACTGTTCAGGAGTGCGCACTTGAAGTGGCGGTCATTATCATTGTTGTGGAAATGGCCTCGTTTGTGCTGAGGCATTTACGTAAGCGTAGTGGCTAAGTGAACAGCGATTCGCTTTTATTACAGCATTGATTTACTCTCCAACACACTGGTGTGCTGCTGTACCAGTAACGAATTGGCATATTCTGTTCATGTGACAAACCTACTAATTGGCTGTGCCGGGTGGTGGTGGGTTTAACAACACATATTTACACGATCTAACCCAAAAAAACCGTATTATGGATAATATTGGTCGCAAAGCCTACTTGTTAATCAGAGGATTGAGTTGGTGATCCTGACACTGGCTTGATAGTTTCCAAAATAACTTCCCATGTGTTGTGAGCTTAAAAGGTCCCAGATGAATAGCAATGCCCTTTATATGCCCATGGAATCGTCACTGAGTCACGAGGCAATGTTTTCAGAAAAGACGAGCATTGCAATGTTTGTCCAGATCCTTTTTAACGAGTGGCATATGGCAGTAAACCAGGGTATCTGCACAAACCCATGCACGTGAGGGGGTGACACTAACAAACTGAGCATGGATTCAAGAATCCATTGCTGTACTGCCATATCGTGTCCACCTGTAGCCTGAGCCTGCAACACCAGAAAATGTCCATAGTCTCCCATCCGAGTAGCAGTACAAGCCAGGCTTAAAAATAGTGCTGAGCTTTTAAGATCGGATGAAAATTACTGGTGAAGTCCAATGTGGGCAATCATTCCCTCAGTTAATCACCTCCAGTATGTAATGTCCAGAATGCTGTAGCCCGAATATATTAAAATGAATAACAACAAACGTTCCTTTTACACATTCAGCACTTTGAACACTGTCCCATCAGCCAACAAGGCTGGAACTCACTTTAAATTATGTGACTGCAGTTAGCTAGGTTAATTTAGCATAAAGAGATAGGGAATCGTAATGGTCTTCATATTCTTGGTTCCTTCGGTAAAGTCACGTAGATAGAAAATAAAAGAAAGTAAAAATACAAATAATAAATTGAAAATTATACAAGCAAAAAAACCCACGACGTTTCGATCGCAACACAAGCGGTCTTCATCAGGCGGAGAGAAAACTAAAGTTTTAAGTCAAAACGTAATGGTCTTAGCATAATAACACGGTGACCACATTACCAATGGCATGCTGCCTTTGATGTCAAGCGAGTAAAGGGGTGCGTAATCCGCGTCACTCTGGCGACACCAATTACGTATGTAATGTCACTGGGCTGCTGTGTTTGCTGCGTATTTTGGCAGAGAGGTTCCAGGGATCTGAGTTTTACCAGCAATCCGTGCGGGCGCTGGAGGAGCACACGGAGAGCATGACTGCGCTGGGCGCACCACCCTTGCGGACACATCTCCTGCACCTCCGCGACACGACCAACAACCACGTGGACGCCTTCTCTGCCAAAGTACCAGCCAGGCACACCGGGGGAACACACAGCGTGGTCGGTCGCGGTGGGAAAATACAGTCGGATGGTCGGTTTAATTGTAGTAAGGCTTCTTGAGCTAAGAAGCTTTTTTTCAATGGCAAGGTATTGTGATTCACAAGGTATTGTTAATACCACAAGGTATTGTTAATACCTTGGGTAAATACATTGCGATTCACCTTGTGAATCACACTACCTTGTGATACCGTGCTCATCTCGTCAAGGAGCATAAACCATAACGTGAACTCCGGTCATCCTCGCAGCGCCTTTTGCCTTACCATAGAATGAAGATGGTCAGTGCATCACGTGCTTTCAGATGTGTTTCTGTGGCCGTCTGGAATGCTTTTCCTTCCGACATCAGCAAGCCACTGTAGCTATGCACTTTTAAATCGAGATTGAAAACTAATTTCTTTACAACTGCCTCTAGTTTGTTGTCCTTCCCCCACACCTCCGATTAGCACAGTTGGCTACGTACGGTGTGAAAGAAGTTCAACATACATACAATGGCGACCCAGCCAAAATGGTTGACACTGTAGCAATCAGGTTATATGGGAAGACAGGGTTTTCTGCGGTTGCATTGAACAAAAGCAGGGAAATGTAATAAATGACCAATAAACAACAGGAACTCCGTACAATTGAAAGCCAGCGAGTAATCCAATATAAAATTATTCGTGACACAAGTGAGAGGAACTCACGTTTAACGTGGCATTAAAAACATCACGAATTAGAATTGCATTTGGTAGTAGTGTAATGCGGGCGTAAGCGACCTTCCGGAGGTGACGTCACGGGGGGTGGAGTCATGTGACGTGGGGGTAAGGTTCGGGGCTTTAAGCGGGTAAACCGGAAGGGGAAGGCAGTCGGGGTGTGAGCGGAAAAGAGTGAGGCCACGCGGGCAAGTGTGGAGAAGGGGGGGCGCCGACGGCGATCGGGAGCCAACCCCGAAGATAAGAGCAAGCTGCGGAGTGGTGTGCAGCTGGGGAGGAGACAGCCAGGAGGGCTGCGAGTTAGAGGCAGCGGTGTGGCTGCCAGGAGGAGCTGCGGAGAGAGAGAGAGAGGGGGCTGCTTGATAGAGGCAGCGGTGTGGCTGCCAGGAGGAGCTGCGGAGGGAGAGAGAGAGAGCAAGAAGCTGTGAGAGCTGCGGAGGGAGAAGAGCAGCAGAGAGTACAGCCAAGGGGGGCTGTGTGAGAGAAACAGCAGCGGAGCTGCTGTTGGGGATCGGGCCGACATTGGAGTCAGCACCGTGGAGAAGCTACAGGGTAAAGACAGCCGTGTGGGTGTACAGCACGAACCGAATAATAAAGGACACTGAGCCAGACATCGTGGTCCAGTCGTTTATTACACTGGTGTCGGAAGTGCAACGGCATGTCGAAACAAGTGAGGAAGAAAGTTAATCCGGCGCCTGCATCGGCTTCTTCGTCCGACGACGACGAACTCCCTCCAACCACGGATCCTGTTGGGGTGGTGGAGGAGAGCCAGGCTGAGGCGACCACGGGAACGGGTGTGGAGGATGTTGGCGCGGTGGCGGGTCCGTCGACATCATCAGACGCGGATCAACGATGGCAAGCGATGGCGGTACAACTGGAGGCACTTCAGGACGTCCTGGCGCATCTGTAATAAACGACTGGACCACGATGTCTGGCTCAGTGTCCTTTATTATTCGGTTCGTGCTGTACACCCACACGGCTGTCTTTACTCTGTAGCTTCTCCACGGTGCTGACTCCAATGTCGGCCCGATCCACAACAGCAGCTCCGCTGCTGTTTCTCTCACACAGCCCCCCTTGGCTGTACTCTCTGCTGCTCTTCTCCCTCCGCAGCTCTCACAGCTTCTTGCTCTCTCTCTCTCTCTCCGCAGCTCCTCCTGGCAGCCACACCGCTGCCTCTAACAAGCAGCCCCCTCTCTCTCTCTCTCCGCAGCTCCTCCTGGCAGCCACACCGCTGCCTCTAACACGCAGCCCTCCTGGCTGTCTCCTCCCCAGCTGCACACCACTCCGCAGCTTCCTCTTATCTTCGGGGTTGGCTCCCGATCGCCGTCGGCGCCCCCCCTCTCCACACTTGCCCGCGTGGCCTCACTCTTTTCCGCTCACACCCCGACTACCTTCCCCTTCCGGTTTACCCGCTTAAAGCCCCGAACCTTACCCCCACGTCACATGACTCCACCCCCCGTGACGTCACCTCCGGAAGGTCGCTTACGCCCGCATTACACCACCCTCCCCCGTAGAAAAATCCCAGCCGACCTCGGCTGACCAATAGCAAATTGTAATGCGGCGAACCGAGCTTCCCCCCCTAAAGGACACTAAGCATATAATGTAACAGCAAGAACAACAACAACGCAATCAACATCAACGATCGTACAAAAGCATGCAATAAATACAACTGTAAGAAAAAAATAACAAGACAGCAACAATCAACGAAACGTAAGCGATTTGGAACGTGTGCGGGTCGCCGGCCCGTCCCGGACGGTCGGCGGCCCACTCGCAGAACGGGAACGCGATGAAAGTCGAGGAACGACAGGGGGTAATCCCCCTGTCGCAGCTGGAAGTCCACCGCCGTCCCGTGTCTCTAAAGAGTTAGTCTTGGGCTTGTCCTGTGACCGTGCCCGCAGCTGGGTCGGAAGGGCTGCAGGGCTCGAAGGTCCCGCAGACCTGGCAGGCGTCCTCCGAGCAGGGCCCCTCGTCCCCCGCAATGTCACGGCCGGCCTGTCTGGAACAGGTACGACAGGCGCTCTAGCGAGATCAATGGACGCAGGCAGGGGAGAGTCAGCAGCAACAGACCCCGGCAAGGCAATATTGGGGGATGACGCATCATGTAAGGGAGCAACATATGGTTTCAAGCGCGACGTATGCACAACCCAGCGACGAGACCCAATCTGGACGCGTGCTGTCTGTGGGTTGGGAACCGCAATGAGGCGTACGGGACCATGCCAGGGTTTGTGCAATTTCGGCGAGGTCCCCGGACGTACCTGTGGACAATGAAGCCAGGCTAGGTCCCCAACCTTCCAAGGGCACTCCCCCTCAGACCGTCGCGCATATCGCTCGTTCCGGGCCTGGGCTTTGGCCGTAGCCACGCGGGCATTCTCCCGCGCCTCCGTGACTCGGCGAACCGTGTCCTGGATGTATTCAGGAAGTGGTTTCCGAGGTCCCTTCACCCCAGTTCCCAATTGCACATCCACCGGCGGCACGTTTTCCCGACCATACATAAGGTAAAACGGCGAATATCCTGTAGCCGCATGAGGCGTCATCCTGTACGCCGAAAGCACCCCGGGGATGTGCAGATCCCAATCTGATTGTTGTTCACTCACGGTATGGCAAAGCATGGCAGACAATGTCCTGTTCAGCCGTTCAACCATACCATCCGTCTGCGGATGGTATGGGGATGTCCGTACTTTCTTAGTCCCAAGGCCCGCGCACACTTCCGCCAATAATTTAGAAGAGAAATTCCTGCCCTGGTCCGTGAGGAGTCTCTCAGGCGCCCCCTTATCCATAATATACCCAAACAAAAAGGCGTCGGTAATGGCCGCGGCCGACTGATCGGGCAACGGCCAGGCCATCGGCCAACGGGAGAGGTACTCAACCCCTACCAGCAAATATTTATTACCCCTCGCCGATGGTGGAAAAGGTCCCAATATGTCCAGTGCCACCAATTCATTGACTCGAGACACCTGAATGGACTGGAGAGGCGGCACGTAAGGATGTTTCGGCGGCTTACGTTGTGCACACGCAGGGCACGCGCGCACGTGCCCTACGACATCTGTCGCCATGCCGTGCCAAAAATAATGACGTTGCAACGTCAACAAGGTCTTCTGCACCCCTAAATGTAAGAGAGTGTCACAATGGAGGGTTCTAATCAACTCGAACCGCAAGGACGTTGGTACCACCAGGCGCCAACGTTCCTGGAACCCCTCCCGCCACATAAGCAGACCATCTCGGAGAGCGGTTTGCGGCCCCACAGCCGTACTCGGACTCCCATTGTCCTTAGCAGACCGCTTCCGCAAGGACACCAATGACTCATCCATCATCTGTTCCCGGATCCAGACAGACCGCGGCAGATTCAAAACCCCGTCAGCCGGTCCCGGTTCCATCGGAGTGTCCGACTTCTCGACGGCCAGCGTGAGCGGCTGAGGGGGGTTTGGAATCGGCGAACACCTATGCGTCCCCGACTCACATTTACAAGGGCCGCGCCGCGGTAATCTGGAAAGTGCATCAGCGTTCGCATGGCGCACACCCTTCCGATGTTGAATTTGGAAGGAAAATTCCTGTAGCGTGTCCAACCAACGTGCCAACTGTCCGGATGGCTGGTCAATTTTAAGGGCATATTGCAAGGCCGCATGATCCGTACGCACAATAAAAGAACGACCGTAGAGGTATGGTCGAAATTGCCGTAGGAAAAAAACAACCGCCAATAGTTCTCTGCGAGTGACACAGTAGCGGGTTTCCGCAGGAGACAAGACTCGGCTACCATACGCCACGACACGCTCTACACCCCCTTTAGACTGTGATAACACCGCCCCAATACCTGTGTCACTCGCGTCCGTATCAAGAATGAATGGGTGATCGAAATCGGGATAATCCAATGTTGGGGCCGTGGCCAATAGATCACGCAGACTCCGAAAGGCCGCCTCCTCCGGCTGTCCCCAAACAAACTTCCGTCCTTTACCCGTAAGGAGATGCAAAGGCCTCGCAATCGTCGCAAAACCCGGCACGAATCTTCGGTAATACGAGGCAAATCCCAAAAACCGCCGAACATCCCCCACGGTGGCCGGAGTCGGCCAATCCCGGACGCACGCCGTCTTTTCCGGATCCGTGGACACTCCCTCAGCGCTCACAATGTGCCCCAAATAGCGGACGGACCGTTGCAGTAGGTGACATTTCTTTGGTTTGAATTTCAATTTGGCAGAACGCATCCTCGTAAACACTGTCTCCAGCCGCGTCAAATGTTCATCGAATGTGCGGCTGAAGACAATGATATCGTCCAAATATATAAGACATGTCTCCCACTGCAACCCCGTCAAAACGAGCTCCATCAATCTTTGAAATGTAGCAGGGGCCGCATTCAATCCCATCGGGAGACAGTTGAATTGAAATAACCCCTGAGGCGTACGGAATGCGGTTTTCTCCCGTGAGGACTCGTCAAGGGGAAGCTGCCAAAATCCCGAAGAGAGGTCCAGTGTGGAAAAGAACTTAGCCCCCGACAATGCGTCGAGGGAGTCATCTATACGCGGCAGAGGGTACGCATCTGCCACCGATATCTTATTCAATTTGCGGAAATCAACACAAAATCGCAATTTGCCATCCTTCTTCTTAACCAAGACGACTGGAGCGCCCCATGGGCTGTTAGATGGCGATATAATGTCCGCAGCCAACATGTCTTCCACTGCCCCCCGTACGTGTTCTCGCTCCGCAGGACTCATCCGATGCGAATTTAATCGAATAGGGGCAGCATCGCCCGTCTCAATGTGATGGTAAAGCAAGGAAGTGCGGCCCAAATCCAAATCATCGGAGCTGAACACATCGGAATATGTCAACAACAATTTACGCAGCGCACCACGTTGCTCCATGGACAGGGAAGAATTTTCGTCACATAATTGAGCAACCCAACGATCATCCGAACTCCTTGGCTCGGAAACCCCAGCAACAACTCCCCGGCTATGTGGACAATCATGGGTCGCAAACGCCGTAGTGGCATGTGCCACAACCGTACCGGCCGGGACACGGACGTTTTCTCCCCCCGCATTAAGCACCTGTAAAAACGGTAATTGATCCGGCCGGACGATGGTCTGTGCCCCCACTAACGCCAACCCGGTTGTTATCGTGGCGGACGGTGACAACAAGACCCCTACTGCTCCTAGCCGATCAGGCAGGGGCTTCCGATACCGCAAGGGTATAAGCATCTGTGTACCAGGTGGGATGTCCACAGATGCGACGGACAGCGCCTGCACTTGTACGGCCGAAGCAGGTCGCCCCCAGGGCGACGGCAGAAACGAGATTTGACGGCCCCCCGGCAGTTCAATACAATTCTCATTGATTTTGATCAAAATGGGCATCTTAGCCAAAAAATCGGTGCCTAACAAACAAGGAACCGCCAAAGATCTCGATATCAACACAACACCCGAGGCCGACACATCCCCAATAGATATCTTAGCATCCACCTGACCCACGATGCCCATGCTACCCCCGTTCGCAGCGACGCACGACCCATAAACCGGACGCACAGCCCCCGACGGAATGCCCAACAGATGGAAAATGACATCCGATATAATAGTCGCAGACGCCCCCGAGTCGACCAAAATGCGCACGTCCACACCTTGTATGGACCCCGGTACAGTGGACGAACCCGTAGCGGCCGCGACAACTCTCCGTGCCAATTTGCGCCACTGCGTAACTGAATGACAAGGCCCCGTCGATGGCCTTTCTTTAACAACAACAATAGGATCGCGCAACACAGGTGGTGGGTGAGGTGGAAAGCCTTGCCGAGTGTCTGGTGCGTGCCGACATGCCTGTTTCGGAGGATCTTTAGCCGACTTGACCGGTGCCGAGGCCTCCTGCTGCGGCGGAGCCGGGAAGCGCGCCCAGCAGTCTCTGGCGTAGTGGCCCCTACGCCCGCAGCGGAAACATTCGGCCTCGTTGCGCCGAAGCGCAGGCCTCGCCTCCTGACGGCCCCGTTCTGGTAGCACCGCGCGCGGTCTCGGCCCGCCGCGTCCCGTCCATGGAGCGGAGGCGGCCGTCAGTTGTTGAGGGCCCCGGTCATCCGGAACATAGACGGCCTGCGCAGGGTTCCATCCCAGCGCATCCCCATCTTTGACGGGCCCCCCCGTCCACGCCGTCACTTGTTTCCAGCGACGGAGGTTGAATTGCGCATCGAGACACTTAGCAGCCATCCGGGAAGTTAGCTTCTCATGCCCACACACAGGCATGGGGATCCCTAGATCCCGAGACAGCTCCAACATCTTCCCTAATATGAGAGGCTCAAGCAGGTCCTGTGGCGTCTCAGGATAAGCTGCCATGGCCAGCTCCAGCACCGCACCCCTGAACGCCACGGGCGACTCCTCTGGTGCTCGTTGTCGTTGAGCGAATCGCCGATGCGCATCATCTGGTGGCTCATAAGCATCGGCCATTTCTTGAAAAACACCACGTAAAGTTGCCTTCTTATCGGTCGCTATGGAACGGAAGAATCGGACAGATTCGTCGTCCAGGAGAGTCGGCAACACCTCCAAAGCCTCCGCATCGGTCCATCTTGCTGTGCGTACCGCCGCCAAGAAGCGGCAGGCGAACGCGCTCCAGTCCCCACCGACGGAAAATTCTTTAACTGTTGTAAGGTGGCGACTCCGACTCCTCTTCCCGCCGTCTTCCAATGGTGGTGGTTGTGATGGCAAATCCAAAATGGCGTCGGCCCGCGGCGTGGCCAAGATGGCGGTTTGGCGCCACGGAGCGCGCAAAATGGCGGCCTCTTGCCGCGTGGGCAATGGCGGCGGCAGGACAGGCAACGTGGCGGCCCGCGGAGCACCACTTGCATCATCCATCGTCCCTGGCGCGACGAGATGGCATAGATGCGCCAGGACGTCCTGAAGTGCCTCCAGTTGTACCGCCATCGCTTGCCATCGTTGATCCGCGTCTGATGATGTCGACGGACCCGCCACCGCGCCAACATCCTCCACACCCGTTCCCGTGGTCGCCCCAGCCTGGCTCTCCTCCACCACCCCAACAGGATCCGTGGTTGGAGGGAGTTCGTCGTCGTCGGACGAAGAAGCCGATGCAGGCGCCGGATTAACTTTCTTCCTCACTTGTTTCGACATGCCGTTGCACTTCCGACACCAGTGTAATAAACGACTGGACCACGATGTCTGGCTCAGTGTCCTTTATTATTCGGTTCGTGCTGTACACCCACACGGCTGTCTTTACTCTGTAGCTTCTCCACGGTGCTGACTCCAATGTCGGCCCGATCCACAACAGCAGCTCCGCTGCTGTTTCTCTCACACAGCCCCCCTTGGCTGTACTCTTTGCTGCTCTTCTCCCTCCGCAGCTCTCACAGCTTCTTGCTCTCTCTCTCTCTCTCCGCAGCTCCTCCTGGCAGCCACACCGCTGCCTCTAACAAGCAGCCCCCTCTCTCTCTCTCTCCGCAGCTCCTCCTGGCAGCCACACCGCTGCCTCTAACACGCAGCCCTCCTGGCTGTCTCCTCCCCAGCTGCACACCACTCCGCAGCTTCCTCTTATCTTCGGGGTTGGCTCCCGATCGCCGTCGGCGCCCCCCCTCTCCACACTTGCCCGCGTGGCCTCACTCTTTTCCGCTCACACCCCGACTACCTTCCCCTTCCGGTTTACCCGCTTAAAGCCCCGAACCTTACCCCCACGTCACATGACTCCACCCCCCGTGACGTCACCTCCGGAAGGTCGCTTACGCCCGCATTACACATCTATGCCATCTCGTCGCGCCAGGGACGATGGATGATGCAAGTGGTGCTCCGCGGGCCGCCACGTTGCCTGTCCTGCCGCCGCCATTGCCCACGCGGCAAGAGGCCGCCATTTTGCGCGCTCCGTGGCGCCAAACCGCCATCTTGGCCACGCCGCGGGCCGACGCCATTTTGAATTTGCCATCACAACCACCACCATTGGAAGACGGCGGGAAGAGGAGTCGGAGTCGCCACCTTACAACAGTTAAAGAATTTTCCGTCGGTGGGGACTGGAGCGCGTTCGCCTGCCGCTTCTTGGCGGCGGTACGCACAGCAAGATGGACCGATGCGGAGGCTTTGGAGGTGTTGCCGACTCTTCTGGACGACGAATCTGTCCGATTCTTCCGTTCCATAGCGACCGATAAGAAGGCAACTTTATGTGGTGTTTTTCAAGAAATGGCCGATGCTTATGAGCCACCAGATGATGCGCATCGGCGATTCGCTCAACGACAACGAGCACCAGAGGAGTCGCCCGTGGCGTTCAGGGGTGCGGTGCTGGAGCTGGCCATGGCAGCTTATCCTGAGACGCCACAGGACCTGCTTGAGCCTCTCATATTAGGGAAAATGTTGGAGTTGTCTCGGGATCTAGGGATCCCCATGCCTGTGTGTGGGCATGAGAAGCTAACTTCCCGGATGGCTGCTAAGTGTCTCGATGCGCAATTCAACCTCCGTCGCTGGAAACAAGTGACGGCGTGGACGGGGGGGCCCGTCAAAGAAGGGGATGCGCTGGGGTGGGACCCTGCGCAGGCCGTCTATGTTCCGGATGACCGGGGCCCTCAACAACTGACGGCCGCCTCCGCTCCATGGACGGGACGCGGCGGGCCGAGACCGCGCGCGATGCTACCAGAACGGGGCCGTCAGGAGGCGAGGCCTGCGCTTCGGCGCAACGAGGCCGAATGTTTCCGCTGCGGGCGTAGGGGCCACTACGCCAGAGACTGCTGGGCCCGCTTCCCGGCTCCGCCGCAGCAGGAGGCCTCGGCACCGGTCAAGTCGGCTAAAGATCCTCCGAAACAGGCATGTCGGCACGCACCAGACACTCGGCAAGGCTTTCCACCTCACCCACCACCTGTGTTGCGCGATCCTATTGTTGTTGTTAAAGAAAGGCCATCGACGGGGCCTTGTCATTCAGTTACGCAGTGGCGCAAATTGGCACGGAGAGTTGTCGCGGCCGCTACGGGTTCGTCCACTGTACCGGGGTCCATACAAGGTGTGGACGTGCGCATTTTGGTCGACTCGGGGGCGTCTGCGACTATTATATCGGATGTCATTTTTCATCTGTTGGGCATTCCGTCGGGGGCTGTGCGTCCGGTTTATGGGTCGTGCGTCGCTGCGAACGGGGGTAGCATGGGCATCGTGGGTCAGGTGGATGCTAAGATATCTATTGGGGATGTGTCGGCCTCGGGTGTTGTGTTGATATCGAGATCTTTGGCGGTTCCTTGTTTGTTAGGCACCGATTTTTTGGCTAAGATGCCCATTTTGATCAAAATCAATGAGAATTGTATTGAACTGCCGGGGGGCCGTCAAATCTCGTTTCTGCCGTCGCCCTGGGGGCGACCTGCTTCGGCCGTACAAGTGCAGGCGCTGTCCGTCGCATCTGTGGACATTCCACCTGGTACACAGATGCTTATACCCTTGCGGTATCGGAAGCCCCTGCCTGATCGGCTAGGAGCAGTAGGGGTCTTGTTGTCACCGTCCGCCACGATAACAACCGGGTTGGCGTTAGTGGGGGCACAGACCATCGTCCGGCCGGATCAATTACCGTTTTTACAGGTGCTTAATGCGGGGGGAGAAAACGTCCGTGTCCCGGCCGGTACGGTTGTGGCACATGCCACTACGGCGTTTGCGACCCATGATTGTCCACATAGCCGGGGAGTTGTTGCTGGGGTTTCCGAGCCAAGGAGTTCGGATGATCGTTGGGTTGCTCAATTATGTGACGAAAATTCTTCCCTGTCCATGGAGCAACGTGGTGCGCTGCGTAAATTGTTGTTGACATATTCCGATGTGTTCAGCTCCGATGATTTGGATTTGGGCCGCACTTCCTTGCTTTACCATCACATTGAGACGGGCGATGCTGCCCCTATTCGATTAAATTCGCATCGGATGAGTCCTGCGGAGCGAGAACACGTACGGGGGGCAGTGGAAGACATGTTGGCTGCGGACATTATATCGCCATCTAACAGCCCATGGGGCGCTCCAGTCGTCTTGGTTAAGAAGAAGGATGGCAAATTGCGATTTTGTGTTGATTTCCGCAAATTGAATAAGATATCGGTGGCAGATGCGTACCCCCTGCCGCGTATGGATGACTCCCTCGACGCATTGTCGGGGGCTAAGTTCTTTTCCACACTGGACCTCTCTTCGGGATTTTGGCAGCTTCCCCTTGACGAGTCCTCACGGGAGAAAACCGCTTTCCGTACGCCGCAGGGGTTATTTCAATTCAACTGTCTCCCGATGGGATTGAATGCGGCCCCTGCTACATTTCAAAGATTGATGGAGCTCGTTTTGACGGGGTTGCAGTGGGAGACATGTCTTATATATTTGGACGATATCATTGTCTTCAGCCGCACATTCGATGAACATTTGACGCGGCTGGAGACAGTGTTCACGAGGATGCGTTCTGCCAAATTGAAATTCAAACCAAAGAAATGTCACCTACTGCAACGGTCCGTCCGCTATTTGGGGCACATTGTGAGCGCTGAGGGAGTGTCCACGGATCCGGAAAAGACGGCGTGCGTCCGGGATTGGCCGACTCCGGCCACCGTGGGGGATGTTCGGCGGTTTTTGGGATTTGCCTCGTATTACCGAAGATTCGTGCCGGGTTTTGCGACGATTGCGAGGCCTTTGCATCTCCTTACGGGTAAAGGACGGAAGTTTGGTTGGGGACAGCCGGAGGAGGCGGCCTTTCGGAGTCTGCGTGATCTATTGGCCACGGCCCCAACATTGGATTATCCCGATTTCGATCACCCATTCATTCTTGATACGGACGCGAGTGACACAGGTATTGGGGCGGTGTTATCACAGTCTAAAGGGGGTGTAGAGCGTGTCGTGGCGTATGGTAGCCGAGTCTTGTCTCCTGCGGAAACCCGCTACTGTGTCACTCGCAGAGAACTATTGGCGGTTGTTTTTTTCCTACGCCAATTTCGACCATACCTCTACGGTCGTTCTTTTATTGTGCGTACGGATCATGCGGCCTTGCAATATGCCCTTAAAATTGACCAGCCATCCGGACAGTTGGCACGTTGGTTGGACACGCTACAGGAATTTTCCTTCCAAATTCAACATCGGAAGGGTGTGCGCCATGCGAACGCTGACGCACTTTCCAGATTACCGCGGCGCGCCCCTTGTAAATGTGAGTCGGGGACGCATAGGTGTTCGCCGATTCCAAACCCCCCTCAGCCGCTCACGTTGGCCGTCGAGAAGTCGGACACTCCGATGGAACCGGGACCGGCTGACGGGGTTTTGAATCTGCCGCGGTCTGTCTGGATCCGGGAACAGATGATGGATGAGTCATTGGTGTCCTTGCGGAAGCGGTCTGCTAAGGACAATGGGAGTCCGAGTACGGCTGTGGGGCCGCAAACCGCTCTCCGAGATGGTCTGCTTATGTGGCGGGAGGGGTTCCAGGAACGTTGGCGCCTGGTGGTACCAACGTCCTTGCGGTTCGAGTTGATTAGAACCCTCCATTGTGACACTCTCTTACATTTAGGGGTGCAGAAGACCTTGTTGACGTTGCAACGTCATTATTTTTGGCACGGCATGGCGACAGATGTCGTAGGGCACGTGCGCGCGTGCCCTGCGTGTGCACAACGTAAGCCGCCGAAACATCCTTACGTGCCGCCTCTCCAGTCGATTCAGGTGTCTCGAGTCAATGAATTGGTGGCACTGGACATATTGGGACCTTTTCCACCATCGGCGAGGGGTAATAAATATTTGCTGGTAGGGGTTGAGTACCTCTCCCGTTGGCCGATGGCCTGGCCGTTGCCTGATCAGTCGGCCGCGGCCATTACCGACGCCTTTTTGTTTGGGTATATTATGGATAAGGGGGCGCCTGAGAGACTCCTCACGGACCAGGGCAGGAATTTCTCTTCTAAATTATTGGCGGAAGTGTGCGCGGGCCTTGGGACTAAGAAAGTACGGACATCCCCATACCATCCGCAGACGGATGGTATGGTTGAACGGCTGAACAGGACATTGTCTGCCATGCTTTGCCATACCGTGAGTGAACAACAATCAGATTGGGATCTGCACATCCCCGGGGTGCTTTCGGCGTACAGGATGACGCCTCATGCGGCTACGGGATATTCGCCGTTTTACCTTATGTATGGTCGGGAAAACGTGCCGCCGGTGGATGTGCAATTGGGAACTGGGGTGAAGGGACCTCGGAAACCACTTCCTGAATACATTCAGGACACGGTTCGCCGAGTCACGGAGGCGCGGGAGAATGCCCGCGTGGCTACGGCCAAAGCCCAGGCCCGGAACGAGCGATATGCGCGACGGTCTGAGGGGGAGTGCCCTTGGAAGGTTGGGGACCTAGCCTGGCTTCATTGTCCACAGGTACGTCCGGGGACCTCGCCGAAATTGCACAAACCCTGGCATGGTCCCGTACGCCTCATTGCGGTTCCCAACCCACAGACAGCATGCGTCCAGATTGGGTCTCGTCGCTGGGTTGTGCATACGTCGCGCTTGAAACCATATGTTGCTCCCTTACATGATGCGTCATCCCCCAATGTTGCCTTGCCGGGGTCTGTTGCTGCTGACTCTCCCCTGCCTGCGTCCATTGATTTTGCTAGAGCGCCTGTCGTACCTGTTCCAGACAGGCCGGCCGTGACATTGCGGGGGACGAGGGGCCCTGCTCGGAGGACGCCTGCCAGGTCTGCGGGACCTTCGAGCCCTGCAGCCCTTCCGACCCAGCTGCGGGCACGGTCACAGGACAAGCCCAAGACTAACTCTTTAGAGACACGGGACGGCGGTGGACTTCCAGCTGCGACAGGGGGATTACCCCCTGTCGTTCCTCGACTTTCATCGCGTTCCCGTTCTGCGAGTGGGCCGCCGACCGTCCGGGACGGGCCGGCGACCCGCACACGTTCCAAATCGCTTACGTTTCGTTGATTGTTGCTGTCTTGTTATTTCTTCTTACAGTTGTATTTATTGCATGCTTTTGTACGATCGTTGATGTTGATTGCGTTGTTGTTGTTCTTGCTGTTACATTATATGCTTAGTGTCCTTTAGGGGGGGAAGCTCGGTTCGCCGCATTACGATTGGCTATTGGTCAGCCGAGGTCGGCTGGGATTTTTCTACGGGGGAGGGTGGTGTAATGCGGGCGTAAGCGACCTTCCGGAGGTGACGTCACGGGGGGTGGAGTCATGTGACGTGGGGGTAAGGTTCGGGGCTTTAAGCGGGTAAACCGGAAGGGGAAGGCAGTCGGGGTGTGAGCGGAAAAGAGTGAGGCCACGCGGGCAAGTGTGGAGAAGGGGGGGCGCCGACGGCGATCGGGAGCCAACCCCGAAGATAAGAGCAAGCTGCGGAGTGGTGTGCAGCTGGGGAGGAGACAGCCAGGAGGGCTGCGAGTTAGAGGCAGCGGTGTGGCTGCCAGGAGGAGCTGCGGAGAGAGAGAGAGAGGGGGCTGCTTGATAGAGGCAGCGGTGTGGCTGCCAGGAGGAGCTGCGGAGGGAGAGAGAGAGAGCAAGAAGCTGTGAGAGCTGCGGAGGGAGAAGAGCAGCAGAGAGTACAGCCAAGGGGGGCTGTGTGAGAGAAACAGCAGCGGAGCTGCTGTTGGGGATCGGGCCGACATTGGAGTCAGCACCGTGGAGAAGCTACAGGGTAAAGACAGCCGTGTGGGTGTACAGCACGAACCGAATAATAAAGGACACTGAGCCAGACATCGTGGTCCAGTCGTTTATTACAGTAGTAATAGATTTTTACCCTTTTATCTGGCAACAAAACTGACACCTTTTTTACAAGGAGTCATGTTTGCATTGACCACAATACCTGAGATCGGAATGCAAACAAAAAAGACAACTCTGATAATGTATGCACTGTCCTTGAAATTGATTGGTCCACACCCGAGACAGATTTTCTTAGAGCCCAGTCTTACATGGTATTGGACCAGATGACGCCAAAAGGCGCACAACTCAAAGACAACGCACCATCAGAGTATTGAAAGCTCAGGGTAAGCATTTACATTATGAGACCTCCTTTGCCAGTAGCAAGATATAGTAATAGATTTTTACCCTTTTATCTGGCATTTGTTTGTTAAGTTAAGTATTTCCAAAAATGTCATTCCCAAGTCCCAGTCACAAATGTTTTTACCAATGCCATTCACAAGTGTCGCAGTAGGACTCACAAAGCAATGTCTTCAATGCAGACACAGATGATAGGGTCAGAATACTGAGATTAGTGACCAATTAATTCTAGAATTTAGGGGGCCATAATTGAGAAGGCCCTTAACACAATATGAGTTCTAAATTTCGGAATGGATAACAATCGGAGGCCCGTCATATATAGACGGGGCGGTGTTAAACATCAAGACTGGGTGGCTCGCATGGATTGGTTGTGAGAATTGTTCTTCAACTTGTTCAGCACTTGTCGGGTGATGGAGGGTCTTCACACAAATTTGGTCGGATCGTTACACGGCCCAACCCAATCATCTATTGTGAACCGGAATTTAACGTGATTGAAATTGTGTGCTTTCACCGGTTATAGAATGAAGGTTCTCTCGCACTTTGAGCTCATGGTGGCAGCCAGTTCACTCACGCCTGGACAATGATAGTTTGCTTTGCACTTCATCTAGTCTCGTGCTGTTTTGAGAGTTAAAACGCTCAAATAAATTATCAGGTTAATACGTGTCTCCCCGCTCGAATGAGCGTGGAGCGGTTGCTGATTTACGTCGGTGTCCCTGAGCCAGCGTGGTGGAAATAACACTCCCATAGCGGGGGCCAAGTCTACCGAGAGAGAAGAATCACTGTTGGCCTCCCCACACAGTGTTGTTCATTTTTGTTGACCCCAGAAAGACGGACGGAATGAGTCGGTCGTACCGTGCACTCGCGACGTTCCGATTGCGAGTTGCGCACTTTGCCTCCCAACTGGATGCTTGGACAAATATTGCACCATAGGCACAGTGAAGTACCTGCACAGATTTGAAACTTGCCTTTTGAAGGGCCATTCCAATGAGTCTGGCGTAGCGATTTGAGACAGTGCTGTCTGTAACAACATTTCCGTGCTTTGGTGCCAATGGCACAATCGGCATGTATATCATTACGTAAGTTTTAGAAAGGGTATATGAACGAAAATCACTTATAATCAACTGCTTAAGAGGGTGCAGCAGCACAAACAACCTTTGTGAGCACACAAATCTGGTTCTACGACTTTGACAGCACAAATCCCTAATCGCTCAACTCAATATTGGTTGCTTTACACACATCCCTGCGTAGCATGGGGATAAAGTCGACCCACACTTCACAATGAGTTATTGGTTAAAGTGCAGCTGCATAACCAGGCAACCGGGTGATGGTTCACACCAGTGCCAGGTGTGGTTGCAGGCGCATCGCACATATGCTTGCAATCCGCTACACTCTTTTCGTGAAAACGAAATACCTGTGGATTATTTGGGTTTATGCGTTTCCTCTGCCAAAGGCACATATCCCTGTTGGCAATATTCTTATTTTTGAAAGCACAGGCTGGAGTCCAGACAGCATTGCTTACCGTAAGTTTCTCTTAGCACACGGAGGTTAATGAAAACATGTTGTGAAATCCATTTTTTTTTTTGGATCTTTCCTGAAGTCCACAAAGGTTTGAATACAATATTGCATGTGTATAAAAGGGAATTTTGTACGTGACCTTTCCCGGTACAGGTATAATGTCAAAAAATAAAAGTGTATTAGCAGCTCTTTAATTCACTGCTAGGCGAAAGCCTCCACAAGCCATGTTGGGAGCGGGGTTGTTTGACCATACTTCACCACGCTGGTCAGTGCGGGTCGGTGAATAATTTTTCAAGAGAAGCCCCACGAATAATGGTTTTCACAGGCGTCCATTGACACACAAGTGCACTGCTCTTAGAATAGATCCTCAACCTCGTGACGTGATGCCGATAGCACAATTGGAATGAAATTGAGAAAAACAATTCAAGTAGGATCAGGCTCAAGAGAGGTAAGGCAACGAAGGAGCGTGGTTCACAGGATCAAAGAGTGAATATTCTTCAAAGTAAACGTTTTTGGGTTAGATCACGTAAATATAAATGTGTCGTTAACCCACCACCACCCGATACAGCCAATTAGTAAGCTTTGGCACGTGAACAAAACGTGGCAATTAGCTATTACTTCAGCACTTCTGTTCGATGGCGAGTACACCCACGATGTTTACAATTTGAGTACGACCTTTCGCTGGTGATTACAATCAGCTTCATCAGGCGATTTTCCAGAATTCTGAAAAAGTCTTCCTGCTTCCGGTCTAAAATAGAGCAAGGTGATGAGCAAGGTTATGGAGTCAGGTACAAAGGTCAGAGTGGGGTTCATTGTAATCACGGCAATTATAATGGATATGTTAATCTGAAAATATGCAGTACATATTACCAGATGGGTTAATCCATTCATATTTACGCGATCTAACCCAAAAACCTTCATTATGAATAATATTGTTAAAGTGAAGATTCTGCACGTAGGGGGAGAGGGGTGCAGTGGGGCACAAAGGAAACAAGAATGGAACGTTCTAATTTAATGGGCTGGCCTGGCAACTTATTTCGCATCTTCTCATAATTTGTGACAATTCCTCGTATGCACAAAATATATATATTCAATGCATCCAATTGTCATTGCCCTCATTATCTTATCCTTTTCTTCGAAAATTATTTCATACTGTGGTGTTCAGTACGTTGCTGTTGTTGAAGAAGCTGTGTGCCGCTTGTTTATGGACATCTGTGAAAAAATAGCTTAATAGCTCATCGGATTCCTCCTGCAGTACAAATAAAGATTATGGTCCTTCTGATTCTGTGTGGCACAGCTTGCGATCCCCGTGTCTGGGCAGCACGCCCGCGGCTTCCTGAGGAGCAGCTCATCCCGAACGGAGCCCAAAGAGAGGTGATGCAACTTGACCACATCCACGCGATCCCCATCCACGTGATCTCCAACCGCGGTGCCACGGACCAGACCTTGCATCCGTGTTTTTCGGGAATGCTTTGGGATGTCTGACCAATTATTTTCGTAATTAATACGGCGTTTTGTTTATGGCGGGAAAGCAGTGTCCGGAGAAAACCCGTGCGTGCGAACGCATAACACACTGATGGGTTCAGGAACCCACTTGCTGCGCTGCAATACCCTGGCCATCTTAACAGCCCAATGGGTGTGGGAGTTTCATAAATCCATGTGATCCACCGGCCCTTCCTTCCATAGTCTTTGATCACATGTTTGTGCTACCATGCCCGACTCAATTTGGCATTTGTGGACCTTGCTGTGCCTTGCTGTGGTATGGCAGTCAGCATCTTCCGTGGTGACTCCTTATGACTATCTCAAGAGTGAGTTGTGTGGCCGATTAGGTTCAACCATGGAGTGCTAAACTATGGCTGGGCGGCTATGTTTGTGAGATTCATGTCTGGATGAAGGCCAAAGAGAAAGGAATCTCTGCTTATAGCAATAGGAAGACACTTATTTAGAATCTACATACCTAGGCCGTGACCCGGGCAGTTCAATAGAGTGCTCCAGTGAAGTCCCTGTGACATGACTCCCCATACATATCCATACGTCAACGCCGTGATCGCTCTCCCTCGGTAAACATGCAACGTTGGGCCAACGTTGGCGCATATGGTTGGAACCAACGTTGAACCAACGTTGGCCCGGGCGTTCAATGTTTATGGGGTTGCTACTGCTCTACCAGCCAGGAGCGCCCAGGGTGGGGGACGCGTGATGCTCTGCGCTGCGCGTGTCCCGCTTGCCGCGAGTGACCTGGCCATGCAGTGTCACTCACGGCCGAGCTAGGTCACAAGGGTCGCGGGTCGACCAGAACTTAGCCATTAGTGAGTGGCCGGTCCGCTTGCCTTACCAATGTGGATGGTCCCGGAACAGCTGTAAGCCAGTAAGTAATGATCGATTTATAGTTTTTGTAAAATTTTTATTTGTTACACGGACGATGGTCCCGGTTAGCTAGGTACTGTAGATACCCGGTTATTGCACGAGAGAGTTCCGTGGTGGTACCGTAAGCACAGCAGCAGCAACAAAACAAAGACATGAACATTGCAGAGAATGACTACAGCAGGGTCCTGAAGGAATTTTGCACGACTAACAAACGAGGTGTGTAACGGTCGTAAAGAAACGCACGTGAACTCAAAAAACAGTGCAAATATAACGATTCATATACTTTAATGTGATTTAAAGAATTAATAACGGATCGTCTTTGATGCCCTTCACAAACGTAATACATGTAATAATTTAAGCATGAACAATATCACACACACACACACACACCTTGTATTCCCTTGACCAAAAATTCCCACGCCTAACCTCAAAACGTACGTTACCGCATACTTTCCCTGGAGGTAAATCCCAATGTACAGCCCACAGCAACGGAAATCTGTTTCCCTTTGTGACCAAACTGTACCTTGGCTGCAAGAACCTCGGCAAAAGTCACGCTAAAATAATATTTAAAACAACCCACTCGCCAACACGGGCTCGTGTGGGCCACCTGACCCAGGCTACAGCCTAAAACAGTAGAGATTGTAACGACTGGACTGGGAATAGCCCTGCTCAGCCGCACAATCGTTAAACGTACCTGCAAAATAAAACACAAAATCAACCTCGACGCCGACTCTCACCACCGTCTCAGTCTGATAGGAGAATGGGAATGCATCACGGTATTGTGCTTTCTCTCCAAAAAGAGTTATTCACGATTTAACAACCACATTTCAGATTTTTGCCATCCAAATAATATGACAGTATGTTGAACTTTTATCATACCGTACGTAGCCAACCGTGCTAATGGGAGGTGCGGGAGAAAGGACAAGAAACCAAACACGAAAAGCAGTTCTAAAGAAACGAGTTTTCAATCTAGATGATTTAAAAGTGCATCATAGCTCCAGTGGCTTCCTAATATCGGAAGGAAGAGCGTTCCAGACGGCTGCGCAGGAGCGCAACATTTTATCCCGGTCCCACAATGTCTGCGGTAGGATGTTATTCTGAGAGGATGTTATTCGTGCAACCACATCGTCACGTTTCGGCAGGATTTGGCCACGAAACGTAACAATCTTCTTGGTTCTTTCGGTAAAGTCACGTAGAAGGGAAGTAATAAAATAATAAAAATAAAACATAATAAAACAATTCTCACGACGTTTCGGCCACAACGCAAGCAGCCATCCTCAGGCGAAGAATGAAACACCCCAAGCTTGGAGCGTATATTTAAGCTGGGTTAGAGGGGGGGGAGGTGGGAAGAAGAGCGCCTAAACAAAATAATTTGCATATCAAGAGGAATTCAGCATATGGAAAATGCGTAGGAGGTGGGCGGGGGGGGTTCCAAATCAATACTATGCCCGTGCATTATGCAGGATTAGCAGCATCAAAGGGGGGGGGGAAGGGGGGGAGCATTAACAAAGGAAAGGAATGTTAATAGTATGTAGCTGTAGTTACTAAACAACCACGTAAAAAACTACAGTATAAACTGCATGACAAACTAAAGTATAAACTACATAGCATCATCAGTAAACTTACTATACTCTACAATAAGCTGAGTTACTAACAGTAAGTAATACATGAAAAATTCTACGTTGTAAAAAATTATATAATATGCTTCCATCTAAACTTTATTCTCTTACATCACACGCGTCTATACCGTACTATATACTTCCATAGGCAAAACCAACATTAAATTACATACTGTATTGCTATAAACCACCCTATACCTTATACATTTTTAATATAACACTATGTATTATTCTACCCACCCTAATGTGTATCAAAATGGTTTATTACGTCCTTCCAGTGATTGCTAAGCCAGAATCCATCTTCTCGGTTAAAATTGTCTCTGTGTTTGTAAATGTGGATCGCCTCATGTACGAATCTCTCATGATAGCCAGATGGCTTGCAGAGAACCTCTGTCTTGGAGAAGTCAATGTCATGTGAGCCCACTGAGTTGTAACAGTGATCTGCCACGGCTGAGGTGTTTGTCCTACAGTGTTTCAGGTCAGCTTTATGTTCACGGATGCGGTCCGAGACATGTCGTTTGGTTTCCCCAATGTAACTGCTACCACAGAGGCAACTTAGTTTGTAGACACCAGGGTACTGTATGTCTGGAACCACATCTTTTACAGACGGTACCAGATCACGGATTTTATGTACTGTGTTGAATCGGACCTGGATCTTGTGTTTAATCAGGATTTTGGAGATCTTTTTTGTGACCCCAGCAATGTAGGGTAAGGTGATGGTCTTGAAAGGCTCCTCAACAGGATCCTTCTTGGTGGTTGGAGTGATGGCTTTGCGGATTGTGTAGTCGGAGTAACCATTAGCCTTAAGAGCTTGGCGTACGTGTTTGAGTTCACTGGAAATGTGTTCATGGTCGGAGATGCATTGGGCTCTATGATATAGAGTCTTGATGAGGGAATTCTTCTGGGATGGATGGTGGTGGGAATCCGGTTTTAGATAAGCATCCGTGTGGGTGGCTTTCCTGTAGACAGAGTGGCTCATTGAACCATCAGGTCTCCTTTTGATTAGGACATCCAAAAAGGGTAGCTTGCCATCATTTTCGACTTCCATGGTGAATCTGATGGCTGGGTGTATGGAATTGATATGGTCGTAACAACTTTGAGGTAAACAATTGAGCAGAGCCGAGAGACAGCTCCAACCTCCTCAACGTGACTCTGTGGCCACCACTGCAGTGTCCCTGGCCTCGAACGCCCAGGGAGGGCGGGGCTACAGGGACAAGGGGCGGGGCTACAAGGATAAGAGGCGGGGCTACAGGGACAATGGGCGGGGCTAAAGTGAGGGGGCCGGTTTGGTGAATGCTAATCGAGTGAATTTTTCAATTGGGGATGCATCATTTTGGTGACAATTCATCGAGAAAATCCTCTGCACCTATTGCAGTCACTCAATGAAAGTACTGTAATTTGAAAGTACTTTTTTTTCCTCAATGTATGAAACACGAGAGCCTGGGACATGACTGAGGTGTGGAGCTCCAAGCGAGGGGCTCACACGTGACGAGAGGACATCCATCCCTCTATTTAAGAACGACGCAGGAGGATTTCTCAACAAATCTGGTTGTCGCCTAATAATGCAAGCTGTAATTACAGGCGAAACGTCGTACTCAAATTGTAAATATTGTGGATTTACTCTCCAACACACCGGTGTGCTGTACTGGTACGAATTGGCATGTTCTGTTTACGTGACAAATCTTACTAATTTGTTGTGTCGGGTGGTGGCGGGTTTAATGACACATTTATATTGACGCGATCTAACCCAAAAAACCTGAGAATTGATATTGGTCTTTGCCGTGTCTTTCTTTTATGGTGGGACTGACACAGATATAAATGGGTGGCCTAGTTAGAGCAATTGAGATGCGTGGCTTGGCGAGTACATGACTGTGTGGATAGCCAAGGAGATCACATTTGTTTGCGTGGATGCTTGTTCCCAAGGCTCTTTTGGGCCAAAGAGAATGCAAGGTAATATGGTGGGCGGCGAGTCTTGTTGGGATGGTGGGTGGTGAACTTCAGAGGCATGCACCGATGGGTGTGGGGCACTTGACGGCCTGGTCTGGTGCCGCCCTTGCAGGTGGGAGATACAGGAGGCGGTGCTGTGCTTGGGCAATGGCAGCTGCATCTCCATTCTGCGCAAAGCCGAGGAGTCAGAGGAGTGACGTGGAGGTGACAGCGATGCCGTCGAGGGAGCTTGCACGGAGGGTTCAGTTTGACGGGTGATCACGGCTCGGGGTCAAGCTCAGGGCCTTGTGCTCGGGGTCACTTCTCCGTCAGCCGATGGTTGACTACCGCTTGTGGGAGACCGCCTGTTGGTTGCAGTCCTGCGACCACAAGTTGCATTTAAAACACTTTAAGGAATGTTTTTTGTTTGTTCTTGTACTGCTTTGAATGGCACTCGAAGGAATTTCCTTTGAAGGAGCTTTATGCAGCTCACCACTTGTACTTGACATTGCAAAACACAATATTGTTAAATAGAAATTCTAAGATTTTAGTTATTGGCATTCTCTGCAATGAGTCTATACATAAGCAGTTACCGAAAACCTGTACATTTACATTTGTTCGATGAAATGGTTTATTTTATTTGATTAAAGGCAGCTTATGTCTGAATCAGAATATTTATTTAGGCTGCAGGAGTCGTCCAATGAGCTATGCAGCTCTTCTTCGCAGATGCCCAATAGGGGCAGGTCAGCAAGGTACACCAAACAATACAAAGAATGATTGGAGTCCAAAAATAGAGAAAAGGTAAGCAAGTCACTATAAATGAATATAAATAAAGTATACAAGTACAAATTTCACGTCAACATGCTGCCTTGAAGGAGTGCGATGTTCACGGATGCTGGGTGGCTGTGCTGGAAGATTCAGCAGCAGTCACGACTGAATCGCGGTGCAGAGTTGATGGTTTGACTTCCGCATTCATTCACAGCAGAAGGGAATCAACCGACAAATGTTGGCTGCAGTAAAGACAATGTAACCGGTATTGTCCAAAACGTCTCGATTCTGAAAAATGACACTGGCAGGACCCTCCTGCAGAGTCTTGAGACTTGGTGAGGCTGTCCTGAGCAAACAAGCATCAATGATACGAATATGTGCTGGTGTTGTCGCTAAAATTCCACGTAAAGCATGCCAAAAATTTATAAAATCACGATATCCGTTTACTTCTACGAGTCCCCTGCAAAAGGACATCATCCTGGGTAAAATAAGATTGCTTAAATGTGGCTGCAGTACTTGGCTTTGATTTACATAATACAAGATACAACGTTTGCTGAAAATCAGGAGTTCACAATAATATTTTATTATCAAAGTATGTAACAAAAGCTTTACAAAAACATTTATTGGATAAAAGCAATAAAGTGTGGATACCAATGTAAAAATATATATACTTTCTTGTTTTTACTTTCATTATGAGCTGCAACCCGACTGCGCTTACGAGTATGGAAAACTGATCCTGTACTGCAATAGTTGGGATGCAACAACTCGCCAGTTAAAAATAAATGCTCACAACCAGTGCACGTGCAATGGATCCTATCTGTCGTCAATTATGTAAGAGTCGTACATTTCCACCCATTTAGCAATGACCATGTTTATGATTCCTGTCATAGCAGGCATCTATGTTCGGCAAGTTGGAACACAAGCTAAAAACATTCGTGAAGAAGCATGGAGGGGTGCATGTCCGTAACTCCGCTGCGATACAGGAAGAGGAACGCATGAGTGGGCCGATGGCCAGTTGGAGTTGCAGGAACGTGCCCGAGACTCATCCACCGTGGAGATGGCGGCAATGAATTCAGCTCGAGTACGGGTGCCAGATTGTAGCATCTCAGGATCGCGGTGGTTTGGGGGAAGCCTTCATCCAGCAGTGGGCATATCAATTCCGATATGTTTATACCACTAAAGACGCTGCATGCACCACGAGGGAAAATATCAATTGCTGGATTGAATGTTGGCAACCGATCAAATCGTGGGAAGGAGCAAATCATGATATCGTTTTGTGGCAGAAGCAGAACCCTAAACTACTATACTATTTCTATATTAACAGGTTAGGCCTACTGAGCTATGTAGCTCTTTTTCAGAAGTGATCTGGCCACAAATGCGAAGTGGCTTATCATATATAAATTTACAGCAGCAAAATACTCGAAATGCGTGTTGATTCTAAATGTGGCGGGAGAAACCGGAGGACCCGGAGAAAATCCACACCACCATGGGAAGAGTAGGGTGGGTTGGGATCGAACCCACGACCTCCTGTATACCAGGCGAGGTAGTTAACATCTCACCGTGGCACCCGTGTCGGAGCTGTGAAGAGGGACCAACAGCTCTGGTCTCAGACTAGGCTCTAAGAAAAGCTGTCAAGGGTGTGGACCAATCAACTTCAAGGACAGTGCATATCATTATCAGAGTTTCTTTTTGTTTGCATTTTGACTGCTTGTGTTGTGGTTATTGCAAACATGATGCCTTGTATAAAGGTGTCAGTTTTTGTACCAGTTGAAAGGGTAAAAACATATTCCTATAGCTCTGGTCTCATCTGGAAGAATCCAACTGCACACAACCATTTTCAAGTCTTTTAAGAATTGGTCACAATTTGCAACTCATCAGAGGCACTCATTTGTCCCTTTCCTGAATTCAAGCCTTATCCTGCGTGCCAACATGCCAACAATGCACGGCCCAGCGTTGTTTGCTTTATTAATTTCTGTGCAGGGCCACACATTGCAGTTCTAATACAGGGTTTCAAGTGCGCGTGCCCCCTAAAGTGAATGGAGTGGTTTAACGGCGGTCGCACCATGCAGTGTGCACGCATCATCAACAAAGGTGTGTTGATTATTACACGTCAAAACTTACATTGCAAGAGTCCCGCTTCGATATTGCCCTAAAACAAATCCTACGTACAAAGATGGGGTTAGATGGCCCGACTTGTACCGCTCATCCGTGAATCTGCCATAGAAGTCATTATTACCGATGATACTGTTTAGGCTCGGCATACAAGTAATTACATCAAGGCGTACGGTAAGTGCAGTATATTTCTTATGGAATAACTAATTACATCTCACTGCAGTCACTTAACATTTATAGCAATTGACAATGACCTCACTGAGGCTAAGGTGTGCATTTACTTCTATGAATGTGTGGAGGATTGCATTCGTTGCTTGTGCTTACAGCCACTAATTTGACGATACGCAAACCTGGGACATTCACACTTGGACAACTGTGATGACATTCTGCCGTGAAGTCTCAGGAAAATCTGAGAGTTTATTTACCAACGTCGGCATAAATTTAACAAAACACGACGGTGCAAAACAAGAGCTGTAAATAGCTTTGCAAAGTGTCACCTCCAAATAACGAATTAGAGAACGCCGACATTGGTGTTCTCGAAGTGCCCCGAGGTACGGTGAAATCAACTCGGTTGAAACTGTTATAACAAGCGTGAAAAGTAATATTGCTGGTGTCACAGCTTCCTGTGCCCCTTGGTGCCGACGGCTGCTGCACAGAGAACGCGTTTGGAGTCTACCGATCAACGGTGACGACACGGACACACACACACACACACTGCTCGGATTAGCGGACGTTCGGCCCGCCAAGAGTCCGAGGTGCGGACGGGCGTTTGCGGGTACAAAGACGACCGCGCAGCAGCAGCAACTCCGCCTACACGCCGCCGCCCTGCGCCTCAATCCGTACCAACGCCGGCCACGGCCTCACGGGCTGCACAGGGCCCGGGCCAGTCCTCCACCGGCCATTCGGCTCAAGCGGTTACCGCTCCTCGAACAACTCGGGTGGGGGGGGGGCATCCTCAGAGCACGATCTCTCTCTGGATGTCGTGGGCCAGGGGGCAGCTCTGCACCAGGGGGCAGCAGCGCGACATGGGCTTCTGCTCGCCAGGGAACGAGGGGGAAGCGTCCTCATCCGGCCCGGCCTCCCCCGCAGCCTCGGGTGCCGCGCCGACCTCCCCGTTCGCCGCCGCCGCGACCTCGCCGCCCGTCGTGCCGGCCTGGCCGGTGGCGTCGCTCTGCGCGCCGGGCTTGGCGGGACGCGGGACGGGGTCGTGCAGGCTCAGCCCCAGCAGCGTCAGGGGGATGTCCGACGGCAGCAGCCACGGGTGGCGCAGGCTCTCCTCGGCCGTGGCTCGCATCCTGCGGGCACGCGGGAACTCGTGTGAGGCGGCGCAGGGCGGCGCAGGGCACGTCGAGAGCCAGGGAACGCGATGAGTCCCAGCAGCAGCAGCAGCAGCAGCGCATTCGGCACTTATTATTGAAAGTTTACGAATCGCAAATACAGCGCTGCACGCTTCACAGCGGATGTTAAAGATCCCACGATGCGATTTGAACAGAGTAAGGGGGGTTCTCGTGTGCATGCGTCAAGGTTTCAAATTTGAAAATGTACCTTCGTAGTTCTCGGGATTAAATACAGGAGCATTGCCCCCCCTGTCAATCTAATCCAGGCTGTGTCTGTGAAACACAGCGGCGCCTTCCTTCGTTATAGCCTTGCACTAGAAGAATGGCGCGATTGCACCCGATTCAAGAGCCGAATGGCTCACAGGGCTATGCCAAATAAATAAAATGAAAACTGAATTATTAGTTTATGCTCATTGAGTTGAACGGATGTAGGCAGTGATGGCCAGTGGGCGAGTACTCAAGCGCGTGGGGCCCAGGAGCCCACGGGGGGTGGGGGAAGGGGCGGTATGCAGCTTAGTATGTTCACAACGAGCGGCGAAGTATTAAGGGTTTTTTTTGTTCATCACGAGTTGGGCCCCGGTTTTCGCAGCCCCGCAAGCCACGATCGTCGAGCTGCCGGTGGGAGTGGCGGTGGCGTCAGTGCGCAAGGCTTACTCGGGCTCCTTGAGCAGCAGCGTCTGGATGAAGGTGACGGCGAGATAGGACACGTTGCTGAACGAGTCGTCGTCGTAGCTGACGTTCACCTGCGCCACGTTGAGAAACGTCTCCTGCTTGTCCTCGCCCAGGAACGGGGACTCGCCCGTCAGCATCACGTACGCCAGCACGCCGATGCTCCTGCGGGGGCAGCCGCCACACGCGCCGCGTCAGCGCCCGGCCGTGCCTCGGCCAGACCCCCCCGGGAGGTTGAGTGCGGAGGGGTTCCCCGCCCCGGCCACGGGGTCGGGCCTCCCTACCGGCCCCCCCCCCCGGTAGATAACAAAAGAGCCGCGCAGCAGGCGAACCCCGACCGCAGCAAGCGAGCCGGGCGGTATCCCCTTCGCTCAGTCACCCCCACAGCTTCGTTTGTCAAGATTTACCCGATTTTACATTTACTTGCAAATTTCATCTCTAGGCCCTCCCACTGACCCTTGTGCGACACCCATCACAAACCTTTATAACTCCTGACCTCAGCAGCGCTCCCACCATATATTCTCAGCAGCTCTAACCGCGATATTTCTCACCTGATGACAATTGCTTGTGTTGCGATCGAAACGTCGTGATATTGTTCTTATTGTTATTATATATTTATTTGATCTATCTACGTGGCTTTACCGAAAGACCCAAATAATATAGTACACACAGTATACACAGTACACACACACCATACACAGTACACACAGTATACACAGTACACACACCGTACACACACATCGTACACACAGTATACACAGTATACACAGTTCACACAGCATACACAGCACACACACACCGTATACACAGTATACACAGCACACACACACCATACACAGTATACACAGCACACACAGTTCACAAAGTTCACACAATGTTGTCCCACGTCCTACCGCAAAGCTGCATCCAAGGTGAATTCAAACCACAGAGTAGAACAAATGCTGGGTAGAAATAGGTTTGCCGAATATACATCGCGAAATAGCACTAACCAAAGTGGCATAGATGGAAGGGAACCTGTAGTCTTAAACTGATGGCGTCCATGATGATTGCAATGATTTAAGACCCCCCCCCCACCATCCTTCCTTCCAAGAGATGATGGTGATTTGTTAACATTCCAGGGCCATGACCCGATATTTTATTCCCAATGTGGCGCTTGTTGAATCTCTACTGGTTACAGGGTTTATGCGAACTAATATAATTTAAGATAAACACAACGTAAAATATTCATTCTCGTACGATTCAAGGCATGTGTCATGAGCGCATCATTTTATCGCGAGGAATCGTAATATGCCACATACACACACACGCACGTCTGTAAAGAAACATTTTTAATACTTATGTGATGCTTCTATCGGCTCCCTGCCCACACCGCTGACAGCTGCTAATGCAGCTCAAGTCTCACAACCCCAGATGAACTGCAGATTCTAAAATCCGTCAGGTTCATCAGTCTCACCCACGGTGGCAGTGGCAGCCAGCACCAAGGTGAAACATTCCCCAGCCTCGCGGTGCCTGTCCGGCAGACGAGTGCAGAGTAATCCACTCGCAAAGCCACGCTCAATTCTATAATCTGATTGGTTTGTGCGAGACAGATCCTTGAAGGAAATCCCAGCATCGGACGCTCTTGCAGAACTTTAATCCCCAAGTGAGGTGGGGGGGGCATCGTGGTGACACAAAAGGCTCTTGGATTGTGGCAAACCCAATGTTTGCCCTGTTCCTCCCACATAGACACGTGGGAGAGATCAGGTGATGGCCAAGCCCCCCGCATGGGCGATTCTGTGATACTGCCCGGGGGTTTTTGTCATCGTTTTAATGTCAGATTTCTCTGCACTTTAGGGACGCTGGTCATGTGAACTGTACTCCCAAATCGGGCAAGCCTCCTCCGTGTGGAGACTTTACCTTGGCCATTATTACATGTTTTCTTTGTTACCAAAATTACCAGTGTGGAAATTAAGGATGCCCTAAGTCAGATACACTTCTGTGGCCGTCTGGAATGCCCTTCCTTCTGATAAAGAAAGCCACTGGGAGCTATGCACTTTTATATTATATAAATTGAAAACTCATTTCTTTAGAACTGCTTTTTGTGTTTAGTTTGTTGTCCTTCCCCGGCACCTCTGATTAGCATGGTTGGCTACACACGGTGCGAAAGAAGTTCAACATGCATACATCGTCCTTGATGGTATAATAATATCTATGATTCCTTGAAAAAGGTGTCTATTTGGCGTTTGAAAATCACACCTATTTTATTTCGGAGAAAAGGGAAAAACCTATTCTTATTTTCCCTACAATCATTTTCGACCGCTGGTGTTCGTGACATTTTTATGGCGCAAGGCGACCACGAAGCAAGGTGCGGCCGTGTTGCACAGATGCCAGTCTGCACGAGTTTTAGAGTCAGGGATTGATGCTGTTGCCATTGTGCAATCCCCAATCGAGCGATTTGCAGGTCATTTTTAGCATGATGATTTTTGGCCAACACCAGTAACATTTTACGTTACTTGGCTATGGGAGGAAACTGGAGAACCCAGAGGAAACTCAGGCACAGCAGGGGGAGAACGTACAGACTCCACACAGAAAGGGGCCCATGTCGAGAATCAAACCCAGGCCATTCTTGCAGCGAGGGACGAGTGTATTACTACCGCTCCACCCTGCCGCCCATACTGCATTGGTATCGCAATTAAACCGTGGTCAGATGAAACAATGCAACTACACTTGTGAGCATGGATTATGCAAGGAGGGGGGAGAGCAGCTGTAGGTTTCAGCGGGGCATGCCAAATCCCCTGCTATGCACCACGATCTCCGGCGACGCAACGTGGACGCAGAACGCGAAACGAGAGCGTGCGAGCGCGCGTGCGATGCGGTGCGGCGAGGCACTCACCACATGTCTGCCGCGGTGCTGATTGGCTCATAGCTCAGAATTTCTGGAGCTGTTGGAGAAGTAAAAAAAAAAATTCAGATTTTCTATCAACAGCTGTGGTTAAAATTAGGCGTGATGACGACGATCCGTTCCAATCAGCAACCACCTGCATCTCCTTTCCGCCAGCCCCTGCTCCAATAGGCGCTCCCTCTTTACGCATCATGCTTAGAGGTCTGCTCAATGCTGGTACTGGTAATCGTGATTATAATGCATATAGTAATTTAACTTGACAAGCAGAATACCCAATTACTTTTCAAATGGCACGAATAAGAATCCCTTGGCAATGTTCAACCAGAAAACTTAATTTCTTTCGAGCTGCTTTTTGCACTTGATTTGTTGTCCTTCCCCCGCACCTCCGATTCGCAAGGTTGGCTACGCACGGTGCGAAAGAAGTTCAACGTACGTGCATTCAATCATAATGATTACTTGATTTATTTTCTTTCTGCGCGATTTCACCGAGAGAACCAAGGAGTCATTTCTGCAGTCACGAAAGCCTCAAATCAATAATAATTGTGTACATTCCGTGTTGGTGCTATAATTCTTACTGTGCATGGCTCTCACGAAGGGTGGTGTGTTTCACAGGCAATATGCAGCAGTTTTTGCAGTAGAGTGCCACGCTGCTGTGTGTGATCCCAATTCAGTAATTTGCGGTGTAATCTTTAAAAACAATTAGGAAGTTTCAGCGAAACAGGCAGGCGAATTTAAGAAAACTTGCACCGTCATTTCAGCTGCCATGAGATCAAATTAAGAGCCGGCGACCTCCGAATTGCCAGTCCGGTGGGCTGACCGTTACACCGCGGCAACACCACAGCAACGTCCCCAAATAAGCGCTCATTAAACGCTCGTTGAGTGTGCGACCGTGGTGTGCGACCGTGGTGTGCGCTCTGTGCGCGTGGAGCGGTAGTGTGGCGGTTAGCGAGTTTTGCTATGAACCCGGCGACCAGAGTTCGATTCCCGCTCACGGCCAACACCGGTGACGATTATCTGAACTGGTCCCTTGGCCTTTCTGAGGTCGACTCAGCCTCAAATGAGTACCTGGTGCAGTGTGTAAACATCGCCACTGTGGATAAAAAGGCGGTCCAGCGTGATGCTGGCCACCCACTCCCCTCATGTGCCATGCCGACTTTCATAGGTGCCACTCGCTCACGGCACTTGCCCCAACAGTCTGTTAAGCCTACACGGGGGATCTTTGCCTTTGTGCACGTGTGTGTGTGTGTGTGTGCGCGCGCGTGCGGGATGGACCACGTACCCACGTACTCCGGGGTGCCCATGATCTCACGCAGCTCATCGGCGCTGCTCACGCGCCGGGACAGCCCGAAGTCGACGATGCGGATGTCTCCCAGCGGGTCGGTGCTCGTGAGCAGGATGTTCTGGGGCTGCGTGGCAACGCGCAGTGTCGAGCACACGCACACACACACGCGCACACACACGCGCACACACACGCGCATACACGCGCACGCGCGCACACAAGCGCACACGCACACACACCCCGGTTCGTCCGTTAGGTGCAAACACAAGCAGGTGGACACTTCAAACACAATGTGTAAATTAGCAGGGCATGTGTTCGCATGTTTTGCCGCGGCAAGTGCGTGTGCTTAATGCAAACTCGATTCCTTGCAAAAGGCATCTCATTTGGCGTTTGAACATCTTCACGCCTCCTGTTGTATTGCCAGAAAGGGGTGAAAGCCCATCGTTAACAGCAGCGTTGACACTGTCCATCAGGACCTCGACCTCGTTAACCCAAATCTCATGGGGAAGGGGTAGGCGGCACGACACGGTGACTGAACAAGTGTTAAACGCCGAACAGGATGAGCCAACGGATACAAATCCGCTTTCATCTGCCGGTGTACGGATCAAATGATGCTTGTAAAATTAAAAGGCGCTCGCCCACTCCAGAGGTTACCGTTTTGCCGACAAAATGTGAACTTCAAATAAAATCTCCACTGGCGTTGCTGGGTATTGTACCTGCGTTGTTTGATTGGGGGGCTCAGCTCCCCTCCTCCCCCATATTGCACATCCACGACCCAACAGCAGCAGGTGGGTAAAACTTAGCAAAGAAGAAGCTCTAGACAAACCTCCACGATGCTCGCGGTACCAGCGCGCCGGCCGTGTAGGACACGTTTACGACAAACGAACCTCCGGCGGGTAACATCAACGGCGGCTCGGGGCGAGCACACGTGCGCACAGCACCACGTAACGCATGACAGCCGTGATGCTCACGTACGCAGCAACAAAAACATCAGCAGCAGCAGCTTCAGCAACAGCTGCCATTTGCCACTAAGAGGCGGTGACGTCGCCAGGTCGCTTGTGCCATGCTGTGTACACTTTAAGGCCACGTGAAGTGTCAAACGGTCGCTGACAGGTGGTCACGGAATAGATCCAGATGCCACGGGTTGACCGAGTGAGATGACTGGCAGATGAACCCCCGTATTGCTTTTAACAGGCTGTTGAGACAAGTGCTGTTTTTGCGAGCACCTATGAAGGCCACAGACACACACACACGCGTGCGTGCACACGCCTTGGCCTTAGGCAAAGGCTCCCGTACTCACTGCATCATCTCTGCCAGCGTAACCACAGCAGTGAATGGAATAGGCAGGGTAGATGGAGCACTTCTCCCACATTCGAATTTCCACTCCAACAACGTTCTCTGCTGCCAAGAGGCTGCTACTGCTATGCCGAGGGCTATCAGGTCCATCGGCTCGGTCTGAAGTCGTTTCACGAGTTGTCATTAGAAGCGACAAAATCTCTCAACCGGTCGCTCAGAAACTTTCCACCAATGTCACTGCCCACATCTGTGTACATTTTGTGGCAAGATGGGCTATGAGAAAAAAAAACAACCCACAAAAACACCACCCCCGCGCGAATCACCGAACAACGTTGCACCCAACCACCGAGATTAGCGCGCGCGCACGTGGGTAAACACGTACGTGGAGAGCGGAGTGCGCGTCCGCGCATCTCCACGTACGCGCAGAGTGGGTTTCCCTCATGGACTGGCTTTCGAGCTCGCCAACTAGATCGCTCGCGAGCTCGTCTCGATGATGATTCATTCCCTACGAAGGGTCACTGCCCAAAAAACAATCACCCGTTAGATATATTTTTTTCCCATTTAAGGCCACACACACAGGTGTTATTGACAAATGCGCAGAGGTTTTTTAAAATTTACCCGACATTTTCCTTTCTAAACACAATCTAATGCTATGGGCTTAATGGCCATTGTGCCCGGTAGACAAAAGGAGATCGAAATTCCATCTTTAATAACAACGGGAAACACAAAGTCACTGTGTCTTAACAATAGGTGTCAGTTAAGAAGGCTTCAGGCCAAGAATTGAAAAAAAATTAAACCAGGGAGAGTTGTGGTGCACCAAGCCTGCCCAAAATAAAGATTCTTCACCGCGTGGCATTGGGGAGGCTTGTAGCGAGTGTACGGGGGGGAAAGCAAGGGCCATCACAATATTAAGCTGCTCATTGTCCTCGGAGCCAGCAACCGCCGCCACCACCACCACTCGGTAGTGATACAAGCTCTGCTAAAGTGCCCCCATTCTGGTACACAGTGCCCAGATTAAACAGTCTGTACAAATCCGCTCAGGGTCCAGCACGGTGGCTTTAATCAGATGTTTAGCGGACCTAGGGTCCTCCCGCCAAGGATTCATGGCTGGCTTCCACGTAAGATTTGCTGCAATGCAGAAAGGCGGCATGAAAACAGAGGGGTTAACAGTGACATCGGAGCAAGGATGGGCCACCGGAACACACAGCCTCTGTAGCAAACGGGTGAGAAGCAGGTAGCCAGTAATGCAGACCATGCTAAACAAGTGTGAAAACACGGCCGTATGGAATTGGGATTTTCACAATTGGCAGTATGACCTCTTGACCTCGAGATAACTGTACAGCATCGCTCCGAAGTGGCAAACATTTACGAGAAGCCAAGTTCAACTTCCTTGAACACCCCACGCGATATTTCGTGATTGTTTCGCTTCGAGAGCACGGGTTTATCTCGCAAGCGTTGGAAGTGCCCCCCGTCTCCCCACAGGTGATAACGAAGTAGTTCCCACTCGCATCATGTTGTGGGAACTCTAAACATCCAGACAGGATGAACGGCGGTGGCCTATTTTAGAATGGCGGCAAATTAGATGGCTGGGTCACCGAGAAGAATACTTCCTTGTTTCGGAGCACTGAGCCAGCGGCCACTTTAAACTAAACACGGAAACTATTTTTTATTTTACCAGGTAAGGCCCTCGGAGCTATGCAGCTCTTTTTCAGAAGCGACCTGGCTATCACAACCGATAGCTCGATGAAGTGGCTCATCATCACGTGGAAATTGATAACAGCAGACAAAAAATACTTTAAAACGCATGTTTCTAAAATGTGGAGGGAAAAAGCGGAGGAGCCGAAGAAAATCCACGCGACCACAGGAAGAACATGCAAACTCCAAATATATAGCAGACATCAGGGTCAGGGTCGAACCCACAACCTCCTGCATACGAGGCAAGGTAGTTAACATCTGATTACCGAAGCAACCCACTTTGAATCTGGCAACAACGGTGCCCCCCTTCAAGCACCCCGAGCACCGAATTGGCGGGAGAACACGGGCCGCTCAAGCTTCCCGGCGCGTGTAGCGAAACGTCGGACATCGTGCAGGAGAAACGACAATGCCGCGGCATAACCCGAAAAAAACGCGTCGGGGAAGAATGAAACGCTGCTCGACATTCGACTCGGCTGTGCAGTGGGCAATTTAAGGTGTTGCGATGACCGTGCCCCGTGGCAAATGGAACGGCAAAGTAACCCTTTTCCCATTCCGATGACGCAGTGGAGCTGCTGAACCAGGGGGAGAATCGCGTTTTCTTCCTGGTTCAGCAGTTCCACTGCTGGATTTTTTTTTCCACCCGAGGACGACCGCTTGTGTTGCGATCGAAATGTCGTGATATTTACATTTTTATTACATTTTTCTACCTACGTAACTTTACCGAAAGAACCAAAGAGTATGGATTCCTGCAGTCACAAACGCTTCAAATCAAGATTAAAATAACTTCATTGGTGCGTCTTCAGGTCGGAAGAAGTACCGAGGCTCCCACAAGGCCATGCGGCAGGGAGTGCGTCACGGTTTGGCGCCAGGTATCATAGGGTGCGCTCGTGTCCCTACGGTTCTCTGCAGCGAGTACAATGCCTTCAAAACAACGGCGCTACTCCGTCTCTATAAATAACATTCATGCTAACCGCTGGACCCACACTGCTAAAGCAGCAGAAGCCTCGGAACGCGAAAGGCTTAATCGAAGCGATCAACTGTATCAAAGAACTCTGCTGTCCTCCTATCACGGAGAGTTATTGCCGGCAGGGGCCTGGCAGCTGCATCCTGCGCAGGGCCACCACGCAGCCCTTTAACCTGCCCCCATATTGCCTCACACTTCCCGTGCACAGCGTGCACCGGTCGCATTTATTTAGTCTGGCTTTGTTTAGAAAATGCACATTTTTATACTTGTTTATTCCCGGCGTTTGCACGCATTTTCCCGAAACCATTTCCGCATTTCGGGTCGTTGACAGGAGAACGCCGATGGGTCTTTAAAGGCTTAGACGACATGTCCGTAACGGGGCTGCAATTCCACCCCCCCCACCCCGATTTTGTCCTCGTGCGTTTTCTTTCCGGGCCGGGGCTGCAACGACCCATTCCCATGCTGCCACGATCGATGGGACCGCGTTGCAGATAGGCAAATTCACCCACGGAAATAAACAGCCCTTGATTGCGGCAGGAAAACCACCAGATTTCACAAAATAGCAACGGCGGTGTGTGCACACAAGGTGAACACACACTGGAGCGACTTTGAAATAGCCATAAGGGAGACCTTCTTGTGACGACAAACCGAGCATCGCACATTGCATAGAATAAAACAGAACCTCGTGTGGAAACATTGCTGAATGTTATCCAGCAGAGTGCCAGTAAGCGATTGTAAATTCGCCTCGCTCCAAAAGGTAACCGACAGCAGCAGGGGCCTATTATGACTCCAACCTCTGCACTAACGTTCATAACATGCACAGATACCCCAATCCATTCTGCCAAGTCGCAATTCGCTGAAAGCCATATGTTAACAAATTGCCACCGGAGGGCAATTTGCCACCAATGCACGGCAATAAATTGTGGGCAGAATCTCTCAACGTATTGTTTTTAAAAAGGGTGCAGTACCGCAAATTCTTGCTCACATTACTGCTGCCAGGGCCTCCTCCTTCAGCGGGAGCTCGAGGGCCCCCCTCTGGAGGGTAGATTGGGGGCCCACTCCTGCACGCTGGCCTCACGTCTTGGCAAAGAGGTGGGAGTGCCCGCACTTCACTCCACCACCATGTGCGGCCTGCGAATCAATTAGCCGTGGTTACATGCTAATGTCTCACATTAACATCACTAGCCCCGGCCACTTCTTTATGACCCCTTGGGCTACACCTATTTCAAACCTTTTGGCACACGAAGGGGTGCGTGGCCACCACCATGCCCGGCTGCCTTTGTCTCCCTAGTAACAATGTTTACACACCACACAAGGTACTAATTTGAGGCCGAGTCGACCTAAGGGAGGCCCAAAACCGGTTCAAATAATCGTCATCGGTGTTGGCCGCGAGTAGGAATTGAACTCGGGTGGCCAGGTTGGTAGCACAGCGTGGTAACTGATACACCACCTTTTCATCTCACGTATACAAAGACCAAGATGAAGAGCCTTTAAGACTGTTTGGGGAAAGTGCTGTTAGCGAGCACCTATGAACTATGCAGACCGGCAAGTCCCACGCACGCAATGCGCGAACATGCACGCAAATTCACGTGTGCTTGGTGGAAACCAGAAGAAATAAAAAAACCCTGAACTCTGATCTTGCCAGGTCACAGGTTTTTTCCAGAAAGAACAAAATGTTGTTGTTGTTATTTAAAAATTTTTTAAATAAATAAGTTACGTAATTTTTTTTGGGGAGGGGGGGGGTAACGATAACATTTCGGTGAAGGGAAGTTCAAGGGGGTTGTGTTTATATTGCAGAAGGACAAAAAGTCACTACGGTGCCTTGCAAGGCAGTTTTGAGGCTCGAGCATATTTCCACTTTAGCACTTTCCAACCGTCTCAGGCAGTGTTATTGACAATTATGGTGGTGTGTGATAAAAATAAGAGGTTGCATTTCATGGCAGTTGCTTAACATTTCAGCGCATCGTGTGTGTCATTGAATATCGTGGGGAACGGTGGCGTGGCGTTGGGAACGGTGGGAACGGTGGCGTGGCGGTGGGAACGGTGGCGTGGTGGTGGGAACGGTGGCGTGGCGGTTAGCATGCTGTGCTGCGAACCCGGCGCAAAAAATGCCAACTTACATACATACCCCCTTCGCCCTGAAGCTTGTCTTGGACAAAGAAACGACGTTGCCCTGAACGCACGGTGCCACGCAAAACAAAACGCCCCCCACAACTAAGCTATTAAACTATTTTTTCATTATTTTACCAGGCAAGCCCCCACGGAGCTATAAAGCAATTTTGCAGAAGCGACCTGGCCGCAAGAGGTAGCGCAACAAAGTGGCTTATATCATGGAAATGTATAGCAGCCAAACACTCGAAACGGGCGATGGTCGATTAAAACATCTTGGAGGGAAAAACCGGAGGACTCGGAGAAAACTCCACGCGACCACGTGGAGAGAGACACGCAAACTCCAAATATACAGCAGCAGGCGTCAGGGTCGGTATCGAACCCAGGCGAGGTAGTTAACACATCTCATAGCCACCGCGGCACCCCTTCGCTCAACTAAGGGGCTCGCGTTACCAGAATCAGATGATTAATTCATCCTGGAGTAATCCGATGAGGCATAAAGCTCTTTTTCACAGATGTCCCAGTATTTTCAAAGATGTCCAGTTACCCTCCTCGAGCGCAACGGACTTCAAAGTCCGCAATCGGAGCGGTGCGTATTCCTACAGTGGTGAACGTTACCGCTCGTCCTGTCCGCCCGTGAAAAGCAGGAAGGCCAAGATAATTGTTTCAGAATAATTTCGAGACGGGCAGGGTAGATTTCTTGGACGTGGCATCAGAAAACGAGACTAAACATGAAAAAGCCCTCTGACCGGGAAAAATATAGGTACAAGAGTCCAGGGAAGACGGTGAATTGAGTTACAAAAGCGATTTGAACAATTGCATGCAACAAAGAGTATCCAATGCAAAGTTCGAGACTGATATCAAGGGCCGGCGTTCGATTCCCGACTCGGGCACCGTTCCGTGTGGAGTCTCTACGTTCTCCCCCTGTTCTGCATGGCTTGCCTCCAGATTCTGCATTTTTCTCCCATAGCTAAAAAAGACTCGCAATGTAATTGGGTTTGACCAAATATTCCGATGCAAGACCCTCCTGATAAAGAGCCTTTGTAATTAGCGTGGCTGTTCTGGGTAAAGGGTTATTATTATTTTGCCTGGCGCCCACTCCCCCGCCTCTCGTGTCCCCCCTCCTTGTGATGTCATTTAGCCCCTCCCCTGCTGCCCTTGTTAAATGGCGGTGCTGCTCATGTGTGGGCAGCTTCCTGGTCGCAGAACGCACGACTTCCTCGCACGTCACAAACGATTGCACAGAGCCCACAAACGCTCACACAAAAACAAACCCCCACCCCCCCATCCCGTGTAGCCTTAACAGACTGCTGGGGCAAGTGCCGTTGGCGAGTAGCAGCACCTATGAAGGCCGCACGGCACACGAGGGGGCGGTGTGGCCAACACCACGCTCGGCTGCCTTTGTCTCCCCACCGCACCAGTACTCATTTGAGGCGGAGTCGGCCCAGAGGACACTCAGGGACCAGTTCAAATAATCGTCCATGGTGTTGGTGGCCGTGAGTGAGAATCGAACTCGGGTCGCCAGGTTCGTAGCGCCGCGCGCTAACCGCTACACTCCCACACACGCTTACGGGAAACTAACCACGCTTCCTTTTGCAGCAACGCCGCTCCTCACAGGGCCCGCGTAAGCAGAACCCACATTCACGTTTCAGCCCCACGGCTGATCGACGCCCCACACTCCGCGGCGGGAGATGGAACCGGCGAGCTCCGGATTGAGAGTCCGGTGCACTCGCCAGAAAGCACGCAAATCGTGATTCGGGAAAATACCTCTGTGCGTGCCGGACAGCCAACGACTGGAACAAGCTGCCCCAATGACGTAATCGATGATTTTCCAAAGAACATGGATGCATTTAAATAAAGAATATGTGATCTAAAATAAGCCTGATACACAATCACTTTTGTTTTTACTTGTGATATATATGTACTGTGTACGTTGTTGTTTGCCATTGGATAGCGGTCCATTGTAGAGACGGAATCAATAAACCAAACGAAACACAAAGGCCGCATCCGAGGCTATAATGAGGCCACGATTGACGCCCGAATTTCAGACCTCGAGTAGCGTCTCGCAGAACAAAGCCTCTAAGGGTGGCAAGGTGAAGCCTGGAAGCTCCACACAGCAGGGCACAGGTGTGGAAGCGCACGATTTGGGATGTACATCGAGTGTGAAATCCCAAGGCCTCCATACGAACGGACCGACCGTCGCGTAGGCACACAACGTGGAGCCGCTCGACGCATCCATCCAATGGTGAATGCCGATTCTTAAGTTCGTGAGCCAGGCGTCACCGAGTGAGCGGCGCAACGGGAGAATCGATGCTCTTCAATGCAACGTTCACGTTTGCATGCAGCCCACAAGGGGCGCTTCCATTCACCACAACGTGAGCATTGGAGAATCGATACTCGATTTGAATCGGGAGCCTGATTCAAAACATTTAGGAGGTGGTGGGGGGGGGGGTGAATCCTCATGGCCCTGCACGCAAGGAGCAAGGTGTATGGCTCTGGTTGGTGACGTCCATTTGAACCAGAACACAGCTCCACTGTTCTATGATTATGTCGATTGCAACGAGGACGATTGAAAAGGTGTCTTTGTCCGCGGGTTGTGGTGCCGCGGTGGAGAGATGTTAACTACCTCGCCTGGTATAGGTCGTGGTTTCGATCCCAAACTGGACGCCTGCTGTATATTTGGAGTTTGCGTGTCTATATCTCCGTGGTCACGTGGATTTTTCTCCGGGTCATCCGGTTTTTCCCTCCACATTTAGAAACGTGCGTTTGTATTTGGCTGCGATAAATTTCCAGGTGATAAGCCACTTCGTTGAGCTATCATTTGTGGCCAGGTCGCTTCTGAAAAATAACTACATAGCTGAGTGGGCCTTACCTGGTAAAATAAAAATTGTTTCTCGTTTAGTTTTAGTTTCCATTCCAATAGGGGCAGCTGAATATCCCTCCTGGCCGGAGGAAGGGAGTTGACAATTCCCTCGGGCGCATCACTCGCCAACTGACACGGTGAGTATGCGATACCATGCGGCGAGGGTTACAATCCAAATGTTGTGACGATATACGGCAAAATAAAAAGAACCTCGCACAACGCTCGCTCCTTGGCTCTCTCCTTTGTGAGGGAGAGGCTACATTGCAATGGCCTTGAAAGTGGATAATGGGCAATGAACTCAATTGTGATTCCGCTCGTGTTACCCAGGAAAGCCTCACAGAGTCTCAAGACTCGTTTTCTGGAGGGTCCTGTCAAGTTTTTTGTTAAAGTTGGCTGCAATATTGCTGCTGCTGCTGCTATTAGTGACCCCAATTGACTACGATTAGTCATTGTGTGCGTGTTTTTTTAATTTAGCTTTCAAGTTTAGTTCAACCATATTCTGTGGGTCTGTCGGTAAAGTCACATAGATAGGTTCAAATAAAGTAATACACCTACGTGATCGGGGTGAGCAGCTACATGATGTAGCTGCTCACCCCGAGCTCTCATTACTCTGATAGTGGCATTGTCTTTGGGCTGTCCGCCTTTTGGCGTCCTCTGGTCTAACACCATTTGAGACGAGGCTCCAAAGAAAGCTGTCTCTGGTGTGGACCAATCAGTTTCAAATACAATGCATATATTATCAGAGTATGTTTTTTGTTTGCATTCTGACCAGTATTGTGGTTAATGCAGACATGATTCCTTGTAAAAAAGGTTTCAGTTTTGTTCCCAGAAAAAAGGGGAAAAACCTATTCTTAAACCTACGTGACTTTACCGAAAAACCCAAAGCATATCAATTCCTGCAGTCACGAAAGCTTTAAGTTAAAAAATTAGTTCAACCAGGCGGGGACTCAATAGACCACAATCAGTCTCATTTGCAAATGGCTCGGCTTACAGAACGGCGTGGCTATCTATTGCGTGAGCCCACGAGACTTTATAAATAACATTAGATAGCAAAACGTGCGAATTATTCGAGCGTTAAAAATAACAAGCCAAGCGGCACATTCTCCGTCTGTAAACACAACTCTGCGATTGGCTCTACCTACTAAACGCGTGCGCGTGGCATTTCCGAACACGGGATCGTTTCACAATTATCCTGCACGTTGTAAATAAACACCCTTCTTGTTTACAGCCACTCTTTCTAAACAGCCTCTATCTCACGATCTGGGAACGGCACGCAGCGCCAGGGGAGGGAACCGCAGGCAGAGATAACCGGCAGCTTTCACTGCAGCCCAGCCGTTCCCTGGGGCAAGGCCGCAGACTAAAACAAGCGCACTTTTAGCCACCGGTCATTGTGAAATACGTGCCCCCTTCGTGGAAGAGCGAGCCCCAGACGGCATGGGAACAACTCCCTGGGCACGCGCACGGCCAGGATAGAGGGCTTGGGTAGCCAGCGGCTACTTGCGGTCGACGTCGCAAGGCATCGCATGTTTACCCTACACAGACAGCGTGCGTCAGAATTTTTTTTGTGGCCAATGTGGCGTGGAGTGGTGCGGTGTGGGTCCAGTGCGGCGTGGTGCAGTGCGGTGTGGTGGAGTGTGGTACGGCGTGGTGTGGAGTGGCGTGCCGTGGGGTGGAGTGGCGTGCTGCGCGGATTGGCACAGTGCGGTGTAGTCTGGCTCGGTGTGGCACAGTGTGACGCGGCACGGCGCGGGCACCTTGAGGTCGAGATGCACGACGCTCTTGCGATGCAGGAAGGCGACGCCGTCCAGGATCTGGGTCATGAGGCGCACTACGTCGCGCTCCGTGAACGCCTCCTCTCTCTCGGCCACGCATTGGTTGAAGATCTCCCCTCCTGCCGCACTGCACGAGACAAAGACAAAGAACCCCGTATAGCCTTAACAGACTGTTGGAGCAAGTGCTGTTAGCGAGCACCTATGAAGACCGGCATGGCACACGAGGGGGTGGGTGGTCAGCACCACGTGTGGCCGCCTTTGTCTCCCCAGTAGCGATGTTTACCACACCACACCAGGTATACTCATTTGAGGCTGAGTCGACCTAAGAGAGGCCCAGGACCAGTTCACATATTTGTCATCGATGTTGGGCGCGAGTGGGAATAGTTCCGCTGGTGCGGTCCACCGAGTGAAATAGCTCTTTTACAACAGAACTACCACGGCCCAAGACTGTACAGAGATATCGCCAGATAATGCACACACAATCTACCGTGGGGTCATGTAAAACTCCGGATAGACAAAAACATTTTAAAAATCTAAATTAAGAAATATATCGACTGGCCCCTGTCCTTCAAAGCCGAGGAAAAGCAAACTGCTCCATGCTGAATGTGACGGAAAGCAGACCGAGCAGTGAAAGAGAATGAATGTAGTTCAACCCTGCAAATCACGTTGCTGTGTTTACAAGCAAATAGCATTCCGCGTTGTCAACCATTCAGAACAAGTACGGAATTCATCGTGACCCTCGTTTATTAAAATTCGGCTCCGCTAACACCGCTCAATTTGGGCAAAGGCAGCGAATAAACATCGCGGGTGCATTTCTTCTTTATTTTTAGATGATTAAGGGGCAATGGGGCCACAGAAAATAAGCATTCTTTTGCCAAAAGTGCTGATCCTCTGGAATTTAAATATAATCCCCGGGCCATATTTATGCATACCGAAGCAGGGCTGCTGTTGCTCAGATTTGTGTGAATAACGTTTAAAGCGTGGCCACATGGCTCCGTGTCCTGCGAAACTCGGGATGTGGCACTGCCTGACGTCCGCATGGTTAAAAATGTTTGTAACTATGCAGGAGCACGAGGGGCCTTATCGCAGCGATCATTGACGATGAATTCGACCTGCCCAAGATCCACGCAGCCTCAAGAGTCCGCTGACCCCTCCTGGTTAACGGATCACCAGGACGGTGAACAAAAAGACATCGAGTAAAACCTTGGATTGTGAGTAACTTGGTCTGCGAGTGTTTTGCAAGACGAGCAAAAAATGTAAGTAAATATTAATTTGATAAACGAGCGAGGTCTTGCAATACGAGTAGTACGTGTATACGCTTTGTCTGCCGAGCGTCACGTGATCACAACTGATATACGAGTGCTTTAGATTACAAACACGTTTCCGGAACGAATTACGCTTGCAATCCAAGGTTTTACTGTACCGCAGTAAATGCTGCTGGATTGCAAGAATACCAAACCCACAACTTGGACACAACCAGATTGCATTGCTTCTTGGAGTTTCAGTGCCACACCACAAGGACAACATTCACACCAGATTGACACTAAGCCCAGGCTGTGGTTTGCAATTAAATTATAATTTGCGAAATGCTGACGAGCCTCATTCCAAGGCCGTCCTCTCAGTCCATGTTGCATGAGCGTGCGTGGTGCTGCACATCCGGGGCACGCAATCGCGGATCAAGCAGATTTTAGAAACTTCCCAACGCCGCTCGATTGCGGGATGACCAGAGGATGGCAGTACCACAAGTGGGGTTTACCCCGAGCCTTGTGTAGCATTTCTCCGGGTACATCACTGCATGCAACAATAACAAAAAACCAACCACTACTTCAAAAAGGGAATTTGCACAATTTTTTTCCCATTAAATCAGAATCAGAAAATGTATTTAGACTGCAGCAGGAGGAATCCGATGAGCTATAAAGTTATCTTCCACAGATGTCCAGTAGGGGCACGGGGTAAGAACTAGACAACAACAAACAACACCAAAAACACGATAGGAGTGCAAAGTGCAAGAGATAAAAACAAATGACCCAAACACATACACATGAAACTAAGCCATTCTGCATCCTACCAGGCAAAGCCCACTGAGGTTTTAACTTATTTTTCAGAAGCGACTTGGCCATAAATGACAGCTCAACAAGGTGGCACCATCATTTGGCCATTTTTAAGCAGCAAACTAATATAAGTAACCTCAAAATGCAGAAACGGGCCGCCTCAAGGCTTCACGAGTGTTCCCTTGAAACACAAATGTCGTTACGAATCGTGCTTTTCGTTTGAAGTGCCCATCTCAGCAGAGGTACCAACCCCAAGCCACAGGGCCAGCTGAACACAGGCGATAGGTGCACGGAAGACGTGGTCAGAAAGGCAGTGCGAATACGCAAACAAAATGCGCACAAAATAAAACGTGTGCAATCTCATTTCCAGAACATGCCGAGGCACAAATCAGATTGCACACATTTCAACCACTGCTGCGTGCGCCCCGTTCCGCCAATTGCATGTTTACTCTGCGAGGCCCAATGGCGAGTATCAGGCACACAGAGATCCTGTAAACTGTTTATAGGATAATGCACAACACGCAAGCCTCTCTCCAGACAAGAGCATGAAAAAAATCGCCTAACCGAATTTATTGCCGTTCCCACCAACTGAAAAGAATGGCCAGAGAGAGACGACTTGGTGATGGTGTTAGTCTTGTACGTTGCATCAATTGCCCCGTGGTTGTGTATTGACTTAGCTCCCCCCCCATCTCACAGGATGTGCTGTATATAATAAAGAGATAAATTTTCTTTCACCATTGTAAGATGACCTGAAATGCCATAACGGGGCTGTGTAAAATGCCACTCAAATTCGCTGTTTACATAAAGCGATGCGGGAATTTTCTCAGCCGAACTGTTACCACTCAACCGTGCCAAGGCTGTATTTGTAAAATTAAGGACCATTATTTCCACTCGATTTACCGAGTAATGCCTCTAATCCAACGTGTAAACTAGAAACTAAACTAGTTTTTATTTTACCAGATAAGGCCCACTGAGCTATACAGCTCTTTTTCAGAAGGCACCTGGCCACAAATTATAGCTCAACGAAGTGGCTTATCACGTGTATATCAGGCGAGGTGGTTAACATCTCACCACAGTGGCGTGTCCGTAGAACCTGTCGTGTAAGACCAAAAAACAGAAGGTCCTTCAGACTCGGTGTATAAATAGTACCATGCTGGGCCAAGGAAGTGCACAGGTCACACGTTAGTCAAGGAAATACTATTCAAACAATTATCAATTACTTCAGAGTTTCCGAGCAAATAGGGCTGGAATGGGTATCTCTTGCGGACCAGTGTAACTGGTGCCTGCTAAACATCCCAATGCTTAAAAGTCACCTACGAATTACTCGGTTTGGATTCCACACACAGTAGCAACATCACCCTACACTGCAAAAAAACAATTTGCAGGACTCTCTTGAAAAAGAGTCCTGCGACTCGGTAAACAAGCGTAACAAATAACATAAACAATAAAGGAGTGGGGCTCTGTGTTAGCAGTGTCAGCGAGGCCCACTTGGGTAAACAAATTAAATGAATATTCTAGTAATGTAGCTGGACACCGAGACAGGCCAGGGTTGCTACTCCCCCTGTATTTCACCTCCATCACACACGCAGTTTCCTCCACCCACAGCTCTCTCCTCCGTGCCGCCCTCTTATCCCAACGGTCCCATCGCAGGTCAACACCACGTGGCTTTAGCGACCAATATCACCCATAATACAAGTTTTTTTGGTTAGATCGCGTAAGTATATAAATGTGTCGTTAAATCCGCCAAGGAAACGTCGTACTCGGATTGTAAATGCTGTGGCTTGACTCTCCCAACACAGCGGTGTGCAGTACTAGTGACGAATTGGCACGTTCTGTTTACGTGACAACCCTTACTAGTTGGCTGTGTCGGGTGTTGGCGGGTTTTAACGACACATCTATACATTTACGCGATCTAACCCAAAAAAAAAACCTGTATTATGGGTCCCATCTCCCTGCCCCTCCCCTCATCCCTGTCACCTCATCTCCCACTGCCAATCACAACATCGTCACACCTCGGGACCGCGTCTCATCTCAGCGTGCGTGTACGTGGGGGGGGGGGTAGGGAATGGCGATGTAGTGGGGGGCCGTTGCAGAGGACCGTTACAATAGGAGCAGTAACGATGATAATTGCACGTGTGGCGGTCTTGTTGGTGTTGTTGGTGTTGTTGGTGTTGTTGGTGTTGTTGGTGTGGGGGGGGGGTGCGGGCGCGAGGGCTTACTACTCGAGCACGAGGATGATCTCGCCGGCCGTCTCGTAGACGCGGTGGAGGCCGATGACGTGCGGGTTGCCGTGCGCCAGCTCCAGGATGGCCACCTCGTGGATGATCTCGGCGCGGAGGTCCTGTCCCTTGCGCCGCTTGCGCACGAACTTGGCGGCGAACTCGCGGCCCGTGGACACCTCGACGCACTTGCGCACCACGCCGAAGCGGCCCCTGCCAAGTCAGACGCGGTCACCGGAGCGAGAGCGTTAACCGGAGCGAGAGCGTTAACCGCACGGGACGTCGTTCTCGAACGCGCGGAGCGAGGCGCTTCCGGCTCGGCAAACGTCAACGTTGCCGCCGTGAAAATCGACCGCTTGCATCGCCGGCGGCCATTTCCCACACGGCTTCCCCGGGTAACGGATGCTCTAGGTCACAACGGGGTTTGGGCCTGGCTGCTGCTTCAATTGGGATGAGCAGCGGCCTGTTGGGTTGGGGGCCGCCTGTGAGGTGGCCAGAAGATGAAAGCGCAGCAATGGATTCTTGAATACATCTGTGTGGAGCTTTGTGCGTGACCCACTCCTGTGCGTGGTGGGTTTTCCCCGGTTTCCTCTCACAAGTAGCCAAACACTCGGAATCGGCTAAACATCCCAATTTAGCGGGACCCTCTTGAAAAAGAGTGTTGAGACTCGGTGAGGCTGAGGTAAAACGCATTTTCATTATAATTTAAAAGTTCATATCATACATGAGGGCAATATCACCATAACACTGAGGCCTGTCTTATCATCTCCTGTCAGCGAGTTTGACAATTCAAGTGGCCACAAAACGCACCTAGCCTGGCGCACAAGCGCAATATTTGTCCACAGCACTCAAAGGGGCAATTCCCCAGGGGCGCAGCGCAAACTCGGCTGAAACGACGCGGACAAGGAATCGCCCAGCCCGTGTAAAAACGGCCATCAATTTTATTCCACAACCTTCCTTGGACACAGGTGGCAGGATGTTGGGAGGAATTATATTCAATGCCTGGGTAGGTCCTGTCAATGCCATTCCTCAAGGGAGGGACGATGACCGAAGCCCGGCGACCGTCGGAAACAAAACTTTGGTGGCCGACCGCAAAGCCACCCAAGGACCCTCCGTGCCGGTATTTATATCCGTGCGCAAATACGCTCGCGCTTACGTGTGTCACTCGGTGCACGCCGATTACTTCAGGCAACTTGTTTATGATTTTTTTAAGTGCCCCCCGAACGCAGGTCACGGTAGACTCCACATCGCTAATTCGACACACGTTCTACGTTTCTGACCCTTCCGAGCACCGGGCCGTGAAACAGCTCCGCTGGGAGGCCACGGCTCGGCGCAGTGCCCCCCCCCCCACCGGCCAATCGTCGAGTTGAACAGAGACCGCGTGAGAGGGGCCGTGGAAAAAAATCAGTGGGGGGGGGGGAGGGGGGGCGGAGACCGCCGCACGCCGCTGTGAGCATCGTCGATATTACGGCGAAGCGAGTCCTCCCGGCGTCACTTGGAACAGTGCCGCCGAGTTTCTGGCGTTCGCGGCGCCGTCAAGAGCTCTCCGGGTGGAGATTGCCTGGAGAGCTTTAGAATCGCAGACCTGCTGAAGTTTTACCATCGAATCTCCACCTTCCGCCCAAATTGTCCATCGATGTCTTTATTTGTTCCAAAGCCACAGCATAGGTCACACAATCCTATTAGGTGTAAAATCCCACAAATCTCATTAGAAAAGTAACGAATCCCGTAAATACGAAGTTGATTACACAATTACAGTACCTCTTTTGACAGTCAAATTGCAGAATGGTGCACGGGGAACCACTCCGTCCTTAGAGCGGAATTCAGTGCCGGTCCTCGTCGTACAAAACCCTCGACAGGAGGACGCCACGTAGGTCACGCCACGTAGGTCACGCCACAAGGTAACACGGGGGGGGGGGGGGGGGGGCTCTACAGCGAAGGGACGCTTCCAATATCACAACCGGTGAAAAACGCCCCAGCAGAGTAACGAACGGAGCACCGGCCCCGGGTACTCTTTCATAATAGAGCCATGATGGAGCCGACGTGTTAAACCCCCCAGGTGCTGCTCTCTGTCGGCCATCGGCGGTGCGCGTCGCCGAGATAGCGGACATTGCTCATCTGAGCAAAGTCCACGGTGGGGGGTGGGGGGTGTGGGAAATGACGCCGCTCAGACGGACGGCAGACACAGCCGCCGCCACTGGCCTCCCTCCATCCCTCCGCCCTGCAAGCGGCGCACGAAGCGAGCGCGAGAGACACGCGAAGGCCACCGCGCCGGTGAGCTCATCCCGCCGCAGCAATAGCGGAAACGTGACGAGCGCCGCACGCCGTCCGCGAAGATCAAGTGATAAACGCCGAGACAGAGCAGCACGAAGAGACAGACACAAGGAGACAACGCGCACACCCCCCCACCGTCGCACAGCAGACACGTACAGCATGCGCGCGGAACAACGACGCGGACATCCGTGAAAAAGAGCTTCATATTTCATCGGATTCCTCCAGTAAATAAATATTGGGATTCTGATCCCCTCGGCCCACGAGCCGGCGCACCAGCCGGCATAGACTCGGGCCTGCGCACTGCCCCCCCCCCCTGGAGCCCTCCCCCCCTGGAGCCCCCCACCCGCCCCCTACGGAGCCCCCCCACGGCACGGCACGAGTGTCCGACTTCGCCAGCGAGCAAAGCGGTTCAACCAAGGGTCGCGCAACAAAGCCGCTGCTGCCACGAAGGGGATTAAAATTAATTGACTTTTTAAAAGTGCTTTAAGCTAAAACGTAGAAGCCGCGTTGTTGGCATTGTGCCGTGTAGATGATCGTAATGCCCGTGAGCGTAATCGACATCAGCTGGGGCTACTGCTGCGCTGGATGTAACAGGAACGGCCTGAACGTTGCTTAAAATGCCTCCAACTCTGGTAGCTAATGCAACGGCTGCTTATTTTCGCGCAGGTGTACAGTATAATCAAATTCGGAATCATGGCTTACAGGGATTGGTACAACGCAATCTCATTATGCGGAGGAAGTTTAATAGAACAAAACAAAAACAACAAGCGTGGGTTTCCAGGAGAGAGAGGTGGACAGCAAGATATGACCGATAACACAATTTGCATCTGGGCAGCAGGGTGGTGGTCCGGTGGAACACTGGTGCCTCACAGCAAGAACGGCCTGGGTTTGATTCCAGACTCGGGTGCCTCGCTGGATGGAGCGTGTATGTTCTTCCCCTGCCCTGCATGGACTTTTTTCTGGGTTTTCTGGTTTTCTCCCAAAGCTAAAAGGAAAACCACACGCACAGAATGTAAGAGGAATTGGCCAAACACAGCCCAATGCTGAAACATGCCTCGCTGGGGATGACACACAGCAGTCAATGTCCACTACTGGCAGACTAATGCCCATCGCCGAGCCAAGAGTTGAGTCTCATTGCGTCGCACGGGTACGATGCCGAGCGGATTCCTCGGCCAGTAAACAGCGGCAGCTTTTCCCAGAGTGATCACTTGGCCCCAGGGGTGGGTGGTAGGGGGAGAAAGATGGGGGGGGGAGGATAGACGACAGGAAGGGGAACGCTGAGAAAGAATTTTTTTTTATGACGTGTTGATTCTGTTGCTAAATAACGGCTTGCCGTGCTCCTCAACGGTCGTCGTCAATATCTGTGACAATATTTACTCCGTCGCTTCCTGCCGCGGCAACGCAAGTGTTGCCGTGGGACGAGGTTACGAGGCCCGTGACTCGGCACTGCGGAGGTGCGGGAGGGAAGACCGGGCTACCCGCGACGCTGCCAAAGACTCGCTCGGGGCCTCCACCGCAGAGTCGGCGTCGCGACGACGCACGTCGCACCGCGTCGACCCACGTCGCCGCGCGTCGAGCGAACGAGCGTCGCCCCGCGTCGAGCGCCCAGCGGGAGGTCACCTACCAGGGGTGGCGCGCGAGGTGCCGCACCGGCGGTTTGAGCGCATGGGTGTTGGGTCGACCACAGTTCCCGAGGGCCCGCGAGGCACGTGGCGAGGGGAGATAGGGCTCCGTTATCGGGCGGCAGGTACCACGCATCGCCACGGTGGGGGCGCATTCCAGGAATTAGGGGGGGGCTACTATCAAACTCGGCACGTGACGACTGATTTCCTGGAGCAGACTTCTTAACGCAGCAATACAAGTAACGTATGGAGGTTGCCAAAAGTTAACCGTGTGGTAATCTAGTAAAGCATGGTTTGACCAGGTGGACAGACGGTCTTGGTGCACAATCAGATAAATAAAAGTTTGAGGGTCAACAAAGCCCCTTAACCCTTCTTATCATTATAATTATGATCTTTGTGATCCCAGAAGCCTCATCACCGAGTATAAACTCTTTTTCAGGATGGTCCTGCCCAGTTTTTGCAGTATGGGCCCGATGTTGCCGCTGTGTGTGATCCCAATTGAGTGATGTGCAGGTAATTTTTCAGCATTGGGATGTGTGGCGGGTCTTTTGGTAAAGTCCCGTAGATAGGTTCAAAGAAAATAACAAAAAAACTACGACGTTTCGATTGCAACACCAGCGGTCATCATCAGGAAACGGGGGTTAGCTTCTGAAGGCAAACTGTTGACGATCTGATGATGAGCGCTTGTGTTGCGATCGAAACGTCGTAGTTGTTTTGTTATTTTCTTTGAACCTGTCTACGTGACTTTACCGAAAGACCCAAAGAATATGAATTCCTGCAGTCACGAAAGCTTTAAGTCCAGATTCAATAACAGTTGTGTAGCTACGGGAGGAAACCGGAGAGCCCCGAGGTAACCCATGCAGAACAGGGGGAGAATAAACAAACTCAACACAGAAATGTGCCCTTGTTGGGAATGCTACGCAGGCACCGCTTGCTGTGAGGCACGCGTGCCACCACTGCGCCAACCTGCGTGTGTACGGACGCTAAAACAGGAGTTGGGCAGAACGTATCTTTAAATGGCAATACTTAGCCAGGAGTAGACATTCCAAATTCATCTGGTGGGGCCAGTCTATCCAAAGCAAACATTTTTCTGACTTTTAATGAATTGCACGAATGTTGTTATCAACCCAAAGGCGATGATGGGGCGGAGTAGACGCCTGACCTAGACTTGATTATTGTGCTTTGCCGCAGCATCTCCAGTCTGGATAGGACTTTTAATTGCCATCAATATACATGGACAGATGCCACTGGGGGTGCGCCTTTTCAAACGTTTCAGATGAGATGCAAGTTGCTTATCGTGCAAAGCGCTCCGAAACACTCTGGCAGAAAGGACGCTCTATCAAACACAATTAATTGTTAACATCATCATGGTACAGCAGCTGGACTGTGCTGCGTGTCTGGTTAGTTTATCAGTGCAGGTCAAAGTCTGGGCAAGAAAAGGCGTGAATGGCAGCAAAACGGACGATCGGAGATGCCAAGTGTTGTGGATGGTGGCAGCAGCGTCCTCATTAAAACAAATTTAGGCAAAACTATTGACTTCCGTGTGTTTAATGCCCTTCATTTTGCAAAAGTCCATGAGATGAAGTATTTCTCCCGAAAGGAAGAACTGCCTTATAAGCACATAACGGCATGCCAATACACTTTAACCTCCTCTTGCGAATAAGCTCGCAGGCCCTTGATTCTACACTTTAAGCAAGCGATTTTTTGTTCCGACAAAAATGTATCAAACTGCCGACTCTGAAAACTAGCCGAGTGGTAAGTGCCGACAAAAAGATCAATCCTATCTGGGCAAAGTTGATCTAAAACACAATAAAGCTGTGTCGTCAATGATCTGCGATGACGCAAGTCCATTATTATAACACCGGATGAGAGGCACACCGACTCACATCCGAGGGGGAAGGGGAGGAGGAGGAGGACGAGGAGGGCAATAGCTACGCTAACAAGAACCACGGGGACGTGCTCCAAAGCTTCACATCCTTGCACCGCTCCCGCCCGGCCAGCCGACCCGAGGCATTTAAAGGGCGCGACTTGAAGCGACGTTGCACAAACGCTGCGGTGGCCGCGGGCATGAGGGCCCCCACTCCACTCCCCCGGTACTGCTGCTGCGGCGGCCGCGCGTGCAGCGCTGCTGATAACGAGCCAGTTGGCAGAAGAAGGGGAGAGGGGGTGCCACTCGCTGTGGGCTACGGCTCTCGCCCGATTCGCATTTCCAGATCCGCACACGGGATACGGGGATACGCTCAAGGCCAAAGGATTCTTTCTTTGGGGCACCAAGACTGTGACGACGCGTGAACCTGGCGGGAAGGAGCCCGAGACGAGGGTTCGTCTCTCGGACCACTTACAAAAGCAAGTGGCAGGCGTCGGATCGACAACGTCCGCCGGGAGGTGTTGACCAGGAGGAGCGATGGGGGGGGGGCACAGATGGAATAGATCCCCTTCTTGGCAGAGTTTGAGCGATCCGCACTTCACGGGTCCCGGAGTTCAACTGGGACAAGTGTGATGTCGTCTCCAATTACAAACGCAGGCACGAGGACCTCCGAGTCTGCTAATATAACTTCCAGCCACACAGACGCTTGGCTGGAAAACAAATGTCCGGTGCAAGTTCACCGAGTTGAGTGAACAGCTATTAGCGTGGCCGTTTTGCCCAGGTAATACGCCTCAGAAGGAACATTAGCAGCAATGTCGCCTTAACAGGAGCAGATTCGTGCGAGCTAATGAGCTAATAACACTTTGTGTGGGAGATTCTCTCAGCTGGCAGTTTCTGAGAGGATTAACATCAGGAAAGTCAAAAGAGAATGTCAAGAACCCAGCGGAATTCCACACAGAACAGAGCGAGAACATAGAATCTCCACACTCGCCCAAGTCGAACCCACGACCTCATTGCTGCAAGGTTACCATTACGCCACGCTGCCGCCAAAATGTAAGATTCATGATTCAATTCAAGGGAATATATTTTTTACTTATCTTATTGTGGTAAAGTTAGCGACGACCTCTTGAGGCAGCAGGGGCCACATGAACCAATGCCGCACAAGACATACGAATCGATTCTTCAACACACAATCCGTCCCATGTGTCGCGACCCTAAAAATCCATTTCACTCCGTGACCCGAGGCATCATTAAAACACCCAGCGGTGACGAATCCACCGCAGATGCCAGATAGCGCTTCTCGCTGCGTGACATTCACCGCTGTGGTTCGCACCGTTGGCCGTACTTTTCTCACCAAAAGTGCCCGCCGCAAGAAGACGCGTCCTCCAAGTCCCGTAAGTTTATCGGTTGTGCGCCACCAGGGTGACTTCTCTCGCGCCTCGGCGTGAGTCACGAAACATGCCGGCCCATCTTCCGTTTAATGTACGCGTCGAGACGCGTCTCCGCACGCCTTTGCGGCAAATGTTTGTGTTTGTTTGTATCAGTTTGGATCAGCAGAGCGTTCGGTGAAAATGTGAATCGAGAAAAATTTGACACGTTGATTTTAATCGTCAAGGACAAATGTCGCTCCGGAATTTTACCAAACTCGCATTAAAAAACGTAAGCACGTTTAAAAAAAACATTTACTTTAAACTTTTGTGACTGCAGGAATTCATATTCTTGGTTCTTTCGGTAAAGTCCCGCAGATAGAAAACAAAAATCTAAAACCCGCGACGTTTTGATCGCAACACAAGCGGTGTTGCGATCAAAACGTCGCGGGTTTTTTGCTTTTCATTTGAGTTTTCTACCTACGTGACTTTATCGAAAGAACCAAGAAAAAAATTACTATGGATGTGCGAGTATTTGCAAACAGCAACTACAGTCGTGCCATCCGGAGATTTAGTCACAACGTGTGTGTGTCTTTGTGGGGGCGTATGGCAGCCCCGTGTGTCACGCCGTGATCCACAACACTTTGGAGAAGGCAGTGACGGAACCACGCAGATTTGTGAAACTCCCAAACCGGCTGGGCAGGAAGGTGGGCAGGAAATGGCAACGCAGCAAGCGGGTTTCGTGGACCCATCTCTGGGTAAACTCCAGCTTGCAATGGTGATCAATCTGTATTCAATGTGCTAATTATCGCCATCCATAAAGTTGGCGTCTGTGCACATTGCGACGGAAGGGGCAGGCGTTGACGAGATTCTCACAAGCCAAAGGTACCAGTGCAGGACCCTCCTGAAAACGAGTATTGAGACCCAGTGAAGATCTCCACGCTCCATGGGTCTCAACACTCAACGTGCGGTCACAACAATACAGCCGAGGAATGACTCCTTTCAAATGGCCAATTGTGAACTTAAATGCCGTCTCTTATTTTGCTGCAGATTTAAAGAGGACATTTGACATTTTTATTCGTAATAAAAAAAGTATTCCCCCACGAGGCCTTTTCTCAATACCAGAGCCGCTCACCTCGGGGACAAGGCTAGAGACGAAGAGACAGGCAGAGACACGGGGTAGGGACGGAGACACGGGGTAGCGACGGAGACACGGGGACAGAGACACGGGGACAGAGACACGGGGACAGAGACACGGGGACAGAGACACGGGGTAGAGACACGGGGTAGGGACAGAGACACGAGACAGAGACACGTGGTAGAGACAGAGACACGGGGTAGAGGCAGAGACACGGGGTAGAGGCAGAGACACGGGGTAGGGACAGAGACACGGGGTAGGGACAGAGACACGGGGTAGAGACAGAGACACGGGGTAGAGACAGAGACACGGGGTAGAGACAGAGACACGGGGTAGAGACAGAGACACGGGGACAGAGACACGGGGTAGAGACAGAGACACGGGGTAGAGGCAGAGACACGGGGTAGATACACGGGGTAGAGACAGAGACACGGGGTAGAGACAGAGACACGGGGACAGAGACACGGGGTAGAGACAGAGACACGGGGTAGAGGCAGAGACATGGGGTAGAGACACGGGGACAGAGACACGGGGTAGAGACACGGGGACAGAGACACGGGGACAGAGACACGGGACAAAGACACGGGGTAGAGGCAGAGACACGAGGCAGAGACACGAGGCAGAGACACGGGGTAGAGGCAGAGACACGGGGTAGATACACGGGGTAGAGACAGACACGGGGTAGAGACAGAGACACGGGGACAGAGACACGGGGTAGAGACAGAGACACGGGGTAGAGGCAGAGACACGGGGTAGAGACACGGGGACTGAGACACGGGGTAGAGACACGGGGACAGAGACACGGGGTAGGGAGAGAGACACGGGACAAAGACACGGGGTAGAGGCAGAGACACGAGGCAGAGACACGAGGCAGAGACACGGGGTAGAGGCAGAGACACGGGGTAGAGACAGAGACACGAGACACGGGGTAGAGACACCGGGCAGAGACAGAGACACGGGGTAGGGACAGAGACACGGGGTAGAGACAGAGACACGGGGTAGAGACAGAGACACGGGGTAGAGGCAGACACGGGGTAGGGACAGAGACACTTGGACAGAGACACGGGGTAGAGACAGAGACACGGGGTAGATACAGAGACACGGGGTAGAGATACGGGGACAGAGACACGGGGTAGAGACACGGGGACAGAGACACGGGGTAGGGAGAGAGACACGGGGACAGAGACACGGGGTAGAGACAGAGACACGGGGTAGAGGCAGAGACACGAGGCAGAGACACGAGGCAGAGACACGGGGTAGAGGCAGAGACACGGGGTAGAGACAGAGACACGAGACACGGGGTAGAGACACCGGGCAGAGACAGAGACACGGGGTAGGGACAGAGACACGGGGTAGAGACAGAGACACGGGGTAGAGACAGAGACACGGGGTAGAGGCAGACACGGGGTAGGGACAGAGACACTTGGACAGAGACACGGGGTAGAGACAGAGACACGGGGTAGATACAGAGACACGGGGTAGAGATACGGGGACAGAGACACGGGGTAGAGACACGGGGACAGAGACACGGGGTAGGGAGAGAGACACGGGACAAAGACACGGGGTAGAGGCAGAGACACGAGGCAGAGACACGGGGTAGAGGCAGAGACACGGGGTAGGGACAGAGACACGGGGTAGAGAGAGACACGAGGACAGAGACACGCGGTAGAGAGAGACACGGGGTAGAGACACGGGGCTAGGGAGCCGCTCACCTGCCCAGTTCGTCGCTCCCCGCCAGCGCGAACCCGCAGTGGAGCGGCTCCGTGTGGATGAGGGACCGCGCCTCCGCCAGCAGCCCCAGGCGGACGGGCCCCTGCCCGGTCACCATCCCACTCGCCTCCTCCTCCTCCTCCCTCGCTGAAGATCTCTGTGCTGCCACTGCTATCGCCGTCACATTTGCTATTCGCTGCGCTGTGGACACTTTAGCAGCCACCGCCGCTGCTGCCACTGCTACACGTGGTGGTGGTGCCTATAGCGGCTCTCTCCTCCTCCTCGTCTTGGGCGCACGCAGCAGGCACTCGCACGGCACCCACGCGGAGCTGGCAACACACTTACAGGCGAAGTAACAACACGCTAAGAAGTCACAGACGACGAGGAAGCAGCAGCACCACAGGGAGACTTCCACACGCAGTGAGCGCGCCCATTACTTTCCGTGGTACCGGCGTCCCGCGCGCTCTTTATAGACGCGGCGGTCACCGCCCACTGAGCCGAGGTGACCAATCACAGCCGGCGGTCGTGCCCGAGGGGGCGGGGCCACAGGCAGGTGGGAGGAGACGTGATTCGGGAGGATATTTTAGAATTCAACACTCGCTCATTCATTCTTATTCGGAGTTTCAACGCGGCATTGTGTGATCATGCATCAGTTGCTGGATTATCCTAGTGGCAAAAATGGATACATATGCTACGGGCCACGCACTTTGAAGGGCCCCGCGCTAAATGCATTCAAGATATGAATTCCGGTTCAGTGATTCTGCACTTGCTCTATTACTATAGTACCATACTGCCTTCGACTTTTATAAACGACTGGGTGTTAAGGTTAGGGATTTGTCGTTTTATCTGGCTGTATAGAAAATGAAAAAAAGTAAGTACTTTACTGTGCAAGTATTTTTTTTTATATATTTGTGTTTTTTTTTTTATTTAGGGCCCCTTTATAACATATGCTACAGGTCCCGCACTAGCTTAATCCTGCACTGGTGATCATGCTGCTGCTGTTGCGTTAACAGTGATGCACATGCACAGTTAACAACAACAAATTCAACACATTCGTCAATAAAAACTGCGGCCTTAAAATGAAAGACGTTTCAGGTAATGGGCCTTCGTCACTGCACACAGAGGCCAAGGGAAGGTAGGATATTGGAGGCTGCACTTTACACGAAAAGTGTTTCACCCCCCCCCCGCCGCCACACCTAAAATGAATATTGGGTCCAAGCATGAAAACACCTCGACGTATTTAAACAGAGCTACTGTTGCACCAGATATTAACTTCGCATTGGGCCACACGGCGTGGATTGCCGTTACACCCCACACATAAATTCGATCCTTTGCTCTGGGAAGACGAGTCCACCGTCACAGGAATGTGGAATTTCCACCACCACTGGCTCAGGGCTACTACTATCAGTGGAAATGAACACCATCGCCCTCAGCTCGAGCCACGACATCGTACACCGGGCTCCAGGACCATGAAAAACAACAATAGCTGCTGGTCAATTGCTAGAAGAAACGTGTTTTGGTTTTAAGAGAATGCCAAGTCAATGTCGCTACTACTCTCACACAAAAACCGGCTTATTCACATGAAATGGCTAAACAAACATTTGACCGACACAGAGCACACACTCGTGTGCAGTATGAACGTAGTAGAAGAGTCAAAGCATCACCACGTGGGGGGGAATAGCTCGGAGCACCGTCCGTCAACAGTAAAAACGACATTTATTGTTTTGATTCCAGCACACAATCCGAGAACATCGACAACAAAACGGATCTGTCCGGTACCATCGGTCACTATTGGCGGCTTGAGAATGCAACAGGCCGTGCTCCGGCAAAAACCCCTCGCTCTTTGAAAATATAAATGTGCAAATATTGGTGACACGCCGGTGGGAATATCTGCTTGATGCAAACGTTTTATCGACAAAAAAAAACCTAAAGAAAAAAAGCCCGCACCGAGTACTGCACTGCCGACCCTCTACGTCTGGTCCATGCTCACAAACCCACAATCCTCGTCCACGCGGTTAATCAACGCCCTGAACGGCGACTTTGCACCGACCCTTCACAAATGATACTGAAGCAGCCAAAGCAACACAAACAAAAAAACAACACATTCAAAACTGACTTCCACTTACTCGACCATTTTATACAATGAAATTTAAAATACAATCATACAAATAATGAAATGTTGTGAATAACACACCGGGACTCTGGTGTCTGCTATAACACGAATCGACTGCGATACTATACAAACAACGCTCTGATTACACAAGCAACGTAAGACATCTCGCTGTCGATGCCAGCCCTCTAGGTGTATCCACAGACAAACGCACCTCCAAGTACAGCCATCGCACCTCATCCAGGTCACAGGTCAGGCGAGCGCGTGGCCAGATCGGTTTGTTTGGGTCCATGCAGCGGTGGCGATGGGATCGTCACGAGTCATCAGCCAAATGCACCGTAAGCACAAATGCATATACCACAAACACACGCCATGTAAAGTGTACATTTAAGCTGGTTAACTTGCGCGTCAATGAGTCCTGCACCGTAACAAACCCCAGCGGCGTCTTCACCTGCACGAATAAAACACCCGGCGCGTATATTACAGCGCTTCACCCGCGTCGTCATTTAAGTGACTTGTTCATAAATAAATAGTGACAAGCAAAGTGCCCATTGGTAAAAGCAATTCCTCGTTCGCGGCACGGACGCAGGTTTTCGCTTCGTGACGCCAGAGACGGCCCCCCTTTGTGGTGGGCATGAACCAGCGCTTCCTCCCGCTGACCGGTGCCAGTACTGGGAAGCTCGGCCAGTGTTTACCCCCCCCCCCCCCGTGAGCTGCTCTACAATGGGCAGAGCGGCAAACGAGGCAAGCTGACCGTCCACACTCCGGTTACATCACAGCCGCGTGTCCCCTCCTTCTTCCCAACACGGAGGGATGTCCAGCAACGGAGATGTCATCTCGTGCGCACCCGGACACGAACCGTCCACAATTGCGACAAAATGCGGCCCAGTGAATGCGCGCGTGTTCAGCGAGAGCGTTCTCTGCAAGTGAACAGATGCGTTGACTAAAAGGACAAAACACAAATAGTCCTCCGTGCCCAAAGGAGAGTTACGCATTGTCCGCAAACAACATTCTTAAAAATGTACAAACAAAACATACATAAGCCACATGTGTGTGTATTACATGTCATGTGGGAATTCCTCGTCACCAAACGATGAGACGCGCAGTCTGTTTGTCACTTAGAACAAGGGGATTCACGCCCCATTGGTGGGTGGAATTGCTTTCCTCTGCTGTTGGTTGACAGTACGCATTCAATTGGGAGTCCAGAATGCGAATGGTTGCATGATAACATCACTGCTCATGTAACCCCCTGAAAACGTTTTCAAATAAAACATTTTTTTTTCATCATTAGATTTTAAAAAAGTGAGGAGCAGAAAACACATGCACAGAGGTTGTTTCCGGACTGGAATGAGATGTCTTTATTGGTGAGCAAAGAGAATTGCTCACTGACTTGGGCTCCACCACTGATAGGGGAAGTTGTCTTGCCCTGAACCTCCCAGCAAGTTTACACGGCACCAACGCAGGTGTGGACGATGGGTCACAATTGTACAGACTATGAATGTAGCTTTAACTGGAGCCCAGTGCAGGACTTTGCCAAGGCAATGATATTTCTGGTCCGAAAGGATTTTGATTACATGTGCACGTATATATATGCCTAACAGCTTCATAATCAGTTGCTTCCCGTGCCAGCGCCGCGTCTCCAGTAGACCACATGGCTCACGATGCAGAACACTGTCATTGTGTAACATCACAAACCAAGCCGAGTCATTCCGAAGTAATTTCCAAGGTATTTATATAATAAACCATAATAAAAAGTGCCTGGTACATTTAAATAAAAATTTACTTCTGTATATACAAGTGGTTAAAATAGGTATGCCTTAATGAAAAATACAGTTTGTCTACTTTTCAGTTTCTTCTACGTTGAAGTGTACATGTTTAACTTGGTGAGATCGATAAACCAACTGTATTAAGCCCATACCTTATTTTGGCCAGCCATCGAACAAACACGGTCACTGCATCGCGTGCTTTCAGAAGCGCTTCTGCGGCCGCCTGCAAAGCTCTTCCTTCCGATATTAGGAAGCCACTGGAGCATTGGTGCACTCTTAAATCTCGACTGAAAACTCATTTCCTTAGAACTGCTTTTTTTGCGTTTAGTTTCTTTTCCTTCCCCACACCTCCGATTATCACGGTTGGCTCCGTGCGATGCGAAAGACTTTCAACATACATACAAACCCAAGAGTGGAGGTTTAGTCTCTTGCCTTATCAATGTTCCACCTCATAGCTAAAGGGGGAAAGTGAAGGAGTGAGAGACTTTGGGGGGGGGGAGTGGGGGGGAGCAAACCTCCACGAGGAATTTGCACCAAAATCCTCTCGTCAGAGCCAGTCTGTCAAAACGTGTTACGAGTACAACCAACAAGGCTAGAGAGCTCACAAGGGTGAGGGGGCTCCACTGGCACACCACACCTGCACACGAAGACCGCGTCTTAGCCCAACCCTCAAACCGACTCGCTGAACGAACATCACATTGAGGAATGTAGCCGAGCCTTCGGGACAGGGCAAGGACAACCCTGAGTGGCCAGGTGACTGTGCACTCGGACGCAGCCCACGCCTGCTGAGATTGTTGTGCCTGGGTATCCGTTGTGTGCCTGGGTGTCCATGCACATGCATATTGATACAGGCCCATGTCTACTGGTGCTTACCCACATAAACACATTCGTACGCGAGTAGATTAAATGTATGCAAAGTGGCCGATAATACATGATAAACAGTACTGTATATTTACTTACGTATAGCAATCAGTTATTGAGGTGAGTCCACTCCAATTCATAATTTTGGAGACCGATGTAGACAATGATACAATGAATTTTTTGTAATTTAGTTGAAAAGTAATTTAAAATCTTGAACTTGGGATAAGACGTTGACGCACAATGATCTAGTACGGTTGACGTTACAGTAGCTTTAATGTCCACTCTGGAGCAGATGGCATCTTTGGTAATTTCCTGAAAGATCGCTAGGAAGCAGTTGGGGTGGAACAGATAACGTGGAGCAGAGGCGAATCCAGAAACTTCCCAGCGGGTGGGATACGGTCCTGACAATCAAAACATGGCCCTGCATTAACATAAAATATTTCCGCTGGTAAATATCAATTTTAAAAAACTTTTTTTTCAGGGTCTCAAGGAGGGAAGTTGGGGAGGGGGAGGATGATGAGGATGGAGGGCGAAGATGCAGCAAGGTCCACTCGGTCGATATTGTCACAAGTAGCCTCACTGCCAATACAGCTCGCAGCCATTGCTGTCACAGAGCGTGGAGAGCCCTGTACCGGGTGCAAGGAAACTGTCAGCTGACCATCAGCCTTGAGGCCTGAGGACACCTGGACACAAACCGCACACGCTTGTGGTGGGAGGTGTGTTTCTCTGCCGCAAGCTTCAATAAAAAAAAAATATTGTGACTTGAACGTTTTAAGAATGATTGTAAAGCATGACGCAAATTTGAAGCAAAACAACCTTACAATTTGGCGATCAAGATAAAGTTATTAGATTGTCAACTGACTGCTGAAAACACAGCTTTCAAACCGATAAAGGGTGAAGTTGATTATGTCTGAATGTGCCGCTCCTCAATGCGTGTGTGCAGAGCGTTATCTAAGGCGATGCAGTGCTGCATCTCCATGAAAATGCGTCTGCAGCCAAAGTAGAGAGCAATGCCAATTACCACTGCACTAGGACTCTTGCCAAGTGCCACACGGGTAGAGAAGAACAATGAATCTGCTGCTGGGTTTACACAGCCCCAGCAGGCGTGGGCACGACCGATACCTGGTGAGTATCATCACAGTGGGGTAGGCTCACGCACAATGCGTTGTTAATTACAATCTATGGCTTTTTTAGGAATGCACTTACAACCAGGTTGCATTTGCAGCAAGTCACGAGCTTCGTGACTGGTTGCAAATTGTTAGGCGATTGAAATTACTGCCTTGAAGTGCACAGTTGTTCAATGTTGTTGATGAGAAATTAATAAACTACCTTCTCCAATGGACTGGCCCTAGCTGTATCTATACCATTCTGCAGGGGCAACACAGGGTGGCAGTGCAGTGGTAACACCTGTGCCCCAAAGCAAGAAGGACCTGGGTTCAACTCCTGGCCCTGGCACCTTTCTGCATTGAGTTGTTATGTTCTTCCCTTGGTCTGCACGGTTGTCCTCTGGGTTCTCCGGCTTCCCAATAGCGAATGGGCACCATGATGGCGAGATGTCAACTACCTCGCCTGGTATACAGGAAGTCGTGGATTCGATCCAGACCCTGATGCCTGCTGTATATTTTAGGTTTGCATGTTCTCTCCATTGTGGCGTGGATTTTTCTCCGGGTCCTCCGGAGTATTTGGCTGACATAAATTTCCACGTGATAAGCCGCTGCAATAATCTATCATTTGTGGCCAGGTGGCTTCTGCAGAAGAGCTATATAGCTCAGTGGACCTTACCTGATAAAAAAACAAAGTTTTATAATTTAATTAAATACATACAATGTCGCTGGTGTTGGCCAAGCATCCCAATGTAGCAGAACCTTTATGAAAAATTGTCTTGGGACTCATTGTGGCTTTCCTGGGTAAACAAGTAAGTAATGAACAACTGATTGTTCTGCACCGCTCTGACAAGTGTTTCCCGGTTGTGCAGTAAACATCCGACCTGCGCCAGATGTGCGCGCTTTGCGTCCAGGTTCTACGGCCTCTACACTGATGATGGGCGATGAGAGAGAAGCGAGAGTCACCAATGACCACTGGAGCGGACGTTCATCAGCCACATGCAAACATTCGGAAGAAGACAACGAGTCGCGCTACATATTGTCGAGTGACAAGATCCTTATAAAAGCACATGACAGAACAGAATATACGCCGTGTAGAAGACTCCACGTACAGCCTGTAAACATTTCTAGGTGCTAAAATCATTCTGCGTCGAGTGACATAACAAATCACTTTGAACAAAGACCGCAAGTTTACAAAGATACGCAAAGCACGTACTGCACGGCTAAAAAAGTACGCGAGCTGCGCGGTTAAACGCCGTTTCCGGGTTACAGTCCCGTTTGCACTCTGCACGTAAAGCGTGCGTGTTTTTGCGTGGAAATGCCAGCCGTGCTGCGTGCTTTCGTTTAAAATGTCGTGTATGAAATGACTTCTTTAATTTCTTCACCGTATGAATGAAAGTCAATATTTGAAAGTCCAGCTGTGTCCAGTTTCAGACCGGGGGCAGAGAGCAGCGCCTTCGTGGGAGAGCGAGCGAGCGGCTGCCCTGTGCAGCTCAAGCGACGACCGTGGTGGCTAGGAGATGTTAACCACCTCGCCTGGTATACAGGAGTTCGTGGGTTCGATCCCAACCCTGACGCCTGTGTATTTAAAGTTTGCATTTTCTCTCCGTGGTCATGTGGATTTTTCTCCGGGCCCTCCGCGTTTTCCCCTCCACATTTAGAAACAACATGGTATTTGGCTGCTACAAATTTCCACCTGATAAGCCACTTCGTTGAGCTATCATTTCTGGTCGCTTCTGAAAAAGAGCTACATTGCTCAGTGGGCTTTCACGAATAAAATAAAAAATAGTTTAATACAAATAAAAAGTTTAGTTTTAAGTGCACCGTGCAGGTGTCATCAGCGACACTTTTATTCTCCGAGGGTTGGAGGATCACACGAACTCAGAAAATTCCCGACGTGGGGAGTCAAGGACACAAAATCCTGGCTTGGCCACAGTGTGGCAGTGGGTTAATCCCCTTCTGTGTGGGGATTGAGCATTACCGCCGCTACCCCCCCCCCTCCCCTCAAACGCGCGGGGTCAGCCAAACATTCTCATTATAGAACCACAGAGCTTGGGAAATTGTCTGTGGTTTACCACGCCTCCGTGCAAAAAAAAAACCCGCGTTTGAATCCGCGATCTGCATGAATGATGCCGAATAAAAAATAAATACAAATTAAATATAATTATTATTACACTGATCGGGCATCATTCCGTGGCACTACCGCAGGAATCTTGGGGCATATTGTGTGGCGGGCGCTTGGAGGTTGCCCAACCGATGGCAACAATATCTGCGGCACCACACGGTTGACTTCCCGGGAGGAGGCTGATGAAGACATCCTTCTGCAATGCAGCATCCAGGACCTCACAGCTGCGCTTTGCGCCACCACCAAACGAAAGACGTGTCGTCGTCGTCGCTGTCACGGACGAGACCGCTCATGGCTCCAGCTCCATTGATGTCCCCTAGCTGTCTTTGTCATAACGACGGCTGCAGACTGTGCGCTGGTTAGCCATGGGCCGGCTGACTCGGCGGTGAGGGCTTGTGCTCGGATGTGGAATCAATTGCAAGTTGTTTTTCTTCATGCTTTCTAAAGAAATGCATCTCCACGCTTCAGGACACATTAAAGTTATACAATGTGGCCGACAAGAGTATTCACAATTCAGAGTGGCGGCGTCCCATCCCAAGGCCACCAAAACTTCCTCGACGTAACCGCAGCGGCGAGCAGGCGGGGACGCGGCGGTTTGCGTGCACACTCCAGAGCCCTGGCACCTCCGTCGTGTGTCTCTCGCCACTTGTGCCTGAGAAGGATGCGGAAGGCCCCGGGGGTGCAGGGTGCCGGTCGGCAGCGGTCGCTCTTGGGGCTGCTTACTCCAGGCCGAAGGTGCTCGTCTCTTCCACGGCGGTGAGCAGCTTCTCGTAGAGCATGGCGTACGACGGGTAGGGAGGCAGATCCAAGCGGTTGAAGCACGTGTGGGCTCTGTGTGGGACAGCACGGACACGCGTGTCACGTACAACAGAAGTTAACATCGGGACGATTGGAGGCTCCGATTTTGTTTTAATCAGTGCGACAATTGTGGATGTGATGACCATCATGGCCCCATCATGTGGTCAAGCGTCAAAATTATATTTGCCAAGAACCGGCACATCCAGATCTATTGCTGCTTCTTCTTTAGGATGGCAAGGTGAAGTTAGCAATGATACACGTATACGTGTATGTGTGTCGAGGTTATGAAGCTGTTCAACAGCTTCTGTGAAGGTTTGGTGGACGTTAGTGATACTGCTTGTGAATTCACGGTACATGCAGTATTGGATCATGTGATCCATGCCCTGTGGATCGGCAGTGCAGAGGGCAGTGTGGGATCATGTGACCCATGGTCTATGTATCGGCAGAGCAGGGGGCAGTGCGGGATCATGTGACCCATGGTCTGTGAATCGGTGGTGCAGGGGGGCAGTGCAGGATCATGTGACCCATGGTCTATGTATCGGCGGAGCAGGGGGCAGTGCGGGATCATGTGACCCATGGTCTGTGAATCGGTGGTGCAGGGGGGCAGTGCAGGATCATGTGACCCATGGTCTGTGAATCGGTGGTGCAGGGGGGCAGTGCAGGATCATGTGACCCATGGTCTGTGAATCGGTGGTGCAGGGGGGCAGTGCGGGTTCATGTGACCCATGGTCTGTGAATCAGTGGTGCAGGGGGCAGTGCAGGATCATGTGACCCATGGTCTGTGAATCGGTGGTGCAGGGGGGCAGTGCGGGATCATGTGACCCATGGTCTGTGAATCGGTGGTGCAGGGGCAGTGCAGGATCATGTGACCCATGGTCTGTGAATCGGTGGTGCAGGGTGCAGTGCAGGATCATGTGACCCATGGTCTGGCCTGGCGACCGCAGCCAAATTGCCGACTCTTTTCCATTTTCCATCAAATATGATGGAGGTGACCGCATCTGCCGTACCCTGGTCTGCAGAGGTTTAGGGCTGACCACTGTTTCCTGGGTTAGAGGTCGAACCCCAGCGGTTTATGTGTGGGGTCAGCGACCAGCTCCTTGTATATGATCGAGGTGTTGCGCTACAATTACCGCCACTCTCTGGACGGAAAACCTAAGTTTATCAACAGCATTATGACAGTCATTATGAGCCCCAATGTGAGTCAAATGAATATTTTCCAAGATCGAGCATCTTTTAAATTGCGTGCCAAACATTTTGCGCATTAGGATCCTCAGATGGAATGCTCGTTATAAATGTTTATTATTATCATGTAAAGGCCGATGGATTCATCCAGGCCAGAGTGGTCAATGAAGTTGGATGCAGAAACATTGACACTGGCAAGAAAATAGTTATCCTCTTGATTTAAATAATTTAAATCTTCATTGTTTAAAGTTGACAGGGTCCTACTGAGAGTCAGTGCCTCTTTTTCACGGGAGACTCGCATTCCTCTGACATTTAAGATTTCAGATATACGTACATAAAATATAATTATTTATTTAAGTGAGCTGAAAACTCATCAAGAGTCTTGAAAACTGGAAGTACATGAAGCGGTAATGCCATTATAACATAAGTTTATAACATATTTGTATTATTGAGTTTATATCGATAGTATGCTAGCTAGTTAACATCTCGGTGGCTAGAGATGTTAACTGCCTCGCCTGGTATAAAGGAGGTCGTGGGTTCGATTTCAACCCTGACGGCTGTAAATTAAGAGTTTTCATGTTCTTCCTGTGGTCGTGTGGATTTTTCTCCAGGTCCTCCGGTTTTTCCTTCCACATTTATAAAGATGCGTTTAGGGTATTTGGCTGCTATACATTTCCATACAATAAGCCACATTATTGAGCTATCATTTGTGATAGCCAAGTCACTTCTGAAATAGAGCTATAGAGCTCAGTGGGCCTTACCTGGTAAAATAAAAAGTTTAGTTTAGTTTAAAATTTAAAAAAAATGAGTTTAGTTAGTTTAGTAAAAGGAGCATATCCAATGTGTGTGAATTGGAAACACTAGCCGTATTAAAAACAACTCCTAAACAATGCTTACTTACGAAGCTTAATCCGAATTCAAAAACTTGACGCATGCTTGAATTAGGCACACAACACAATCCTCTCATTATTGCAACAACCGACTTGCTTCATGTGTCAACGCTAACTGCAGGACGTACTCAACTTAAACATCATTTAATTTTTTTACCAGGTAAGGCCGACTGAGCTATATAGCTATTTTTCCCGAAGCGACCTTTGCCGCAAATGATAGGTCGACAAAGTGGGCTTATCACGTGGAAAATTATAGCAGCCAAATACTCGAAACGCGTACACTGTGTCATCAAGATCGTTCTGAGCCGGGCGTTTTGCTTCGCTGAGCGCACAGCGCAGCACTCGAGAACAAAAGCTCTGTCGTCTTGTTTGGTGGCCACGTGGTGGTGGTGGGTGATTGAGCTTCGCAAAGAAAAACCCGGACGTCGCATCGCAAACACAGGGGGGAGAGGGGGTGCCCTCACTCTAACCGGCGGTCTCTCCAAACTGCGTGCTGTAGGGCCTCTTGAGTGGGCTTTTGGTGTCGTGTCATGTGACGCAGAGTGGGGCGGCTATGGATGACCTCAGCGCAGGCAGGGTGGCCCCACTAGCCCCGAGCCACTCCAGGTTTGGCGGTGCAGAGTTGGTCCCCGTGAGAATGTTGTGCTGCAACTGCACCACTTGAAACGTTCATGGAGAGTGGCGTTAAAAGTTTACTTGAAAAGTTCATGGAGAGTGGCGTTAACTTTTAAGTGGTGCAACTGCAACGCAAAATTCTTGATGAGCAACTCTGCAACGGACACTGCAGGAAAGTTTCCGTGTTGACTTGCTGCCTGCCTGAAATCAGGGACGTTAAACTAGGTGAAATTATTTTAGCCAGGTGAGTATCAATCAACGAATAATTTGACGCAGTATTAGCAAACTGCGGTGTTTGAGGAATACAAGCAGGCTGTGACGCTGGCATACACTGGCCTACTCTTGAGAATGTTGCCACAGTCTTCAATTTTCACTCTGTAGTCGACAAAGCACTTTGACAATTACCCAACGAAGCTACAGGACAGCATCAATGATCAGTTCCCTCTTTACACAATGGGCCAGTGGCAATTGTCTTCTTCAGTTGGTTATTCAACAGCCCAACCGTAACAACTGTTTTATTGCCAGAAAGGGTAAAAGCTATTCTTATTTTTCATACTGAGAAGCATATTATTAAAACCGCTGTGTTTGCCATTCTCCCACCACTGTGCAGAATTGTGAAGTACGCGTCGGCGGCAAAAGTAATTGTGAATGTGTCTCGTTCAAGTGTGCACATACGGGCAGATGTCTTGCGACAATCGTTCACTTTCAGTTTTTTTCATGTTCCGATTACAGCTGCAACGTCGAGGCAGAGTCGTAGGTCGCAGAGTTCACTCGCCGCTAGGGCCGGATACTCAGCAGGGCATTGACGGGGGGCGCGACGTGAACACTGATGCACGACCAGCACGTAACGGTGCATGAAGATTAACGCTGGAGCTCTGTATTTGATAGGTGGACAGTAATACCCCGGTTAACGTCGGGAATGCGTTCCATTCCGACGAGGAATATCGAAACGACGTCAATCAAAGCAATGTTTCCACATCACCAAAATACCGCACGTAAATAATATATTTACTCTCCAGCACAGAACACTTCTTTACGTGCGACGCAAATCAGTTTGTGAATTGCCGATCGCTAACGGCGTTTGCTGGGCTGGGTTCGCCAAGGGGGGGGGGGGGGGCGGGGGGGGGGGGGAGGTCGAACGCCGTGCGGTTTGGGCGACGGCGGCTCACGGAACGTGGCCTTCACCTGGGCAGCGAGGTGATCCGGCCCCACTTCTCGATGCAGAACTTGCGGGGCCCGTTGCTGCCTCGCAGCGCCGCAAACCCCTCGTACGGGATGCTCGACGTGCCGGTGACGAACTGGGGGGACGGCGCAAGGAGGGAGACACAGCGGTGATCAATCTGTCGCCACCACCACACCAGCGGCTACAATTGCTCGATTACCATTGCTACTACTACTACGCTTGTTTACCCATGTAAACTTCAACGAGTCACAAGACTCTTTTCCGAGAAGGTCCTGCCAAGTTTGTTGTAGGTGGGGGCGATGTTGCTGCTGTTGTGTGGAATCCCAATGGAGTCATTTGGCAGTAATGTTTCAGCCTTGGGATGTTTGGCCAATGCCAGAAACATCGCGTGTTGTTTTGAGCTTTTTAAATTGTATTTAGGCTCACACAGGTTCAACACGTGATCACCATCAGAACACACACTGTAAGAACATACCTATACACTGCAAACTCCTGATTTGATCTGCAAATTATTTTACCTGTAATGCATACCCCACTTCACCGCAGACATGAGGAGTCCCCCTACTGTGATTTATGTGTTTTTTTGTGTCTAAAAGTTTAAGATGAAATGTGCATGAGGAGGCCGAACATCTGTGGGATATCGATGAGCCCTCTAATCCCCTTCTGCAGGGCGATGCCAATTCCCCCCCAAGATAAACATCATTACTCGGCCTTTCCTAAACCTATTCTGCACGAGGCAGAGATGCGGCAGTGTCGCACTCATTGTACACAAAGTGCTTGCCACAACTGAACCACAATACCTTCCTGATCTCAAGAAACACAAACCATCATGCGAACTCCAGTCATCCTCGCAGCAAGCGGCGTTTGGCTATCATCGAATAAAGATGGTCACCACATCGCGCGCTATCCGATGCGCTTCAGCGGCCGTCTGGAACGCTCTTCTTTCCGATATTAGGAAGCCACCGGAGCTATGCACTTTTAAATCATCTAGATTGAAAACGAATTTCTTTAAAACTTCTTTTTGCTGTTAGTTTGTTGTCCTTTTCCCCGCTCCTCCGATTAGCGCGGTTGGCTACGTACTGTGCGAAAGAAGTTAAACATGCATAGTGGAAAGGGTGTCCGCCAAGTTCAAGTTCTTGTTAACAGCAAGAGTTTGGTAAAAAAAAACAAGAACGGTGGTTTGCACAATGCGAAACCCTGAACCGCAGGCCAACTCTAACCACTGGCTGCCACCTCTGTGATGGAAACTCGCGGTGCCACCCACTCGGCCGCTGCCAGTCAAAGGTGAACAAGTTGGCATTCAAAGAAATGAACGCACGTTGGTGGAAAGATGTCGACGGAAAACTTAAAGTTTTCAGCACGAATTTCCATGATGCGTGAATGAGAAATATACAGCACGAACGGTGAGATAGGCTTACATTCTTACGTGCCATGTGTTCAAACTTTTTTTTTATGGCAGTGTTATTGACGAATGTGTTGAGTTTTATTGTAGTTGTAGCGAATGAATATAGGCATGTGTGCCAACACATCTATTCAAATAAAATTGATTGATATGCTCACAAGACACAAACGGAATAGTGCACTAAATAATCCACTTGCGATGTACGCAGCTTGCATGCAAATGATTCACTGTTACATTTAGACCGGCAGAACAGACAAAACAGGAGACATGAGGCAAACAACACGACAAACAATACAAACGAGATGGCAAAAACAAAACAAAATAAAAAAATAAAGGATGACATCCAATCTCGCACTTGAAGCATGACAATTGATTGAATAGCCAGAGAGGTGAAGGGTCACATGCCTACATGTATAATACATTGCACACATGCCACGTACAGCTGATCTCGAAGAGTGCTTGCCGTGAGTGGTGGTGCTGTCTCTGCTAGGAGGGCCGCTGTGAGTGTGGCGTGGTGGTGGAGCGGTTCGCGCACTGCACTACGAACACGGAAAGCCGAGTTTGATTCCCGCTCACGGCCAACACCCAGTGACGTTTATCTGAACCGGTCCTGGGCCTCCCGTAGGTCGACTCAGCCTCAAATGAGTACCTGGTGCGATGTGTAAACATCGCCACTAGGGAGACAATCGCGGCCGTGCGTGGTGTTGGTTACCCAACCCCTCGTGTGCCATGCCGGCCTTTATAGGTGCTCGCTAACAGCACTTGCCCTAACAGTCTGTTCAGGCTATACGGGGGATCTTTGTATCTGATCTTTGTAGTGGTGTGGTCTGTGCTAGGGGGGCTGCTGTGTGTGTCTGGTGCTCTGCATGTTGCAACCTGCAGCAGCCTCAGCCTCTGCTCGTTGTTGAACCTCTCCACGGCCGCCCAGAACCAGCGCATGACGATGTGGCTGTCGTGGTATCCTGAGCACATCGAACGAGGCACAGGGGCACACACACACACACATTTCATTGTCAAGGTATACTGCAAGTCAACGAGCTGTACACGGGGGAATGGAAATTGCAATCGGAACTGAGTTTTTGGTTAGGCCACGTAATTATCGGACCGGATTTGTCGTTAATACTCCGCCACCAAACACTGCCAAACACCGTCATGCCAAGTTCTTAGTCGTGCCTTTCTGGCGTCTATAAATATATAATTGATTCTTGACTAAAACAATCGCACGGAAACTTCTAAACAATAAATTAACGTAGAAATATCTCCGTTTAGAAAATCACATTTTTCAAAGTATATTACTCCCCAAGTTGTCCTTACAATACGGAGCCATTTAGACTCGAGGTGCAATTCATGAACTTCTCTGCGCAAGTCGTGGTGAGGTTTCGGCACCTTCCCGTCGGCTCAAGCGAACAGAGGCCCTTGCTCATCATGCGCGCGCGCCCGCCAATCCCGTTGCCAAGGAGAGGTGGGGAGGGGATTCCGCGGGGTGTCACATCGCCAGCAGGTCATTCTTATCATCCCCATCGAGGCTGATCACCCAGGCCTTGAGACACGATAATGATCCTCCGCGTAGCCGTGTCAACTGCAGTGGCGAGTCACGTCATGGCTGTATTCCGAGCGGCTCAGCTTTGGCTTGAGCTGCTCAGTTGCGTTCAGGAACGCACGAGGGAGCGGCTAAGCCGTGGCCTGGCTCAGCCTCAGCCTCATGGGACCCATGCTGAGCACGGCTGGGACCAGGCTCAGAGCTTCTCAAGCTGAGCACGGTGGCTCTGAGCCAGCTCGCTTGAGGTCAGAGCCAAGCCTGAGCCGAGCCATGACTAAGAACATGGGCTTTAGAGGGCAGCTAATAATGCGGGCACAACACATGAGGTCAACACTATGTTCGGTCGCCTTTGTCTTCTCCATGCTGATATTTACAAACCACATCAGGTAGTAAAGTAGGCTGCGTTAAAACTGTATATATCACGCACATAATAAGAATGTCATTCATCTCAGAAAGCCAACAGAGAGGGTCAATGTTTTTTTCCAGGAGGCAGCTGCATTGGAATGTTGACTAAATGGATGTTCAATGAGTGTTTTGCATGTGCGAGCAAAGCAGAGTGCCTAGAAGAAACCCCACACATACGACAGGATAACTCACAAGGTCTGCATAGGATAAGTTCACAGACACTTTTCACGACTAACCCTCGTCACCAAAGCGCTGGATTACAGGTGTGTGACCCACTGTGTCGGGCTCCGCTAAAGTTTACGAAAGCACGTAAACCGAAGCGTTGGCAATGGGTCCGAGACGTGGCCACGTCGGCACGAATCGTGTTCGGCAAGCCCTGGAGCCCTGGAGCCCGCTGTGGCGGCTGCTGGCATGGTAGGGAGGGGCCCAGGCAGCGAGGATGTTGGCACAGCCTGTGCTGCTCTGCTCTGATGTAAGGTGAACAATCAGAACATGTGGTGAAAGATTAACAGCTTAGGGCCAGATTGATGATCTAACTGGCACTTCATTGTTTAATTGGGGCATTGGTGTCATATTTAATAACAATTTCATTCAACTATAAACTGGAAATAATTCTGGTGAATTGAAAGGAGGGGGGGGGGTGTTGAGAGAGGTGCGTAAGCTACAATTAGAGCCTTACTTAATGTAATTTATATTTATAGAGCACTTTTAATCAAGGTGCTCGACAAAGCTTACAAAAACGATGACAGAATGGAATGATGTAGTCGTCAGGGGCGTGCTACAAGAATTGAGGAATGGGTGACAGCGTTGATGTTCGGAATACCGTACAGCAGGTCAAGACAAGGGTTCATGGTAAGTAAAGAGTTGAGGCTAAAGTTGTAGTTATGTCTAGGATGAAGGACAGAGTTACTTCTCGAGCTAATTGTTGGTTTCTGATGAGCGCTGGAGCTATTATTGAAGAGTATTCTCCAAGAGGAGATCGCTGCTGTGTGGTGTCGATTGTACAATGTTCCAAGACTCAGTGCTAAGAGTATCAAGGGAAGGCGTTTGCCTCGAGTTGCTCTGCAGATGCCTGGGATTTTACATCGATTGGCTCTGTGACAGAAGAACGGCTCCACTCCAATTATTTAGTTACAGACCTTTTCCTCCGTAATGACTGCAATTACGTTCAAAATGCACGCATGCCCCTAACACCAAAGTTGGAATTTTGAAACAGTAATGCTGGCAAACGTTACGGTCGAAATATGGTCACAAAATGCGGCACAGCACTCGTGGTTCAATAACCAAGTTTGGTTTTGTTTTCATTCCATTAAAATGCACTCTGAGATTATCACCCCCTTAAATATGGCATTGATGCTTGTCACCGAATATGAGCACAAGATGTGACTGTGTGGCTTAAGCCCAACAGGATGCCTGAAGAACGGTACCATTTTGAATCCAAATACAGTGCTAGAAAATTATTTCATGGAGGTGATTTACATGAAAGCCATTTCTAAATGTGCGCGCTGCAGGCTGGCGCAGTGGCAGCAATCATTCCTCGCACAGAAAAGGGCCTAGGGTCCGATTTCCGACTTGGGTGCTTTTTGATGTGGAGTTTTTATGTCATCCCTGTGTTCTGCATGGGTTTCCTCCTGGTTTCTTAGTTTTCTCCCACAGCTAAAACACACACGATATAACTGGTATCCACACAACGTGGGGCCCTATTGCCACAGATGAAATATAATCTCCTGTGTCCCGCACCCACCACATCTTTCCTCCACCTTTCCAGTCACTCTTGAAATCCATGGATCAATCCCAACTAATCTCGTCTCCCACTCTCCCCACTCACTCCCAGGGCCAACCTCCTTACTTTGTCATCTCTAACACCAAGGCCATCACTCTCACCCCTATTTAACCCATTACATTAAGTGACCACTACCTCGTGAATTTCTTCTCTTCCCTCCTTAGGCCACCTCCTCTCAAGTCTCCATTTGCTCCAGCAGACATCGAACACTGCTACCAATGATCTCTGAATCCTATCTGTCATATCCTTAGCCCTGCTGCCATTTAGACAATCATCAATCCATACTCTATGGTTCTTTCGGTAAAGTCACATAGATGAAAAAAAGCTTCAAATCTAGAATCATCCATCCCTTCATGACATCCCAACTGGCCGACTGCAACCTCCCCAAGTCGCTTACCTCCAAACTCCGGACAGTCCAGAATGCCGCTAAATACTGCTGCCATACTCCCCGCTTGCACCTGTAAATGTTACCACTTCACACCATTACTCCGATCCCCCCCCCCTGGCTCCAAACCAAAGCCCTGATCGACTCCAAGACTGCCTTCACAACCTTCACGATTGCTCCATGCATCACATGCCCAGCTCTCCCATCTCGTCTCACTTTACTCCCCTCTACACCCCCCACTCTGGAAAACCAAGGCGTTGTGCTGAAGTCCTCCGGTCAGCCTTTGCTCGGTGAGAGATCACTCCCCTTCTCCTCTCGTGCCCTCATGGAGTGGAACTCCATTCCACCAGCCATCTGTGCTGTTGACTCCCTGCCCCTAGTCAAGTCCACAGCCAAAAACTAATATTTTCCTCTATGACTGATTATCTCTTTCTCTCTATAAAATAAGTAAATGCTTCCTTCCTTCAGGTTGACCATGTCCCTTGAGAAGCACTTGCATTAATACGCTATATAACTACCGTCAGTGTATTGCACTGTGGGTTCATGAAAACAGCGAGCCCCATTATTTCCTCAGGATTCGAGTTTCACTTGAGGGACAGGTAGTTGTAGGGCATCCTTGCATGAAGCCTACAGACAGGCATGAAGGGAACAAACCAGTTCTAAATGGCAAGGAGGTGGCAAGATATTTAAAGCCAAAGGAGAAGATTCAGATCTCGATTAAATGTCTGAAATGCATTCCTTGTGGTGACTTACTGATCCTTATGGCGACATCAGCACATTTTTACCAAAGCACAGAAAAAAAAGAACCATTCACCGACCCGTGAATGGCATGCTGAACAGCGGAGAGTGAAACCCTCACGTGAACTCCGCATGGAACGTGCTGCCAGTGCAGCGAAACTCAAGAACGTAAATACTACGTTTGCCGAGTTTAGTCACAAACCGCTAACCAACTACAAATCAAGGGACGGGGCAAGAGTGATGGGTAAGGTGGATTCAAGTTGGGGAGACAAGACATCCCTAGCAGTTGCCATCTTGAACAGAAACCAATTTGCACAGCTTCATATTCCTCCACCGAGGCCCCGGGCAGCCCAGTGAAGCCCCAGGCAGCCCCCCGTGGGGCCTGCAAGGCCCGCGAGGCCCCAGGCAGGCATGCAAGGCCTGCAAAGCCTGTGAGGCCTGCGAGACTGCGAGAACTGCTAGGCCTGCGATGCCTGTGAGGCCCCAGGCAGGCCTGTAAGCCTGCACACACGCACGAGCGCTGCCACGTAAACGCCGAACAGGTCCGCCCCCTCTCAACGCTCCCAACACTCGCGACAGCTTCAGTAGTAGCACAAACGTGACATTCTTCGGGGACTGTCGGAATGTGAAGAGCGTCCAGAGCATTCGGGGCCGCAGAATGTCGATGCAGAGGTCATGGGCAGCGATGGCAGCGATGGCAGCGATGGGTCGAGCAGCCGCTGTGAGAGCTAAGTCACTGCTCTCAGCGGTAGCGCGTTCGCCGCTCATTGCAGAGTGTTTAAACGTAAGTGCAGTTTAAAAGGTCGTAGAAAAGAATAGAATAGATAGATAGGTAGTAAGTCATAGCCACAAAGCCTTCAGCCTGGGCTTGAACAGGGGCAGGGAGTGACAGCACAGAAGACTGGGGTAACGGAGTGCCAGAATATGGGGGAAAGGAAGGAGAATGAGTGACCTACATGAGATTGTAACAACAGCAGTAACTTTTTGAAGTTGTGCTCACATCCCGCAAAAGTAATTGCTTTATGGGGTGATAACAATGTCTATCCTGCGCTTTCTGCATCCTATGTAGGTGAAGTCTACCGCAGTAATGTTTAGAATGTGAGCAGCAGGGTTGCGCAGTGGTAACACCTATGGTCACAGCAAGAGGAGAAAGAGTTCGATCCCCGACTCTGGAATCTGTCTGTGTGGAGTCTGTATTGCTCTCCCCCTTTTCTGCATGGGTTACCTCCGGGTTCTCCACTTTCCTCCCACACATAATCACGTATACAATATCATTGGTATTGGCCAAATATCCCAATGCAGGACCTTCATGAAAAAGAGTTCAGACTGGGTATGACCTTCCTGGGAAAAAAACTAATTATAATAATACTAATAATACATTAATCTTTTGGCACAATTTTAAATGATATCCCACCATGGTCAAATATGTGAAGAATATATATGTCATAGTGGTGTGGACTAGACACACCATGTACACAAGATGGATAGTTGCTTTGGTTCAGCGACACTCCAGCATAACATCAGTTTCATCAACTCAACACGTAGACTGCCTCCGATTCTCCTTTGCCTATGACTGTCTCTTCTCTAAAAGTACCCCGTCAAATATAATCATGGACAAAAGCACACCTGATGTGTCTCTTCGACTCTCACGTCGCCACTATAGCATGCGGCATTTTTCACGTGCGCCTGCATTTAGACACACCGTTACGTCCAAACTTGCATTGTGCGTTGTTCAGTCTGTTCGCAGGTCGTCGTTACGAGGCCAGCCAAGTTTCCAGGATTGGGAGGCTCGTGATATACTCGCTTGGAACGGAGACGGTGTGCGAAGCGCGGCGCCCATCCGCGCGCTCGTGCATGCATTTACTGCGTGAGTCACGTGGCCGTGACCATTGACCCCCGTTCGTGTTCGGCGCGCACCCTGGCGGCACCTTTTAGTGCTCCGTTATTGCGGTGAGTGAGTCAAGCAGTGGCTTCCCCTTACGCACACAGCGCCAGTCGACACACCCCGAGGTGGCATCCTGTCACGAACTTGCCACCTTCCTGTCGCTTACGCAGGGGTGTAAACCGTGTTTGTGATGGCAATCGCAATGTGGGCGTCGGTGCTATGTGTGATGGATCGCGTGTAGGCCTTGCAAGAAGTAACACGCAGGCCAATGTTGTAAAACACTCGAATGTATACAGCCACCCCCGTTGAGTTTAGCCAAACGCACTAATTGTAAAGTATTCCCCCATTATTCGTGAGGGATACGTTCTGGAGATTCCCGTGAATAGCAATATTTGCGGATAATGATATTGGCCTGTGAAAACCTTTTCATGAATTACCTGAATACATAAATAATAAACATCATCACTTTCTCATCACTTGATCTCATCATCACTTTATTCTCATCACATTCTTTCTCTCTCTCGATGAAATTGTGTAGAGTTCCAGATGGGATTGGAATATAGCCAAAATCGCACAGTAGGATAACAAAAAATGTGTTTGATGATGTTCAATATATTTTTTCTCATAAATGAGGCTTCAATCTCATGACGGACATTAAAGGACCAACGGCCTGACTACACGTCTTCCGTGTGTGCAACTTAATAACAACTTAATAATAATAATTAAATTGCTCTGCTGAATAAAGCCGCTTTGGTTTCCCCTATTTCTAAAACAATATGTAACACACTCTTTGGTTCTTTCGGTAAAGTCAAGAAAAAACTGCTGTGGTTGTCCCACCTGATGACAATTGCTATCGAAACGTCGTGATCTATTATTTTTCTACCTACGTGACTTTACCGAAAGAACCAAAGAGTATGGATCCTGCAGTCACGAAAGCTTCACATCAATACGTGACACATCATTGATGATAAACAGCTTTCGAGGTGATTATTGAAGTTTCGCTCCTGTAAGAAACTCAAAATCCTGTGTCTGGGATGTGTGGTCACGCTGAGAGGGAGGAATCCATGTCTCAGTGCCAGCAGCTGCTGCAACAACCACCACGAGCGCTCCCCATGGCACCGAGCTTTTCCATGTTGACATCAAAACAGCCCACTCCACACCCGCGGTGACAAACCACGATCGTCATAGCTTCGCTGCGGCGAGCCTGTAGATGTCCGACAAGTCCCCACCGCCATCACCCAGCACTGTATGTGTACAAGCTCAGGATGTGGAATGCTGCTGTGGTGGTGCCTCCACCCAGGGCCGGCGCTCGGAGGTTCCTGGGCTGGGCCCTGCACAGAACCAAATACGCCTCTGGCAACGCCCCATTCATCGCCGCTATTTCATCATCATTATCATCGTCGCTGGGTCGGAATCTTAGACCTCCCTCCCTGGCAAACGGAATTGTGAGCGGGATGGACCAAAGCCAAAGATCCCCCCGTATAGTCTTTCAAAGACTGTTGGGGCAAGTGCTGTTAGCGAGCATTCATGAAGGCCGTCACGGCACACGAAGGGGGTGGGTGGCCAACACCACGCCCGACCGCCTTTGTCTCCCTAGTGGCAATGTTTACACACCGCACCTGAGTCGACCTAGGGGAGGCCCGGGACTGGTTCAGATAATCGCCACCGGTGTTGGCCTTTGTGTCCTTCCCAGAGCAACTTGGCATAGGCAGCGACAACCACAGCCCGAAGAATAAAACATGTTCACTCTCCTTCGGGCTAGGCCACTGCAATGGTGGCCCCCCACACAACAGCTGTACTGCCACCCCTCCCCCCCCCATCCGAGATAGCAGCTGGAGTCGGCACTGCCTTCAAATAATTGTTGTGGATTTAGTGGCACTTTTTTTCTGAACAAGCTGCTGTAATCTTTGTTATGCTATAGCCATGATTGCATAATGTATGTAGAGCAAGATGTTTTACCTGCAGTATATTGTGCAATTCATATCAATTACATAATAAAACCACAGACCGCAGAACATTCACTGTAGGGGGTTGGGCAATCATTGTGGAAGATACGGTAACTTTGCCTCATGGTGAGGTGTTGCGCCTGGTCCATCCCTGGCCTTCATTCGGTGCTCGCGAACAGCATTTGCCCCAGCTCAACGGGGTATCTTTGTCTTTGCGTGACGTGCAGCCCCCCCCTGCCCCGCTCACCGCCACGGTACTCTGTGTTGGTCCTCCAGTCCAGCAGGTCGATCTCGGCCGTGCCAGCGATCACCAGCTCCAGCTCGCGGGCGTCAAACACTGACACGAGCCGCGCGTCCACCACCTGGCACACGACACCGCCACGCCATCGTCATGGTGCGCTCACTGCCCGGGGGGCGGCCGGGGGGAACGGAGTCTGGGAGGGAAGGCAACAGGCGGGGGGGGGGGTAGGGGGGAGGTGGATGGCCGGGTCCCCACCTCGTAGAAGCCCCGCACCAAGCTCTCGGTCTGCTGCACCACGCCGCGCTCCACGCGCCACTTGACCATGCGCTCGATGTACTCCTTCTTGTTCTTCTCGGTCACGGCCATGTGCGCTCCGCCCGGTCGCAGCTCCCTCTCCGTGATCTGCCGGCCAGCCAGACGACAGCGTGGCGTCACCGCGTCTCACCGCGCCCGGCGGCTTCACCGGCCAAACCTCCTCCCCCCCAACCCATCTCTTATCTCGCCACTGATGGCGGAAGGGCCTCCATTAGAGGGAGCTCTAGAGCCCCTCTCATGAAGGGTAATACACCATGTGCCCTGCTACGCACAAGATGATATCACAGGATGTGGAATGTCCTCTTTGATATCCTCTCTACGACAGGTTGCACACGATGAAAATTCCCCCGAGGAATGACCGACAAGGATCAGCACAGACCGTGCCCTGCCGCGTCCCATGCTCCCTCGACAGTGAAGTGAAGGGGAGTTGTGGGGGTGGCGGGGAGGTACAGCGCACCTGTCCGAACACCTCTTCGTTGACGGTAAAGGTCAGGTCCAGGATGTCCGTGATGTCGTTGTCCTTCATCCACTGCAGGCTTTGGTGGAACTCCTCATCCAGGTACTCCAGGTCACTCAGATCACACGGCCTGCAGGCCACGCCACAGCACCGCGCCCCAAGGGAGTCGTGTCACTCGCCACACTCATCGCCTCTGGAGCTGTTCGTGCTCAGTAAAGGAATGCCGGTGCCACCGGTCACCGTTTGAGAGCAAAAACTGCACCATTTGTACGTATATATGTTGAACTTCTTTCGCACCGCACGTAGCCAACCGTGCTATCGGAGGTGCGGGGGAAGGACAACAAACTAAACACAAAAAGCAGTTTCAAAGAAATTACTTTTCAATCTGGATTTAAAAGTGCATCGCTCCAGTGGCTTCCTAATGTCGGAAGAACGTTCCAGATGGCCGCAAGAAGCGCATCCGAAAGCACGCGATGCAGCGACCCTCTTTGTTGCCGCGAGAGCACAAACACACAGAGAGAGAGCGGCTCACGTTCTGAGAAGAGCCTTGTAGAAGGGGCGTGTGAAGAAGGCGTCCAGCAGGTACTGGTGGATGAGGGCGAGGCCCAAGATCCGCCCGCTGAACCGGAACCTGGGCCACGCAGCGCAGCACACGACGACAATGCAGACGTGTGGACTGAGCGGCGGAATCAGCGCTGCTCATCGTCGAACGCACGCGCAACACGCGCTCACCGCTGGACTGCTCGTGCAGTCTGCTCATCGTGGATATGACCCCACGGCCTGAATCAGTAGGCACCGAGTGAAAACGTAAGCGTTAAAATGCATTCTGATCGTAGATAAATGCCTGAGAGATGTGGCGAGGCAATGTTCGCTGCAAAATCGGATGTAATTAAGCATATGGTGTGAATGAAGAGCCTTTTAGATAAACCATAGCTGTGGAGCCAGCTATGGTTGGTGGATTACAAAAAAATATCCCCCGTGTAGCCCTATCAGACTGTTGGGGCAAGTGCTGTTAGCGAGTAGCATCTATGAGGGCCGGCACGGCACACGAGGAGGCGGGGGGCCAGCACCACGCCCGGCCGCCCGTCGCTCTCCAGTGGCGATGTTTACACACCGCACCAGGTACTAATTTGAGGCTGAGTCGACCTAAGGGAGGCCCATGGCCGGTTCAGATAATCATCAATGGTGTTGGCCGTGAGCGGGAATCAAACTCGTTTGCCAGGTTCGTAGCGCGGTGCGCTAACCGCTACACTACCGCTCCCCCTTCACACACACACATGTATGTGAAACTCCCTACCCATGGACAATCAGGTTACCATCTGCTGGCTTATCAGGGTATTGCAGTGCAGCAAGTGGGATATATTCCATCTGTATGGGGGCTGAGTGTTACCCCCCTGGTAGCGTGGATTTCTCCAAGTGCTGCGGTCTCCTCCGATGTGGAGTTACTCATGAATAGAGTCGGCCAAACATCACAATAAAGGTGCGCAGAGCTTGGGCAATTGTTGGCACCAATTCTAGCTGCCTTCAAACCAAACGAGAGTTTAATTGGACAAATAAGTCGATTATTATCATACATATTATTAAGTTATTCTTATTATTCACGCTTGTCTGCGAGTTGCCACACCTCTGAATCAGTCTCTGTGCATGTTAAACATTCTAATTATACCTTGGATTATTGTATTTAAACAGACGCAAAAGTTGAAAACGCAGACAATCAGGCCAGACTGCTGATGAACTCCAACGCTGCTCAAATATAAACTTCAAGGCGGCGTGCGCATGTGCCAAATCACCAACTCTGAGGCCCAGCATCTGAACGGCTAAATCACAACCAACTCTCTGAGAGTTGCCCGTCATCGGACACTCAGAGGAATAAGAAGCAGCTGAGAGGGTAGGAACACGGTGAAGTTGGGGAGACGGGAGCGGCCGCACCCCCGTGCCGAGCGCTCACCACTCGTGATGGTTGTCCACGAAGGCCGACATGGGGCTGATTTGCACGGTGTACGTGTCGTTGGCCGAGTACTCAAAGAGGCCGTAGTAGGGGTTGAAGAGCTCCCGCGACACCAGGAAGAAGAACTCCCGGGAGGGCCCGCTGTAGTCCAGCCTGCACGAGGGGACCCGGGAGGCACATGGAGGGAGCAGCCCATCTCAGACACCTACAGGTTACAGAGCGGCCAGGCACTCCGCACTCTGCACGCTGCCACGCACCCAATGACGCGTCGATTCAAGATACATTTTTTGTTACAAGAATAAACTATTTTACCAAGTAACGCCCACTGAGCTAATAGCTTATTTTTCAGAAGCGACCTGGCCACAAATGATATCTCAAAAAAAGTGGCTTATCATATGGATATATAAAGCAGACAAATACTCTAAAACGCATATTTCTAAATGTGGAGGAAAAAACCCGAAGACCCGGAGAAAAATCTACGCGACCGCGTGGAGAAAATGCAAACTCCAAATATACAGGCGTTAGGGTCGGGATCGAACCCACAACCTCCATCATACCAGGCGAGGTAATTAACATCTCGCCATTGTGGTGAGATCAATAGATTTTTATGCTCACGATACTTGCATCATCGAATCGGTTTTGCTAGAATCAATTATTTTTATGTATAAGTTGTATGTAACTAATTCACAGATAAGTAAAATTTGAAAATACTTTTTTAAAAACACGCTTTAATGAAATGTACCGTACGAGTAATGGCAGAACTCCACGACTCCAGGAAGTGGCCTCGAAGCTTGCCATAACGTAAAAGACCGTGGTGATTTACAGCCAACGTCAGTTGAGCGTGGACAATTAGACCCAAGCCGAAACATAACATTAAAAAAAGATGGTTTAAATTTTTATTTTTTTATTTTTAATGATATAATATAGTATTGCCATCAGTATGACATAAGTATACCAAGTTTGCAGTCGATACCACATTGGGAAGTGGGTTAAAATTGAGTTACAAGATTTGAGGATACGACAACGACAACAACAACAGACAGAGTCAGTTAAATAAAAGCGTGTAAAAAGCCTTTTTAACAGTCATCAAAAATAATTTATTCTTGATTCTTGATTCAAACTGCCACCAAGAATTGTAACAATTCATTTCTACTTGCTATTCAACCGACTTGCATGAGATGATGGCATATTGTTGATGACTTGTCCACTAAGTTCAGCGGAGAGCTACGAGTACTCCAGACGGCCACCGAGGTTGCTATGGTACGGCTCGGCGATTCGGCACACGATGGACGCACGAATGCACGAGATCGATAAGCTCATTTCCTACAAGCTTTTTACCTTTGTTTTTAATTATATTTGAATGTTTGCCATCAGTACCATGTCAAGAGACAAATGCATATCTACTTGGAACTCTGAGTTAGTAGTCCAGCACGATGTGCGCGAGGTGACAATGGTACCAGAAGACGACGTCACTAAACTACTTCCGCAGTCCTTTCAACGCGAGGGAGGGGAGGGAGAGGAGGGTTGCTAAAGGTCGACAGCGGTCTGCTCACCCCTCCTCGCCCACAAAGGTAACGTAGAGCTTGTTCCTCTGCAGGTCCTTGCGCGAGTGGGCCATCACCTGGTTGAAGGCGTCCTCCAGTAGATGGTCGCGCCTGATGACCAGCCTGCACAGAGGGCACGATGGCGGGGAGGGTGGGGAGGCGGTCACACAGGGATATCAGGGCCTACTAGGCCTTGATAAATGTTAGCTCTGACCGCAACTCCCATTATCCATTCATAATGCAATGAATTTGACACGGCCTACTCTGGAAAATGTTATTATGATGGGATCGTTAAACATCCACTTTGGTTACCGCACAGACTTTGGTGCCTGTTCAAATGTAACTCTAGACTCCATGTGAACTGGCTATTGGTAAATGGGTAAGTCCACAAGAATCGATGATGGTCAGACAAAACCACCTGTCCCATCCTGCACCCTTTGCTATAGGTGTCTGCAACTATTCTGAGCATGTATGTTGAACTTCTTTCGCACCGTACGTAGCCAACCGTGCTAATCGGAGGTGCGAGGGAAGGACAACAAACGAAACACAAAACAATCCGTTTGGGGATGGCCATTGCCTCTGGAAATTGAACAGGCACGGCTTGCTGATGAAACCAATGATGATGACACAAGTTCTGGGTTCATACTCTTTGGTTCTTTCGGTAAAGTCACGTAGATGAAAATAAAAAATAAAATAAAAATAACTAAATTAAATCACGACGTTTCGGAGGCAACACAAGCTTCTGTCATCAGGTGGAACAGCCACAGCAAAATTACTGTAGTGAATGAAAGAACCAAAGAGTATGGATCCTTGCAGTCACGAAAACTTCAAATCTAGAAGTTCTGGATTGTTTGACTCGTTTAAATCGAAGCTACTCCACACCATTCATTTGGAAAGCCCACAGGTTGGTGGGTTTTCACCGTTCATCCAATTTCTACGTAGCTATATGCTGTACTCCACGACGTAAGCTCATCGTCGTTTGCGAGGGCGGGCGGACGGAGAGCAGGCGGAGCGGGCGGAAGGGGGTGACCTCACTTGATCTTGCCGGGACCCTGTCCATATCCCTTGGACTCCAGCTTGCGGTAGAAGTTGCGCAGCTTCGCCTCGAAGTCTCTCTTGTAAGGGGCCGGGGCTCGGGCGTTCGCGCGCTGCGATCCTGCCGAGTGCACGCCGAGATTGCGAGATTGAAAATCGGCCGGCGGCCCGTCGGGTGCCGCAAGGGGTACTGCTGCTAGGGCCTGGGTGCCAAACGAGAAGTCAGTGTGCGAAGGACCCAACGCAGAAGATTCCTGGATGTGATCTTCCACGAGCCTCATGGTCCACCCTAAACAGCATCCACTGCACAAATCAAGGCAGCAGATGCGGATACCTGATGCACCAGTGGAAAGTTAAAAACTGTCCAGTGTGCGATTGTTATCATCCAGAATAAGCTGTGCAATGTATAACGACGCAGCGCCCGATCCACAAATACGAAGGAGACATCACAGCGATACACTCCGCTGATCCTGAAGCGGTTGTCTGGCTTGACCACCTGGATGTGAAATTGTCGTTGTTGGTCTGCATCTACAGCAGCCATACGAAAGAAGAAGAAGTAGACTGTGTAATGAACAGTTTAACAAGTAGACTTTCGCGACCAAATTATATAATATATTAGTAAACAGTCACCCCCCCCCCCTCACATTTAATTTCTTTCGGCACTTGGGGTCAGTAATTACAATACCCCCACCTCAAATCACTGCACCTGAATGGGTTAAATGATGACGTCACCGTGCTGCTGCTCTATTTAAGACCGGGAGCAAGTGGAGGGCTTCACTATTTTGGAAAATTGCCCGATGATGCTGGATGTAATTATCAGCGGTACGTCGTAAATGATGTTAAATCACTCTTCAACACACCGGTGGGCTAAAGTAGTGAACTATTTGTCTTTTGTAAACGTAACACATTTTTTTACTGTTTGGCAGTGTCGGGTGGTGGAGGGTTACGACACATTTATAAATAACGCGATCGAACCGAAACATTTTTGTTATGTGCAAAGAACGCCTACGTCAAACCACCTTCATACTGGGAGTGCTTATGACACACGCAATCAAATCAGGCAGTGCATATATGTCATTCAATCCCTGGGTTATCGACGCCAGATTTAGACACAGGCATCCAATCGGTGAATATCGTTGAGAATTAAGCCCTGAGCTGGGAACGATCGTAGCACAGTGTTAAAGCTTCCATTCCATGTCTCCTTGTGTGTGTTGTGCGTCTGCACATTACAATTGTGAGCGAACAGAATCGCAACATAAACAAATTATTTGGTGATGCTGCGTTGGCAACAACAACACCGTGGCCTTAAAAGGATAAACAATATTACAATATATATAACCGGCAACGTTTTGGGCAATGGACCTTCTTCGTAGCCCAAAGTATAAAATAAGAAGTTAAGCACACGTAAAATATAGAAATGACTATTCTTGGCATTTCAGTAAACACAAATATGACTGGGCACACACAGGCTGGGTACACAATCTGCATCGAATGTATAGAAACACTCTACCCGTGCTTTGCCCCACGTGCTGTTTGCAGTGTGTGTGTGTGGGGAGTGGTAGTGTATCGGTTAGCGCACTGCGCTACGAATTCGGTGATCCGAGTTCGATTCCCGCTCACGACCAAAAAGAGCGGCCTCAAATGAGTACCTGGTGCAATTTGTAAACATCGCCATTGGGGAGACAAAGGCAGTCGTGCGTGGCGTTGGCCACCCACCCGTTAAGTGTGCTGTGCCGGCCTTCATAGGCGGCCGCTAACAGCACTTGCCCCAACAGTCTGTTAACGGCCACACGGGGAGATGTTTGTCTTTGCTCGTGTACGAGGTGCCGTGCGCGCGGTGTGGAAGAGCGCGCTTGGTGCTGCGTACCGGGGGAGTTCTGCGGCGATGTCCCCGGCGAGCTGCGTGGGGACTGGGTGTAGCTGGGGTGCAGCAGGGAGTGCGGCGGGACGAACGACATGATTTCATCCTCAAAGAGGCTGCACACACAGACACACACACACACAACACACACGGGACAATCACTCAACTGGACGTTAGTGAGCACCTATTATGGCTGGCATAGCACAAAAGGTGCTGACATAATCTTTATTTATCCTGGATGAATCCGATGAGCTATTTTTCACAGATATCCAGCACAAAAGACGATATGAGTGCAAGGTCGAGAAAAAGGAAAGCAAGCCCTTAAAAATACGATATAATTACAAATTGTACAAGTAACTAAATTCCCATAATTCCCCAATCCCACATCCCACACAACCCCCAACCTCCACCACACAAACTCCTACCACACCAATTGCACCTCCGAGTTCTCAATCGAACACATTGGGTCCGATATCCATGCGTTCTTTATCAGGGTTATTATCTTAGGCTAAGGGGACCTATGGGAGGCCCTGGCCAAGTGTATAAACCAATTTAAAATGGTCTTAAGCATTGCAATGAATTTCATCTGAGATAATAGTGCAGTCTGATGACCACCACACCATAAACACACACACACAAGGAACCCCATATTTACACACGTGCAAATCAATAGCCCCAGCATTCATCAGTACAATGATGTACGAGTGTATATACATCAGGCACAAACACACGGCAAATTACAACTTCCTCTTGTTCTTAAGTCAGCGGCATGTAAATAGCAGGAGACGATGAACCACCACGGAGTTATTTTTGCTGAACCACAACAAAATCTGTGGCCGGAATAGCTCCCACCGCTTGACCAAAACAAGCTTGGCTCATGGTCAATGTGACATGTGCAGCTAGCCGAGCCCCAAGTCACACTCGTGTATACGCGTGACCCCGGACGGCCGTACGACGAGGCATACGGACACGCAGAAACACGAGAGCTGCAGACGCAGCGCAATTCTAACAGAGGCGTACGCAAATACACCCCAACCAATCCAGCCACCAGCACGTCAAATTCCGAAAGTATGGCTGTAATGTGATTATAGCCTCAAATGATGAATGTAAATCCGGACTAAAAGTTGTTTAGCCTTGCTGCTTACTATTGGCCTCTTCAAGGTGGACTGCCTTCTTCAGTGGCGAAGCGGCCTGATTTCCTCGTGGACCCAAGTGATAAATGTGAAAATGGACTGAACATTGGTAGAGCGTAGTGTTTAATATGATAACAATGAAATAGGTCACTGTTTTTTTTTTAAACACAGCCTAATCACAATAAATTGGGGCTCAGTCTCGTTGGATGTTGGAAGCTAAGCAGGGTGCAGCCTGGTTATTACTTGCATAGGAGACTGCCCGGGAAGAGCATAGAATATAATTTACTATTAGTGCCTTTTGTTTTGTCCTTGTGCAACTTGTCCTTCGACACTTAATAGATATTTATTGTGAGCGACTTTCTTACCTCTTCTCTATTTTGCACTCATATCATAGTTTGTGTTGTGTGTTGATGTAACGTGCTGACTCTGGCCCCTACTCAAGATCTGTGTAAAATAACTTCATAGCTCATCGAATTATTCCAGTATAAGTACAAATTCTGATTCTGTGTGAATAACGTTCTTCATAAATATGCCGACTCACACAAGACAAAGCAATTCTTCCAACCTGATTATTATAATGATTATTCCGCTGGTTTAGCCATGAAATCCTCACCGAGTCTCTAAACTTATTCTTCAGGAGGGTTCTGCAAAGTGTTTACAGTCGGGAGCAATGCTGTCCCAATCGAGAAATGTGCAGGTAATCTTTCATCATTGCGATGTTTGACCAATACACTGCGTGGTTTCACCAACATAACCCTCCACCTCCCCCCCATGATGCACAACCCCACACATGAACATCAGTGTACAAGACCACGGCTATTGGGTTACTGGCCAACACAGTCACGGCTAACTTACAGCCACTGGAGACGGATGTAATGTCAACATTTTTTTTATATATATCAGGAATCTTGAATTTCAATTGATTTGTCCGAGGGTTTGGGAAAAATGTACCGACAGCAAACGTGGCCAGTCAGTTTGATGAGAGCTCACTCACAGCCCACGGCGGATGTCGTCAAATCGCGCAACGAACACCGGCAACACCGATGCAATTTCCCGGGGTCAATATTTAGTCAGAGATAATAAATAAAAACAGCTCAAACAAAGCCTCCTGATTTAGGAGAAAGTAGTCACCTCGTTCTGCACGCTGACTATTCTACGAGTGCTGTGGCGACACGATCTGTACACCGACAAGAGAGAGGAAATGTGGCCATATTATAGCCTGTGAGTCATAAGATAAATTTCCCAAATGCACCACTTACATTTTGGTGACTGAGGTCACTCGAGGCAACTGACACTCATTTTGGTACTCTCCAAAGTTCTCACCTGGTTACACAAGCTCAAATTGAAACCTGAACAGAAACATATTGAACAGGCTGCCGTTTGAGGTGGGATTTTTTCCAGAGCAAGGTCATTGAAGAAGAGGCATTGCTTGTGCTTGCGCAACAACTCCCAGTGCAGCGTCTCTCATTGTTTTTGTAAACAAAAAAGTTAAGATTTTCCGACCAGCTAGCAAGGGAATGAGTGGTATTATCCACAATGAGACTGGGCCTACGTGAAAGCAGGAAACGGCTCATGACTGGCGCTAGGAGGTAGCGGGGTGGCTCTGGCAATGCGTGGACACTTCTGTGCCTATGTCAGGGCAAATGAGTCCTCACCACTGACATCCTTGGTCTGGGTCCAGGGCTACTGCCTAACATCGAGCCAGGTATTCATGTGCGGTGAATGTGATAGCCTCAGCCAAGGTTTCCAATGCAGAGAAGAAAACATTCCAGATAGAAACAATCGCGAAACTACGGACGGCCCAGAGACAACCACACACGCTTGTTTGCGGGAAAGCAACACAGTGAAGAGGTTGTGTAAGTGGTTGTGTAAGGTGGCCCTTTGAATGAACTATTACCACTGCCGGATATTTCAGTAAGATTTATGACAACTGTTTAAGAGGCTTTCTTGATGGGATGAGAAAGAAAACGCTTTAATTCCTTGGCAGAGTGCTGACGGAACGTGGAAAAAGGTGCGACGGTGCTGGTAGAGAAATTGTGATATTCGGTAATCGGTGATGTGATTAGCACGGTGGGCTACGTACGGTGCGAAAGAAGTTCAATGTACACACATATACATCCAAATGCAAAAGGAGTCTTGCAATCAACACTGAAACGCGCTGCAGGCCGACCGACAAGGCCTGGCAAAAGTTGAACCATTTCAATAAGCTCCTTCCTGGGCATATAAAAGAACGTGGGCGTGCACTCCACTTTGCTCTCTCCCCAACAAAAGCACTAATTGGCTGTGTCGGGTGGTGGCGGGTTTAACAACACATTTATATTTACGCGATCTAACCCCAAAAACCTCTATTATGGACTATTCAGGTAGACACAGAAGGTTAACACCAGCACAAACACATTACGGCGCAATGAAAACCTGTCTAAACCACATGTTTAAAAAAACTGTTTCAATAAACTCTACAACCCTGGGGTCTTCCTAAGCTCTGATACCTACATTCCCTAATGAATGTTCTTAAGAATCAATGCCCACTGGATCAGAGGTAGTGAAGGGGGTTCCATGTTTGATGGGAAGCTTCCGCCCTGCACCAGACACTCATGCCTTTTGAACGCAGGGGGGAAAGGGGTTCAACATTTAATGCTCAGCGGCACGAAGAACTGCACACGGGTTTAATGAAAAGGTTAGCAGGAATTGATTTTTTTTGTCCGCTTTTACAAACGTGGAAGGCGTGTGCCCGCTGCATCGTCACCTGTTTGAGCAGCGGCTCACGCCCGTCAAACGAATCTTCTGCGCTCCTCGCGATCCGTAACGAAGCCTGGCGCGGATGAATCGATGCAATCTTGCAACGTGAAAAGTGCCATTTAAATTGCGCCGGTGGCAGGATATGAACAGATATCACCGATTACTCGGGTAGAGCCTTCTTGCTCATACAAATGCAGGTAGTGAAACAGTGCTTGTCCATTCATCTTGTATTGGACAGGCCCAACTCTCTAGACTCTATCTGGTTGTGGACGGTGGCAAGGTACATCACACGCCAGTGCACAAGGCATTGCCGTGGATCCATTTGTCTGTACCGAGAGTACAGACGTCATGTCCAACAATAATAACAAAAATATGACGGCAGCTTTGTCACCAACAATTGCCACTCTAGCACTCGTGATAAGGATGTTAGCGTGTAAACAACCGCAATGCACTGCCGTGAGCGACGTGAAATGCTCTCAAATGAAATTATAATTTTCACTGCTGGATAAAGCCCTCCCCACGACGCGCCATAGGGGCTGTGAACCATCGCTTGTTACGCGCTGGAGCGTCCCAGAGATTTGACGCAGGGAGACTTCTCTCGGAGCTGGGTGAGGGGGAGAGCGATGAAAATGGGGAAACATGAGGAGCTAAGTGCAGATGAGTGGAGAGGCGAACAGGGAGGATAACACTGGAGAGGCAATGGTAAAGATATATGAAGGCCACGCGAACAGCAAGAGATTTGAAGGAAATGAAGACGGGAACCGTGCTGGGATGAAGAAACTGGAAGGGATGAGTGGGACAACTGTGGTATAGATTTGAACGAGATGGCTTGCTATACGCCTATAGGAGATAGCGGACATCTGAAGATCAGTGCCCGAGCGCAGGGCTGTCGGGAGAGCTCTGAGGGAGGCGTTTGAAGGCGAGTGTGAGGGGAGAGCGGTGAGAGAGTGTTTTTACGGCAGGGTGTTCTGTTGAAGCACACGGCCCTGCAGAAGCCTCGGTGTGCGGAGCTGGTGAGGCAGTCCAACAAGGAGCCTCCACCATGCTGGGGGGGGATCCGGTTGCAGATAGAGATGTGCGCACGGGAACGCACGCACTACAGATGTGTGCGCTTACACCCGCACGTACGCTCGCTCATTGTCCCGGCACAAGCATCGCAATCGATTTATCTGCAATAATGATGCTTGCTTTTTTTAAAAATACATCTGTATAAAGTCTCTTGTCGACCATTCTGGCCAATAACTGCGCCGATACGAGCAAGGGTATGTGGTGAGCCACGGGCTCAGTTTCACCGTTGATTGCTTTCGCTGTTGTCGAATCGTGTTACGTGTCCTGGCACAGACAGCGGGACAAGGTGGAATGATGGAGATGCTATTGCCCAGGCGGGGCATAGCAACAAAGTGGCCGGGTTGCTCCCCTGGAGATGTGCTTGACGGAGGACATTTACGTAACAGCAACATGGCCTACATCGCTACAGCCCGAGACAAAGTGGTGAGGTGACACGCAGCTCCGGCACAATCGCCCAACCGTGAACACCTTTGTCGGTGAGAATGTGTCAAAACGTCGAACTTTGTGCTTTCTCAACACGAATGTCAAAGCAAGAGGAAAAAAGCACGCCTGTCAAACGTGGGTTATACAACACTTATTATACACAGAGCGACCCCGGCTGGCACAAAGAAGGCATCATTTCGTGCGTTTGGGAATTTCCTTGAAGCCTTCGTTAATCCTTTTGGCCGCAGCCTCCGTGACTGCAGTGGTTCGAGCGAGCTCTGCCAAGGAGGAGGAGGAGCCTTTCTGCTCGTTATTCCTTGAAATGGACAAGAAAATTGGCTCCGAGGCCTTGGATTAGGCGAGTGGCACCAAGGGCATTTAATCCATTCACAGCTAGAGGGGCGCCTGCCGTGCCAATGGAGCCGGCTGGTACTGCGTTAGCACTAGCAATACTAAACATTTATTTATAATAACTATCATTACCTATTAACCCAGGGAAGCCATAGAGTCGAGAGAGTCTTGTTACGTTGAGACGTTTGGGCCAAAACCAGGTACAGCGTAATGTCGTCATCAGTGGAGGAAACCGCAGAAGCCAATGGAACCCCATGCGGACTCCACTCGCAAACGTGCCCGAGTCGGGAATCGAACACGGGTTTCTTTTTGCTGTTTGGGGACAGTACCCAGGCGGCTCGGTTCGTTGAGCAGAGCAAGAACCACAGCACAACCACTCCGCCCCGATGCGCACGCAAGCGTCATAGCGCGCGTCAGCAATGCGATGGCCAACGGAGGCGCCACCGTTTCGCCGCGCGCGCTTCCCACCTGAGCAGGATGACGAGGTCGGCGTCGCCCGACAGGCGCTCCAGGCCCGACGTGCCCTCGCTGCGCACGAACTGGATCTTCTCCCTGCGCGGGGGGCGGGGGGCAGAGCCACAGTGAGGAGGCGTCGCGTCGCACGCGCACAGGCACAGCACGTAGAGGAGGCAGCACGCGAATGCCGCCGCGTACAGCTCGCTCAGCGCACGCCGCGCGTCCGCCTCCGGCGGCGGCGGCATTGCCGGGGGGGGGTGGCGGAAGGCTCCTCGCCACCGCAGACGCGTCTCCTCCTCGCCCGTCGCGAGCGAAGGCCGCGGACGGGCGCGTTCAACAATCGGAAGGCTTTGCCCGCGTGGACGGTCACGCGTCCGTGCGTGCGCCGGCGCGGGTCTCTGGTCGTGCTGCACGGAATGAACCTCCCTCCCTCGCTCGGCTCGGGCTGAGTTCACGGAGGACCAGGGCAGGTTGCCCGCTCGCCCACTCGCCCGCTCGCCCGCTCGCCAGCTCTCCTTATTGGGAATATTTGTCAACTGTCCTCGGCTGCGGGTCCACGCGTTTGCAAATCCGGCGGTTGGCTGCGCGTTATACGACACAGCACACACATGGACAGCGTCTAAGAGTAAGGAACTGGAATACATATACTGTATGTGTGTATGTTCTTAGTTTAATAAAAATATATTTGAGATATAATACGGCAATATAAAAAAAAATGACGCTTAGATATTAATGAAAAGTCAATGTAGAAAAGCCAGGCAATTTGCATTTAGCTTTAGCAGGTTTCTAATACAGAGGAAAGGCTATTCCATTTATACGCATGCCTGTAAACAAATCACATCTGTGAAACTTGTATTCTATACAAGCAATTAACGATACCTTTTAAAAGAGACTATTCGTATGACTGCTCAACCAGGAACACGTTTCACTTACGATCGTCTCCAGTCACGTCCCCTTTCCAGAGGCAACGCCAAGTGGTAATATCTGACGTGCTACACGAGGCAGCGGGCAGGCGCTCGCGCTCCTCCGGCTACATCACGGCCTCCGCCGCGACCCGCGCACGTCTTCCGACCCTGGCGCACGATGTGCGAACGAGGCCAGCCCCGCCGCCATAAACGCCACTCGTGGCCACGATCGGCGACGGGAAGGAGGCTAATTGCATCAGCGACTCCCACCGTCTGCAGCGAGCGTCAAACGCAATTAGCAGATGTGTCGCCGGGTTGAAATTCGTCACGGCGCCGGTGTTTCCGCCATCGGGACAACGTTGGCTCTGGCGCGCCACGCGGAGATATCCGATGCTTTCAAGGGGCGCGCCTGCACTGGGAAAGGGAATTAACCGTTTACTGCCCGGATTTAGACTCGGACTCGGGCACGCGTACGTCCCCCGAGCGGGAAAAGCTATGCTTTGGAATTGAATTTTTAAAAAGGCATAAATAAATTAAAATGTCATTAAAAAGGCGTACGTAATGCCAAGACGTAGAGTATACACTAACAGGCCGTGTCGTCCCCAGTGGTCAAAGCGCACGCCTGCCTCTGGATCCCGGCGACAGGGCAGCTTCGTTTGTCGGAATGCCCAGCTCGGGAGGCAGTTCAAGCAGGGGACGATGGATATCAAGACCCCACAGGCGGCCAGTACATTTCTGCGGGAAATTACCGCGACGTCACTTGATCACGCAGCACGTTGCGATATCAGTTCATGCAACTGGGTATTGCGCGCCGCTGCCAAAATACTGCCACTCCCAGTGCCGTAAATTCAAAGGAATGCGTTGAGCGAAGAGAAGTGCGGTGCCCTGAGACTCATCAGCGACGTGGCGTCCCCTTCCCTTTTGACGAGTGAATCTAAAAGCTACTCGCGCATGCACGCATTCACATGGTGGGCCGTACACGCTGGGAAAATATCAACAGGTAGTCGCTGGTAATAGGTAATCTCAAGGGGGCCTTACAAACGTTCAGGTATAAATAATAAATTAAACAGCTGCCGTTAGAGAGACGCGTCCCGCGTGTCCTTCACATACACGAGCAACGGCGATGCACCGAGAGTAGCAATTACAATGCACAACCACTACATCTACACGGACACAAGGTCTGAAGAAAGCCACACGTGATTTATGGGATATCCATCTCAACAAGCGGTTAAATATGGTGAATGCTGTACACGTTTAAAAAAGTGTCAATGTATGTTTGGGAAGCAAATGAATTACAGAGCAACAGTTAAGTATGTATTCTTTCTCAAGTGTAAATAACCACCCAGTACTCACGAGCTCCTCGTGGGTATGCAACACGTAACCAAGTTCATGAATCAATACTTTGGTCAAAACGAATCAATGTCGAATGCACACGCCTGGACGTATACGGTTTTGTGTTCGTTATTCATGGATTGTGCACAGGCCATTAACCACTCCAGAACCCTGTGTAAGAGCAGACACGTGTCACATGGCAGGCACGACCTGGTAATTATATATATGTATGGTTTTGGCTGGAAGTCCTTCACACATCTTGTTTGTAAAATCCCAAGACTATCCTCTTACAAGCTGTACAAGCAAACACGTGTGTGGCTTACCTCGCCTCTTCTCACCTTATTGTCTCTTGCATATTAAATTAACCAAATTAAGTGCAAAAAATGCACATTAACAAACATTTCAATGGTGTTTTTTTATGTTGAGCAGACAAATTGGGGAAGATGTTGGTCGGGTGATTAGAGGTAATTACGATGAGAGAGAGAGACTGTTGTTCAAAGACGAGCACTTATCAACAGGGCATTGTGCACATGGAGAGGGAGTGGAACACAGGTGCATGTCACAATCCCGTTCGTGCAGAGCACGCGCCGTTCACAACGCCCACGCCCCCGATGCAGCAGAGGTTTTTGCCTGACAACAACAACAGCAGCCGCCATTCGCCACTACGTGGCGGTGATATCCCCACGGCGCTTGTGACAGCCTTGGGTCCACTTTGAGAACACGTGAAGTGTGGAAGGCTCGCCGATAGGGAGTTTATGGGACAGATACAGGTGCCATGGGCCATGAAGATGCAATGTTCACAGTGCACTGTAGACGCAGCTCTTTATAAGCAGTCTAACCGGACAAATTCTTGATTACGGTCAATTGTGGAACTTTGCCAAGTGATGGCACGCCATCTGTTGAGGGAAATTAAGGAACCGACTGAGTTTGATCTACAATAAGTGGCACAGAATCTGGTCTTCTGGACACAATTATGAAGGCATTAATTGAGACAAAGTGGTCTCTTGTTCCCAGGGCTTTACACAACAAAAGGCAGACCAGTGATGGATTCGTAGTGCTGGCAGCTCACCCCAGTCCAGCTACAATCTTAAGTGGCATTTTTATGTGGTTTTACATAACTAAAAACAAATAATAAAATAATTTACAGCCCTCTGTCAATCCACTCCTGGACGAAAACATGAAGCATTTGTTTGGGGTACCACAGTTGTAAGACGTTAACTCCCTCGCCTGGTATGCAGAAGGTCATGGGTTTGATTCCAACCCTGATGTATTGCCTGTTCTCCCCGTGGTCACGTGGATTTTTCTCCAGGTCCTCCGGTTTATTACTCGACATTTAGAAACATGCGTTTAGAGAATGTGGCTGCGATACATTTCCACGTGATAAGTCGCTTCGTTGAGTTATCATTTGTGACCAAGTCGCTTCTGAGAAAGAGCTGCGTAGGTCAGTGGGTCTTACCTGGTAAAATAAATAAAACTAACTTCCTCCTGATGACGATCGCTTTTGTTGTGATCGAAACGTCGTAGTTTTGTTTTATTTTCAACCCACCTACGTGACTTTATCGAAAGAGCCAAAAAATATGAATTCCTGCAGTCACGAAAGCTTTAAGTCAAGAAAAAATAATAGTTTCATATTTTTTTTTATATATATATAGTTTTACTCTGCGTGAGTGACAGGGGGTTTGTTATTTGGCTATACTTGCCACACGAGTCAGTGCAGGTTTGCGCAAAGGATGGGTGTAGGACCGGTTCAGATATTGCTCGCCACTGCTCATAGTCACGGCTGGGAGCAGAATTCAGGTTGCTGGGTTCCCCTATTTATATAATCACAGTACTTGAGATGCATAAATGAGAGCTGTCATAGCCCAGCTGATCAGAGTATGTTGCAAATTTTCTATAAGTTAATGAGTTTAAATGGAGGTTAGAGTTGATCATAATCCCAGAAAGTAATTCAAACGAGCGGCACTGGTTTTTCTCGTAAGAATGTGGGATTTGCCCCACTGGCTCAAAAGATGGTAACAAGCAAGTGGTATCGAACTCCGATGAGAGCAAGATGCCGCTTCGACTTGATTTATACGTGTACCAAAGTTCTTCGGTTAAACAGGCAAAGCTGGCTCAATTCTATTTGCGAGAAAAGTCCAAGGCAAATGGATTACTTTCACAAAAACAAGATCCAATAGCCGTAATGGACTCATAATTGGCCACCGAAATGGTAAAAGTGACCTTCATCCGAGACCCTGGTATAATGAAGCAAAACTGTTTGGGCGTAGATACGCATACCACAAAGCCTAAAGAGCATTTTACTTAAAACAATGAGTGAGGCCGGCCTGATACGCACCGTTTTGATGGCTTATTTTTCGCACCGCTATAAGCCATCAATGTGACTCCGTGACGAGTTAACGAGCGTGTGACGTTCCACTCAGCAGGCAGCTGAGCTCTGCGCAAGCGTGAGGGGCTGTGCGGCGGCTCAACGCGGGCGGCGTGGACCAGGCCAGAGAATCTCTTGGCAGGGGACCGCCCCGTGCTGACGGGAAACCGACAGCGCGGCAGAGGCCTCCGACGGGACAGGCGTCCATGAGGTCCACTGGCCAAACCCCATTTGGTGGAGCCAGGCAAATTGCATCCTCCCCTCTTATTTCGTATGGTTTTTTTGGGGATTGCAACAGATTACAAATTGATGTCGAGATTTGATATCCATTCGACTGCTCTGGGAGTAGCCACGCGGATTTGTTTCAGATCGCCGTTGAATGATCTCATTGGGCAGTCATTTCACGAACCTCCCCTCAGAGACGCCCCCCAGAAATAACGTCAACTGCTTAGACTGGCCACGTGGAATGTCCGGGCACTTGCGAGGGAGGAAGGCCGACACTCCGCAGTCTAAAGCTGGACCTTTTCCACCCAGACTTCTGTAAGATGCAGAAGGCCCCGAGTTGAAGTGTCATGAGGAAGTTTTGACAAATCTCTGCTTAAGTGAAGGATAGCTTCAGGCAACAGGAAGTGGCACTTCTTATATAAATAAAAAAAATGGATGTGGTCTGGAGGCGTGACAGTGCGATTGGAGACACTAGGAGGAGTCCCAGCTGTTATGGGCTTGCTGTCCCATCAATAGGAAGCGATGAATGGTGGTAGTAGTGGTTGCCTCTGCTCCCACTGAATCCATGTCTGATGAGCCAGAAGACTTCTATGACCTTTCCCAGGTGAGGGCTAAAGTTACCCACTGGAACAGTAATCCTATTAGGTGACTTCACTGCCGGAAAGTTAACACCAGGGGGAAAAGCGATTGGACGGTATTAGCCAGATCAGCTCAATACAGTACTGTAATAATTTAGGCAGCCGAGGAATTTCTGTGCAGCCCATGGGATCGCAGTTACCAACATACTGGTCCGACACAGGTGTGACGTGGTGCACGTTGGGTGCACTGACCAACACCAGCGGCCTGCTGGACTATGCAGTGGCTGGTCAGTACATGTGAGACCAGAGCCGTGACCCCAAAGTCTGCTTGAGCCTGATCTGCTTGCCATCATATGAAGAGATGTATTCTTTCCATTTGGGATTGAGCACAACAACGTTAGCCTGCTCTCTGATAGCTGTTAAAGTTTTCGAGCGAGAATGTGTTAAATCTCTGCAGCTGGTCCTCACATCTGCCTTTCCGTTGAGGTTTAAAACTGTATGTATGTTGAACTTCTTTCGCGCCGTATGTAGCCAACCGTAATGATCGGAGGTGCGGGGGAAGGACAATAAACTAAACACAAAAAGCAAAACTGTGGCGAATATAGCATTCAACATTTGCAAAAAGTAACCACACAAGGTGAGTGGCTGGCTGATGTGCCCTTTGCCAAAGTCTGGAGACTCATGGAGTCTCAAGACTTTTTCAGGAGGGTCGGTTTAAGTCCCTGCAAATGTGGCGATGATTGCTTGTTTATACCCCAATTCGGTAATTTGCGGGTAATTTTTCAAATTTGGCAAATATTTTGGACCATAACACCAGCGCACAATGGTCTACTCTTCCTCGAATGAAATCACGGGATATTTAAACCTCCGCTGTGAATCAGACGGAACATATTCTGTGGTTACGAACGCTCATGATAATAACTGGAGCACCCTGCCTGATGTCAACTCCGCAAATCTCTGCAACAGGCTGGCGAACGGGCCACGCCACGGCGCAAAAGCGTGCGGCTGCTTCGGCAGCAGCGGCGTGAGGAGGGTGGCAAGGGGCGTGGGGAAGGGGTGGTCACCTGAGAGAGGGGTGTCTGCTGAGACCCGGCTGCCTCTCTTGGAGAATCTCAAACGCGTTGGGTTGCCGGAGAAATGCGACAATTTTGTCGTTGTATGCTGGAACGACAGAAGCCACAATTGCAGCGGAACGTACAATTAATTTCCGCTTGCACCGTGCATGAGGGTGGCATGGCCGTCACGGAGTGCCGTCCGCAGTGCCAACGAGCGCCGAGAACGGCCCTGCCGCCCGTTGGCCGTCTCGTCACTCTGACACGCATACAGCTGCCCGTACACGCAGCAACTCACACACACAAAGACAGCCACTCACTCACACGGCCACTCACACACGCAGACAAAGCCACTCACTCACACACACACAGCCACACACACACGTGGCCACTCACACACACAGTGACTCACACACACAAACACAGCCACTCACTTACACACAGCCACTCACACACACAGTCACTCACTCACACACACAGCCATTCACACATGTACAAACAACAACTCACTCACACACAGCCACTCCCACACACAGTGACTCCGTACCTCCGATTAGCATGGTTGACCACGTATGGTGTGAAAGAAGTTCAACATACGTACAAACACAGCCACTCACTAAATGAAACTATTTTATTTCACCAGGAAAGGCCCCACTGAGCTATAGAGCTCTTTTTCAGAAGCGACCTACAAATGATTGCCCAACGAAGGTGGCTTATCGTGTGGAAATTTATAGCAGCAAAATACTCTGAACACGTTTCCAAATGAGGAGGGAAAACTCAGAGGACCTGGAGAAAATGCACGCGACCACGGGGAGAACATACAAACTCCAAACAAACGGGCGTCAGTCGGGATCGAACCCACAACCTCCTGCATAACAGGCAAGGTAGTTAACATCTCCTAGCCACCAAAGTAATTAACATCTTGCCGCAGCCACACACACGCACAGACAGCCACTCACTCACAACACGGCCACTCACACACGCACACATCTGTGCACAGAGTTATGCGAGGTAGCATGGGGTCCCTTCCAAGGACACAGAAGACGTGGCAAACAGCTCATTAATTAATTCATTCTAGATTTGTATTCAATTAAGTCTCTATTTCAATTGGTGAAATGTAATTTTTTTTTTCCAAGAGACCTCAGTAACGTGGTTAAGTAAAAATAATAGATTTGTGGGCAACTTAAAAATTGATATCACATGCTACGACATCACATAAGGGCACTTTGGTAATCAATTCATTGGAATAATGAATTCATAACTTAATTTATTCACAGATCAGCACATGGAACACTCAGTTTTGAAATTATTTACTCTCAGACATTCTTAAGATTAGAAACTGCATAATACTTCTACTTGCAAAAGACAAAATAACAATACTAACGATTTTAACTTCCCCGGTAAAGTAAAAGAGCCATGCACTCACAATAATAAAACAAATTTTATCCTCACCATTAATCACAACAATCTTAGTTATATTTTTTACTCACACAGCAAGCATCATACGTGCGGGGAAGGCAACCCAAACCACCACCGCCGCCAACAATTTCCCAAGCTTCTGTGGCCCTAAAACCAAACCCGCTGAAAAAAGGGGACGAACCGATGGGCATGGAGTCGTGGTAGGGGTAGCGGCCGCCCACGCTGAGGGTGTTGGCGGGGCGCGGTGTGACGGGCGGCCCGTGGTGCCTCTGATCGTCGCCGACCTGCACGGGAGAGAACGAGCGATGAGGGACGCCATCAAGGAGCGGCCCACACCCAGCGGAGCCCAAGACGTCGTCCACGAGCACTCCGATGCGATGGACGACGATGGAAGACCACCGCCGCGCGCACGTTACAATACGACATTTCACATTTACGGAGCTAGAAATATGCAAGGTTTTTTTTTCCCCCTCTATGTTCTAAAAGGAATGTCAGACGCAGGTTTTGGATCAAAGGTACATAAGAGGACGCGGGTAGGGTAGTTGACAAATACGAGAAGAGGAATACAGTGCAGTACGAATGGCATAAATACAATGGAGATGGCGAGTTATAGCAGGAGAATTAATAATTATCCGCAACAACCGCTCTTAGTCTCAAGACTCGTTTTTTGGGAAGGTCCTGCATTGGGATACTCGATCAATTCCACTCTTGAGTGTTTGGCAACCTGGAGTAAAGATAAAACCCACGTATACAAAGAGATAACACTCCAAGCTCCGCACAGATGGAATTAGAAATCCAATGCTACGTTGCGATCACCTGAACACGATACCCAGCAGACCCATGCGGTTTCCCACACAAGCACCAAGTTCCCGAGTCCACGCGGACCGCGAGGTCGTCCCACCACGTGCCACCGCCGCTAGGACGCCCTCTGGCCTGTCCCGCGGGCCACAGCCTCGAAGTCTCGGCCCCAGGCATGGCATATTGGGGGGGGGGGGGGGGGGGTGGGGGAGGCAGAGGAGGGCCGTCCACTCACCTCGCTGGCACTGTGGCTGCGCTGGCGCTGCAGGTGGCGGCGGTGAGCGATAGGCCCCGGGGGGCGGGCGCTCTGCACGGGGAGACGCGGGTCGATGAAGGTGGTGGTGCGCGCATTGTGGTCGACGAAGAACGGCTGCACCAAACACGACAAGACGCCACGGGGAAATTCTGGGATCGGCAGCCCCGCGTCTGGACCGGCGGCAGTGCCGCGCCAGGTTACACCGAACTCGCCGTCACGAGCGCGCGAGGAAGGGTGGACGACACCACTCTGGATGCGTTCGGTGGAACAGCGCCAGAAGCGTTATGCCGCCGGTGCGCTGCGAGCACGAGATGATGTGTCTGGTGTCGCGACAGCAGCGGTGGTGTTGTTGTCCGTTCATTTTTTGTTGTCAATTATACCACAAAAGTAACTATGAACATTAAGGCAAATGCTTTGGTTCTTTCGGTAAAGTCATGTAGGCATAAAATAAAATAAATTAAATCACGACTTCAGCAATTGTTTCTTGCTGTGGTTGTCCCACCTGATGATGGATGGATGCTTGTGTTGAGCCCAAAACGTCGTGATTTAATTAATTTAATTTTCTACCTACGTGACTTTACCGAAAGAACCAAAGAGTATGGATCCCTGCAGTCACGAAAACTTCAAATCTAGATGATTAAGGCAAACTGCAAAGCATCTTCTGTCCTAATCCCTGAACACCCATTGACAGAACATTACAAAGTCGTAGTCGAATATGATGAGGATGATCCATTGTAGGTTTTTTCAAAACATGCTTCAATGGGTTTTTCATCAAAACCTTTGTACCGAGCTCTTTAACTTTGCAGATGTGCGAGAATACCTATAGAGCTATTTGAAGCAAAATCAACAGAATGACTGATATTTGTTCACAGCCACAGGTGACAAGGTTCCAATGATAAATCCTCCGCACTTGAGAACCCAATCGAAATCCTGAGATGACAATCAAAGGCCTCGGCAGAGCTGAATCAATGCCCTGGTGGCACCACACTGACACCAGGAGCGCTTGTAGCCCCAACGACACACACACACCAGTCAAACGCTTTTGCAGTAAATACACAAAGGGTTTGTTTGGTTGCCAAAATAATAAATAGCATTTAGGTCAATCGTCCGTGAGAGTAAACGTCTTCCTGAGACATCTGTTTAAACAGGCAAATCCTTGTCTTTCTGAATCTCACCAGCATGCAAAACAAAACTGGCATCAATATATTTTTTTTCCTTTTTTCTCACTGGTGCTTTGAGTTGCAGATTTATGCCAAAAAAGGTGCCAAGTATGTAAGCAAAAAATTATTTGACTTTTATAACCACAATATGCCACGGTGATTTTCTATAACTCACGTGATTAATATAACAATAACGCATTGACTGTCGCTCTCATTAATATAGAACAGAGTTATTACAATTTAAAATAAAGCAAAGCAGTTTTTTTTATCCAGAGGGATAGATTATACCGATAATATTGTTAATGGTATAAGATAGAACCATGTATATCAATGGCTTTATTTTGCAAAACAGCCAGCGCAAACTCATTAACTAAGTCTTAAATTCCAGTTGCACGTGAAGAAGAGAATTAAGATGGATGGCATTTTAGTGTGAAAAACACACTCCCACTGCGAAAGTGTAAAAGCACACACACACGCCGGCTCTCAGGGCCGCCCAGGGGAGCCGTAGGTGAGAGTGGTAAACAAGTCACATGATCCTGGCTCTCTTGGCAGTTCTTCTCGCTGCGATCGCCAAAGGCACGCACGCGAATTGTTTTGAACGTTGAAAAAAAAAGAACAGATTTTGAGCGTTGCGTACGGAATTAACAACATGTGGCCGATCTGCAAACGATGCGAGATTATCAATGTAGAGTTATGGTCTGTACTTCAAACGAATGCCTATTTTACTGGCTACAAAAAACACATGTGTGCAACAGGGACGGAAACTCAACTGAAATTCCACGAAAGGCAAGAGACTGAGAAGTTTGGGATCACAGTGGTGTGAGAGCGACCTCTGTTGGCCAAATTATGTATCCCATTTTAGGACCATTGTGAGCCCTTGAGAGATGGGGATATCTAATACGGGGGTGCATCAGGGTCAACTTCATCGTGACCCGCAGGACAGTGCGGGCACTGGAATGACAGATGCCTCGAGGGGCTGGCAGCTTGCTGATCTCGTCAAGGAGCATAAACCAGAGCGCGAATTCCGGCCATGCTCGCAGTAGCTTGTAGCTGCTCGTTGAACAAAGATGGTCACTGCATCATGTGCTTTCGGATGCCCTTCTGCGGCCGCCTGGAACGCTCTTCCTTCTGATATTAGGAAGCCACCGGAGCGATGCACTTTTAAATTTCGATTAAAAACGAATTTCTTTCAAACCGATTTTTGTGTTTAGTTTGTTGTCCTTCCCGGGCACCTCCGATTAGTGTGGGTGGCTGCATAGGGAGTGAAAGAAGTTCAACACACATGCGTACATACCCACGTCGGAACGCTCAACAACATCGAGATCCTGCACTTGAGCTCTGGATTCCCAAACCAGGGTAAGCCAAGTTGCCGAAATCTGAACCGAACTATCAAATACCGTAATAAGTCCAAGAGAATACGGGAAAATAACTTCGTTTTGCTCTACATTAATTGGCAGACAGATGCGCAGTGAACGAGTCTCCTGCTCTCAGCACAGCTGAGTGTGCAGTCTTATGGTTCTACCCAGAGGACATGGAAGGAAACTGGGATAAATGACAATGATAAAACTTTCAGTTGATTTTCAAGGCTGTGACTTGTGGGGCTGTGCTAGGGTATTCCGATTTTAAGATACCTCAAGCGATAATAAACAGATGGATTATGAGTGGTTAACAGAACCGAAGACCTTTTAAAAACTCCTTCTACACACATTCGTCACTGAGACACGTGACCAGCATACCATCGATTTGTGCATAGAATCGTTTCAGAAACTGAACAGGTTGTTCGTCGTGTTTCTTGATGTGACAACTATTCTGAACCGCTCCTGGGCCTCTCCCAGGTCTACTCAGCCTCAAATGAGTACCCGGTGTGGTGTGTAAACATCATCACTGGGGAGACAAAGGCGGTCGGGCGTGGTGGTGGTCACCCACCTCATCGTCTACTATGCAGGTCTTCATAGGTGGTGCTCGCTAACAGCACTTGTCCCAACAATCTGTGAAAGCTATACGGGGGATCCTTGTCTGTCTGTGTGCTGGTGTGTAGAGTGCGTTGGGGCCTTACCTTACCCTGGTGGTCGTACTTCATCTCCCATCCACGCGGCAGCTCCAGCTGTTTGTTGGAGAAGGTGTTGAGGAAAGCCACCAGGTCCCGGTTGTGTTGGTAGCGCTCAAAGTTGTGCGAGTCGCGCCGCACTTTGCTGATCATGTGCTTCAGGCAGGTGCTGTTAGCAAACAGGTGGTAGGCACTCTGCCAACACACACACACAGAGAAGACACAAAGATTCCCTGTACAGCTATGCCAATTGTTGGGGGAAAGTGTGAAGCAAGCATCTATGAAGGTTGGAATGATGCATGAAGGGCTGGTGTTGCCAACACCATGCAGGGCCATCTTTGCATCGCCAGTGATCATTTCTACACACTACGCCAGGTTCTCATTTGAGGCTGAGTTGACCGAGGGGGGCCCAAGACAAGTTGGGATACCACTTGCTACTGAAGGCTTGTATTGCAGTCTGCAAACTGCCATGCCACCACCACTCCCCCCACACAAAGACAGACACAGTAAACTCCAGACAAGACAGCTGGCATTCATCACACAATGGTTGTGATGTCACCAAGGTGTTCGTGTCAGATTTGGCGAGGTGTGAGGCCACGTAAATACTTTCAGAAAAGAAGCCAAGCAACAGAGCCAGATGTTACAGTTTGGCAAGTTTCACCAAAAGGTGTTCCATTCACCTACTTGGCTGTGTTTGATCCGCCCATTGTTCTGCTCCATTTATTTGATCTGCTACTTCTATTTATTCCGGTACCCGTTCTGGCTTGCTCAAAATTCCGGCTTGGTTTAGAGTTGGCTCCAGAGAGGTTTTGACTGCATTCGCAAGATGCTCGTGACATGAATGCAGCTTCCATCCGCGGGCAAGGGGCAGCCTCGCAAGTGGGTCATGGAAACGCGCCCCCCCGCTGAACGCGAAGACGCGAAGATCGTCAACATCCAGCAGCTCCCCCCCCCCCCCCTCCGAGAAGCCCAACGATGGAACCGCACGGAACCGCAGAGGCGTCACGCCGGGCAAGCTCCGCGGGACAGGGCACGCCAGGTGACGACGCGTCACGCGCGCTGTCGTGCACGCTGTCGTGCGGTGGTGGTGGTGACCGGCGTTGTGGGGCACTGCTGCTGTGCGCTCACGGGGTTGGAGTGGAGCAGCGTGAAGAAGTCCGGGCAAGAGAGGAACTTGACGGCGGGCGACTGCAGCAAGAGGCTCATCCTCGTGTGCATCATGTGGTGTCCGGCAGGCGCAGAGTCCCGCCGCTGCTGATCTGCGCTCACACACACAAGCGCACACGCACGCGCATTCACACGTGCACACATGCACAACAACAGCCGCTGTTCGCCAACTAAATGGCGGTGATGTCACCACAGCAATTGTGCCAGGCTAGGTGCACTCCAAGGCCAAGTGAAGTGTGGAAGGCTCGCTGAAGGGGAGCTCACGGGCCAGACCCAGGTGCCATGGATTGACTGAGATGACTGGCTATGTAGCTCTTTTTCAGAAGGGACCAGGCCACAAATGATTGCCCAACGAAGTGGCTTATCATGTGGAAATTTATAGCAGCCAAATACTCCAAACGCCTGTTTCTAAATGCGGAGGGAAAAAACTGGAGGACCCAGAGAAAAATCCACGCGACCACGGGGAGAGAGACATGCAAACTCCAAATATACAGCAGGCGCCAGGGTCGGGATCGAACCTACAACCTCCTGTATACCAGGCGAAGTAGTTAATATCTCACCACCGTGGCGCCCAAGGGCACACGCATTCACTGAAACCCATACATGGAATTGTTTTAGTCTCATGGGAGAAATTTCAGCTGCGGAACGTGGGGCTCTGCCTCCAGCACAGAACGGCCTCCTCATGCGAGTGCCGCCAGAGAACTTTGCGATCGTTCGCATCCCGGCCCGGAGATGAGTGTCGGAGGAGAGGAGGCACCGCTGATGGGAGGGGCTGCGTCCGGCTCCTCTTCCTCGCCGGGCCCCGGGGCCCCGTCGCTGCTGGCTCCGCCCACCGCTCCACCCTCCTCCTCCGCCGCCGAGCGGTCGCTGGTCATGGTGCGACGCACACTCTGGTACCTTCACAGCGGAGACATCGGCAGAGAGACCGTCACGTGTGGCCTTCAACGTGCGGTTGGGGCGAGGCCATCCGGCAACTGATACTCCCTGCACCCCCCCGCCTCCTCAGCTATGGACAGACCAGGCCTAGCCCAACCCCTATCACTACCCCAACCCCGATCACTACCCTTATCACTACCCCAACCCCCATCACTACCCCAACCCCTATCACTACCCTTATCACTACCCCAACCCCTATCACTACCCCAACCCCTATCACTACCCCAACCCCTATCACTACCCCAACCCCTATCACTACCCCAACCCCTATCACTACCCCAACCCCTATCACTACCCCAACCCCTATCACTACCTCAACCCCTATCACTACCCCAACCCCTATCACTACCCCAACCCCTATCACTACCCCAACCCCTATCACTACCCCAACCCCTATCACTACCCCAACCCCTATCACTACCCCAACCCCGATCACTACCCTTACCACCACCCCAACCCCTATCACAACCCCAACCCCTATCACTACCCCAACCCCTATCACTACCCCAACCCCTATCACTACCCCAACCCCTATCACTACCCCAACCCTATCACTACCCCAACCCCTATCACTACCCCTAACCCTATCACTACCCCAAACCCTATCACTACCCCAAACCCTATCACTACCCCTAACCCTATCACTACCCCAACCCCTATCACTACCCCAACCCCTATCACTACTCCAACCCCTATCACTACCCCAACCCCTATCACTACCCCAACCCCTATCACTACCCTTATCACTACCCCAACCCCTATCACTACCTCAACCCCATCACTACCCTTATCACTACCCCAACCAATATCACTATACCAACCCTTATCACTACCCCAATCCTTATAACTACCCCTATCACTACCCCATAACCCTACCCCAACCCCATCCTTAAATACTCCCACCTTTACTCCTGTCACCATAACTACACCAGCACTTTTAATAACAACCCCACTACTCTTAATATCTCAACCATTATCATCTAACGTACAATTTTATAATTGTTGTAAAGCAACTTGGAATAATGCGCGATACGAATCTACATAAGATAAGAAGTCATGACCGGCACGGGGCATGAGGGGGTGGCTTGCCAGCACCGTACCCGGCCACCTTTGTCTCTCTATATGCCGATGTTAACACACCACGCCAAGTACTCGTTTAAGGCTGAGCTAACCGAGGCATAATTTTTCTCACGTGTTACTAGCTCATTTTGCGAATGTGAATGCACCCGTGCATGCGAGTGTGTGTGTATGTGTGTGGTAGTGTCGCGGTGAGCGCGCCATGCTACGAACCCGGCGACCCGACTTCAATTCCTGCTCACGGCCACGAACACAAGTGACGATTATCTGAACTGCTCCTGGGCCTCCTCCCCAAAGTCGACTCAGCCTCAAATGAGTACCTGGTGTGGTGTGTAAACATGGCCACTGGGGAGACAAAGGCGGCTGGGCGCAGTGCTGGCCACCCACCCCCTCGTGTGCCGTGCCGGCCTTCATAGGTGCTCGCTAACAGCCCTTGCCCCAACAGTCTGTTAAAGGCTATATGGGAAAAATCTTTGTCTTTGTTGTGTGTGCGCGCGTGCGTCTGCGCAGTGTACCGTCGGTTGAGCTGCTCCATCTGCTGCACGGCGTGGATGGAGTTGGATCGCTGCAGGACCTGCGGGGAGGAGGAGGCCGTGGGCCGCTGCCAGGTGGTCATGCGGTTCACGTGGTCCACGTAGAAGACACGGCCGTGGCTGTCGATGCGGGCCTCCCAGTCTACGGGGCGTCACACGTCAAGGGCGCTCGCTTGTGAGGAGCCCTCCACCACCCAACGGGAGTTCGACGGATTATCTTAATTTGATTCGGGAAACGACCAACAACTTTCGAGTAAGTTTTCACTGTCTCATTCCCACTGCCTGTCTAACTTGTTGCTTGTTATAATAATAGTAATAATGCGTTAGTTTATATATAGAGAGAGCGTCGTCGTTCATGCAAATTGCAGATAACAGTCACTGGGGAATCACAGACGAGCTGGAAGGTAGCAGCAGCCAGGCGGCAAGGTGACCCCAACAATTGCCCAAGCTCTACTGTCCTCGATATATGAAGATGTTTCCATCCAATTCGTGAGTACTTCATTCATTCATTTGAATTAACCTGAAGGTAAATTTTTTATATATAATTTTCTAAAATCTTAAATAATGAATGCTTACGTGCTACTTTAAATGCATGTATCGTGGACGTAAACATCTCTTTAATTCAACGAAACAACAAGTCACGACATGTCAGAGTCAAACGTTCGCCATAAATGATAGCCCAACAAAGGAACTTATCACGTGGAAATGTCTAGCAGTCAAATACTCTAAACGCACGTTTCTAAATGTGGAGGGAAAAACCGGAGGGCCCAGAGAAAAATCCACGCGACCACGGAGGGAGAGAGAGACATACTCACTCCAAATATACAGACATCAGGGTCGGGATTGAACCCACGACCTCCTGTATACCAGGCGAAGAAGTGAACATCTCGCCACCTTGGCGCCCTGATATCTGTGTTGTATTTTTATGTATCAATGAACAAGCGTCGCATGTGTTTTCTGATTGATGTAGGTCCCTGTTTAAAAAAACTTTACATTTTTGGACCACCCACCTTGGGTAATTTCTACATCCACCATCATCATCACCCCGCCTCCCCCCACTTCATTAGAGATGCATATTTGGATATACTGTACTCACGTAAAATACTGAATATATATATTTTTTTTAAATACTCGGCTGAATCTAAGATAAAACAAATTCTGAGTGCAACGCAATTATCAATGAATATTCTTTGAACGTAAGGGATATCTCAAAGGCTGCATTTCAACTGTGCTTGTTTACATGCGATTTAAATAAAGTGCCAGCAGCTGGCATGGTTGCACATGCTTGGCTAGAGGCTGGGAGCTGATTAGGGTGGCTATGTTATTCCTCTTATCAGCAGCTCACTGCCAGGCCAGTTTGCAGACTCAGTAGTTGCATATCTGCCGCTGCTGCTGTTGCTGCTGTTGCTGCTGCTGTTGTTGCTGCTGCTGCTGTTGTTGTTGCTGCGCATAATATCCGCAAACAACTGACAAAGCACGCAGCTGATATTGCCTACACGGTGAAGTCACCTGCCAGAGTTAGACACCCTGCCCGTAGCATAAACATAAAAAAAATTGCCTGCAAATAAATTCTCAATAAATGAGACACCTCCACGTCTGCCCCCGATTGGCTCAGTCTCAAATGGGTTCTCACCTTTTAATTAAACTAAAAGAACTGCCACCCCCCCCTCTATACCACGGGCCACAATTAGCACCGTCCTTTGCTCGAGAGAGACGACGGGTGGTACCTAAGCAACAGAAGTATGTGACTGTACAGCAAACAGCAGGCAAAGGATAGGAAGCAATCGATGGAAGCTGTAGAGATTCTATCCAAAGCCGTAATTATAATATATGTTGGGGGGGATACATCCCCCCAATATTGAAATATGCTCAAAATATCCCCCCCAATATATTGCTATAAAATAGATTTCTGTTCATATGATTGTGGTTATTGTTGTACTTTATTAATCCCTAATCTCTGCCATCACATACAATGAAACATGAAAAGGTAAAAAAGAAAAAACAGAGCAATGTAATACAATAAACTATTAGACATTATTGTAAAAAATAACTAAAAAGTCCATCGTTTGTGTTAGTGAATTTTTAAAATATTTTAGGCAGGAAATGGCAGGAAATTCATTTTCAAATGGAGATTTTTTTTTTCTGGATTGGGACCCCCAGACCCTCTGTAAGATTTGGTCCCCCCCAATGTTGACTCCATGGCTACGGCCTTGATTCTATCCACTATGCGCCTTGGCCACGAGGAGGCTGCTTGGGGGCCAATCCACTTGTTCCATCGGTTGTCAGACCAGCAAACGATGGCATGTCTTTTTTGTGGACCTATTCACAAGCAATCTTACCTTACTTAAATTTATACAGCGCCTTCGCCAAGACGCTGAACGAAGAATTAACTGCTGTTTGTACGGCAGAATAGTGTGATGAGACGAATATGATGATGCGTGAAATCAACGATGATGAGAGTGACAGTGAGCGGTAAATGACGAGCGAGTGTGATGGATGGGTAGGAAAGTTTGGAAAAGAGGGACGTAGTTATTAATGGGCAAGGGAGGGGGAAGAGGAGTTGGCGTGAGCAAGGGAAAGTAGGTGAGCTTTAAGGAAAAAACTAAAAAAGGACAGTGCGGGTGATTGTTAGATGCATAGCTATTATTAGCTATATTTTAGTTTACCAAGTAAGGCCCACTGAGCTATATAGCTCTTTCTCAGAAGTAACCTGGCCACAGATAATTGCCCAAAGAAGTGGCTTTTCACGTGGAAATGTATAGCAGCTAAATACTCTAAATGCATGTTTCTAAATGGAGGGAAAAACCAGAGGACCCGGAGAAAAATCTACGCCACCACAGGGAGAACATGCCAACTCCAAATATACAGCAGGCGTTAGGGTTGGGGATCGAACCCACAACCTCCTGAATACCAGGCGAGGTAGTTAACTTCTCACCACCGTGGCGCACCCCACAGTGGCAGCTTGTTACAGTGTAGCGGGGCCAGAAGCGAGAAAGAACGGAATCGTGATTGAGCACACGGAGAGGGGGGGGGGAGGTAATGATTAAGCAGCAACTTTCTCAGTGGTATCCTCCCGCTTGATAACTGCTGGCGTGAAAGCGCACTCCTCTTCACACACGTCCACATCTCGGCTCGTTCCTGACTTCGCATCTCGGCGCTCCACCATAGTCACAAGCAAAGGGTGTTGTTGTTTTTTGTACTTTACTCAGAAGTGGGTTGCCTCAAGAAATTACGATGTAAATGTTCTCAAAGCTAACTGTACCGTGAATCTAAAACTAAAATCACGTGGGCATTGTGATGTGACTGGCCTCTTATCCAGCCGGTATATAATACGTGGTTAATGATCGGGATTTCATTATTTAGCATATGCTCATTACATTTCAGCCATTTACCAGCACACATTGAACACCGTGTTATTTGCCCTACGTATAATAAACATCTTCATTAAAAGACCTAAACGCAATTCACCGAGCCCCAATTAATTACCTACTCTTGAGAAATAATAAATGTATTCCTCGATATGGCAAAACATCTCCCGAGTGATAAACATGCCCACTTCCTTCTACGATGACACACGGAGTCGGGGTTACGCATTCGGTCCAGTCCTGCAGACCTTTGTCCTTTTCTCCGAGATGGACAACGGCCTTTCTCTAATTGGGTATAATTTAATCATGTGCTGCATTAATTGGAGACAAGCAGCTAAAACAATCCGTAGCCTCAAAGTGCACCTAGCCTGCCACAAACACAGTGGGGTTACATGTCACTTCCGTTTGTATGTTGAACTTATTTCGCACCGTACGTAGCCAACCGTGCTAATCGGAGGCACTTAGTGGTGAATGGCAACCGCTGTTGTTGTGTGCATGTCTTTGGGGAGTGGTAGTGCAGTGGTTAGCGCACTGCGTGAGTTTGATTACCGCTAACATTGGTGAACTATATCTGAACTGGTTCTGGGTCTCCCCGAACCTTTCATGAGGACCTGGTGTCGTGCTGGCCACCCACTCCATCGTGCACCATTGCCGGCCTTCATCGGTGCTACTCGCAAACAGCACTTTCCCCTACAGCCTGTTAAATGGGGTCTGCGTGTGTGATTATGTGTGTGCGTGCGTGGGGAGAAGTAGTGTAGCGCGGTTAGCACACTGCACTACAAACCCAGCTACCCCAGTTCGATTCCCGCTCACGGCCAACACCAGTGACGATTATCTGAACCGGTCCTGGGCCTCCCCTACATCGACTCAGGCTCACCTGAGTGCCTGGTGTGATGTATAAACACATCACCACTAGGGAGATAAAGGCGGCTGGGCGTGTTGCTGGCCACCCACCCCATCGTGTGCCATTCTGGCCTTCATAGGTGCTGCTCTTGAACAGCACTTGCCCCAACGGTCTGTTGAGGCTAAACGGTGGGGGGGGGGGGGGTTGTCTTTGTGGGTGCGTGACTTACTGGCCGGCAGGGGCTCGTCCACACGCTGGTAGCGGCTCATGTCCTGCCGGATGGAGGGCAGCTGGCACAGGGGCGGGTGGCTGCTCTCCCGTGAGGGAGGCTCATCTGCGGGAGAGGGCAAGGGAAGCTGTCGGCGACATGCCAGCTCTGGCAGCAGATGTCGAGGTTCATTCAGCAGCACGAGATTATTGGCGCCGAGCGAAAACCAGACACTAAACATGGAAAATCATTTATTTAAGCATACGCTTTGGTTATTTCGGTAAAGTCACGTAGGTAGAAAAGAAAAAAAGAAAATACATATATTATATCACGACGTTTCGATCGCAACACAAGTGATTGTCTTCAGGCGGAAAAAATAATCCAGCAGTAGAACTGCTGAACCAGGAAGAACACAGCGAGAGAGCTGCTACAACAACAAGAGGTTATATATGTTGGCCAAGGGCAAGCAGGCGGGGTCCGAGCTGGAAAGGAGTCCCATCCCCGCACGCAAGCACATCAGTTGTGTTAATGGGGGAGATTAGGGAGAGAGAGATTATGGAGAGAGATTAGCATGTCAAAGTAAATGAGCTTCCATCGTCGCATAACAGCACCCTCGCCGCATAACAGCACCGTCGCCACATATGCGTACAGCAGCAGTGTTCATGGGAGATTAGCACTATGTTGATGGGAGAGATTAGGCAGAGAGATTAGGGAGATTGGCAAGTTAATGTCATGTCTATGTGTAACACATGCTGCGGCGCTGCCAACTGCGCTGTCAGAGGCAAGCGCGTCAACGCAAGGGAACCACCGCAACGGTGGTCGCGCCAGTGAGACACACAGCCAGAACCATCGATACATCGAGGCTATGGGAGCAGAGGTAGCCATGTTAGTGAGACCCCAGCCCGTTAATGCAGAGGCACCCAACTGGGCAATGCAACTCAGAGAGTCGGAGATAACAGCCAAACGGCAGGGAAGAATGGAAGCACCACAGCAAGTTACGACTTTGCTTGGTTAATAACGTCCTTTCAGTGATTGCTCAGCCTATACGCATCTTCTCGGTTGAAATTGTCTGTGTTTATATATCTGGATGGCTTCATGGACAAATCTTTTATGGTAGCCCGAAGGTTTGCAGAGTACTTTGGTTTCGGAAAAAACAATATCGCGCGAGCCCACTGCGTCAGGGATATTGGTTCTGTCGTGTTTCAAATCTGCCTGGTGTTCGCAAACACGGTCCGAGACATGTCGTTTCGTTTCCCCAATGTAACTGCTGCCGCAGATACAACTTAGTTTGTAGACACCAGGGTGTTGCATTTCAGGAATGACATCCTTCACAGATGGGATCAAATCACAGATTTTGTGTACTGTATTGAATCGGACCTGGATCTTGTGTTTGTTTAAGATTTTGGAAATGTTTTTGGTAGCACCTGCTATGTATGATAACATGATGGTTTTGATTGGGTCCTCAGATGGTTGTCTCCCCATGGTTGTGGATACAGCTTTGCGGATTGTGCGGTCTGAGTATCCATTCATCTTGAGGGCTTGGTGTATGTGCTCCAGTTCGCTGGATAGGTGGCGCTGGTCGGAGATGCAGCGGGCCCTATGATGTAGTGTTTTGATGAGGGAATTCTTCTGGGCCGGATGGTGGTGGGAGTCAGGCTTTAGATAGGAATCCATGTGGGTGGCTTTCCTGTAGATGGAAAATCCCAACGAGCCATCAGGCCTCTTCTCGATCAAAACATCCAGGAATGGTAGCTTGCCATCATTTTCCACTTCCATGGTGAATTTGATGGATGGGTGTATAGAATTGATGTGGTTGGGAAATTGGTTCAGTGGTGGCTGGCCATGTGGCCAGATGACGAAAGTGTCATCTACATATCTCTTCGACACCTCAAATGTAATTGCACTTAAGGAAAACTATTACGTTAGACCACTCGGCGTTTTCCTCATGGCAAGAGCAATCGGACACATGATCATCAATGATCAGGCTTGGGAAAACTGTTTCAAGTCATTCTTTTCTGCCAACCAGTTATATCCGTGATTCCCATAATCTGAGGATGCCGAAGATTCGCGATGCCACGCTTACCCGCAGAAACGATGGAACTTTCAGATGGTAATGATGACGAATAAACATAACCCAAGCACAACCGTAATGTCACGGTCACCGCGAGTTTAGCGTGCTGCCGCACGTCCCACTGTGCCTCCAACTGCAACGCCCATGCATCCCCGACACGTACATATCATATGACTCAGTGCGAACATCCTGTGCTAAAAATATGAAAAAACATAAACAGGGACGATGTTGCCCTGCGAAGCTACAATGTCACGCAGGCACGAGCGTTTGTTCGCGTTATCTCCTCCAGATACGTCGTCGTTGACAAAGATAACAACCACAGCGACTGGGTGTGGTGGGGTATGCCTGTTATGCAAGGGTTGGCGGATCACGTAGATTTGTCAAACCCTTAAAAACACACTGGCCCAGGGAAGTGCTTTGTTTGTGTTGAACGGATGCTGCCAGTCTCACGGCTTCAGGACATGAGACAAAGATTGACCTCTTTTCGTCTTACAGACGGTTGGGCGGGTCAATAGATTTAGTGAGCAACTATGTAGGAAAACAGCTACAATTGACTGGGCCAGCACTGTGCACAGCGGTGTTTTGTCATCTGAGCGATGGTGAAGGTCGCTGAGCTTGAGGCTGACCTGCTTCTCATGCCATGGCCTTATGCGGTAGCTGAGCATTGTGGGTCACTTCACGCAACCATCAGCAACTCATCCCTTTATATATATGGATGGATGCGGCAGAATATACTTAGAATCCCGTTTTTTGGAGGAAAGAATTTATGGATCACGTAGATTCGTAAACTTCCCACACCAGGGGCAGTCACACGGCTCAGGTGGGCCGCTTGTATGTATGTTTGTATGTTGAATTTCTTTCGCACTGTACATCGCCACTTGTGCTAATCGGAAGTGCGGGGGAATGACAACAAACACAATAAGCAGTCCTTAAAGAAATTCGTTTTTGATATAGATTTTAAAGTGCATCGCTTCAGTGGCTTCCTGGAGCAGAGGTTCGTGGTTCGAGACTGGTGTCCACCCTGGTTAACACCGCGGGTCTATTAACCGTAAAAAAATACCACGCGCCATCGTATTCACAGTGGAGGTTAAATATCCTCCATTGGAAATGAGTAGGCCGTTGCGTGCCAGTGCCATTTGTGTAATACAAAACCCCCATAAATTACTTAATTAGAATTACACAGCAGCAGCAGTAGCAGCAAGCAACATTGCCATCTATTGTGAAAACGTGGCAGAAAACCCTCCAGAGGAGCACCAGACGGTCAGCGGCACACACACACACACGCACACACACACACAAGCACACGCACACACACGCACACACACACACACACGCACACACACGCACACACACACGCACACACACACACGCACACACACACACGCACACACATACACACACACACGCACACACACACACGCACACACGCGCACACACACACGCGCACACACACACACACTCGCACACACACATACACACACGCACACACACGCACACACACGCACAAGGGAGAAACCGCGGCGGCGCACCTGCGGAGGGACACGCGGCGGCTGGCAAAGCCCTGGCCACCTCGTCGGCCTCCGCCTCCTGGGTCGCCGCCTGCAGGCTGTGGCGCCGCTGCCAGATCGCCTCCTCGGTGTCCGGGCCTCGGCCGTCGGCCTCGCCGCGCTCCGGGACTCCGGCCGCGGTCGCCATCCCTCCGCACGCGCCGCAGCACGCTCGGCCGCTCGTGCCCTGGTCCCCACGCACAGCGAACGAGCGCGCGCGCGTCGAAGCCCTGCGTCACGGCCCGCGAGTGCGCACGCCGCGAGTGTGCGCTCGTGCACGCCACGGGGGAGACTGCATGCATGGTGCTGGGCGTCAAGAGGAGAGGTGGTACAGGAGGAACCACCCAGCCGGCCACAACCGCAACTACTCAGAAGTCGCATTTAGCCGGACCGCGTTGGCTGATCAAATTGTTTTCCTGAAATGTTTTCGAAATGTTATGGAATTATTTGTGAACTGCGTTCCTGAGAATGTGTAATGTATAATATAATTTACTAGACCACGTTGCATGTACAATGTGGAAAACGTTGCTGAAGTGTATGAACCCTTTCCCGTTCCGATGACGTACGTGTAAAGCTTCAAAACAAAACCGGAAGAAAAGCTGAAGTTACTTTATTGGCACCGAGGCTCCCAAAAGGCCACGCGGTGGAGGGCGTGTGGCACAATTTGCCGCCAGCTATCATAGAGTGCGGTCGTGTCACTACAGTTCTCTGCAATGAGTACAAAGTCATTTAAAAAAAAAAACGGTGCTATGCCTCTCTAAATAAAATTAATGCTCGCCACTTGCACGTTCCATGATTTAGAGGTGAACGAGACCCACCCTGCAACTTGCAGACATCTCGGAACGAGAAAGAGTTCAATGTACTTCTGGTAGTACACAAGTCGGGGTGGTAGAGGCTGGCTGGGAGGGGTGATAGGGGAGGAGTATAAATTTCGATCTAAAGCTTTCGTGACTGCAGGGATTCATCTTCTTGGTTCTTTCGGTAAAGACACGTAAAAAGGAAATAATAAAATAATAAAAATAAAACATCATAAAATAATTCTCACAACGTTTCGGCCACAACGCAAGCAGCCGTCCTCAGGTGAAGAACAGGTCTGTCGGAAAGACAGCGTCTGAATGACAGACCTGTTCTTCACCTGAGGACGGCTGCTGTCGGAAAGACAGCGTCTGAATGACAGACCTGTTCTTCACCTGAGGACGGCTGCTTGTGTTGTGGCCGAAACGTTGTGAGAATTATTTTATTATGTTGTATTTTTATTATTTTATTATTTCCCTTCTACGTGACTTTACCGAAAGAACCAAGAAGAGGGGAGGAGTAGTTGAGGAAATGGGAGAACCCTCAAACCAAACGATATAATTACCATACAGCACAGTACACAGCAAATACAAAGATTCCCAGTGCAGCCTTAACAGACCGTTTGGGCAAGTGCTGTTAGCGAGCACCTACGAAGGCTGGCACGGCGCACCAGGGGGTAGGTGGCCAGCACCATTCCTGGCTGCCTTTATATCCCGAGTGACGATGTTTACCCACCGCACCAGGTACTCATTGGAGGCTGAGTCGACCTAGGGTACCGGTTCAGATAATCGTCACTTGGTATTGACCGTGAGTGGGAATCGAACTCGGGTCACCGGGTTCATTGTGCAGCGCGGTAACCGTTACACCACCGCTCAGGCACACACACCCATACACTTCACATACTCATACAGCCTTACATATACCTACACATACGCAGACACAGAGCTTGTACGTAGCAATTACTACCTGCCTTCTGCCAAAGCCGCATACTCCTGCGAATATGAACAGGATCCAAGAGCCACAGCAGACGAGTCAAACGACAAGCAATGCAGGAACCTGGAGACCTGAAGTCACAACAAATACTTACAGCACTTTTGCAATGAGCACAAACACAAAGACAAACATCCCCCATAAATAGCCTAACAGAATGTTGGGGCAAGTGCTGTTAGCGAGCAGCACCCTATGATCAATCAACAAAATCAAACTTGATTTAATACAGCGCCCTTCACCAATTTAATTGTCAGAGTGCTTCAAATGTAAACATAAACATTATATCATTAAAATTTTAGATACACAAAATAGTAAAAAGTACACGCAGTTCCGAATATGTAAGAGAAAAGATAAAATAGTCTTTAGCCTGATTTAAAAAAAACGCTATACCTTCCAAATATCAGATGTTCGTTTTGTACTCAACTTGAACACAAAGTCGACCTGCACGCTGCACCATTAACACACTACATGCTGTGTCATGAACACCCTACATGCTGTGTCATGAACACCCTACATGCTGCACAATGAACACTCCGGTCAAACACCCTGCACAATGAACACCCTACACGCTTGCGCCATGAACACCCTACACACTGCACCATGAACACCCTACACACTGCACCATGAACACCCTACACACTGCACCATGAACACCCTAAACACTGCATCATGAACACCCTACACGCTGCACCATGAACACCCTACACACTGCACCATGAACACCCTACACACTGCACAATGAACACCCTACACACTGCACCATGAACATCCTACACACTGCACCATGAACACCCTACACACTGCACCATGAACACCCTACACACTGCACCATGAACACCCTACACACTGCATCATGAACACCCTACACACTGCACCATGAACACCCTACACACTGCATCATGAACACCCTACACACTGCACCATGAACACCATACACACTGTAACATGATCACCCCACACGCTGCACCATGAACACCCTACACACTGCACCATGAACACCCTACACACTGCATCATGAACACCCTACACGCTGCACCATGAACACCCTACACACTGTAACATGATCACCCCACACGCTGCACCATGAACACCCTACACACTGCACAATGAACACCCTACACACTGCACCATGAACACCCTACACCCTGCACCATGAACACCCTACACACTGCACCATGAACACCCTACACACTGGACCATGAACACCCTACACACTGGACCATGAACACCCTACACACTGTACCATGAAAACACCGGTCAAACACCCTGCACAATGAACACCCTACACACTGCACCATGAACACCCTACACACTACACCATGAACACCCTCCACGCTGCACCATGAACACCCTACACACTACACCATGAACACTCAACACAATACACCATGAACACCCTACACACTGCACCATGAACACCCTCCACGCTGCACCATGAACACCCTACACACTACACCATGAACACTCTACACACCACACCAGGAACACCCTACACACTGCACCATGAACACCCTACACGCTGCACCATGAACACTCTACACACTGCACCATGAACACCCTACACACTGCACCATGAACACCCTACACACTGCACCATGAACACCCTACACGCTGCACCATGAACACACTGCACGCTGCACCATGAACACACTGCACACTGCACCATGAACACCCTACACACTACACCATGAACACCCTACACACTGCACCATGAACATCCTACACACTGCACCATGAACACCCTACACGCTGCACCATGAACACCCTACACACTGCACCATGAACATCCTACACACTGCACCATGAACACCCTACACACTGCACCATGAACACCCTACACGCTGCACCATGAACACCCTACACACTGCAACATGAACATCCTACACACTGCACCATGAACACCCTACACACTACACCATGAACACCCTACACACTGCACCATGAACACCCTAAATGCTGCACCATGAACACCCTACACACTGCACCATGAACACCCTACACGCTGCACCATGAACACCCTACACGCTGCACCATGAACACCCTACACACTGCACCATGAACACCCTACACACTACACCATGAACACCCTACACACTGCACCATGAACACCCTACACACTGTACCATGAACACACTATACACTGCACCATGAACACTCTACACACTGTTCCATGAACACCCTATACACAGCACCATGAACACCCTACACACTGCACCATGAACGCCCTACACACTGCACCATGAACACCCTACACACTGCACCATGAACACCCTACACACTGCACCATGAACACCCTACACACTGCACCATGAACACCCTATACACAGCACCATGAACACCCTATACACTGCACCATGAACACCCTACACGCTGCACCATGAACACCCTACACACTGTACCATGAACACCCTACACACTGCACCATGAACACCCTACACACTGCACCATGAACACCCTACACACTGCACCATGAACACCCTACACACTGTACCATGAACACCCTATACACTGCACCATGAACACCCTATACACTGCACCATGAACACCCTACACGCTGCACCATGAACACCCTACACACTGTACCATGAACACCCTACACACTGCACCATGAACATCCTACACACTGCACCATGAACACCCTACACACTGCACCATGAACACCCTACACACTGCACCATGAACACCCTACACGCTGCACCATGAACACCCTACACACTGCACCATGAACATCCTACACACTGTACCATGAACACCCTACACACTGCACCATGAACACCCTACACACTGCACCATGAACACCCTACACACTGCATCACGAACACCCTACACGCTACACCATGAACACCCTACACACTGCACCATGAACACCCTACACGCTGCACCATGAACACCATGCACCATGAACACCCTACACACTGCACCATGAACACCCTACACACTGCACCATGAACACCCTACACACTGCATCACGAACACCCTACACACTGCACCATGAACACCCTACACACTGCACCATGAATACCCTACACGCTGCACCATGAACACCCTACACACTGCACCATGAACACCCTACACGCTACACCACGAACACCCTACACACTGCACCATGAACACCCTACACACTGCTCCATGAACACCCTACACACTGCACCATGAACACCCTACACACTGTACCATGAACACTCTACACACTGCACCATGAACACCCTACACACTGCACCATGAACACCCTACACGCTGCACCATGAACACACTGCACCATGAACACCCTACACACTACACCACGAACACCCTACACACTGCACCATGAACACCCTACACACTGCACCATGAACACCCTACACCCTGCACCATGAACACACTGCACCATGAACACCCTACATGCTGCACCACGAACACCCTACACACTGCACAATGAACACCCTACACGCTGCACCATGAACACCCTACACACTGCACAATGAACACCCTACACACTACACCATGAACACCCTACACACTACACCATGAACACCCTACACACTACACCACGAACACCCTACACGCTGCACCATGAACACCCTACACACTACACCATGAACACCCTACACACTGCACCACAAACACCCTACACGCTGCACCATGAACACCCTACACGCTACACCATGAACACCCTACACGCTGCACCATGAACACCCTACACACTGCACCATGAACACCCTACACACTACACCATGAACACCCTACACACTACACCATGAACACCCTACACACTGCACCATGAACACCCTACACACTGCACCATGAACACCCCCTACACGCTGCACCATGAACACCCTACACACTGCACCATGAACACCATGCACACTGCACCATGAACACCCTACACACTACACCCTGAACACCCTACACGCTGCACCATGAACACCCTACACACTGCACCATGAACACCCTACACACTACACCATGAACACCCTACACACTGCACTATGAACACCCCACACACCGCACCATGAACACTCGACTTGCTGCACCACGAACACCCCACAACACATAAGACCGGACTGAAAATCCTGACACTCGGACTACGAACCAACAACCCTCGGGGGGTACTGACGGTCGACCGGGCAGCACACGATGACTCCCGCCCACTACCCTGTCTCCGAAAGACCGGAGGACCTGGCGGAGTTGGGGGTCATGATACTGCAGCATTCCCAACTCACTTCACTTTGCTAGCCCTGGTGGTGAGTGCACGATCTACCATAAATAAGCACAATCGGTGGTGGTCTCTACGGTCATATAGAAAATGATAAACGAATGTCAAAAGTAATTAATTCGTGCACGATTGGTCCACTTACGTACCGTGAGCTTCATTGCAATGAAATGCAATCACAGGTTGACTAGCACCCCCATATGTGCCAGAATAACGTCTGTAATGTATTGTCTGTTTAAATTAAAATATGAAATAAATGTTATTTTACAGTTTTGTTCACCGTTTCCATGAGAAAAGTATGTTATTTTAACGATAGTATTTGATGTGTGGAGGAATTGATACATTTGAATTCCAGAATTATATTACAAGTGCCTAAAATTTTCATTTTTGACTTAAAACTTTCATCACTGCAGGAATTCATATTCGTGGTTCTTTCGGAAAAGTCACGTAGATAGAAAAAATGAAAAATAAATTAACAAACAAAAACACCGACTAAATAAAAATGGGAAAATGATGCTCTGAATATCATGTTTTTGAAACGAGTTTGTTATTTACGTGACTAAAGACTTGCAATGCACAGTACATTGCTGTTGCTACATTCACACTAAACGTCTTCGTTTGTTGCAATACAGACAAAAAATTAGGTTATATCATTAAGCAGTTCAGCTATTAAGTGAATTATTTTTCACCGAAAAGTATTTCCTCCTGCTAGTTAAAAAACCACAACGATAAAATATATCATAATTATAATAATCGTAAATTGGAAAAACACATTGACAAAGTACTTAAAATGCTTACCTACTGATCAATCAAGGACGAGTAATTATCAAAACATAAGAGCCTGGATAAAAAACCAAATAACCAACACGTGAACGTACAGCAGCCGCCACAGACGCCTTCCCCTTGGCTGCGCACGCCACCACGACCGGCCGCTCACGCTCCAAGCCCCCCGCCGCTCCCCGCGCGCCCGGCCCTACAGCGTCCTCCTCGGTGGCGGACGCCAAACCCGTGCAGGTGGTGTGCAGCATCATCATCATCATCACCACCATCCACACGGAGCGGAGCCGACAGCGACGCACGCGGTGCTGGCGACGCACGGCCCTTCTCTGAGTGCCGGCCAGCGGGAGGGGGAAGACGCCGACGACGCCGCCTCGTGTGCGCGCTCGCCGCGCTCGATCTGCGCGACGAGCGCCTTCCTGCCAACTTTTATTCCGCCTCGTGAGTGAGGGCGGTGGTGGGGGGTTTGGGGGAAAAAAAAATCTGCGAGCCCCAAGAGAACATTACGTCGGAATTGCATCTGCGAGCGCGCTTTGTTTATCCGCCGCACGCCGCCTTCTCCGCGACTTCCCATTTGAACGTAAACTCCGCTGATGTCGCTGCTGCACCTGCTGTCGCTTCCGCCTCGCTAGCTGCTGCACTGTCGACGTTCAACCTCCAAGGATCTGTGCCCATGTGGCTATGCACGTGGGCCGTAATCCCAACAGTTTCTTGCCCCCTTGGCTGCCAACCTCTGGGTGCCACTCCAAATGCCTGCCTCACACTTAACCGGGGCAGTGATGGCTATTCGCATGGCTGCCTGTAATCCAACATGGTGGAGGCGGTGAGGGTTAGTGGGTCACCGCACAATCGTTGTGGATCTCCCTTCCTGTGGGTGACAGGGAGCCATACCCTGGCTCTCCAGGAGAAGTAAAATGTGGACTACGTCTGTTTTACCTGTATGGGATACACTGTTGCCTCCTCCCATGTGTGGGTTTTCTCTGGATGCTCTGGTTAATGTCTTGCATACATACCTACACTCATTCATTTGGCTACTAACTACTCAATATATAGAGGATCGCAGAGCTCGGGGGGAGGATTTAGCGCCGGCTCACCACGCGGTTGACTTCGCCGCTTGCTTGTGGTTGCTCCTCGCGCCTCGGAGTCGTTCTCTCTCGACGAGGACGAGCGAACACTGTGGTGCGGTGTGTTACAATTTGACGTGACGATTGCTATAATAATGCATCATCTATTATCGCTTGAGCTCAAAAGTTCAACCGCTGCACGGCAGTGCACGTGACCAAAAAAGGCTCACAGTTCCACATCCCAGTGCTGAACCAAATAACCCGTTAATTACGCCGTTGGGATCGCCTATGGCAGCTACACCGCCTGCCTGCCGCAAAAACTTGGCAGCACCGTCCCGAAAAAGAATCTTGAGACTCAGTGAGGTTTACCTGGGTACACACATGCGATAATGCAAAAAATGTATAATAAATAATCATTTTGATTGATAAGGTGCCCTTAAAGAATGGATGTACCGAGCGCCAAGGTGTGTGCGCGTGTCTCACAGCTGTTCGCTTCGCTGCAGCGCCACAGACAGACACGCTTGTGGTTGCGCACGCGGCCTAATGTTTAGGAGGATTATATTTGAGCATTGAGTGTGCAGGGTAAACGATGAGCGGGACGGGCGTGGTGAGAGATGCAGTTGCATTGTTTGACGATGTGCTCAAATGTTGGGCGAGCTCTAATTGCGGGGAGTGTTCTCGCACGCGCGCTGCGTGTCACATTAAAATAGACCGTAAAGCCAAGGTACACAGCGAAGCTGTTTCTCTCACACTCGCACACACACGTGGCTTAATACGGATTTCTTTGGGGATGCGGGTGCGAGCAGAGATTACACCACGTTCTAACTTCACTGGGTGAATTTAATACGCCGGGGTTTGTATAGATGTATGTTGAACTCCTTTCGCAGCCAACCACGCTTACCGGAGGTGCTGGAAATTCAATGGGTTTATGAACTTCAACGCTCTTTGTAAAGGAAAGTACCCATTGAGTAATATGGTATTTGTATTTCTAAATTAAACTCTGCATACCATAGTGTAAAGCTGCTGCATACTAGGCAGGTTTTTACTCCAAACGTTCATCACCAACTTGACGCAGATCAACGGCTTAAAAATATCCAAGAGGACTGGCTCATGCACGTTTAACATCAATATTTCAAAGCATGAACCCGCTGCATTTAAGTGACACCACTCTCTTACATTAGCTCAGGATGTGATGCTTTCCACGTACCCTTCAAGCTTGCCAACGATTTCGTTGCAGTAAATTAAACTATTTCCATTTTACCAGGTAAGACCCACTGAGCTATAGAGCTTTCTTTCAGAAGTGGCCTGGCCACAAATGATAGCTCAACGAAGTGGCTCATCATGTGGAAATGTATAGCAGCCAAATACTCTACGCATGTGGAGGAAAAAAACGGACTCGGAAAGAAATCCACGCGACTTAGGGGAAAACATGCAAACTCCAAATATACAGCAGGCGTCAGGGTCGGGATCGAACCCACGACCTCCTGTATACCCAGCGAGGTAGTTAACATCTCACCACTGCGGCGCGCATCATCCTAGGCAAGCATGTGCGTACGTACGTACACGATAAGAGCAACTCGCGCGGGGCCGCTCTGAGGAGTGTGGAACTCGCCGCACGCCTCACCTGAGTCCTGCTCCCCTCGGCCGTCCCCTCTGTGGCCGCGTCAGCGGAGGCCTCGTCCTCATCCTGCGACGAGAAGGCGGTGCTCTCCGAGAGGCGGGCGCTGTCGAAGGACGACACGCACGTGGTGGTGCAGCTGTCCAGGGAGGAGACCCGCGTAGCAGAGCACGCCGGACACGGCGCATCGCCCCGGTTCCCGACTCCCTCCGGCGTCCGGCCTCCCGCCTCCACGTCCGACGCGGCCGCCTCCGCGAGGGGACTTCCCGCCCCACCCGCTTCGTGCTCCTCGGGGGCCTCCTCCTCTCGGGAGCCGCCCCCGTCCGAGACCACGCGGCCCGGGCTCGGTTCCGCTACGCTCTCGGTTCCCAACACGTTGCCGACGGCGACGTCCGGATCGGCCGTCCCGTCCAACGCCACCACGGCGGAGCCTCTCCGCTCCTCGGCGCCGTCTCCGCTCCCGAGCCTCTCCGCGGCGCTCCGCTCGGCTCCGGCGGGGCACTCTGGTCTCGCCTCGTCCCAATCCGGGCTTCGCTCGGGCCGCCGCACCCCAATAGGGCCCACTTCCTCGTCGTCGGCACCCGGCGCGGTCCTGTCGTCTTCCAACATTCGCTCCGCGCCGTCGGCCCCTTCCGATTCCGGGGACCCGTCGCGGACGCCGCCATTGCCGTCGTCCGGCCTGGCGCCATCTCCAACCGCGGCCGCGTGTTGGCCCCGGCGGTCATCGTCGCCGCCGCCGCTCTCGTCGTCGCCGTCGTCGCCGGCCGTGAGCCGCGTGGACGGCAGGCTGTAGAGCAGGCGGTGCAGCGCCACGTAGTGGGTGCGCGGGGTGGTCGGCTGGTGCGTCTCCAGCACCGAGGCCTCCACGCTCTCCAGCTCCGACACGACCAGCGACAAGGGCCGCATCTCCGCCGCGGGCCGAGCCTCCCCCAACGGGGAGAGCGACGAGCGGGCCCGCGCCCCCGCGTCCCCGGTCCGGTTCGACAGACCCTCGGGGAAGCCCGCCTCGCTCCTCACCAGATGGGGCACCCTCTGCTCGCCGGGGTGCGCACCGGGACTCTCGCAGTCCGAGTCGATGTAGAGGATCGTGTTCAGCCTGCTGTTTGTGGGGAAACTGCTGCTGAGGGCCACGGCGGGCGTCACGCGGTGGCCCTGGCGCTGAGCGACGGCCGCTGCCTGCCCCTCCACCAAGGAGTCCAGGTAGTCGTTGAGGGAGCCGTGTCTGTTGGCGGCCGCGGCGGCGGCCGACGCGGCGGCCGCGGCGGCCGCGTCCGCCTCCTCCGAGGCCCCTTCGCCGGCCCACGCAGCCACGCCGGCGTCCTCGGCGAACACGTCGTCGTGCGGGCGCGCTTCCTCCAGCCCCCTCTGCGTGGCGCCGTTAGCGTAGGACCTCTGGGTGGCTCCCAGGGTGCCGCCGCTCGTCTGGGTCTGCTCTTCGTCGTCCGAGGGGCTGGTCACGTCGCCGTTCATGGCTGACACGCCGATGTAGGCCCCCGCCGAGTCGGGGGATGCATCTGCACGGCACGGGGAATCGACTGAACAATTGAGCGGTTATTTTTTTTGGTTTGGTTTGTTTACATTAATTAGCAGGGGATATGGCCTCTTTTGGGTTTTGATGGGTTGGTGGAATTGATGGGCGGAGTTGTTGTTGTTGTTGTTCAAGAATAGCTCGATAACTAAAAGCGCCGCTGTCATTGGAGTGGAAGATTGAATACGTAACATGAAAACTTCTCTGTTAAGCGAGAAGTCACGACCAACGCCATCAACTCGGTGACCGGAAATCGGTCACCATTCTCCATAAACAGCAACAAGTTAAGCTGTAATTAAACCTCGTTGGTCGACCATGAAAATGCCATTTCATTTCACTGCCACCAAGTTTATCGAACTTTTTCAAGCATCCTGAACTTCTACAACAGACACATCGCAAGACAGACACAATCAATAACCATTAGCGCAGAAGAGGCTTACAACTCTATACCCTTTGCAGGATAATTACTTTTCTTGACTTACCGAGGAGCACATCTGATTTCCAAGCTACCCTGCTCCCAATGTGCACAACATTTAGATAGTGGTTTCAAATTATTCCTGCTTTGAAAGATTTACCATTGTAATATTATCACTGAACATTGTTTCGTGAAATTTATATTACAGTTAACTGAAATTATAAACGCATCTTCTTCGCTGCGGGTTTTGAGTATAGATGAATGTGCTTACTGGCTATGTGGGTTCGTAAACATTATGAGAGTCGCCGTGTTTTACTGTACTGCATTCATTTCATTTTACCAGGTAAGGCCCACCGAGCTATGTAGCTCTTTTTCAGAAGCGACCTGGCCACAAATGATAGTTCAACGAAGTGGGTTTATCACGTGGAAATTCAAAGCAGCCAAATACTCTAATCACATGTTTATAAATGTGGAGGGAAAGTCTGGAGGACCCAGAGAAAAATCCACGCGACCACGGGGATAACATGCAAACTCCAAACATGCAGCAGGCATCAGGGTTGGAATCGAACCCATGTCCTCCTTCATACCAGGCGAGATGTTAACTATCTCGCTTGGTATACATTTAGAAACACGCGTTTCGAGTATTTGGCTGCTGTAATCGTCCACATAAGGCCACTTCATCGGCGCGATCATTTGTGGCCAGGTTGCTTCTGAAAAAGATCTACATAGCTCAGTGGGCCTTACCTGGTAAAATGTTAAATAGTTGAGTAAAAATAGTGGTAAAGATGCGGCACCTGGGTGCATGGAGGAAGTGATCTCGAAGCGGAACTGCAGCTGGCCGCTCACGTGGTCGGTGGGCATCCTTCGCGTCAGATTGTAGCTCAGCACCTGATCACTGCAAAGACAAAGACCCCCGCCCCCCCCCCCCCCCCGTAGAGTTTAAAACTACTGTAGGGGCAAGTTTTGTTAGCGAGCACCTATGAAGGCCGGCATGGCACACGAGGAGGTGGGTGGCCAGCACCACGACCGACCTCCTTTGTCTCCCCAGTGGCGATGTTTACACACCGCACGAGGTACTCATTTGAGGCCGAGTCGACCTAGGGGATGCCCAGAACCGGTTCAGACAAAAAGAAGCCCAGCTGTTGATGGTCGACTTCATCTTCAGGGCTTTGTACAATGGGGGATTCTGGAACCGGAGCCCTGACAGTAACCGTGTTTCATCAGTGCTTGCCCAGACAACGTGTGCCAGTAACAACAGGCGCAAGCCAGTGACGAATTAATGTAAGCAGCGTGATAATCACGGGGTGTGTAACGTGTCAACATCACGCAAATGACAGAGGCGTCAAATTGTACGCATGATAATATAATCCGTTAGTGCTAATAGATACGGAAATGTTGCACAAAAATGTTTCCTACAGGCTGGGGCAGTAGTGCTCAACCAGGGTTCCTGGACCCCTGGGGTATGTGGCAATGTACGTGAGGTGATTTACCTGTCAAATGATATCATACACGAGAGTCATTGCCGAACAATCACGTATGAATGTGCCAATAAAAATGGACGACGATAACTTTTTAATCCAAATGGTAACCTAGAACGACGTAAAAGGCCTGTAGCTTCCAAGAATAATAAAATAATAATAATACTATAAATCGGCGAGTGTGAACAAGTTACGCCGCGCATGCAAAGTGTCCGTCGATTTTTTTTTATTCGCTTGCATTTTACTAGCTAGTTAGGATACCTCACAAAATGGACAAGTTGTTGGAAATTTACGTGAATTATTCATACATTTATTTCTCAGAAGCATGTTGGGTCAGGCAAGGGGGGGGTAAAAACTCGGTTGAAACGAAATTCAACAAGGGGTGTAACAGTAGCCAAAAATAGGTTGAGAACCACTGGGCTGGGGGTCAGACGATGAATGACCCGGATAAACTGTGCCGGCACAAGCGGGACGCGCAGTAAGGATGAGACGGAGACACCGCTGGCGAGACGTCAACGGGAGCGAGCGAATTGTGGGAGCGTCACAAGTCGGAGACGTCGTTCGATGAGGCAGAACAAGACGGTGGAAAGGAGGCCAAAAGGAATTGTTTCAAGAAGTGGTCAAGAATCAAAATCATGACACCTGAATCGTGACAATCCATCAAACTGTACAGAGGTCAATAACAAACATTAAAACGGGGTAAATGAACCTCATGGCGGGACCCTGGGGTCCCATAAGCCCCCGGCTCTCGCATAAACATCATATTATAATGTAAACAAAAACTTTGCTCTTTTTCACTTGAAGGATGGTGGCAAGTGTTGTCTTGTTAAACTATGCCTTTAAAACTAAAAACTACTTACCTGCAGTACCTCTATTTAAATACACTATCGAAAAAAAAATGTACACCCCTCTGTCAATCATCGTGCGTCTCAGTGTGGATTTGTGAACACGCTTTGTAAACAGTACATAAAATAGCACGCCTTTTTCAATGCGCTGTTCATATTGTAACAAGCGTTTGTACCAATGTTACTCTACAGAGTCGTGGGTGGCCGCTCCTCTTATCCGCATCGATACGAGCGGTATGTGGGGACTGTGGCTTAACCTATCTGCACAGATGCATACAGACAAGAGAAGTACTATCGAACAGGAGGAATTAACGGTGCAACGCATCTCATCTGTTAAATATCTGCAGGATTGTCATCGATTGATCCTGGCTGCAGACATTGGTAGGTCACAAATAATAATGAAGATAAGAGAGCAGTTTCACTGTATGATGCATACCGTTAGGACAAATAAAGGACTTAAGTCGTGTAGGCAGTTTGAGCAGCTTTGGATAAGACTTATGATCCTGCCCATACCCGAACATGGAGTGCATTCGCTTGTTCAGCTCTTGTGCGCTGCGCTTGGACGACATGACAACAGAATGATCCGTTCATTCGGGACCCCAGGGTCCCGCCATGAGTTTCAAATATACCTTGTGGAATGCAGCATTGAAACCCCAAACCCCAGCAAACAATTTGGTGTTACTATGCCATATTCCCCAAATAATAATAATCAGTTCAATTTATAAAGCGGCCTAAAACAATTGTTCTCAGGGCGCTCTGCAAGGCAAGGCAGAAATAGTTTAACATCAACCGAGGAAAGAGGAAGTGGGAAAGGCGGTTTGGAAATAACTCAAGAGAGAGAAAGCCATTTTAAACAGACGGGTTTTAGTGGAGTCGTGACCTCGAAAGGCAACGAGTTCCAGAGTTCAGGTGCTGCAGTTGCAAAGACGCCGTCATCACCCCAAGTGTGCAGCCTAGCCATGGGACAGTGAGCAATGCACAATCTGAGGATCTCAATGATCTTGATGGAATATTCGTGGCTGAAAGAGGTCCTGAATGTAGGGAGGAGCAAGTCCATTTAAGGCCTTGAATACCAGCAAGAGAATCCTAAAATCAATATGGATACGGACAGGGGGCCAGTGATGGGTCAGCACAGGTGTGATCCTTAAATGAATCGTTACATACACAAGCATGAGTCCTAACATATAAATGCTTTTCTAGGCTTGCTTAAGAGAAGAGTTAATAAATTTCAATAAGCTCTCTCTATTGTAGCAATGATTTTAAGACACTGAATATTTCTACCTCTCTGGCCTCTCTATGCGCCGTGAAGAATGGCCACTGTCCCAAACGTCACCTGTTATATACTTTCTCTTTTTAAGGCCGCACAATGTCATTGACAACTGCGTTGAGCTTCCTTGATGTTACTTGTGCTTTTGCACCACTGCCAACGCAGCAGTAGCAGCGCCGTCAACAAATAATTGAACAGTGAATAACCGACCACAAATGTCACCACTGCAACTGTGACCGGTCTCCTCGCGATTGAGAGCTTAGAACGAGGGAGGAGACGGCTGTCACTTTGTGGACACGTCGCCCCGTCTCGAGGCGCAAACTCCTGGAGAAAATTTATCTCACTTCAGTTGGCGGTCGACGTTCGAAGCGCACTGCGACCCTCGCAGGAATGGTGGTGCCGCCCCCCCCCTCCCCGTGACACGTGGATCAAACAAATCACTAGAGACGCCGGTGTATGGCAGCAAAAGCAGTTTCTATGAACGCTGTCACAAGAGGTCACACTTTTGGCACAACGGTCCTTTGCTGGCTGTGTGTGACGAATGACCGACGAGCGCTCGGCAGCAGCACGTGCGTTGCGCTGCGAGTACCCGATGGCGTGTCTCTCGAGCAGCCTCTGCACAGGGATGCCCAGTTTGCCGAGGAAGCGGCGGATGATGGGTCGGCTCTTGGCAAACTTGTCCTTCACCTCAATCTCCAGCATGTCGGTGGGGAGAGCCACGAAGCTGTAACCCTGCAGCGGGATGCGGACACGCAGAGAGACACGTGGGGAGGGGGGGGGGGCAGCATTACTCAAGCACCTCTGATTAGCACGGTTGGCTACGTACAGTGCAAAAGAAGTCGAATGTACATACATGCCCTTTACATGAGGAAAAGGTGCAAATATGAGCAAACGCGGATGCCGATTGGCAGCGGATACCGACTTTTTGGAAAGGAAACAAATTCCCACAATCCTCGATGGCAAAATTCTACCAAGGCCCGAACAATACAGGAGAATACATATTCTTGGTTCTTTCGGTAAAGTCACGTATAAGGGAAATAATAAAAATATAAAACAATAAAATTCTCACGACGTTTCGACTGCAACACAACCAGGAATATGAATCCCTGCAGTCACGAAAGCTTTAAATAAAGAAATACAGAAGTACAAACATTACAATTTAGATGGAGAGACTGCCATGTTAGCAGCCACATCTTAAGAGCCATCATTGTGCCAGCATCAGAATTGTAGAGCATTGTCAAAACCACGATAACCACCTCTTTCATGCAAAGACTAAGATCTCTCAGTTGGTCCTACACAGGCTGGAGAGACCGAATCGTATCGTGAACACAAAGGGTGGTAGGGTACATTCGAGGGGTGGCATGGTCAGCACCACGGTCGACAGCCTTCGTCTCGTCAGCGCTGATATTCACACAACAGCGATAACTCGGTTCACTCTGAGGCCACCCCACAGATACCCGGGCCAAGTTCATGTTCCAATTGCTACTGGTTTTATGCGTGAGCAGGAGTCTAACCCAGGTAGCCAGGGTCGTATCCACAGCTCCCTTTCGTATACGTACAATCACGCACACTGATTGTATATGGCTAACCAGCAGAATGCCTGTCTGAGCGATATGAAACTTAACGTATGGAACTTTAATGTGATTTTTGGGTTCGGATTTAACAAAGCGCACCACGAGTGGTAAAGCGGATGTTGCAGACTAAGGTCACAATGCAATTTACTCACGACTAAGTTGCGAGAAAATAATTACTCTACGTAACGAAAACACGAAAGCCAGCATCAAAAAACATATCTAACAAGTGTCACGGGAGTCTCATCTGGTAATAAAATACTAGTGATTGAATTTCATATTCTTTATATTTAAGAAATGTTTGAAAATTAGCAAATGAAAAATACATAAATAAACCAAGCAACAATGAAGCGATCGGAATATTTCTTTAAACTCATATGCAGCTATAATTTATATTTACCCCGTATCGCCAGGGCCCTCCGGCCTGGAATGGGAGAGGCCCACACGTTCACAGAATGCACAACGCAGCCATACGCAGGCGCGCCACATGGGATAGACAAACGCATGAGAGCGGATGACGACTTAGAGGTATAAGTACTCTGAGCGTATATACACAGCAGCGCATGCATATGGAAACATAATAATCATAATAAATCCTCGCCAGTGAAGTTTTAGCGAGCAGCAAACACCTACAGCTAGCTGCAGGAAGTGCTTTGACGTAACAGAGTTGTGGTGTCTGGGGTCAAGTCAGAAGTCAGCACGAGAGGACCCAAGATCACAGAACCTCCTTTTCATACAGACACAATAACCCCAAATAAGATGTGGCATACAAACACAAACCGTACATGTGCACAAGTGACAAGACACTGTCTTCATTCTGGCAGACAGAGTCTATACTTTGGCTCCCATCAATTCTGCAGACCAAGATTTGCCATGAAGCCTCGGTAATCCAGGCACAGCCGGGTCATGATGCCAACCGCGGAGAGCCAGTGCCCAGTCAGGACCACTCAAATCACATCTGAGCGTCATGAGTCTTGTCACTCGATCACAGCTTTAACAGTCAATCGGGCATGACACACACGTCTGTGTAGTAGCGTCTTGGCAGGATTTGGTGGGCTGCTGTGCAGGGTGTGGTGGTGTGGTAAGTCGGCCATCATTGCGGTGGTGTAGTGGCTCACTGTGCAGCAGTGTGGAGTTGTGGTGGGCTGGCCAGCATTGCGGTGGTACTGTGGTGGCGTGTTCGAACACTGCTAACATTTCCCGGCAATAGAACCTCACGTGAGCGCGGGCAAGTGGGGGGCTCTGCCGTGTGGGGGTTCCGCGCAATGTTGGCACACGGCGTCGCGGTGGCGTGTGGGCACAGGAAGGAGGGCGGGGGGGGCGGGGATGATGGGGGGGGGGGAGTGCGGTACCTCGCCCTGCCACGCGGGGTTGGTGGTGTTGGTGACGATGCCGGAGCGGCGCTCCTGGCCGTGGTGTGGCAGTGTGGGGAAGGTGCTGCGCTTGCCGGGGTGGATCGAGATCTTGAGGTATGGGTCCGGGTTAAAGAACATCCCTTTCTTGAGCGCCGTCGCACGCAGCTCTGTCGCAAGTGGTCAGCGCGCACGCAATCGGGCCGTGTGAGTAAAGACTATTCAAGTGCTTAAATGTGTTGGGCAATTCATCGCCGGCATTCAGCACCGTGCCACCCAGAGGATCCTACCGGAGAGGGAGAAGCTGATGAGCCGACGCGTGTGCTGGCCTGGCTCATCGTCCTCGCTCGTCCCATCCAGGCTGGCCTGCTCGGCACCACCGCACACACACCAAAGACAAAGATCACCCCCGTATGGCCTAAACAGGTCAGCACACATACCGCATACATGCCGCACACGCACACACACACACAACACACAAGCCGCACGTGTCCACCACCAGCTCAGCACACGGCTCACACGCACGTGCACGTATAGCCAGAGAGGCCTTGGTCTCAGAGGTCAAGCGTCGTCACTAACGTGACATTCTATTCCCAGATGGGCAGTCATTTGTCGACTTGCCTTGCGGTTAAGTTCGCATGCCGTGTTGGGGGGCTCAGGAAAGGGCCCGCACCTCCGATTAGTACGGTTGGCTACGTACGGTGCGTAAGAAGTTCAACGTAAGTACGTACATACAAGGGCGTGGTGCAAGCGGTAGAGGGGGCGCACCGGGCCGCGCCGCTCACCGTAGGGTTGGGATTGCGGACGGTGATGCACGGGGTGACCGCGCGCAGCGCCCCGCTCACTCCGTGGTAATACTTGAAGCAGATCTTGGTCTCCGCTGTGTATGAAAAACGAACGAACGAACGAGAGAGAGAGAGAGACCCGCGTCGTCAGTGTCTCGCGTCCCGAGGCGGCAGGGGGAACGCGGCGTGGTCGGCGCGCAAACGCGGCCCGCGCGGAACGAGGCAACCGGGTGCCATTCGGATTGACGGCCTTATGAATCCTATTCGCATTCGAATTACCACCTTCCGTTCGAAAGGCGACGTGTATCGTCGTCGCCATAGTTTATCGTTTACTCCTCGTCTAACGTGCACTTCACGCGGAGCTGCCGGAACGAAGGGGTATTTGACAAAATAACATGGGAATCGACATCAGAAGGTGATAATTGTTATTAACACCTGGATACGAACAAACACGCACGGAGGGCCTCCGTCCATAAGGAACAGTACAAGCCAAAGGCATGGTAAACAAGATAACACCCTCTACAGCGGGGGATGCGGGAGGGAGGCAGTCACCCCACCATTGGAGACCGAAAAATTGGTATTTTATTGATGTTCACCAGAGAAAGTACGTTTAATGTGTATATTTTTTTAAATAGATATGAATGTAGGCCCCAATACAAAATAAAGCATGAAACCTCAGGGACGCCGCCCTTGGAAATGTTATAGATCTGCCTCAGATCCTCTACAGCCACGAAGCCCCTTTTTAAGGAGGCCCTGCAACTTGTAAGAAGGCGTTTCTGCATAACAGCTCTCGGCACAATCATTCGAGTAAAGCAGTAGTGAAAGACTGCACTGATGTTCCCCTGACAATGTTTGAACTTGTTTCACATTATTTGGCACAGTGTTTGGCCAATTCGATGTTGAGGAAAGTTGGCAGTTGTGGAGAGAAACCAGAAAAGCCATTAAAAAAACTCACGCACATGAGCGGAAACACTCAAAGGTGTGCACAGACATGTTCACGAACCCACTTGCTGTACTGCACTATCCTGGCCCCACCTCATCACAGGCCATTTGGTTTGGGAGTTTTGCAAGTCTGCATCAAACCCCTTTGCCTCTCAAGAGCTGCGGTGCATGCTGAGATGTCTCTCTCGAACTCATCTTCCACTCCTCCTTCATTGTGTTTCATAAGCTGCACAGATTGTATTCAAACAAGAGGCTTTCGAGATGCATAAACTCGTGGGCATCAGTGAATATTTTCCTTTCCCCACTGGAGCGCAAGGAGGGGGAGCTTTGTACAGATTCCGCTGGTCAAGGCTGCCTCCCCCACCCCAAACAAGGAATGCCGCAGTGTGACGCTGACAACAGGCTTTGCTTCAGACGGAGATAACGCAGTGGGGGTGAAGCAGAGGGATGGGTCACTGTTAATTAGAACCACACTCGTAGCCTGCAAACCCACAATAACTGGTTTACGATTGATTTTTAGCCTCGGCCACGTAATGATGTGAGCAAATCTGTGTCAATTATTGATTCGTAATATTGGGTGCTAAAGCCCACGTGTTAAGTCCACATTTACTGGGTCTGTGTCACGGCCTACTGTCAAAGGTTGGATCAAAAATACACAACATTTGGCACAAACGCTGTGCAGAGGTCACACATCATTAAGTGATGAATGGCAGTTATCGTAAACACACACCATGCAATGTTCACCCTCACCCATGTATCAAAAGTAAAATTTTAATGTGCAATTTTATTGACGGACTGTGTATTTTCTTGGTGTAGTCTGGGACTGTTCTTGCTGTAGTTTTGCTGCCTTGACCAAGCGTAGGAATTGGTGTACTTATGCAATTTGAAATTATATACTTAATCTTTTTTACGCATTTATTTTTATTGATTTGTTTGTTGTTGTAACTTTCTGAACCACCCCGACAACTCTGAAAAAGAGCTGCATAGCTCATCGGATATCTCTAGGATTAATAAAGATTCTGATAATAAAGATTCTGGTTCTGATTAAACATGTAACAAAGCATACCTGTCAACCCATACAGTTTACCCGTATTCTTGTACAGGGAAATTGAGTTTTCAGGTCCATACGGCGTACAGCCGCTTAAATACGGGCAAAAAAAATCTACATGAGTTGGTGCATCCACATATCAAGCAAGCAGCAGCTTCAGCGTGCAAGATCACAGACTAGTAGCATCATTGACACCAATTATCAAAATAAATACATAAAACAGTTTTTGTCCAGTAACATAATTTGTTACTGCCTATTTGTTTGTGTTTTCCCCTTGTGATGGGACTTTGTAGGTTGAACGTTGAGATTTATAAGGGCAATGGGTGACCAATAAGGTCTGAATTGGTCAGTAATAAGGTAGGCAATGATTAGGGTATGGTAATGTTAATATTTGTACATTACAGAATGATGTTTCACTGATAAAGCCACTTTAAGAAAAACTCTAAAGAGAGGCCCGTGTTTTATTTTTAATGTGCATATGGGCTCAGAGCAGAATGAGATATCAGAAGGAGATGGTCAGCAGCGGGTCCCTACAATGGACGACGATGACCACGGAGAAGCTAGTTCTGGATGAGAACATTTTAAGGTTCTCAGAAGTAAATTTAAGGTCCTATTTCTCACAGGAAAAGTTGATATTAAACGAATAAATCAACATAAAAACGAATTCGGCATGAGAGTATCAACACCTACACAGCATTGTATGTCACGCGTTATCTATGCGAACAATACATATATTGCTAAATACATATTTATCTTCACCTCCATTCGCCTCACCATCATTGACCTGACCACCACTGATCTCCTTAACACGGCTTCGTCATCCCTCTTTGTTGGGGTCTCCTGCCCTCATGCCTCCTCAACACCACCGTCGCTGCCACTTCTTCCCTCGGCCTACCCCTTACTCAATGTTTCAGCCTCTGCACCCCATTAGGCCTTGCCTGCCTGCTCCACGCACTCCACTGCATCGGCCCCATCAGGCTCATCGGCACAGCGCCCGTCCCATGCGCTGCTGGCCTCATGAGTATTGCAGGATGCGCTGGGACCCTCACTGGGACTACACTGGGACCCTCATTGGGACAAATTCCTTCATGGTCTTGCCCCACAATATCATGCCAGGCTTGTATGTTTCTACGTGCCTTCTCGCCCTCTACGTTCACAATCTTGGCTGTCTCTCTCTCTCTTCCTCCTTCTCCTTGCGCTCAATCCACGCTGTCACTCTTTTTCTCTCTTCTCGCCCCCCTTCACTGGAACATATGGCTATCACTCATTCACCATTTATTCAATCCATTCATTAATATTTACTGTCATAAATTTAGCTTTCACTGAATTCACGCATCCCAGATTCGCCTATTGCTTTCTCTCATTTATTTTATTCACAATTTCATCTCCACAAGTACATTTCATATAAATAATTCTGTGTAAAGCACTTTAGATAAGGCGCAAAACCAAAGGGACCCTCACTCGGACTATGCTGGGATCCTCGTTGGGACTGCGCTGGGAATCGTTGAACCTGGGAATCGTTGACCCTGGGCCGCGCCGTGGCATCCTCTTCCCACAGTTTCTTCTCTCTCCCTTGTGACCCTGACCTCAACCACCCCCCCCCCACTGCCATCTTCCCCCTGAATGTTGCCCCTCACTTATGAAGAGCATCTTGATATGCCCAGAGCATTTTGATGCCAAAGAAATTCAAATGCATAACCGCAACGATGTGGGGGCTGCCCCATGCAAGGCGGAACAGCAGCCGTGGCGGTTGGGGCACTCACACTCGGTGAAGTACGGGCGTGGCTCGATGCGCCACACGATCTGGCCCTTCTGGGTGCCATTCACTCCGCGGTTCTTCGAGTCCCAGAAGTTGCCCGGAGACGTCTCGTCTGCAGTCACACAAACACAAAAAGACAAAGATGCCCTGTAAAGCCTCAACAGCCTGTAGGGGCAAGTGTTGTTAGCGAGTACCTATGAAGGCCGGAACGGCACACGAAGGGGTGGGTGGCCAGCACCACGCCTAACTGCCTTTGTCTCCCCAGTGGCGATGTTTACACACCGCACCAGGTACTCATTGGAGGCCGATATGACCTAGGGGAGGCCCAGGACCGGTTCAGATAATCGTCACTGGTGCTGGCCGTGAGCGGGAATCGAACCCGGATCGCCAGGTTCATAGCGCAGCGTGCTAACCGCTCCCCATTATATAGAGACACACACAGAGACAAGCCAAAACAGGTGGGCACAAGTGCACGCAGAGCTGACATCCTGAAAACAAATTGGCACGACTTTAAACAAAACACACAATGTACTTGGTATTGGCCAAACATCACAAATATTTTTTTAAATGTACCTGCAAATTATTAAAGTGCGATTACATTCCAGCAGGGACCTGCCCTGAAACACTACAGTCTTGAGACTCAGTGAGGCTTTCCTTAATTGGTGGCCAAATGTCCCCAATACGGGACGTTACGTGAACAAGAGTCCTCAGACTCCCGTGAGAGGGTGCTGGGCGAAGTGCATGGACGATCTGGAAGAGTTCAGTTGGCAACCAACAGGCTACGATAACCAATACACTTCGATGTACAGCAGAAGCCCTCTTCACGACGGTAATTGATTCCACATGTTAAAGGTTTAATTATTTCCGAGAGCATCGGAAGTTCCCCTTTTTCAACCAAAAAACACGCTTTGTAATATTTAAACAATGGATATTAGTACATAAAGATACTAACAACATTATAAACACATAATATTAAAATAAACATGGTTAATCAATGCATTAATTAATATTTACTGTACCTACAACACACTGGGCTCTATGGAGGCCCGTCGTTAAGTGATTAGTCGTTAACAGAGATGGTCGTTAAGAGGGGTTCTACTCTACACTACCATAACACTACACTAGTATACACTACACTATACACTACACTACTATATACTACACTATACATTACACATTGGACTCAATGGAGACCCATCGTTAAGTGATGAGTCGTTAACAGGGATGGTTAAGAGGGGTTCTACTCTACACTACTATACACTACATTGCACTATTATACTATATACTACACTATACAGTACACTACACATTGTGCTCTATGGAGGCCAGTCGTTAAGTGATGAGTCGTTAACAGGGATGGTTAAGAGGGGTTCTACTCTACACGACTATACATTACACTATACACTACATTACACTACTATACACTACACTATACACTACACATTGTGCTCTATGGAGGCCAGTCGTTAAGCGACGAGTCGTTAACACGGGTGGTCGTTGAGAGGGGTTCTACTCTAATTGTTTACCTCGTACTTTTGCACATGGGTTTCCTTTGAAACCAATAGACTTGAACCAGCGCAAGTTCAAATCCTGCTACTGAGAATCAGAATCCGGATTTAAAGTGGAGGAATCCGATGAAGCTCTATTTTTCACGGATGTCCAGTAGGGGCACGGAGTCAGAAGGTTACAACCTGGTAAAGTGCAACTCGGTCCATCAGCAGCACAGCGTCAGTAAACGGAGGTTTGGTTGTTGCATGAACGTGTTCCCATGCCGTAGGTTTGTGGAAATGATGACAAGTGGGTCAGGGTTGCTCAGTAACGTGAGTCCCATCCATTGCTCAAAACAGGTCGGGACATAACTTTGACCTTTTCACTTTCCTTCGGAAAATGAAATGGCCCCGGTTTCTGGGGAGAATGCTGTGAAGGCAATAAGCTGGCGATAAATACGTCAATGTCAAGGGTCCTTTCCAAACGTGATTTTCACAATCAATATGAAGTCATTTAAGGCTGCGAATGCGAGGACAATGAAAATAACTCGAGTGTCGTTGGAAGAGCGGAGGTTTGGAGATTTAAAATAAACACATTTCCGGTTAACGACCACGACTGACGTTGGTGTTTATAACAACAGCTACAACAACAACAAAAGCCAATAAAAATGGTTTCTGCAAAAATCCTCCGGGATGTTTTCTGAATGGACTGTGAACAACGCACTCACTGTGGACTTCCCAGCACATTCCCGCTGTGCCCTATAAAGCTCTCTGGATATGGGGAAAGAGCAATGATTTAGAACACACACAGCAGTGCCTGTACCCTGCAGCCAGCCCGTCCTGTGTTGTATAACCCTGCAATCTGAATGGCAAAAGTTCTGGATAAAACAGCAACAAAAACTAAAAACACTGTACAGATACATGATAACATCATCACAAGACAATCGTCACGGAGCAATCACAAAGATCAAACTGGCTCAGGACTTGCTCCGAACTCGGTACCTGTCACGAGCCCGTGCCGCGAACCCGTAGAGTATGTACGCAGGAGGTTTGTAACGATTCGCGGCCGGCCCCGCGGTTTGATCAATCGCCCACAAGCCGGGGATCGTAATTCAATTCAAGCATCGATTCCTTAATGCATCGCTCTGTCTCGTCTGCGCAGCCGTTCTCTTTGTGCGTTTCTCATTCGTTGCATTCATTATTCCAAAGGAAAACTGTGCACGTGTTAGCATCAGTGTAGATGAAAATTATCCGTTCTTACACACACACACACACGATTTGACGCAAGCACGGCGAGCATAAGAATATATTTTGTTCCATGAACAGAATAATCATCTCATGCTTCATACAGAGTGCAACTGATGTTACCCCGTATTATTATTCCGCTTGCTCACCCAGAAAAGCCTCACTGAACCTCAAAACTCTATTTTCAGGAGGGTCCTGCCAAGACTTTGCTGTAGGTGGCGATGTTGCTACTGTGTGTGGTCCCAGATCCCAATGGAGTAATTTGCCGGTAATGCTGTGGCATTGTGACGTTTGGCTGAAACGAGTTATACAGTGTAAGTATATATTTTAGCTATGGGAGGAAACCATGGGAATCTCATGCAGACCAGGGGGAGAACATACAAACACCACATAGAAAGGCACCTGAGTTGGGATTCAATCCCAGAGCTTCTTGTTGCGAGGTACGGGTGTTACCCCTGCAAAACGCTGCGCCCACAATGTCGTTAACAAATGCCTTTGGCTCCAGTATGAGCACAAGAAGCACAGTGTGTTGTTATTCTATAATCACACAACCCCCATTACATCTGTTCCGCAACGTCGCCTAAGGGACAACTGAATGATCTGCGTGTGTTTGCGTTGGGTGGATTGGTTGGGCACCCTTGCTCTAAGTAGTTAACGGCATTTTTATGACAAAGCTGCCCTGCGATAAACAGGACCGTATTGCGGTGTTGTATGTGTCATCATGAATAAGGCATTTTATTCAGGAATACCACTGCATCATCTGGCACATACTTCAACCCTTGAGCAGGAATTTTCTGAAGACAACGACTACGTTACATGACAGTCTTGTTATTTTTGCATTTTCAGAATCCGCAATTTACTTACGTCTGCACGTACCGAGTTGAAGAGCGGTGGGCACTGCGTCTCACACACCACGCGATCACAAAAACCTGGTGACCCGAGTGAAATGCCCGCCTACGGCGAACAACACCGGTGTGCGAGTCACAACTTGGACTGGTCCTGGACACCCCCCCCCCTTCACCAACCAAAACTGACCAGCGTGGTGAAGTATGGCCAAACAACCCCCCGTGATCGACACGGCAGACGGTAGTGGATTCACAAAGGGCTGTAAAAGTGGGGGTTTAATTGCAGTTACCATGACCGGGATGAGACCATCAGCTCGCTACATCCGAGAGCCCAGTTTAAAGACGGGCGGCTGATCAGATTTCAACACGTGGTCTCAGTGGTGCCAGCTCTGTGCTCTCATCTCTATTCATATTTTTAAAAGGTATTTATATTTAAAGGTAATTATATTTAAAGGTATTTATATTTTTCCGAGTACAGTAGATCTCCGATTATCCGCGCTCATAGCAGGGAGGACGGCCGCGGATAATTCAAAATCGTGAACAATCCAAAAAATATATATTTTCCGCCGATATTCTGGCAAAAAAAACACGAATACAAGTATAAATTGAAACTCACAAAATAAATGATTGGATAAATCACTCAAAATGAAGCAAAACTGACGATTTTCATTGTTAATCTTTTGATTTAGAACGAATATTAATGATCGAGCGATCGATTCGCGTGCACCTTAATAACACTTTCCTGCTTCAGCACAGAAGACTCCATCTACTAAGTGGATGATAGCAGAGCCACGCCAATCAACATCAATCAACCTCCCCCCACTGTTGTTAAGATATGCAACTACTGTACTGTAGAGGCGATCACGTGGATTTGTTTGGTTTAAGCACGTGACTTTTAATAAACATTTCCAAGAAGAACAATGTAAAACAGTTTTAAATTTATTAATTTGGGCTTGAATGAAAATCCATGCGTTATTAAAACATATCCAAAATCTCAGTAGCGCAGTTAATCCGCAAATCGTATAAACCGCACGTGGATAATCGAGAATCTACTGTATAGTGCGATTGTAATCACAATGTAAATTGGAAAGAGTCGGTCGGTCATCGCCTGAACAGAAGAGGAACGTCTTAAAACCCTAAACTTGAACAGGGGCAAGGATTCAGCAGCTCGGTTTAACGGGAACAGAGACAATAAAATAACAGAGAAGAAGCAACCTCCGACTGAGCGCCAGGTCCGTCGTTGGCTTTGACAGGAGGCGTTGCTCGCTCAAGTGGGAGTGCATGTGAAAGGAAAGTAGATTCAGATGAGAGGGGAGAGAGAGGCAGGGGCGGTTCCACAGAGGCTCTTGAAAACGGTGGGTGAGAGTCACCTGTGGATGACTCGAGACTGGACTCGGAGCTAGAGGAGGGATCCGAGGACTGGAGTGGTGACTCGTGTACAGGCACCGGTGATGAGCCAAGGAGAAACTTTGATCGACAAAAATTTTTAATCTGCGACTTCATTGCCTCCCCCCTCCCCCCACTATTTATTTGGTGATAATGCATTGAGCACAAATTACACAATAAACCTCATCATGTTCGCCAATAACACTTTGGCCTGAAAAGAAAAATTATATAATAGGCGACGTTTGAATGAACGCCATTGCCCAAAGCGTTGCCTATTATACACATTTACTTTTCAGGCCGAAGTGTTGTTGACGAACGTGTTGAGTTTTCCGAATAAGAGGAGTTATGTGCAGATGGCAATGCAATCCGTGCATTTATATGTCTTTGCAGTGACATAGAATGGGTCACTAGGGTGCTGGTTACTGGTAGAGAGCGGGATTATGGGTGTCGGGCAAGTGAAATGTGCCACTGGAGCGCGTCGCGCCGGTTGCTGGCAGAGGGTGGGAATCTGAGGACACAGCAGCCGGTCTGCCAGCAGGGCACGTGATAGGCCAGGATAAGGGATTTAGGGTAAAGGTGACAGAGGGGACACGTGGGGCAAAGCCCAGAACCTTCTGGTATGTTCCAGAAGGGGGCGTGGCCAAGGGCGGAGCCAGGCCACGCTGGGGAGGATAAAAGGGAGGTCCCGACGCTGGGTCGGGGCTGTGGAATTAAACTCGTCGTCTACGCAAGTCTTCGTCCCCGTCTTCACCTCCTCGGCGTTGTGGGTCAGGCAGCGTGCCGGCCGTCCTGACCCGTGTGTAGTTATCCCCTGTGCCTGTGGAAGTGTAGAATAAACGTGTGTGCCTCCTACTTACTACTAGTGTCTCTGAAGTGACTACTACATATTTATAAGGGGCGCTCGGAGGAGAAGTCGTTGAGACTCAGATTAAGAAGGTGTGTGTATATTTATTGGATGTGAGGTTCAAGCTTCATATCCATCCGCATACAATCACTTTTAACCAGGCACACATGGTTTGAAATGCCATTGTAATACTAACCTCGTTTTGCTGATTTCTTATGTTTAAAGTGAGTTGATCCCATAATAACTTTGCAAACCAACTTGCTCCGACAGGCAAAATGTTGCCTTATTCGTCAAAAAAAACTGAAATTGTCACTCCGAGCGCACTTTTCTGTAATCTTCATTCCGTTCCAATTTAATTGCCGCGTCACTTTTGACACCGCCTCCCCCGCACTCTGACATCAGCAGCGCGATGTCACTCGGGCGCGGGAAGCGAGCGGCGATTGGCAAGCGCTCTCAAAGTATATATTTTTTAAGTATTTATAATAAATATAATAACTACAAACTCGCAGTGTCACTCCGAGAACACTCTTCTACAATTTATGTTCAAAAAGTCCTCGATTAAAATGTCAAGAATGGGTTACTCTCTGTGCCATGACTTAACGTGAAGCAAATTGCTTCTTTTTCTTTTCAAATTTTACGGATGTGTAAATTGAGCGTAATTGTAGGGCCATGCCACCACTAGCGCACTCCTTGTTCCAGTGGCTTGCGGTTTGCATTCAGCAGGCCACCCTAGTCATTACTATAAGTGTATTAACTGTAATGTACTATGCAATGTCTGCGTTTATATTTACTCCTGACGTCAATCTCAAAAGAGCAGGCCATCGTGTGCCGGCGTTATGCTCCATGAACCACAGATGACTCAACTGGGATTACAGAGCAGCAACATCGCCCCCTACTGCAAAACTATTGCAAACCGTGTCCGTGAAGCATGTATGTATGTATGTTGAACTTCTTTCACACCGTACGTAGCTGGCCGTGCTAATCGGAGGTGCGGGGTGCGGGGGAAGGACAACAAAGCATAGCGTCTTCTGCGTGATAGCGTCTCACTGGTAAGATTGCAACTGGTAAGATGGACCCGTTGTAAGAGTTAATGCGAGGGGCGCCACATCGCAGGGTTCACCGATGCTGTAGAGGCCGATCCAGTCGGTGGCGTCCACCTCCTCCTTGATGTCCCACGAGATGACGAGGGGCCTGGCCTGCCCCACCGAGTAGTCGCAGCTGCTCGCCGTGAGGCTGGAGCGTGAGTCGGAGCTCAGCAGGTCGGTGTCGCTGTTGGCACGGACCACGCCGCCGGAGCCCGGCTCGCCCAGGCCCGGGTGCAGCTCCCCCGGCGACAGGGGCCCACCCCCGGCCAACGAGACGCCCGCACGGCCACCCTCGGGGGACAGGCCCCGCGGGCCATCCGACACGAGGCCCGCAGCACTGCCACCTCCTGCGCAGAGTTCGGCAGTACCCGCATGGCACAGCAGCAGCAATAACAATTATACAGTGGAACCTTTGTGCCACTGCTCGACCCAAGCTGTCACCATTTGGCATTCTCTGGTCTAACACGGGTGGGACAAATCCATAAAGGAGGCTGTCTCTGGTGTAGGCCAATTAGTTTCAAGGACAATGCATACATCATTAAAGTATCTATGTTTGCTTGAATTACCACAATCGTGTGTGGTTAATGCAGACGTGATGCCATGTGATGGGTATCTATTTGGTGTCTGAACATTTTAACGCCTGCATTCTTGCCAGAAAGGGTATAAATAACATTTACATATTTAACCAGCAAAGCCACACTGAATTAAAGACTCTTTTTTTAAGAAGTGTCCTGCATTGGGATATTTGTCCAACACCAATGACATTGTATGGGGGCTTTTTAGCAATGGGAAAAAAATTGTAGTACGTGGAAAAAAATCCCACGCAGAACGGGAGGAGAGAATATACACACTCCATGGAAAAAGGTGCTTGAGTCAAGAATCAAACCCAGGACCTTGCTCATGTGAGGCGCAAGTGTTACCACTGCGCCTTCAAACGAGTACACATTAGGAGGCATAGTGACTCGGGGAGCTAATGATGTGTCTAATGCCTCTTAAATGGGGGGGGGGATTGAATTACAATGATAGCTGATTCTCAATTAATGAGGTGCAATCATGCCCTGATGCACGGGAGGACTGCAAGCGCTGAACAAAAACGTCGACGTAAACAATCTGGAAAACATGGAACAAAGGAAATCTCAGTGACAGTCTCAAGTCACGAAGCCAGACATCAGCAAGCAGACTGCTCCCAACTTGGGATGAGGATTGGCTGAATGAATCGATATCTCATTCTCCATTATCCACGCCACAGCGGCAATGCGAGCGAGCGGCGGTCGCTCTTGGTTGAAGGCGATGTACCTTAACAGAGCAGCAGGTTATAGTCATATTCAATAGCTGCCTGTCAAGCAACAACAACTGCTGCCCGGTCATGACAAAAGAACGTCGTCTCCCTGCACGCGCAAGGAGACGAAGTTTCCCGTTTCATCGTCACTCTTGAATGACGCAGCTCGCGTCAGCAGGCAATGCAACGCCTCGGCTTGAGGCTGGCGGAATGTGACGTGACTAAACAAAGTTGCAAAGCGTCGCCTCAGGACTGGGACAACAAGAGTCAAGTTCAATTACGTGACCTTTCTTGACCTTGCCTGTTGAGCCCTCTCATCTCCTTGCTTAAGGGATAACTGGGCAGACGTGTAGTGAATGTAGATTTACAGTGGTGCATTCTCTTTGTGCGTTACTTAGTTGTGTAAACCACTAGCTGTACTACCCGGCTTCGCCCGGGACTTGGATCCACCACGCCCAGCCGCCTTTGTCTCCCCAGTGGCGATGTTCACACACCACACCAGTTACTCGTTTGAGGCTGAGTCGACCTAGGGGAGGCCTACGACCAGTTAAAATAATCGTCACTGGTGGTGGCCGTGAGCGGGAATCGAACTCGGGTCGCCGGGTTCGTAGCGCGGCGTGCTAACCACGACACTACAATGCGTTACGCTTCCACATGCGCGGGTCACGTGACAGATTTGACATCACAGCTCACTTGCCGTGCAAAAAAATAAATACGTTATTGAGCTCCCCCCCCCCCCCCCCCAAAAGTGTATTTTTATACTTTTTGCATGTTGTACAGTCTGGAAAGTACCCACATGGCAAATTTCCAGTTTGTTGCATGTCGGGAAGTACGCTAAACATTTTGAACAGACACACATATTCACAACTTTGCCTTTAATATATATGGAGATTATCATGCTTTGGACAGATCACGTGAGGCGAGCATGGAGAGGTCTGTACGTGTGCACGTTGTCACCGGTTCTCTACAGCGGACGGTGTTGCCTGTAAAAATAAAATGTGTCGTTAAACCCGCCACCACCCGAGAGAGCCAATTAGTAAGGTTTGTCACGGAAAAATAAAACATGCCAATTATTTACTAGTCAAGCACACGGATGCGTTGGAGAGTAAACGTACAACATTTCCAATTTGAGTGCGACATTTCGCCGATAATTCCAACGAGCCTCATCAGGCCTCCGTGTTAAACCGTTGTTCCCCTTTCTACCCGGCGTTCCTCCACAACCACTTCCGTGCCCAACTTAAAAGCAACTGCAACCCAAACAAAATTAACAAACAGCTCTTCTCTTGAGATGCGAACCTTGGCTGTGTGTCCCCGCCTGTCTACGAGTCTGTAGCTTTGTTGATGAGGAAAAAAAGGACTTTAAAGTTACTATCTGACATTCCATTATAGTTCTTTATTGACATCACTGCCATACACTTTAAAACATCAATAGAGTCGAGTCACTGCAGCACTATAGGGCCGAGCTTAACCATAACTTTCTTTTTTTTCCTCTCGAACAAGGCTTTATTATTATATCAGAGACAAAGATTTCCCGTATAGCCTTAACAGACTGTTGAGGCAAGTGCTGTTAGCGAGTCCCTATGAAAGCCGGGACAGCACACGAGGGGATCGGTGGCCGACACCACGTCCGGCCCGCTGTCTCGCCAGTGGCGATGTTTGCACACCGCACGAGGTACTTATTTGAGGTTGAGTCGACCTAGGGGAGGCCCAGGACCAGTTCAGATAAAAGCTTTGTTTTAAGGTTGTTTCTCACTTGCATTCAGGCCTCAATACAAGGGCCAATTTTAAATCTGCGTGTGGTTAATTATAAAGGTGTGGATGCTGTTGAGTGGCTGAATAAACCACCAAAGTTAATCTGCACAACTGGAAATATAGTGTGGCGTGGATTGTGTGCGAAGGTAATTTAAATTGAAACTAAACTTTTTTTTAATTTACCAGATAAGGCGCACAAAGCTCCGTGGCCCTTTTTCAGAAGCGACCTGGCTACAAATGATAGCTCAACGAAGTGGCTTATCGTGTGGAAATTATAGCAGCCAAATACCCTAAACGCGTGTTTCTAAATGTGGAGAGAAAAGCCAGAGGACCCGGAGAAAAATCCACATGACCACGTGGAGAACGTGCAAAATTATAGAGCCATCATGGTCGGGATTAAACCCATGACCTGCTTTATACCAGGTGAGGTAGTTAACATTTCGCCAACGTGGGAGCGGTGGTGGCATCATGGTCCAAATGTTCCCATTTATACAAAAAAAACCCACAATTTACTCACCTGGAATTGCACAGAATCTCTATCAGAATGTTTATGTACGAAATGATTATGAATTAATGTGAAGCTTTATTCAAAGATGTGGTATGAATTTGACTAAATTATTCACAAAGAATCAATCAGGCTGATATCACATGAGAATAGGGGCAGCAGGTTAAGTTTATAGCCCACAATTAGACAATCCTTTTCCTCACAAGCTGTCCAAATACAGCATTACAGAACATTGCACTGCGAACAATGTGACTCCACACGTAGTCTATAAGATGTACGGTTGTAAGTTAGTTTCCAGTGCAATGCACGCCGTTAAATCACAATTGAGAACTGTCCAGCAAGTAAAACAGTGCACATACCGTGATGTCTGTTATCGTGGAAGCAATTTTGGCTGTGCCACAACAAACGGAACAGGTGATTATTTGTCTCGGAGGCAATTCTAGTTCACAGATTCGGCTGCCGCTATCAATGTGGATTGGCTGCAGAACAGACCTCTGATGAGTAACGCACACAGCGGAGTTCCCTCACTTAGGGGATGGAAATTTCCAATCGTTCCAACTGGCTGCGATGTGCAGTGCTTGCTGTTTCCTGAGAGCTGAATAGAAACTACAAATGGATGGACATGCGGACTGATGGAAACACTGCTGCACCGCATTCTCCTGGCAAGCTAAGGTATGGCACATTGACGCCCACCAACCCCCTCGCCTCACGGTGTTGGATTAGAGGCGTGTGCGCCACCACCCCATGGACTCCCGTGGCTAGCAGAGACTGCTCTTCCTCGGGACATTGACCCACCATTGTATAGACCGGGAACCAAGGGAGTGGCGTTGGCCTCTCTTAAAGACCCCGGGGGGGGGGCGGGGGGGTCTTTAGGAGGCCATGCCATTGCTCCCCCGTATCACTGGAGGAGATGGGGAATTGTGAGCCTCCGTATCAATATTCCAAATCAAATCTCATGATAATAAATTATCATAAAAAAAACCATCATGATGAGCATGTAACATAAAACAGTATAGCCTTGTAAATATGGCTTAAACAACTGAAGTTTACTCCTCATAGCTGTCCATACGAATGTAATTTAATTATATAAGACCACTCTACCCACACCATCAGGAGCCTGTTATTAAAATAAACACAAGGGGCTCTAGTCACGCTCAGCTGACACGAACAACAGACCGTGCACATTCCCCATGTCCCCCCCCCGCACATCTCTTACATGAGACTGTTACGCCATTCAGGGTGGCGTTTCAATGTTTGCGTTTGATCGTTTTGAGAGCAGTTTATTACGAGCAGGCACATCGTCTCCGTGACACGCGTGGCAACGCTGTGTGGACGCAACTTGCCAGTGCGGACAGCCCATGAAAAGCTAAGCAGGTACCCCAATTCAGCAGGTGATTTGTTTTCACTTTCAATCATCTAACTGTGTAGGTCCAAAGATAAAATGAGCAAGTGTCCATTCTACATCATCCACAGAAAGCATTCATATGGTTAAAAGTGTGAATCCAAAATAAATTATAACCTATTTAAACATCTTTAATACGCCAATGAATCGGCGAGTAAAATATTATGGATCCAGTACATTATCTCCAACCATGCGTAAAAATGAAATGGAACTATTTCAAATGTATTGGAAGCAGTTTCTGTGCCATGCATCCCTAGTTTTTACATCATTTATATTTGTGGCTGCCAATCAGTGATGCGATGCATTCGTAACATCACAAGGCCAGGTAATGTAGGCGCACACACACGCAAGGGAGCGCGTGTGTGCGCGCGTCTGTGAGCGTGCGTTCGTCTGCCAGCCATCTCAGTCAACCCATGGGACCTGGGGTCTGTCCCGTGACCTCCTGCCAGCAGCGAGCCTTCAACACTTCACGTGGCCTCAAAGCGCACCTAGCCTGGCACAAGCGCCGTGGTGATGTCACAGCCGCTCAGTGGCGAACGGCGGATGTTGTCGCTGTTTTTGTTGTTGTGCGTCCGTGTGTGCATTACAGATGGCGCCCGCCAATGTGTCGCGCGTTAATTACCGGAAAGGCCACGCAGGCTCTCGGGGTTGAGGCTGTACCGGGCCTGCGAGTCGCACCGCCGGCGCCCGGCACACGACGGGTCCCTCGCCGACACGGCCATGTCGGGGGCTCTAGTCCGTGACAGGTTCTAATAAAAGAGAGAGCGCAGCGATGCCGCCGCCGTTAGCACGCTCAGACACGGCCGCCGACCGCAATGTTGCGCGTTGCGTACGGCCAACAAGGGGCGACGTTTCACACGCGTTTGAAGAGGAGGGCGAGCGTCGCTAGCGAGCGCCAGCCGAGGTCGGTGTGACTCACGAGGGGTGGCGTTGTCGGTCACGCGAGGGGTGGCGTTATCATCTCCCCAGCGCCATTGCTGACAACCCAGAACAGTGAAACACCTCTTATCCGCTCGTTAATACCCGGCCCCCCGACTCCATCTGCACGGACTTCACATATTTAAGCCAGAGCCCGGTGCCATGCAGTTCACAAACTTCTATTAATAATGATGAGTTTGTTGTCTTTCCCCCGCACCTCCGATGAGCACGTTTGACAATGTATGGTGCGGAAGAAGTTCTACACACATAACCTTTGCATTCATATGGCATGCAAATGACTCAACAACTCAAAGTGCCTTACATTACATCATTTCAAACATTTGAAGGTCGGCCCCCACCCCCCCCAGTGGTAGCTGTCCCTGTGCAGCACAAAGTAACGCATCACCTGGCCCGCGAGCAGCCATCAGTATACCAGTAGGGGGCGATGATGGCAGCTTTGTCATCCCAATTGAGAAATTTGCGGTGTGATTTTTCGAACGTAGCAAATTTGGGGCCATGATGCCGGTACAAAATGTCCTACTATTTTTGAATGGCGTCACGGGATCTTTAACATCTCCTGTGAAGCGAACGGAGCGTGGTATTTTATGGTAAATAAACACGCAGTGTTAACCAGGGCGGCCCTACAGAATCGAACCCTCAAACCTCTGCAACAAGCGGCGAACGCGCTTCCGCCAGTTGACGGCGCAATCCAATTTTGGCAAAGCTACTTCCTGCTAATGCTTGACTTTAAAAAATATATCCACACAAATCTGTTGATTGAATATTCACGTTGCTGTTCGGAAGTCTTAACCTCGAGGGCCACAGGTTTTGGTGATAATTTTTTGAGGCACTTTAAGAGCCAGTGCACTCACCGTCTCGAAAAATGATTGCTTTTGTATATTGTGATGCGTGTGCGGCATTCACGTGTAGAGATTCAATCACAACACCGAAAATAGTCGCCCGACGTTATGGACACGGCGTGCATGACACGGATAGTCAGGAAGTGGTACTGGACGGGTCGGTAAGGGTATTTGTTAGAGGCAGCGAATTTAAATGATTGTGGAGGAGAAATACAACATGGAAAAAGAGTGGGAAATGGAGGGTGATTGACAGGGTGGACCATTGGAATCTATTAGGAAAAGTGGAAGGTGATTGGCTGGAGGGAAAGGAGGTCAAGAAACCTTTGGGAAAGGGGCTTGAGGGATGTATAGAGAGGAAGCGTGGGCATTCGTGACGCTTGGAGTCAAGGGAATCCTTGAAGACCGTGGCTCACGCTGGAAGAAATAACGACTCCTATTATTGAAAACTACCGTATCAGGTGTCACTACACACGAAAATAGAAGTCAATAGAGCAAGTGGAGGTTAGATTCATTAATGCCGTTTCATTTTCTTCACAATTAAACTCAAGAGCCGAGGGGATAAACAGCAGCAGGTTTTCAGCTGCCACACTGGCACCCGCTTCACTTAACGGGCACCCGTAGGGAGACGCGCACACAGACAGGGCCATCGTCGAATTTAAACCAGCAGCTATCAGCCCGTGGGCCCCCCCCCCCTTCATGGGGGCGGTGCGGGCTGTGGCATGGTCACCGTGCAGGAGAAGTTTAAAACACGTGCGAGGAATGTCAGTGCCATGTCGTGGCGACAATATGCACTAATGCTAACACAACACACACCGATGCTAACAAAAAATACACCAATAAAAACACACGTATACTAACACAACACACTCCAATACTAACACAAAACACACCGGTTCTAACACAAACACACTGATACTAACACATAACACAACCGATACATAATGTGCAACAAATGCCTTGACAAACGCAAATGAATCGGTCAATAAATCAGAATAGACCCAACACATTATTTCAAACCATTGATAAAGATGCTATTAAAATATTTTAAATGTAGTATTGGAAGCAGTTTCTGTGCTACACATCCCTAGTTTTTCCATCATTTCGATTTGTGGCTGCCAATCAGTGATGCGATGCGCTCATGACATTACAAGCCCAGGTAATGTAGGCGCCCGCACACGCACACACACACGGGGAGCGTGTGTGTGTGGGGAGCGGTAGTGTAGAGGTAGTGTAGCGGTTCGCGTGCTGCACTATACACATGACGAACCGAGTTTGATTCCCACTTACGGCCAACACCAGTGACAATTATCTGAACAGTCCTGGGCCGCCCCTAGGTCTACTCAGCCTCAAATAAGTACCTGGTGCGGTGTGTAAACATCACCACCGGGGAGACAAAGGCAGCCGGGCGTGGTCTTGGCCACCCACCCCTCGTGTGCCGTGCCAGCCTTCATAGGTGCTCGCTAACAGCACTTGCCCCAACAGTCTGTTCAGGCTATACGAGGGATCGTTGTCTTTGTTTCGTGAGCTTGTGTTCATCTGCCGGTCGTGCACAGGGACCAGTAGCAAAAAAGCTCGAACACAAAAGATAATTACAATTAGCTGGCAAGAGGCCCTGCGAGTTGGCTGTAAACCCCACCGATCATGCGTGCGACTGTGTCATCGATTGGCTCAATGCTCTATCCGAGCGCAGTGGGGTTGTACGCAGTGGGAAGGCCCGTCACTCGATGTCTTCATGCCGTGCATCGAACAGTGCAACCTTTACGTTGATTACTCGGCGAGCTTAACCCGGGAAAGTCTCACCGAGTCTCAAGACTCTTTTCACAAGGGTCCCGACACTTTTGGGAATATGGCGCCATGTTACTGCTGTGTGTAATAATATCATGTGGGACACTGGCAGGCAATTTCTCAGCATTGGGATATTTGGCCAATACAAGTTGCATTGTTATATATGTTTAAATCTATGGGAGAAAAACCGGAGAATCCGGAGAAAACCTGTGCAGAAAAAGGTGTAGAATAGTAAAAAACCACGCAGAAATGTGTTCCAATTGGGAGTCGAACCCAGGCCCTTTTGTTATGAGGCACAAGTATTACCACTGTGCCACCGTGCTGCCCAAGCAACATGTATCAGCAACGCGCTTAAAGTAACCAACAAATAGGTGGCATCCTACACCCAGGCAGGAAACTTGTCCTTAGCACGGTTGGCTACGTACGGTGCGAAAGAAATTTTACATACGTACATAAAAAAACATCGACCGCAAGGTTGCAACATTCACATTTGTCTAAGAGAACTAAACATAAAATGGTGAATAGTAGTGAAAATAATCATATATAAACTAAACTAACACAAGAGCTAAGAAGACATGGCAGCGTGGCGCTGAGGCTCACGCTACAATACATATGTAAGCCTCCAGAGCTTTGTGCATGACAGACCCTTAAAGTGATGGACCTGTATTGGCATTCCTTCATCATCCCCGCAGTTACGTGGCTGAGGGTGCTTTCACTCTGGTGCGAGATACCTAAAGCACAATTGGCGTCTCTGTACGTCGGTTCAACGGCGAGCACGCGGAGAGAACGAAGCAATTTAGACGCGTTGAGATGCCAACAAGCGGCAGGTGACTGGATGGATCAGGTTGACGGTCTCGTGTCAGTGCGACTGAAACGGCACTTCTAGGATCCTGTGATGTGAATCTGGGAAGCCCCCTGTGATCACGCTGGGTTTCAAAGTGCAGAACTCTCGTCCACAAGCCTATGAATTGCAACTCCTATGACCTGCAGGAGCTGCAGTGTCCGCGAAAACTCCAATTACCCCGCAGCCCTAAATATTCCTATCTGCGACTTCTCCCAAAAGTCAGCGTTGAACGGCTTCAAATTGCCCGCGATTTTTCAAGGATAACGTGTGGTTGCGCGGAAATACTTCCAATTACCCACGATTATCCACAAATATATTGCTCGCAAATACGTGGGCTAAATTGGGAGATAACATTGCAGATATCAGGATCCATGACGGTTCCCCGTGTCACCGTTTCTCCTGTACTGTACAGAGATGTGATGTCCTCAGCAAGGTTAAAAAAAAAATCCTATTCAGTTTGGGATTTCCCTTTAATTTGGACCATTCCAGAGTGAGAATAAGAGCGCTTTGGCTTGATTTCCACACAACGAGCACTCCCTGCAGGGCACGTAACAGGGGTGGCCCCTATTGTGATTCAGACCTGTTTCTGTGACACGGGGTGATGCACAGACCAAACAATGCGAGAGAGTTCCAAACGGGAAGTTCTTCAGCTCTTGACAAGATTCAGATATCACAATTGGAATCATCACAATCAGCCAGGATACTATCCTTCCTTAGCCGGCACCACCGTCTCTCACGATCCCACGAAGCAAACAATCCAAACAGCTTCTACACATAGACCGTTCTCATTGCTCCATCTCCACTGTGGACGTCCTCTCGGACACGTTCCATTTCTTGGCAATGGGAAACAAAAATGGTGAATAAATAAATAATGAGACCAAGATGATAAAACCCCTTGGGATATCAATGTGCAGCCGTGATGATGCTGCGTACCTTGAAATAGGATCCGGTTTTGTAATCGTGTACAGTCCTCAGACCGGAATTGGGTGTGTCAAGTCAAACCGATCAATGGACTTAATGCAGCAACCCCCGGCAGTGAACTAGCACATTCCGTTCTGGGCAATATTATGCAGAGAGAGAAAAAAAATTACTCTGGAATTTTTAAAAATGAAGAATTTATTTAAATTGTATATAAAAATAACCCATGCGCTTCATTTTAACACGTGACATTCCAGTGATGGTCATTTAATCGTGAACAATGGAATTGCACGGAATGTTATTCACTCAAGTCAAAGACAGTTTTGGGGGTAAAATTAAAGCTTTGGGTTGTGGTTCACAGGCACTCCATTTGCAAATCATGTCACCGTTCTCTCACGGTTCATCAATTCAAATGGATCCCTACGGTAATGATGCATGCGTAGACTTGTACTTGCATGAAGTGATTACTTACAAATTATGCAAGATACAGTACGGTATACGGAACCATTTCCTTGCAGCCGATTGGACATATTAAGACTGCACAAACAAGAAACAGTCCGAAGCGAAAAGGTAAAAAAAAAGGAGAGAAAGCATCGATTCTCGACGACAAACTGCGACAAATCGTCAATTTGGCAGGTGGAGTGATGAGATTCCTGCCCAGTGTTTGACATCGTTTCACGTGACGCCGCTCTAGCACCCCTCACCATTCATGCGCCACCCTCCGCCGCACCCCCCACAACAATTTTGAATAAAGTAAAGATTCGTGTCTTCGATTCTGTCTCGTTTTGTTCCGTCTCTTCAGTCCATTAGCCTAACAAATTAAACAAATTATTTGGTCACGATGCCGTTGGCAGCGGTACTCAAGCACAAATAACACTAAACTAAACCCAATAAATATGATTCGTGGCATTTGGGGCAATGGCTCTTCGTCATCGCATGTTTTTTTTTCAAAAACAGTACTATTGAGGAATATGTTGGGTTTTTCATTGGCCTGCAAGTCAAGTTTCCATACAATATGCATCAAATTGAAGATAGTCGATGCTTACGTGCACAATTAAGAGGCGTGTATTGTGAGAGTACCAATTGACTATGATAATCCTCCATGAGCAGCAATGATAGTCAGGGTTTGTGGGTACTCAGGTAGTGTTTATAACATCACACTGATATTAAACTAGCCTAGTCGAGAATTCTGTAGTGAAAAGGCTACTCAAAAACCCAAATACTGTATAACCTAACAGTACAAGTGAAGAAAAGACGTTTTAAAAACTCGAAGTGAACAACAAATATTGGCCATTTCCTCCGATCACAAACTGTAATGTTTGAAATTTAAATCCCGGGTGGGTGTCTCCTCAGCCCATCATCTCTAAGGGGGCAGATAAAATAAGTACCACATTGTGGGAAGTCAGCAGCGATTTTCTTGCAGAGAGACTAGCCCCAGCTCGCACTTTTACGCCCGGCTCAAGGCAACCAGTGGATACAAGCATCATGCGAGAGCTCCTGAGACATTGTGACTGAGCTTATTCATACAGTCACTTTGCATCACAAGTAAATATAAAACAGATAATCACCACCATCACTAATTGCTTGATGCAATAATGTATTGCATCAATCAATGCCTATCTCCGAGTAAAAAAGGAAAGGCGGCACAAATTGCATTCATCGAAAGAAAATTGCTATCTTCCCACGGTCAGATACAGTTGCGAACTAATAACTGTTTACTCAGCAGACATGAAATAACACTCCCACACACACACTAAAGTGTGCTATATAAACGGTTTAAATTATGGTAATCGTATTACTGCGCACAAAGGCATTTCATTACGAAGCACTGCAGACATATTTAGATACAATGCCGTACGCGTTTTATTTCGACTGGCGGTATGCAGCGTATCGCCGAGAGCAAGAGCAGAAGTTCCAATTTGACATACATGCAGCAGATCAAGTGACAATTGAGCCATAAAGTACAGCATAAATACAGGAGGCCTCTTCTTACCTACGACCCTATTATCCGTAACTTCTGTTAATCATACTCTTTGGTGCTTTCGGTGAAGTCACCTAGGTAAAAAATAATAAAAGTAAAAAAATTAAAATTAAATAAAATAAATCACGACGTTTTGGGCGCAACACAAGCGCTCGTCATCAGGTGGGACCACTACAGCCAGAAGCAACTGCTGGAATGGGTCTCGTTTCACTGCAGCAACTGCTGGAATGGGTCTTGTGTCACTGCAGCAACTGCTGGAATGGGTCTTGTTTCACTGCAGCAACTGCTGGAATGGGTCTTGTTTCACTGCAGCAACTGCTGGAATGGTTCTTGTTTCACTGCAGCAACTGCTGGAATGGCTCTTGTTTCACTGCAGCAACTGCTGGAATGGCTCTTGTTTCACTGCAGCAACTGCTGGAATGGTTCTTGTTTCACTGCAGCAACTGCTGGAATGGCTCTTGTTTCACTGCAGCAACTGCTGGAATGGCTCTTGTTTCACTGCAGCAACTGCTGGAATGGATCTTGTTTCACTGCAGCAACTGCTGGAATGGTTCTTGTTTCACTGCAGCAACTGCTGGAATGGCTCTTGTTTCACTGCAGCAACTGCTGGAATGGCTCTTGTTTCACTGCAGCAACTGCTGGAATGGGTCTTGTTTCACTGCAGCTCTCTTACCCATTCCAGCAGTTGCTCCTGGCTGTGGTGGTCCCACCTGATGACGAGCACTTGTGTTGCGCCCGAAACGTCGTGATCACATTTTTTTACTTTTATTATTTTCTACCTACGTGACTTTACCGAAAGAACCAAAGAGTATGGATCCTTGCAGTCACGAAAACTTAAAATCTAGAATTCTGTTAATCATGTGCCTATTATGGCTCTTCTTATCCGTGGTCGGATACTATTCACGGAAACTCTTGGAGAGATTGCTCCTGGTTTCTGCGGTTATGAGTCACCCAAAAGTGACGACAATTTAACCCATTTGTCCACACACAGCTGTGGCACACAAACAATGCCATGCAGGAGATGAACTGTTGCATCGCAGGAACATAGTGGATGGTAATGGCATTGCAAAGACCTTCATCCAGCAGTGGGTAGGCAATGGATGGTCATGATAACGCTAGGGATGATGAGAATGATGGTGGTGATGAAAATGACGGTGCTGGTGACAATGGTGATCATTGCGATGATGGTGACGATACTGCACATCACAAATGTGCCCTGTTATCCCACGGAAATTCCACGGATAAGAGAGTCTCTTCCAAACGTAGCGTCAAATGTTACTATTATGAGGTTGTCTTGCGCGGAAAACAGGAGTTATTCTCAAGGATTATTATGGATAATACGATCCGCTAATCGATCACAACCCCAAAAACCAATGTGGAGTTTGCCATCTTTTCTTTGCCATCCACAGATCCCATTAGATTGGAGCGCTAGAATATGAACACTTGAGGTGTGATGCTTCACTCCCCGGTGATCAGACAAATCGTTGTGATTCACGGTAGCGATGCAATCAGCTTCGCTTTTAATTGTGGTGAATGTAGCCACCGCTAGTGGCAGCAGGTGTCGTATAAAGTTAATAATAAAAAATACAGCATATGTACAGAATTCCCTCGTTATTTTCGTGGGATACATTCTGGAGATGTTTAGCAAATTGTGCGGATGATACTGGCCTAGGAAAACTGATGTTTTGAATGAATTACCTCTTGTAAATACATAAGCAATTAAATACACGAAAATCATAACACAAAAAAATAATAATTTTTAATAATAAACATAAAGTAAATAAAACCAAATATTTTATTATTAAATACTCGTTCCTAATGAACTTACCTTCAGTTATGATAATGCACATCATTTAATCTCATCACTTTTTGCATCACATTCTCTCTAATCACTTTATCCCATCACTTTCTCTTTCTCTCTCTCTATCTTTCGATGCAAGTGTGTAGAGTTCCAGATGCGATTCGAGGAAGAGCCAAAATCGCGTATAGCAAGTTCGTGAAAAACGAGGTAATACTGTATAGAAAATGAAAAACATAGATAATAACAACACAAATGTATCAGTAAACCTAAACTTTGTTGTTAATCAATTAACCATTGCATTATTGTATCAAACCCCCTAGTGAACATCCACACAGCATGCCACTTGATGGTTCAAATCATAGAGCTGTCTGGGTTTCTTTACGGCGAATAATAAAAGACAACGATTTGCAGCTGTCCATTAGCCCCATGGTGTACGCAGCTTTACGTCACAGCCATTGTGCGTGAACCATTTCATGCTTTTATGCAAACACCAATATTGCAACTGCAAGTAAACACGTGCCGTCTACTGCCCAATCAGAGAGCTGGGGGCGAATTATTGACTCGGAATGTAACACCCCCCCCCACGCCTCCCCGCCAAAAATGTAATGAATTACCATCGTTTTGGATGGCGATGACATTAATCAGTTCTTTTACTACTTATTTGTTCTGTCTAGGACAGCAGGGTGCACCTTATGAGAGGGCGATGTAGTCAGCACCATGCTCCGCCACCAGGTACTCATTTGAGGCCAAGTTGACCTTTGAGAGGAACCAAGACCGGTTCAGATGTTCGTCACTGATGTTGACCGTGAGCGGGTCACCGGGTTCCAAAGTGCAGCATTCCAGCCACCAGGCTACCTCTCCCCACTCTGGGTAGCATACATCCTGTAACGCAACATATACAATACATCTTTAGACTATACTCTTTGGTTCTTTCGGTAAAGTCACGTAGGTATAAAATAAAATAACTCACGACGTTTCGGGCGCAACACAAGCGTCCGTCATCAGGTGGGAAAGCATGGTCTGCTGCTGAGGCAGACTGTTTTAAAAGGTTTGAAATGGGTGTAGCCCAAGGGTCATAAAGAAGTGGCCGGGGCTAATGATGTTAATGTGAAAAATTAGCATGTAACTGTAAGATAGGAGTGTTTAAACTAAACTACTAAAACTATTTTTTTTGTTACCAGGAAAGGCCCACTAAGCTCTATAGCTTTTTTTCAAAAGCGACCTGGCCACAAATTATAGTGCGACAAAGTGGGCATGTCGATCCTAAATGTGGAGGGAAAAACCAAAGGACCCTGGAAGAATAAGAAAAAATCTGCGTGACCAAAGGAAGAACATACAGGCGTCAGGGTCGCGATCAAACCGACGACCTCCTGTATACCAAGCGAAGTAGTGAACAACTCACCACGGTGCCATCTCACAAAGCTCAACCTGGTTAAATACATTTTGAACGGCCCTTGAAAATTCATCTTTCTTTTCGTAACATTTTACTCGCAGCTCTTTATTAACTACGACTGGGTCATGAACATGTTAGTCGCTGTCAAAGGCATGTTGGCCTGTGCACTTCAACTCAAACGAAGCACAAACGTTCAATTAAGGCATTATTCCGTGAAGACGATCGTCCACTTTGATCACCGTACGTACAGTGCTTTAAATCGAGACCTTACATAATTTGAAGAGCAATTGTGCGCTGCATTAATGCTACATATGCATGTATTCTGCTGCCCACGGGAGGGTAGGGTCACTCAAGTGAGATTTCAGGGGTCAGAAACCCCATCCGAGCTGGATAAGAAGTAGGGGTCTGCTGCATTCACCTCCCACCCAACCACGACCTCTAACGTATGAATACAACTTGAATGTATGTTGAACTTCCTTCACACCGTACATAGCCAACCGTGCGTGTGTGTACTCCTGCTACAGAGCAGTGCTGAACGTGAGTTCATGATGTGTGCTTACAGTTCGGGTGCGGACAACCTGAACACGGCGCCACAATTTGGGCAGGGCAATTGCTAAGTGCTGTGGCAGGACGCTGCACATTACAAAACCAATCACTTCGAAGGAATACAATAATACCATTTGCGTTTACATTGCAAAATCCATGAAAGGTATCTCTAGATCCCCTGTAGATTGTAGGACTCATCACCTGGTTCTTTACTCTGACATGGGCTGGGAAACACAGGAGCTATAAGTGGAAACTGGCCTCCCAACTTCTGTACAGTAGAGCCTCAACAATTCATGCACATGCTGGTCGTGACAACCAAACAAAAAAACTAAACTATGTATTTTATTAAAACTAAACTATTTTTTTTATTTTACCAGGTAAGGCCCACTGAGCTATAGCAGCTCTTTTTCAGAAGCAACCTGGCCACAAATGATTTCTAAACAAAGCGGCTTATCACATGTAAATTTATAGCAGCCAAATACTCTACGCATGTGGAGGAAAAAAACGGACTCGGGAAGAAATCCACGCGACTTAGGGGAGAACATGCAAACTCCAAATATACAGGCGTCAGGGTCGGGATCAAACCCACGACCTTCTGTATACCGGGCGAGCAGAGGTGGGCCGTTAGGGCCAGCAAGGTCTTCTCTACTGGCCTAGAGATTGTCAGAATCAGAAAATGTTATTTTTCTAATTTAATATATATTTTCATTAATGCTATATGCATTTTATAAAGTTCGTTCCCATAAGTCTATTAACGTCATTTCATTGCTACTCTCTTCCTCAGTTGCGCTGCTTCCAGTGCAGCTCATATAAATTAGAGCTTTTATCCAATCAGATTTTCCACCTGTACTGTCTCTGGGTGAAAAATCTACCCTGAGGCCTTCAGAATTTCGAGTGAATCCCCTCTGATGTTGATGCGAATGGAGACGATGTTGTTGTCATATTATTTAACCAATCAAATTTCGAGTTTTCCATGTTGGGCGTATTCTTTGACACACTGAAGCCTTCTAGCTTGCCTAGCCGCTTACGTTAGCATTTTCCACGTGGTGTGATCGGAGGGACAGTTATCTAACTGAAGTCAAACTGACTAGCACGTAACGTAGCATCATCTAAGATGTATTTAAACTTCATTTCGTGACATTTAGATTTTTAGATGTAGTGCTTTAGATTTTTTGTTTAGATTTTTACTTAGCCCTGTTGTTTTCTAATGCACAATGGCTGTTTTAACTGCGGGAGGATAGCAGTGAAGGCCTCGATGTAAAATACACGGCCCGCCACTGCAGGCAAGGTAGTTAACATCTCACCACCGTGGAGTTATACTCTCGCAACCTGCGGGAGCAAACCGCATAAAATCTACGTAGTCTAAAACAGTTTCATGGATCTCTTCCAGGAGTGGCTTAAAAACTCAGAAAATCTGCGTAAGAATGCGATGGAGGTATTTGCCGATTGAAAGTCACTGGTGTTGGCCGTGAGTGGCAATCAAACTCGGGTCGCCAGGTTCGTAGTGCAACACACTAACCGCTACACTATCGCTCTCCAACATACAAATATACATGAGGCCACAGTGGTGTTCAGCAAGTCACCAAAAAAAGCTAGAGCTAACAAATAACCGTACTGTACTCCTCTTGCCGGTTTCACACACTCCATGTTCCCGTGCAAATTAATTTTAAAAACTGCAAAATTACGCCTTTTGGCGTCCTTTGGTCTAACATCGTTTGAAACTAGGCTCGAAAGAAAGCTGTCTCTGGTGTGGACCAATCAGTTTCAAAGACAATGCATATATTATCAGAGTATGTTTTTTGTTTGCATTCTGACCACAATGCTTGTGGTCAGAATGCAGACATGATTCCTTGTAAAAGGTTTCAGTTTGGTGTTTTAACATCTTAACACCTGTTTTGTTGCCAGAAAAAAGAGGAAAACCTATTCTCATAGAGTGATCTTCTGCACTGCGCAGTACTCAACAATACAGTTTTGGTTTTAGTAAAGATCTGAATAGGGCACACAGGCAGACAGATCCACACACACACACGTTTTTGGCTGTCCGCGAATCGCATCTGGAACTCTGTGCGACTGCATCGGGAGAGAGAGAAAATGTGATGCTATAAAGTGATGAGATAGATTGATGACAAATAAAGTGATGAGATAAAGGTAAGTTCATTTATAAACTATTACTAAATAGTTCAATATTTATACTTTGTTTATTACAACCAATTTTATGATAATTTTCGCGTACAGTATTTAATAGCTTATTTATGTATTTATCGGAAATTCTTTAAAAGAACTTATTTTTTTGCAGGCCAATATCAATATCCGCAACATTCGCGATTCACGAGGGAACACTGTAAAGCACTTTGGGGAGGGGCCATGCATTAGGACAAGGCCAATTAAAGGTACAACAGTGTACACGCTTCACTGCTGTGTACAGCACACACAGGACCGTCTCATGAATCATCGATTAAAATATCAAAGTGGGTTCCTGCTCAAATGAACACTGGGCCAGTGCTGATCTCCCCGTTCACAGCTCTGAGCCGAATGGTGAAAATTCCACATTCCTACTTACGGGACAAGCCTACCCACCAAAGGACCGCCGTTGACGTTGTTATTAATATGCACGACATATTCATAGCGTGTACTGCATTACAGCATGTCAAGGTGTTACGTTGTACGTGTTGCCTAGAGAGCGCTCGCAAAAGCCCTGTGCGTAACGCCGATGAATGGGCCAGTGCGATGCAGCACCCAAGCACCCTGCACCGCACTGCGTGCTTATTACGAGCCCAGCACAGCACTTTACACCGTGCCATACCCAGCCAGCACCGTGTGTCACGCACACAGCCAATGGAGCTACATGCACCGTGGGTATTCACCTACAGGAGCTGCTGCTGCTGCTGCTCAGGACAGTACAATGCCCAGGAGTGTGATGCACGCCTGCAGGAAGCGAGGGCTGCATGCCGCATACAAACAATGGGAATGATGTCAGGAGGCTTCGTGTAGTTCATCTCTCAAGTCTCATCCAGGTGGTACAAGGTGTGTGTGTGAATACACACGTGTGTGTGTGTGAATACACACGTGTGTGTGTGAATGCACACGTGTGTGTGAATGCACACGTGTATGTGTGAATGCACACGTGTATGTGTGAATACACACAAGGTATGTGTGTGTGAATACACACACATACATGTGTGTGTGAATACACACATACATGTGTGTGAGAACACACACATACATGTGGGTGTGTGAATAAACACATACATGTGTGTGTGTGTGAACACACACACACATATTTATACTTGACTACAGGAAAATAACACGTAGCATAGAGAGGAACGTAGCCCTAACATGTACTCATTAGGGAGCAACTGCGATGCTGGGTCATTAAGTGCTGGGCATGGCGTGATACAGTACGGGGCTGTATGTGCACTCTCCGATGCGTGTGTTAACAATGCAGTGCCGCACAACGTTGGCATCCGTGGGATTGCCGTGCTTTGATTCAAGGTCATAAGGTCACCGGAGCCAACACACCAAGCCATTACTTCTTCACGAGTGCCAGGCCATGCAGATGTTGACCTCTGACCCCCCCCCCCACCTACAAAACCAGCTTGTGCCTCGCCCCACCATCTGCCTCTAGGGCTGCCTTTGTTGACAAACCTTGACATTGTTGTTCTTAAACTAAATATATAGTGGGTGGCCAACACCGCGCCCGGCCGCCTTTGTCTCCCCAGTGGCGATGTTTACCACAAACCAGGTTTACTCATTTGAGGCCGAGTAGACCTATATACGGTCCTGTACACACACACACATACACTGCATTAGTACAGATTTGAATATAAACTGAACCTCCAGTCCTGTCGGCCAATCTAACTATAGACTCTTACTGCCACGTGGTGCTGTTGTACACGAAGGGGGATTTTATTTTAAAACACAAATGCACGGTCAGAATGTTTATACTGGAGGAATCCGATGAGCTATAAAACTTTTTTTTTAAAGTCCAGTAGATACACGGAACGATGTATCAATACACGGTGGTTGTTGTTGTTATGCAACACGACATTTTCTTCAGTACATTCAACACACACACACAAACAACAATACAAATTACACACACAAAACAATAATAATTACACACACACAACAACAACAATAATTACACACACAACAACAATAATAAGAATTACATACACAAAACAACAATAATTACACACACAACAACAATAATAATTACACACACAAAACAATAAAAATTACACACACACAACAATAATTACACACATACAGCAACAATAATAATTACACACACAAAACAATAATAATTACACACACAAAACAACAATAATTACACACATACAGCAACAATAATAATTACACACACAAAACAATAATAATTACACACACAAAACAACAATAATTACACACATACAGCAACAATAATAATTACACACACACAATAATAATCACACACACACAATAATAATCACACACACAAAACAATAATAACAATCACACACACAAAATAATTACACACACACAACAATTATTTCACACACACACACAAAACAATAATAATAATCACACACATAATAATTACACACACAACAATAACAATCACACACACACACAACAACAATAATAATCACACACACAACAATAACAATTACACACACACGAGACGCATGTTAAAATACATCGCCGGGCTGTGATTCTTAACAATTCACACGCGGAGAGCCACACGACCTGGCCGCCTTTGTCTCCCCAACCTCCTCCCCTACAGCAACAACAGTGTTGACACGTTCACATTTAAGGCCGATTCGATCTAGAGGAGGTCCGGAGTCGAACCCCACCACCACTACCACCCGTCGGGTTGGCGCTAACCACTGCGCCACCGCTCCTCACAAAGATCCCCCGTGTAGCCCACACAGACTGCCGAGGCAAGTGCACCAACGAGAGGGGGGGGGGGTCGTTTAACCAGCAACCACGCCCGGCCGCCTTTGTCTCCCCTGTGCCGATGTTGTATACGCACCGCGCGCAAGTAGATTTATGGCCGAGCCGACCTAGGGGAGAGGCCCCAGAACCGTTCCAGGCAATCGCCACCGACGCTGGCGGTGAGCGCGCGGTGAATGGAACTCTTAGCGCAGTGCGCTAACCACTGCGCCACCGTTCCCTCCCATCACCCACCCACACGGGCGGCGACGCAGCACAACAATCACCACCACCGCCGCCACCACCGCACCGAGCAGAGAGAGCCGCAGGCTCTGTCCGCTGCTGGCTCACGCGAAAGCTCCCCCACAGCACCTCGGCAGGGAGACACCCGAGACCCGGGCGACCATGGGAGCTCGGGTAGCCAGGACGAGCGCCTCCTCCTCCGCCTCCTCCTCTCACTCCTCCCCACTCCCGTCTCTCTCGCTCTCTCTCTCTGTCTCCCCTCCCTCCTCTTCTTCTCCTCTGTGCTCTCTCCCTCCTCCCGCACCCCGTTAGCCGCTCATCGCAAGGAATCTTTCCCCAGGCGACCGCTGGGAGCGCTGTGGGCTCCCCCAGCCTGAATGGGGCATTAAAAAGCCACCCCAAATCTGAATACAGTGACTGGACCGGAGTACATCATTGTGGACAAATCCGTGTGTCAACCCCCCCTCCACCACTAATCCAGCCGTCACGGAGAAATGTGGAATTTCCATTCACTCTATTTCGAGGACACCAATAGAAATGAGAAAATCACAATGTTTGAGCAAAGGTTTGGAATTTAAGTCTCAGCGAAGCCATAAATGCTCCTGCTTTGGGATGTTTTGGTCAGTTGTCTTAAAGCAGTGTTTTACGTGAGATGGATAACGTCAAAAATAATTCGTACAAACAGGTTAGGAACACATTTTATGTATCTGTCGTGTTACTGAAGAGTTTCCACTTTTTCCATGGACCAAACGCAGACAGAGTGTTCAGTCAGCCAAGGTCTATCCAAATTATGCAGTGTCCTGTAATAAAGTTCAACACAAAACGGGTATCAGATCTTCATACGAATAAATTATTGCGTCCCGAACACAGATGTCAATTCCCGGACTGTCCATGTAAACTCTGCATGTACCAGCCATAATACATGGGTTTTTTTTGGGTAAGATCGTGTGAGTAAAAATGTGTGTCGTACAACCTGCATCCACCCAACAAATAATGTAGTTGTCACCTGAACAAACTGCTTGAGCAACAGCACCACTGGTGAGATGGAGAGCGATCCACCACACGTTTCACTCGGGCAATCTGACCCAAAAGTCAAGCATGAATCATTCACTGGAACGCTCTTCCTTCCAATATTAGGGAGCCACTGGAGCTATGCACAATTCAATACTCTAGATTAAAAACTAATCTGTTTAGAACTGCTTTTTGTGCTCAGTTTGTTGTCCTTCACCCACACCTCAGATTAGCACAGTTGGCTACGCACGGTGCAAAATAAGTTCAACATGCATACATTATACATACATTGTATTGGTCGTGAAAGCCAGCACGCGTCAAATTTACCAGCCACCCTGCATGTAACTCCAACTGGTTGGGTATCTGGCGAACACGTTGGAATTGGAATGCGCCAACCAACCAACCCCACGTCTGGATTACACACACACGTGCACATACACATTGTAGCCATGACTAAGCGATGACTTGGGGTTACGCACACTGGTCGTGTATTTAGCGATATCCCTCAGTGATGTGGTGGCAAGGAATTGTAATTTGAAAATCATGAACTATTAACCGTATTCTGCGTATTATAAGATGTTCCGGAAAATAAGACGCAGCCAAACTTGTGCCTGGTTTCCTGTGTGAAGAATATGGTCCCACAAGTACCAGCTGTGTCAATTCCACGTTATCATGACAGGGGCCAGTCTTTCAGGACAACCACTATTGACTCTCCAGCTTCCACACTGGTACTTTTGTTGTTGATAATTTAGGGAAAAAGAATTGTAAAACATGTTTTTTTATTGTGGGTCAAATGTCACGTTATATGAAGTGTTAAACCAAATGTATGAAGAATTAATTATAATTTAGGCTGATAATGTGTGTCATCTACCCATGTTGTCTTATTTAATTGTTAAATATATAGAATCACTCTATAAGTGTTTTGACAGGTACTGTACGGTACTGTATGCCAGTAATTTAACTCGATTGATGACTGTAATTACAATTCCTTTATTGGGTCATAAGACTTAATGGATTGGTTCCAAAGTTCAGGTTGAAAATTTAGGCGCAAAATTCATAATCACATGTTGGGAAAGAGACATGCAGAGCGACATGCCGAGAGACCGACTGGCACAGGAGGCACTGTCACGAAACCAAATATCGATGTCTGAGCCGGGGGTTGCATTACTGGTAGGACGGGTTACGTAATGGGAGAGTGTTATGCCTCTTGGGCCACCAGGATGGAGCCAATTTCCTTCTCGCAACGATTTAAGGAGGGAAGGCGCAGACAGGCGGGGGAGCTTGTTTAGCATCAATCGGTGAACTCATTCTAAAAGGGAGTGATAAACAGGAGCCAGCAGCAGTAATTACAATTGCCCAAGCTCTGCAGTCTTCTGTTTATTAAGATGTTTTAAGCCCATTATACACGTGGGAGGAAACCAGAGGACCTGGAGGAAACACTATATCACACCCAGAAGGGATAGATTATATTAGTTTGCACTTGCTGTACCACCTTCTCCTGGAAAGTCAGGATACGGCACCTCGATGTCCACGGGAAGGGATTTTAGTAACACCTGTACAGTGGTCCACCAACCCTCACTGCCTCCACAGTGTTGGAATACAGGCCACGTGCATAGCTACCACCTCCCAGCTAACGGGAGAGAATAATGAGAGTGAAATTGGACATAGGCAAAGATCCCCCCGTGTAGCCTTAACAGCCTGTTGGGGCAAGTGCTGCTGGCAAGTAGCAGCACCTGTGAAGGCCGACACGACACACGAGGGGGTGGGTGGCCTGCACCATACCCGGTCACTTTTGTCTCTAGGAGAGGCCCGGGACCGGTTCAGATAATTGTCACTGGTGTTAACCGTGATCAGGAATCGAATTCGGGTCGCCGGGTTCGTAGCGTCGTGCGCTAACCACTACTGCTCCCCTCGGTGAAATTGGACACGCAATTTTGTAGTTCTTCCCCCGCATACACGTATGGTGCGAAAGAAGTTCAACATACATAAACTCCTCGTGGAGTTGTACCGCTTGCTTGCGAATACTGTAGTGGTGTAGTGCCATAGCTGACACATTTTTAGGCGTTCAAATAAAAGTCACTATCTTTCCATTTAACATACAGCATTGAGCCAATGTTCCACCTATGGTTGAAACAGTTGGACCAACTTTGGCCCAATGTTCCATATATACTGCGTTGTGCAAAACAATACTTCAACTTAATGTACAATAATAACACGCAACAATATGTACGTTAGTTTAATGATCATGGCAAAATTGCGATATTTTTTTGTATTTGAAGAACAAAAATACATTTACAACCCGAAATATAAACGTCAGCCTTCTACCTACTACAGCTGTAAAATGCACCTCAAACACGAAAGGAATGTTGCACCCTACCCAAGGGACGCTGGAGTACAAATGTGCTCCTTGAAATGTGAAGTCGTGCTCCTGGACTGGAGACTAAAGGAAACAACACAGTGCACGTGTTTCAGAGTATATGGTGTTGCAGATGTCTTGTGACCTGCAATTAATTTACCCCCGAACATTTTGTTTTTCTTTGGATATTTATTTCTCATTTAAATAAACTTTACTTGAAAAAAATAATAATTAAATGGGGGGCCGCAAGACATTTCGACCACTTTGTACCGAAGTCCATACAGGGACTCTTCTGCTAACGAATATTCGGCTTAAGTTCAACCGCCGCGTAATAGATGGCGGTGGTGGCATCTACATCTGCAGAACGTGCAGAACCAGTGGCATCTACATCTACAGAAGATTATACAACTTTTAAAGTGTTTAGTGTACATGCCGTACAACATGTTTGGAATGAACAGGAGTAAAGTTTGACTTACGAACAAATCGACTTTCAAACAGACCTCTGAAACCTAACTCGTTTGGAAGTAGAGGAGTCCATGTACATGACTAGAGATGGAGGCTCTCCGGCAGTGGTGTTTGATGACACTTCCCAAACAAATCCCTTTTTTTCCTGCCCTAATGCTAACTCTTTAAAATGTATGCAATGAACGTGATAAAAAATTATCTGCAGCTCAACAGTAACAAAAGATGTACTCTGAACTTTGATCCTATTCCTGAAATTATAATTAACATGTGCGATTCAAACAGCAACACGGTGATGCACCAAACTAACAAGGCCATGTAGGGTGGTTGCCACCCTGGTGAATACAGCCGACGTTAAAAATCCGGTGATAATCTAAAGAGAGTGGGCCATGTGCGCTGGCGTTATGGTCCAAAATTGCTAAAATTGGACAATGACTCAATTTAGATGAGAATCTGAATCTGTATATATAGTGGAGGAATCCGACGAGCGATAAAGCTCTTTTTCACGGATGTGCAGCAGGGAACGGGTTAGGACGTTACAACAACACAACAACACCATAGGAGTGCAAAGTATAGAACAAGCCAACAAATCACTAAAAAATACACACCGTACAAATAAAACTAAAATAATTCATCTTACTCGGTAAAGCCCACTGAGGTGTTAACTTATTTTTAGAAGCGACCTGGCCACAAATGATAGCTCAACAAAGTGGCTTATCATGTGGAAATTTATAGCAGCCAAAATACTTGAACACACAGCAGTAGCAGCAGCAACATCGCCACCAACTGAAAAACTCGGCAGGACCCTCCTGAAAAAGAGTCTTGAAACTCAGTGAGGCGATCCGAGGTATATAAATGTTATTAATGTAATTGTATTTGTAATTAATGTGAGTGCTCTGTGCAATACAGTATAACCAAATGCTTGGCATACAATACACTTTTTATGAGCACAGTATTTTTTCAAGGCATAACATCCTACATTTGTTAGAGAAGTGATGACTATGAATAAATCTCGTTTAAAATAGACGAAAATGTATTTCAAATACAGTAGTGGGAATCAGAATGTAATCTCATAGTTATCTTGTTAGAATCCAAGATTCTGTCCAAATCTTTTGGAATCCAGGAGGAAAAAGGGAACTTCTTTATGTCTTTATAAATTGGACACCTGTGAAGAAGAGCTTCATTGCTCATCGGATTCTTCCAGTCGAAATAAAGATTCTGAAATTCTTAAATACTCACATTTGTCAATAACACTGCCTTAAAGGGAAAACAATCTTAGATAGTTTTGAGGAAACTACGTTTGTTTTAAATAAACACATTCCTGCGGAGGGAGCTGGTAGGAACGCTGGGTTGCTCGGTCAATGGCCAGGGTCAACGGCGGCGTGGTGTATTCCGCAAATATGCCCGACTGTGAGGGCGGGCACAAGCCGGCGTGAATAGGTTAAACGTTGAGTTTTATAAGGGCACCACGGGGTGACCAGCCCCTCCCCACCCACCCCCTACCCAGCCCCACCCCCCACCCAGCCCCACCCACCCTCCCTCCCCACCCAGCCCCTCCCCACCCTCCCCACCCAGCCCCTACCCGCACGACGGACGGACACAATAATCCCCTGTGGGCTGGTGGAACCAGTGGGTTCCTACCAGTAACAACTGCACCTACGTTTACACGTGACAATGCAATATGGTAATTTGCCTTCCGCCCTCTTTATTGGCTATCCACACTCAGCACCTTGAATGTTTAAACTGTGTCACAATTATGCAGCCTGACATTATTAAACACACTGGGAGTGTTATTATTAAAGCCATACAGAAACGGAATCGCAAAGGCATTACGTGCTCTGCTGATTACATTGATGGTGTAACAATGACCTTGCAAAATGGTAAAATGTGTAATAAAATTGTTACAGTATATCATTACAGATTTTGACATTTAAATTTGTCGTGTGGATTTTTTTTAAACAAACTAATTCAGTAGTTTCTTTGCTGCAGCTTTAGTGTTAAATATGTAGACTTCGAATTTAATGTCCACTAAATAATTGCTGTAGTGAAAAAAGACGTAGATTTGTACATGACATACCATGGGATTTTAATTAAAAAGAGTAAATTAACAAACACTCACCAGTACTTTACATAACCATTATAATGTTCAGAGATACATTAATACACCCATACAAATATTCAAGGACCGCCTATAACCAGAAACCATACAGGGTGAAGCATTTAAAAAATATTTTCTTAATTTTATTATTATTTTTCTTGAGCGTCTTGCTGCGAGACAGCACAGTATCCATTGAAGATGCAGTGCTAGAGAAAAGTTGTGTTTAGGTATTGGTCCATGGAAGCAGATATCGTAAAACTGCTTGAGATCCACGTACTAAGTGCAGCGTGCACTTTCCCGCAAACGAATTTAAAGTCAACATAGTATTTTTGTGCGGTCATTGATAATCGGCTGAGACTAACAAAAGTAAACATAACACATTATTTGGTGATGCTGCGTTGGTAGCTTGTAGCGCACAAGCACAAAATAAAATATAAATAATAGGCAACGTTTCGGGCAATGGCCCTTCACACACAAACGAAAACAAACTGTCGTCTATGGTGTATATATATGTTACTGGTAGGAACTTCCTGGTTACACCAGCCCACAGGGGATTATTGTGTCCGTCCGTCCGTCGTGCATCCAAAAATGGGAGGGTGGGGCTGGGTGGAGAGGGGAGGGTGGGGAGGGGCTGGGTGGGGAGGGTGGAGCTGGGTGGGGAGTGGCTGGTCACTCCGTGGTGCCCCTATAAAAATCAACGTTTAACCTACTCACGCTGGCTTGTGCCCGCCCTCACAGTCGCCCATATTTGCGGAATACACCACGCCGCCGTTAACCCTGGCCATTGACCGAGCAACCCAACGTTCCTACCAGCTCCCTCCGCAGGAATGTGTTTTTAAGTGCGATTTCCTTTTTTTTCCGTACAGCTGCTGTATATGCAGATCAACAACCACAATTTCACATTCAGGTGGTCAAGCCAGATAATAACCGCGTCAGGAGTAGGGGAGTGTATCGCTGTGATGTCTCCTTCGTATTTGTGGATCGGGCATTGCGGTCGTCATCTGTTGTATGGTCTGTTCTGGATGACCAGAGTCGCACACTGGACAGTTTTTATTTATTTATTTTGAATTTGTCGATCAGGTATCCGCACCTGCTGCCATGGTTTGTGCAGTGGATGCGGTTTAGGGTGAACCATGACCTTCGTGGAAGATCAAACCAAGGGATATTGTGCGTTTGATCTTCAACAAGGTGTTTCTTTGTGAATTCTTTGTGCGATGAAGAAAGGCCTTTGCCTTGAACATCAAGTTTTAAATATATTTCCTTTTAAGGCAGTGCCATTGACCAATGAATATATGGTTGGCTACCCATTTTCAAACCCAGGATGTCAGCAGTGTGAGCTCAGAAGTACTGAGTATTTACCAACATCATCTTCACCAGAGGTCTTTGGCAGCACCATCATGAGACCAGGGGTGACTTTAATGTGTTTCGTTCAAGATCAGAAGTACAAATCGAGAAAAAACAGGAGCAGCCCCATGGGATAGTGCAAAGCGGTCATGCCGAGTCTTGAGTAAAACCACAATGAGACTGAGTTTGTAACAGGCGCAATATTCAACGGGTTACGTACATCAACATTACTAAACACACTCTTAAACGTGGGTAATGTGCCTGTTATTGCAGAAGATGATTTACATAAAATGGTATTATAGAACTCGAAAACATGCCAGCACGTGTTTCTGGGACATTGCCAGCTGAAGAGCAGTCTAAAAAAGACTCTAAGATGCAATTAAGCACAGTAATACACCGCAAATGAGCTTGCTTGCTTGCTTCTGCTTTGACTACGTGGCCATGTGGACCGTCATTTGCTCATCTTTAAGCCACCAATACATCAGGTAGGCACTTATCAGTGCCTACCTTATTACAGACAAATTCAGATCTTATTGGTTACCCCGTGCCCTTATAAATCCCAACGTTCATCCTACAAAGTCCCATCACAAGGGAGAAACACAAATAAACATTTTTTGGCCCGTATTGAAACGGCTGTACGCTGTATTGACCTGAAAACTCAATTTTCCCGTACAAGAAATACGGGTAAACCGTATGGTTTGACAGGTATGCATCAGTGACTTATAACAGTCTCCTAACCTTTCAATCCACAATGATGTCCGTGTTAAGATACGTAATGTTTGAGATTCATGATTAGGTGCCGAAATGTTCGTGAATGATGCATCTGAATTCAAATGTGTGCAGTCGAAGATAACTTTTGTCATCCTCTAGATGTTACACTTTCACTTTGACCAACTCGCTAAACTGTACTGCACGACCTCAATACGAATATCACTTGTAATGCTCACAATTTCTCGAACGGACTAAATTTCGGGCGCAACTCCAACGCTCACGTGTACACTCGCACGTGGAACACGTGTACACATACACACGTGTACACACACACACGTGGCACACGTGTACACATACACACGTGTACACACACGTGGCACACGTGTACACACGCACGTGGATCACGCGTACAAAGATACACACACACACGTGGAACACGCGTACACAGACGCCTGCACGCACACATATGGAATGTGTACCCACACACACGTGGAACAAACGTACACACACATGCACGCCGAGATCTCGAACTTAATTTCAATCGGCTCTGTTAACGCTGATAGCGTTAATTGCTTAGCGCGTCACGTGGGGCGTGTTTTAACAATAATCGGGCACATACAGCGTGAGACGAGTTGCTTTGTATTTGAATGGGGAGGAGTAAATTGGTAAAAGCGAGGCCTGGATTTGGGGAAACCTTGATTTTATGACATTTTACACAACAGCATGGATACATATTCTTGGATCTTTCGGTAAAGTCACGTAGAAGGGAAATAATAAAATAATAAAAATAAACATAATACAATTCTCACGAAGTTTCGGCCACAACGCATGGATAAAGTATACAGCATATAAAACACACACTGTCTCCAATCACTGTTCCTCGGTGGGCTTTGCCTGGTGGGATGGTTTATATTTAATTGTCTGTGTTTGGGTGATTTGTTTACTTTTCTTGTACTTTGCATTCATATCATGTTTTTGTATTATTTGTTGTTGTAACGTTCTTACCCCATCTGTGAAAAAGAGCTTTATAGCTCATCTGATTCCTCCAGTATTATTAAATATTCCGATTCTGACATGGTATCATCTGTATTCCACAAAATTATTGTAAAGTACCGTATTACAAGTTTGCAATAAAAGCAATGCGCGTAACATGCTTTTTTAATTCCTGCAAAACGTGTTACCGTGGCAAGCATTGGGATTGCCACGGTAACAGATTTTAAGGTCACATGACAGAGGCACTTAGCAAGCAACTAGACTATATACAGATGCTGGCCCCAAAACGTAACCATTTCCGTTTTTATAGGGAACAGCTATCTCCATACTTAAACGATCATGTTGTCTTCATATGTACCATTCCTGTATGTACATGCATAAATCAATTACATTTCTTAACTGAAATTAAAAAATACCAGGGAAGACTAAATTAAATTTCGCAATTATTTTCAGGTGATAAGTTGTCAAAAGGACACACAAACACCCTGTTTTTTTTCTCTCTCTCATTTGAATGTGTAGTGACATAGAATCAATCACGTCGCAGCATAGCGCTGGCTGCTGACAGGGAAGGAGATCTGCAGCTTACAGCAGCCCTGACTTACAGCAGGTCACGTGATAGTCCAGAGAGGGTTCTCGGGAAAGGGTCACGTCGGTAGGTTCCAGAAGGGGGCGTGGCCGGGGGCGGAGCCAGGCCACGGTGGCAGTATAAGAGGGGCTCTGGGAGGGGACCTCAGGGCTGTCGTTTGGAGTAGGATCCCCGTTGTGCTTCTGGAGTCTTCGTCGTCGTCTCCGTCTTCACCATCTCAGCGACGCCAGTCAGGCAGTCTACCAGCTGTCATGACTGGGAACCGGAGTTACTAAGTGTTACTGTCAGGCCCTGTTAATAAACAGAGTGCCTCCTGCTCTTAGTGTCTCTGAGGCAGTCACTACAAATGTTACTGGACTTGTTCGATGTCAGCTTTTAACCCAGCACACACACAATGAGCTGCCATTGCGAATATTGCCGATGGGACTTTTAAACATCCATTTTATTTTACACGAATCGACAACGCTTTGGGAATTCAGACATTCTGCCTGGTGACAGTGGGGAGAAATTGGCCACCTTATCCCCGATGATGTTAACGCGGTAGATGCGTTCCGGAAATGGCGTCCCCGTTAAGCAAAAAACACGTTAATGCGAAAACAAATAATGTAACGATAAAGTGTAGCGAGATACAATGTACTACTGTACTCACACGCAGTAAGATTGCGTACCGTATCAGTGTATCACTCTGCTCAGCTCAAGAAAGTAGTTCGTCGTTGACCGCTCAGAAACCGCGTTATAGCAGCGCGCATTCCACGTTAAAGCGGCACGCGTTCCGTATTGTGCGAAAAGTGTTCCCTAATGGAAGAACCACATAGCGAAAATGCATTGCGTGTGAACACCACGCGTTAGGCAAGAACTAGCCGTAGTTGTTCAATTAAACATCACATCTGAATTTGGTTGCGAGAATTGTTCTCCCAACTCATCACTGACCTGGAACAATTATAATGGTAAGTTATTACATACTTAAGGCACCACGTGACAATTGTATTTGTTTGGCCGTGTCGGGTGGTGGAGGGTTCTTCATGACACAGTTTCATAGGTTAATTGCAGAGCGGCCTAAGCCAAAAATGCATTGTGAATCGGGAATGGGCCCCATCGGCTCTGGGTACACTGATTGAATGGGACGTAAACCAAACAACGGCATCGTAAAGCCACAAACACGCAAGTAAATGTTCATGCTACGTAAAAAAAATCAACTCGAAAAAGCGGCTAACCAGTGCCATGTCTACACCCCTTATTTTTGTTTGGAGGGTTTGTCTGTCTGCAATCGCATGAAATTCTCACTTGTATCACCGTAACGCACTGGATTTAATTCGACGGCTTGAGTGGGTTGCTTGCCACATTCGCATGGCCCACTGCAGGGTGATGTTCACCAGCTTGAGCAAACACCGTAACCACGTGATGTGGTGGAGCATAAAACGATGCGAAATGTGCAAAACGTGTATGCGTTCAAACCGCGCGAACAAGCCACGGTTCTTTTTTACCTGCAAAGCCAAGGGTACGAGTTGACACCATCCCCTCCCTTCCAGCCCCATATTTGAGCTGGAACATGCCACGAGCAAATATTTTGTGAATTACAGCAGCCTCCCACGCAGAGGGGCCCTCCAGGGATGATATCGACATTGAGGCTCAATTTGATGATTTTTTTTCCTCCCCGCAGGATTTACGTGCTCGCGTCTCACGGGAAACCACTCACAACACCATCTGGGTCCAAGATAATGCCCCTTGTTGCCTGCTGCGTCGCAGCCGCAGATGTCCACCAGCGTGGATCGTGTGTGTCGTGTGTCAGCTCTGATTGCGGCGCAGCACTGCTTCTCAAAGTCGGCGCGACTCGAGACAAAAGCCCGACGATCCCCACAGTCACAACAAAGACAAAGATTCCCAATTCATAGCCTGTAACAGACTGTTGGGGCAAGTGCTGTTCGTGAGTTGTACCTATGAAGGTCGGCACGGCACACGAGGGGGTGGGTGACCAACACCACGCCCGGCCGCCTTTGTCTCCCCGAGTGGCGATGTTTACACACCGCAGCAGGGACTCACTTGAGGCTGAGTCGACCTAGGGGAGGCCCAACACCGATTCAGATAATCATTATTACCGGTGTTGGCTGTGAGCGGGAATCGAACTCGGGTCGCCGGGGTTCGTAGCGCGGCGTAGCACTAACCGCTGCGCCACCGCTCCCCACACTGCCACATCACCCTCCTCATCACACAACACTTGGACACTTGGGATATCAATTGAGCGCTACGCCAATGCACTCAGCCTGGCTGCTACCAACAACAACAAGCAAGAAGATCTTGACTTAAAGCTTTCGTGACTGCAGGAATTCATATTCGTTGAGTCTTTCGGTAAAGTCACGTAGATAGGTTTGAAAGAATATAACAAAAAAAACTACGACGTTTCGATCGCAACACAAGCGGTCGTCATCAGGAGGACGACGTTTCGATCACAACACAAGCGATCGTCATCCTGATGTTCTTTTGTTATTTTTTGTAATTTTCTTTCAACCTATCTACGTGACTTTACCGTAAGATCCAAAGAATAAGCAAGACGTGGTTTGGTAATGTTCTTAAGGCACCCAACAGTTCCCTTGTATCTCAGTAGTATCGAGTCTGCCAGCCTCGGCGCCCAGCTGTTTCGTGCAAATCTGGCTCCGTCGTCAAAAATCCACGGACGAGGTGCATGGCTTTATTTAGCAGGGGTGGTGCCTTATGCCCTGCGGAAACCAGTTTCGAAGGCAAGGAAATGAAGTCTGAGTGTAAAGAGAAGGGCGTTTGAGGCAAGGGTGCGATCCGTGTTACGGTGTAGATGAGAGGGCTTTGGATGCTACGCGAACTGGAAGGAGCAGCTGCTGGAAATTGAGCACAGGTGTCTAATGAGACGGACGTACTGATTCTCGTGGCAGGACAGGATAGGCAATGAACAGGTACGGAAGAGACAATGGCAGGCAGGTTCCTGTTTTAGATCTGATCGGGCGAAAGCAACTGCGCTGGGTAGGACACGTTTGCAGGATAGTCTCTTGAGTCTGGACAGGAAGGGGAAGAGAAGACCCAAGAGCAGAGATGGTGGGAGACTGGCTCTGTGTGTATATCAATATCTACGTGAGTATCTGGGTCTCTGTGAGTCTGGGATCTCTGTATGAGTGTCTGGGTCTCTGTGCGAGTCTAAGGATCTATGAGCTTACGGATTTCTGTGGGTCTGGCTCTGTGTACAGTATATATCAATAGCTATGTGAGTTTTGGGTCTCTATTTGAGTCTCTGGGTCTCTTTGTGAGTCTGTGGCTCGAAGTCTGGATTTTTCTCTGAGTCTTAACAGCAGATGTTCGGAGACTGTCGGGCAGACATTGGAGGCCGCGTGTGGGACTCCGACGGAGGATGGATGGCAATGCCAATGGGCTGTGGCAGTGATGGCATCAAGGGCTTTTGGCTCACGATGACTTCTCGATCTTAATTGAGAGCAAGGCCAAACATACAGCAGAGTTGGGCATCGTGTGATTACGCGAGCAGCATCGTAGTCGACGTCGGCATCGTCACATTGAATCCGCGGCGATGAGCTTCGTGATGGCAGAAATGGAGTGACGTGCGTGTGTGTGTGTGTGGCAAGGCTAACCGTGACGGCGCCTTTGCAATTGGGGCACCGAGAGTCTGGAGCTCGTTGACCTTCGAGGTCACGAATTCCGAGACACTCACAAATCTTCAAATCTCCATGAAAAACGTATCGGTTTGAGATGGCTTTCTCTCTCTCTTTCGTTATTTTTCACACCGTCTCTCCCGTCTTCTTTCCTCGGCTTATGTTAAACTATCGCCTCCCGTCCATGCACAGCGCCCCGAGATTGATTGTTTTATGCCGCTTTATACATTTAAATTATTATTATTATTATTTACCGGAATCCATGTCAAGCGTTGAGTCGAGTATAGATAGGGATTGCTTGAAGGTTATCATAGAACAGCTGCATTGCATTACAGCATCATGGCAGCATTAACACCGTCTACTATTTCCCACTGGAAGTGTGTCACAGGGGCACGTGGGCTGGCTGCACAAGTCGTGTCCAAGTGGCAGTGAGCGGCTTGTCACGGGTACTGTACGCATTGCCATCCCAATCAACACAAATGTTTAACTGTATGAAAATCAAGAATAGGTTTTACCCTTTCTGGCAATAGAACGGGAGTTAAGATGTTTAAACACCAATCGGATACCCCGTTTCATTGCCAAACCTATTTTAAATGTTCTTACTTTGATACTGGCAAAAAGGTCCCATGATTATGACTTTAACTGCGTTCATTTGCGGTCCCTCTGGGAGTGAAAAGGAATGCGGTCACATGAACATGCACAACAAGTTATGCAACCGTTTTTTTGTTTGGCAGCAAATGGAGCCTCTATGCCATATATGAGATGCTTGGAGAGAAAAAAAAGTTTGAATTGTATAAATATAACACTGGATGTGCGTTTAGTATAAACACATTCCCGTTGATTTAAGGACGGGAAGATTTGTAATAATTGTTTCATGAAGTAGCACCTCTGTTGCCACGTGTGCTGCTGGACGGGAGGTGATGGGCAAGGCTTGGTGAAGTCATTGGGCATCATTCGCAGCGCGTCATCCGATACAAAATCTACGTATTAAGTTTACTTTACTGTACTTACAACAAAGATCCGGCGTATAAACTTGACAAACGTTTTGGGGCAAGTGCTGTTATGAAGGCCAGCATGGCACGCGAAGCGGTAGGTGGCCAGCACCACGCCCGGCCGCCTTTGTCTCCCCCAGTGGCGATGTTTACTACACACCCCGTAGCAGGCACTCATTTAAGGCTGAGTCGACCTCGCAAAGGCGCAGGGACCAGTTCAGATAATCGTCACTTGTGGCGGGAATCGAACTCGGGTCGCCGGGTTCGTAGCGCGGGCGGTGCGCTCACCCCTATGCTGTATACATGGCGTGATAGACTTGGATATCAAGTTTAAAATACGCAAAATACTTTCGAAGAGACCAAAACTATGACAGATTTGCTCCATTTGGGTGTTAGAAAATATGGTCTCCGCTGTCATCCGCGACGTTGCACGGAGCTAATGGAGCCACGTGCTAAATTCCTCCTGCACTGCACGTGCACTGTTCATTCAGCCCCACGCAGCACAGACCATTTGGTGATGCTGCTGCATTGGCAGCGGTGCACAAGCACAAAATAACTACAACGGGACACCCAACACAATCATCAATAACACTGCGTGGCCTTAAAATAACAAATATATAAAGTAGGCGACGTTTCAGGCTATGGCCCTTCTTCGTGTTATCGTAGAAGCACCGTTTCGCAATACATCACCTATTATATATATTTTTCCTTTTAAGGCTACGGTCTTGTTGACCACCTAGCAGAATCTATCTCAAAAAGTGGATACTTTTCACACTTTTTTCACTACAGCAGAGTGCTGAAATTAATTACGCAGCAGCTAAACAAAACCATTGGAACAGACAATGCATTGGGCTGGAGCAGCAGTCAATCATCTTGCGTTCGTATCAGCGAGCTGAACGTTCAACACTTGAACCTTATGGCGGTACCCCGGGGTCACCATAGCACCCCGGCTCTCGCATAATGTCCGTGATGCAGTCATTTTCAGTCTGTTGATGGTCGGCGATGCGGCAATCGACTCATCTCGACGAGCTGTACACGATGCACCACCACGGTGCGTTCAGGGTTTCAGCGCAATCGTCCTCGCTGCGTTTCGACATCGCGGAGTAGCACCGATTTCGGATTGATTGGTACCCCAGTCGCGGAGTTAAGTTCACCCCTGGGAAAAAATAGTGTCCCAGAAATAAAATATTTAATTGCCTCGGCCCATTTTGTATTATTTGGTAGCCCAGGGTAGCGTCATAAAGATCACTTGTATTTAGTACTGTGCGTTGAACTTCTCTCGCACCATACGTAGCCAACCGTGCTAATCGGAGGTGCGGGGGAAGGACAACAAACTAAACACAAAAAGCAGATCTCAATAAATGAGTTTTCGATCTAGATGATTTGAAGGGCATCTGAAAGTGCGCAATACACTTCAATGAAACTGTAAACCATTTTTTTTATTTTACCAAGTAAGGCCCACTGAGCTATCTCGCTCTTTTTCAGAAGCGACCTGGCCACAAATTGATAACTCAACAAATTGTCTTATCGTGTGGAAATGTATAGCAGCAAAATCATCTAAACGCATATTTCTACATGTGGGGGGGGGGGAGGGAATCAGAGGACCCTGAGAAAAGTCCACGTGACCACAGGGAAAAACATGCAAACTCCAATTATACAAGCATCCAGGTCAGGATCGAACCCACGACCTCGTGTATACCAGGCGAGGTAGTTAACATCTCGCCACCGTGGTCCTTGCCGTGAGCATCACTGTTCAGCCTTCCCTTATTGCTCCAAGTCTCGACAGATGTCAAAACAATAACACATGCGCCATGTCTTAACAATGCTTATACATTACACTGCAACACACCTTTACAAATGTCAACGCCTGGTTTCTAAAATCCACTGCGTGACGGCAGGGGATGTAGCTAAAGCTGCATTTAATTTCCTACGGACGCATTGGGCAGCTGCGGCAAATTGTAATCTTCTAAGCAAACTGACCCAGCACACCGACCATTATTACAGTTTACGTGTTCTAGTCAACTGGGCGTTCAAGTGGAATGAGGTTCCGTATTACGCTAAAATCTCATTATGTGGTTAGGCACACGTCACTCCAGCTCTGCCTGTCTGGAGAACACACTACTCACCACATCATAATCTGAATATTTATTTCTACTGGAGGAATCCGATGAGCTATGAAGCTATTTTTGTTACAATAACAACGTGTTGAAGGACTGATTACCCTAACCTGCTCGACCATGCTGCTCTGCTGTTAATTTGTCGAGGAGGGGGAATTTGATTGTATAACCATTGCTGCTGTCTGGACTTCATACATATTCACTTTGAAATGCATACATCGTGATAGTTGGTGTTCTCCGGCTGTGATCGGCAGGGCTGGGAATGTCGAGAAGGATGCGTGAGCAGCTGCACAGCGGGAGAGAGGGAGGAAGAGGAGGGCGGTTGAGTAATGGATGGGGGAGGACAGTTTAAAGACGACTATTTACTTTTTTTGTTACCAGGTAAGGCCCCACTGTGCTATAAAGTTATTTTTCAGTAGCGACCTGGCGACAAATAATAGCTCAACCAAGTGGCTTATCGTCTGGAATTGTACAGCAGCCAAAAACTATAAATTCATGATGTTAAGTCTAAATGTGGAGGCGGAAAAACCGGAGGACTCGGAGAAGAAAAATTCCACAGGACCGCGGGGAGAGAGAGAGAGACACGCAAACTCCAAAACTACAAGCAGGAGTCAGGGTCGGGATCAAACCAGCGACATCCTGCATACCAGGCGAGGGAGTTCACATCTCCAAGCCACCGTGGCACCGCACGGTGTTACAGAGGAACGAATAACCCACAAGAGGTGACCTCGTCGTGCTGCCCACGTTGACCTCTGCGACCCCGCGTGATGTTAACTTGGGTGCCGCTGTTTACTGCGGCTGCATTAGGGAGTCATCGGTGACGGGATGACAAAGCCTGGATCTCGACTGCAGCTGGGTTCGGCATCCTGTTTAATTCATGAGGGGTTACGAAGGCGGGCAGCCAGTCTCTGTAGTAGCCTGAGAATAATCAATGTCGTTGCGTGTGAAGATAAGGGGGATCGTCGGTAAACAGTGTTGGGGACACGCGATCGTTCAGTCATTCGGTGAGAAAGAACGTCAACGTACATAAACCCGAATGTTTATACAAGATGATTGTTACCTGTTTGCCGAAACAGTCCTCAACAACTGGGTGACCACTGAGTGATGCGGGCAGCAAACGTCAAAGCGCGTCCGGTCTGAGAACAAGGCGCGGCCCTCGCCACAACGCGGGGGCTTGGGGAAGGCTGCAGCCTTCACTGGCAACGGCTTCGTCGGCGGCGTGTGAACACCGGTGGGCCGAGCGAGCCAGATCGAGGCAGGTGGAGGGAGGGAAGTTGCCCTGGGCGCGCATCAGTCTCACGAGTCTGGGGCTGAACGATTAATCGATTTGAAATCGAAATCGCAATTGGAAACAATGCGATTAGCAAGTCGCTAAGGCTGCGATTTTTTTGCGATTTTAAAAGTCCTACTATTACTTTCTTATTGGAATTGTTTATATTATTTTATTATTAGAACTTTATTTATTTAACGTAACAATTGTTCTATGTTTGATTGTTCTATTTCAATAAAAATTTTTTATAAATAAATGTTGGAAGCAATTCATATATTTTAAGTTCTCATCCTTGCATTAGAATATATAGAGCAGTTCATATTTTGATGGTATCGTGTGGTAATGCTCCATCACATGTTTTAAATCTATTACACAGTGAATATTGAACTGAAGCTTGACTTTAAAACATTTTTATCGCAATATCTGTCAGAAAAATCGCAATGAGATATTTTCCCCAAATCGTTTAGCCCCTTCCCGGATCTCTCCCCGCCACACCGAGGAGGAGCTCCCCCGACCCACCCCGACCCACCCCCCCAGCAGTGCCGAGGCTGCCCCTGGCAGAGCGCCCTCCACGCGGTGTGAGAGACGCAAAACTTGGCCCGCACCCCCGATCAAGCAACGCTTGTATGTACGTATGTTGAACTTCTCTCGCACCGCACGTAGCCAACCGATTTTCTAATCCCGCGGCTACGAGTAAGCACGGTTTTATGTGCCTACTAGTTCATAAAGCCTGGTCTTCGCCAGGCAAAAGTTTTCAAGAAATATCTTAATTAATTTTTATTTACCTGATATTATTTTCTGACAATTTGTATCTACGATCAGACACGAACTACTCTGAAAATTTGTATTTTTCCGCAAAAGATCATTTGTTGACGACTTGATTCAACTTCTTATATTTAAGGACTATACGTCGGAAACCGGTCGATTCCGTGCTTTTTTGTTTATAAAAAGCAAACAAGAAACTACTATCTTTTACCGTTTTCGAATTATTCAGATTTGAACATAAAATGCGTGTTTTTTTGTTAAAACCCGCTTGAATCCGAAATATGTCACAAAAACAATGAATGATAGAACAATGGTTCTCTCTTAAATTTTATTTGTGGTTTAACGCACTGTCTAATGAAAAAAAACGCAATCTTAAAATTTGAACGGTTTCTGAATCGATATTTTGGTGCCTTAAAATGAAAAATCTCGGATTTTCCTGTTATTTGTACCTATGTAGCAAAAGTACCTTAGACGTTTTTGAGATATACAAATATATATAGATTTTGAACTTCTTTCGCACCGTACGTAGCCAACCGATTTGCTAATCCTGCACCTCCGTATAAGCACGGTTGTATTCGTACGTTGATTTGCTAATCGGTTGGCTACGTACGGTGCGAAAGAAGTTCTGTTTGCCTTCACGCGCATGCATCACTGCATGCGCGTGAAGACAAGAGGCCCCCTGATCTCTCCTCTGCCATTCGCTTGCACTGCCCGTGACGATCCTGATGCCTGCACTTGCAAAACCCAAGTGCATGAAATTCAGCACGGGCAGTGATGGGACGCGGCGGTCCTTCTAAACACGATTGTTTGTAAATGCCTCGTGGTTGGGGAATCGAAAGTCTTATCAGCTGGCCACCAGTGATATTTTTTTCTATAATTTAATTTCAGTTTGGTGTCATATGCCACATTCATATATGCCACATACAAAAATAAACCCATATCTCTCTTGAGATATATGTAATTATGTTATGTAATTGGGCCTCCCTTGAATAAAAAAGCACGTTTAATAAACAGCATAGGGTATAATAGTGTTTTTTTTAATACGGATATTAAAATTATGAAGACTATATTTTCAGTAATATTACAGGTAGGAACAACAGGTTCCACACTGCCCACCAGGGATTATGTGTCTTTCTGTCGTGCATATTTGTCTGTCGTGCACGAATGCGCTGTCCAACCAAGTTCCTACCTGCCCACTCCGAAGGAAGGTGTTTAACACCGATGTTAATTATGTGTCGGGCCATCTTTCCATTATGATAGCCGTGTCCGTGAAGAATATTGGCTGAAGCACGCCCTGCTATTCGACACACACATTCGTTCGAAGCTGGAATCCTTTCTGCCACATCTGGGCCCGAGCACTCCTCCCTGCACCCGATATAATTAATCGTACACGTCACGGCGATTGATAATCCAGAGATTCACTTCAATCACTTCTAATCGGTCTGCAATCACTCCTGCCATATTTACTTTATTCCGTTGAATCTCCACTGATTGATTGTTCCTCGGATGTTGAGGACTCGATCGACCAGATTGTTTCATCTCAACTGCACTGTGTTCAACCACCATCCCCACCACCACTGTGTTCAACAACCACCACCACCACCACACTGTGTTCAACCACCACCACCACCACCACACTGCACTGTGTTCAACAACCACCACCACACTGTGTTCAACCACCACCACCACCAAACTGTGTTCAACCACCACCACCACCACCACAGTGTTCAACCACCACCACACTGTGTTCAACCACCACCACCACCACCACACTGGGTTCAACCACCACCACCACCACACTGTGTTCAACAACCATCACTGCACTGTATTCAACCACCACCACCACCACTGTGTTCAACCACCACCACCACCACTGTGTTCAACAACCACCACCACCACTGTGTTCAACAACCACCACCACCACTGTGTTCAACCACCACCACCACTGTGTTCAACAACCACAACCACCACTGTATTCAACCACCACCACCGCCACCACTGTGTTCAACCACCACCAGCACTGTGTTCAACCACCACCACCACCACTGTGTTCAACAACCATCACTGCACTGTGTTCAACCACCACCACTGTGTTCAACCACCACCACTGCGTTCAACCACCACACTGTGTTCAACCACCATCACCGCCACTGTGTTCAACAACCAACACCACCACTGCGCTGTGTTCAACCAACACAATCACCACTACGTTCAACCACCACCATCACCACCACTGTGTTCAACAACCACCACCACCACAGTGTGTTCAACCACCACCGCACAGTGTTCAACCACCACCCCCACCACCACTGTGTTCAACCACCACCACCACCGCACAGTGTTCAACCACCACCACTGCACTGTGTTCAACCACCACCACTGCACAGTGTTCAACCACCACCAGTACCATCACCACCACCACTGCACTGTGTTCAACCACCACCATCACTGTGTTCAACCACCACCACCATCACCACCACCACCACTGTGTTCAACCACCACCACCACCACACTGTGTTCAACCAACACCACCACACTGTGTTCAACCACCACCACCACACTGTGTTCAACCACCACCACCACCACCACCACTGTGTTCAACCACCACCACACTGTGTTCAACCACCCCCACCACGGCACTGCAGGTGACAACGCTCCTCTTAATTCTGCTTCTTCCCTCGCACTACTCCGCTTTGGAATTCCCTCCCAATGTCTCTTTTTCCCAATTTCTTCCAATAACCTTGACTCGAATTCAGGGACAAACATGAACTCTTATCTGTCCTGGTCATTGCTCGCCACTTGGCGTGTTGTATGTACAGTATGTATGTTGAACTTCTTTCACACCGTACGTACTTTTGAGCCTTTGGGGCTGTGCCCAACAACCTTGAATTAAAAAAAAACTTAAAAACACACATTGTGAAGCACATTCCTCCACCGTATTCCATACAGGGAAAAGTTCCACTGTTGACAGGGCTTGGGCAGACCCTGAGCGGGGCTATGGAGGCTGTAAAGTATTCCCACAATTAAATGTAGATTGTTCTGCCTGAAAAACTCTGGCATTCCACCACTGGCAGAGAGGGCACCGCTCCGCAAAGTGGGGTAAATACCGCAAAGAATTTCCGCCGGCTTTGCTCTCCCACAATCTGGCCTGTTCCTACGGAAATGTCTCCGTTCTGCACGACGTAGGTCGTCGGCTCCGCGACCTGCAAAACCTATATAGCCTCTGCTTGCGTTGTGGCCGAAACGTCGTGAGAATTATTTTATTATGTTTTATTTTTATTATTTTATTACTTCCCTTCTACGTGAATTTACCGAAAGAACCAAGAAGATGAATCCCTGCAGTCACGAAAGCTTTAAATCGAAATATATAGCCTCTTGTTACAGCAGCCCTTTTGCCCACTTCAGCAATTGTTTCTTGCTGTGGTTGTCCCACCCGATGACGGACGCTTGTGTTGCGCCCGAAACGTCGGCGTGATTTAATTTATTTTATATTCTACCTACGTGACTTTACCGAAAGAACCAAAGAGTATGGATCCCTGCAGTCACGAAAACAACTTCAAATCGAGATTCAATTCTGCAAGTTCATATTCGCGTGTGTGCGAGCACTGCTCAACAAGGACAACGATCTCTAGTAGATCTTGAAGAGATGTTTGGGGCAAGTGCTGTTGGCGAGTAGCACCCATGAAGGCCGGCACGGCACACGAGGCAGTGGGTGGCCAGCACCAAGCCCGACCGCCTTTGTCTCCCCATTGGCGATGTTTACACATCACACCAGGTACTCATTTGAGGCTGAGTCAACTGCTTAACACACCCATGCATGCAACGTACATGTCCACACATTGCACACGTGCCGTGATGTGCAACTGGGGCGTGACGATTGATCATTTATAATGATTATGCGTACGATGATAATTATATGTGCATCAAGTTGTGCGCATAATAATGGTTATTTTCAGTTGGTATACCATACTACACCTTATGTGTAATGGGTTCCCGTGACCCCTTGTTGTCACCAGAGGTCTCAGCATTCACAACAACACGAACAAAACAACCAATTAAAAAAATAAGCGTTGAATCCAATCATGGCCCCAGCTCGTGGCAAGTCCACCACACGCAAAGTGAATCGCTAACAGGGACCCAGTGGGCAGCGTGACTGCGCTTACGAAGCTGGTGGACTAAGAAGTTGATTCCATGACATGACTACCATCAGCGGTGAGTGATATATGAACAAGTCCTCCCTTACACCCCTCGCCCAGGTCGACTCAGCCTTAAATGAGTAGTGTGCTTGGAGCGGTGTGTAACACCAGTACTGGGGCTGGGTGTGGTGCATTGCCGACCGTGTGCGTGCCATGCCGATCATCATAAGTCATTGCCAACATCACTGACCCCAGCAGTTTACCGGCATCAGGGTGCATATAGCAGGATTTCTAGCTTTTGTGCAAGTATATGCTGCATGCATGTATACCAAAAACATATACTCTACGTGGTTATATACCACAATTGCAGTAATTTCACATTTAAAATTTTAAATTGCGGTGTTCATTTTGTAAGCAGACTATACAACTCCATTGGAATAGTACCTGGGAAAATGTAATTGCATTGAAATTGCCCCATTAAATGTGTTGTTGTTCAACAGAGCCAGAAACTGCTCAGCCTTGGGAAATAACCTCCCTGTGCCATAAATGTTTAACACTGGGATGTGTGGTGAGGATTAAAAAAAACTGAATTTGAAAAGAAAAAACAATAATAAAAATCACTCACAATTACAGACCAATTTCCAGTCTATTCTTTAAATTAGAAACGTAAATTACTAATTTCATGAAATTAATAATAATGTTAATCTTTTTGTAAATCCACTGCTGGATTAAGGCTTCGCTCTGCCAAATTGATCTGAGGGGTATTTTATTGTCTGACCATACTTCACCACGCTGCGTCGCGCGGGATGGCCCAGGATCTAGTTGAGATGTCACTGATGCTAGAGCTGTGGGTAGGAATTGAACTCACGTCGCCAGATTCATAGCACAGTGCATAAATAGCTGAGCCACCATTTCTCACAGTCACGTACAGTTTATGCAGGCAAATGTTCATGTAACCCCTAAAACAAACAGGACTTGGCTGTGACCGGAATCTCGAGCCACCCAACCAGTATACTGAAGAATAGAGGAAGACCGAAATTCGGTTTCGGCGCCGAAAGTTGGCAAATGGCCTCTTTCGGCATAGTTTCGGTTTCGGCCGAAAGTCAATTTTTAACTTTCGGTTTTGGTTTCGTTTTCGGCCGAAACCAGAAATTCAGTTTCGGTCGGCCTCTACTGAAGAACATGCGAGGTTATATATATATATAAACAATTAACATTTCACTCTTTCAACTTCACGAGAGAAAAAAATCACAGAGTTGACCGTGAAGTCCTATCATGTTCTTGTCTGTGGCCGCGAAGCAATGTGGTGTTTTTATTATTACACGCTTTTATTTAACTCACTCTGTCTGTTGTTGTCGTTGCTGTCGTTTTTGTATCATCAAATCTTGTAACTCAATTTTAACCCATTTCCCAATGTGGTATCGACTGCAAACTTCGTATACTTATGGCTTACTGATGACAATGCTATATTCTATCATAAACATAAGATATATAATTCTAGATTTGAAGCTTTCGTGACTGCAATGATTCATATTCTCAGGTTTTTTCGGTAAAGTCACGTAGGTAAAAACATTAAAATTAATGAAAGTAAAATAAAACAAAACAAAAATAAAATTCACGACGTTTCGGAGGCAACACAAGTCTCCGTCATCAGGTGGGACCGTCACAGCCGAATTAGCTGCATCAAGTGAAGCAATGATTCAATATGTAATCCCTTATAAGCAAGTTGAAGGGAGGTGGAGAGGGGGGGAGAGCTTATCAGGCTGTGGTAGCCAATGAATGGAAACGTATCGGGAGGGAGGAGGAGCGGTGATCAAAGACTGCACGCAGTGCTCAACACAATGAATGGAGACGTGTCGGGACGGAGGGCGAGCGGCGATCAAAGACTGCACGCAGTGCTCAACACAATGAATGGAGACGCGCCGGGACGGAGGGCGAGCGGTGATCAAAGACATCACGTAGTGCTCAACACAATGAATGGAAACGTGGCGAGCGGTGATCAAAGAACAATGAAGAGATTACTGTTAAACACTGTGGATGTTAACACTCGGTGAAGTAAATTAAAATAGTGCCTGTCAGATAAGATGGTCCAAAAAGTGTAATTAAGTCTTTTTTGCGTGGTTAATAACATCTTTCCAGTGATTACTGAGTTTGTACCCATCATCACGGTTGAAATTATGTCTGTGTTTGTATATTTGTATGGCTTCGTGTACAAACCTTTGATGGTAGCCCGGAGGTTTGCAGAGAACCTTGGTCTCAGAAAAGACAATTTCATGAGAGCCCGCCGAGTTGTAGCAATGATCGGCAACGGCCGAAGAATCAGTTCTGCCGTGTTTCAGATCTGACTTGTGCTCGCGGACACGATCAGCAACATGACGTTTTGTTTCTCCAATGTAGCAATCACCACAAATGCAACTCAATTTGTAGACTCCAGGATACTGTAAGTCAGGAACGACATCCTTCACAGATGGAATCAGATCACGGATTTTATGCACTGTACTGAATCGGACTTGGATCTTATGTTTGTTTAGAATTTTGGAGATCTTTTTGGTCACGCCTGCTATGTATGGTAACGTGATAGTTTTGGTCGGAGTTTCATGTGGTTGTTTCTGTGTGGTGGGAGAGACAGCTTGGCGGATAGTGCGGTCAGAGTATCCGTTCATCCTGAGGGCCCGATGTACATGTCTTAATTCATCAGTCAGGTGGTGTTGGTCAGAAATGCCATGGGCTCTGTGGTATAGCGTTTTGATGAGAGAATTCTTTTGAGATGGGTGGTGGTGGGAATCCGGTTTCAAGTAGGAATTTGTGTGGGTGGCTTTCCTGTAGACAGAATGCCCCAAGGATCCGTCAAGCCTCCTCTTAAACAGAATATCCAAGAATGGTAGTTTACCGTCTTTCTCCACTTCCATGGTGAATCTGATAGATGGGTGTCTAGAATTGATGTGGTCCAAGAAGTGGTTCAATGCTGGGAGGCCATGTGGCCAGATGACGAAAGTGTCATCCACATATCTCTTCCACAGGGAAGGACGCAGGGTGGATGTCTGGATGGCGTCTGATTCAAACTTTTCCATGAACATGTTGGCTATAACTGGTGACAAGGGGGAGCCCATAGGGGTACCCTCATTCTGTTTGTAGAAGGTGCCATTCCAGGTAAAATAGGTGTTGGTGAGGCAATGCCTAACCAGCGCAGGTACATCAGAATTCAATCCATGTTGGACTAAGTCCTCAATTATTGTTAGGGTGTCCGGTACTGGGACTTTGGTAAACAAAGATACTACATCAAAGCTGACGAGGATGTCATCAGGAGATAGTACCATGTCCTTAACCATAGAGACTAATTGGGTTGAGTTGAGTACTGCCGAAGAGGTCTTGCCTGTGAAGGGGAGCAGAGTATCTGATAGAAAACGGGCTAGTTTGTACGTCGGAGAGTTTATCGTCGACACGATGGGTCGTAGCGGGGTGCCTTCTTTATGGATTTTGGGAAGACCATAGAGTCTGGGAGGTCTTGCCGCCGATGGTTTTAGAGAGGGACGTTTGCTTGGTTCGATTAGGGAAGTCGAACTCGTGATGATACTGTTGGTTTTTGTCGTTAGGCTTTTAGTGGGATCGTTTTTAATTTTGGAGTAACTCCCATCATTAAGCAGGTCCAGGATTTTGTTGTTGTATGAATCTTTATCCATGATGACCGTGGCATTGCCCTTGTCTGCCGAGAGGATGACTATATCATCTCTCTTTTTTAAATTCGCGAGTTCAGAGCGTTCGTTTTTGCTGATGTTACTAGTGGGTTTCTTAGCATTCTTAAGAATAGTAGCTATTTCAGCTCTTGCTACATCCGCATGGATGTGTCCTATGCCTCTGAGGGCTACATCAATCTGAGAAATCATATCCTCTACTGGTATATATTTAGGGGTGATGGCGAAATTTAGTCCTTTGGCCAGTACCGTTTTTAGATTGTCAGAAATTGGAATGTTACTCTGATTAATCACGGTCTTGTTAACATCCAGCTTTGCGATGTGTGGCTCTGGTTTCTTTTTAGATAGGAGGTTGAATTTAGAAATCAGGTTAGCTTTGCATTTGGCTGACATTGAGTCAGCAGAAGCAGAAGTCATGTTATCAAAGTGGTTCCAATCAGAAGGTGACACTTTTTTGTGTTAACATTAGATGTGTTTGTAAGAGAGTCTTGTCTAAATTATCGAGTTCAGATCGGAGTAACCTTATTCTCTCCGAGATTAGTGATAGGCTAGCTTTAAATAAGATCTGTTTGGAGTTCGGTGAGGACACAGCAGCGGATGTGAGTGTGAAAGCGATGGGTATTACCTTGTTATCGCGGCATCTCTTGAGGAAGGCCAGCGTCTCGAGAAGCTGTGACTTCTTGTCTCGTTGATCTGATTCCATCTGTGAAGGATGTCGTTCCTGACTTACAGTATCCTGGAGTCTACAAATTGAGTTGCATTTGTGGTGATTGCTACATTGGAGAAACAAAACGTCATGTTGCTGATCGTGTCCGCGAGCACAAGTCAGATCTGAAACACGGCAGAACTGATTCTTCGGCCGTTGCCGATCATTGCTACAACTCGGCGGGCTCTCATGAAATTGTCTTTTCTGAGACCAAGGTTCTCTGCAAACCTCCGGGCTACCATCAAAGGTTTGTACACGAAGCCATACAAATATACAAACACAGACATAATTTCAACCGTGATGATGGGTACAAACTCAGTAATCACTGGAAAGATGTTATTAACCACGCAAAAAAGACTTAATTACACTTTTTGGACCATCTTATCTGACAGGCACTATTTTAATTTACTTCACCGAGTGTTAACATCCACAGTGTTTAACAGTAATCTCTTCATTGTTCTTTGATCACCGCTCGCCACGTTTCCATTCATTGTGTTGAGCACTACGTGATGTCTTTGATCACCGCTCGCCCTCCGTCCCGGCGCGTCTCCATTCATTGTGTTGAGCACTGCGTGCAGTCTTTGATCGCCGCTCGCCCTCCGTCCCGACACGTCTCCATTCATTGTGTTGAGCACTGCGTGCAGTCTTTGATCACCGCTCCTCCTCCCTCCCGATACGTTTCCATTCATTGGCTACCACAGCCTGATAAGCTCTCCCCCCCTCTCCACCTCCCTTCAACTTGCTTATAAGGGATTACATATTGAATCATTGCTTCACTTGATGCAGCTAATTCGGCTGTGACGGTCCCACCTGATGACGGAGACTTGTGTTGCCTCCGAAACGTCGTGAATTTTATTTTTGTTTTGTTTTATTTTACTTTCATTAATTTTAATGTTTTTACCTACGTGACTTTACCGAAAAAACCTGAGAATATAAGATATATATATTTTTAAACAATCTTTTTACATGCTTTCTATTAACTCACTCTGTCTGTTGTCATATCCTCAAATCTTGTAACTCAATTTTAACCCACTTCCTAGTGTGGTATCGACTGCAAAACTTAGTGTACTTATGTCATACTGATGACAATACTATATTCTATCATTAAAAATAAAATAAATATTTTTAAACCATCTTTTTTATATGTTATGTTTCGGCTTGGGTCTAATCGTCCACGCTCAACTGACGTTGGCTGTAAATCACCACGGCCCCCTTACGCTGTGGCAAGCTTCGGGGCCACTTCCCGGAGTCGTGGAGTTCTGCCATTACTAGTACGGTACATTTCATTAAAGCGTGTTTTAAAAAACTTGTATTTATATTACTAATTCAGTGGCAGCATCGGGCGTCTCGGTCGCGACTGAGCGGTGGTGTAGTGATTATGGCTCATTGCTATGCTCTGCTTTTCTGCCTCTATCACTGAGAGATCAATAACATCTCGTCCATAGGCCAGAGCAGATGTCGCTGCCACCTCAGGCAACACGTTAGCAGCACCGGTTTATTTCTCCGGCCAATACGAGTGAATTCATTTTATAACCCCACTCATCTCAAAACGGTCGTCAACTAATTCGCTGTTATTGGCCACATCGATACATTCTCATTCGGAATCGTTGTTTCGACTGGAAGAATCCGATGAGCTGTGAAGCTTTTTTCACAGATGTCCAAAGGTCACAAATTTACGACAATAAACAAGAAAAAAACGTGGAAGTAGAGGAACGCTAAGCAAGTCACTAAATTTAAAAATAAAGTACACACTGTAGGTATAAATTGCATAAGTACAGTACATCATATTGAAGCTGCTAAAGCTATGTCGACTCAACCAAGTGAAGCATCTGGTCTGGGCTCATGGACAGATTGGTCTGTGTTTGTTTGTAAGTCACAACAGAAACATTACAGATTAGCACAGTTGATCAGTACACAGGCTGGTTTTTTTCATTCCTGGATTTTTCTGTTTGCCCATCGTCACTTTAAGATGTTTTCTTGTTCATGTTTTTTGTTTTTTTGCGGTTGCATCCGATTCAAGAGCCGAATGGCTCACAGGGCTATACCTAATAAGTGAAACTGAAATTAAACTGACAGTCCACAGGCAAACTCTTGCCATGCACGTCACGTGCGATAAAGGGCCATTGCCTGAAACGTCACCTGTTGTGCACGGTATTTGTCCTCTTTAAGGCAGTGTCATTGATGGATGTGTTGAGTTTCTTGGAACCTGGGATGGTCTTCACAATTCCGACGACACGTCCTGAAACTAAGACCAAAATGTGGGCATAAACAATGTAAATAGGATGGCTCCTGCACATGGAATGACGTTGCATCTTTGCTACATGAGGTCGGGAAACTACTCCACAATGAAAGCTTCGAGCAATTATCGATGCTCGGGTGGTTCAGAAGGCTGTGGTTTCATTGAAGAACTGAAACGTTGTGATTTACTCGTGTGAAGTATAGAGCTCTTTGTAAGCTTTTTTAAAAGTGTCTGCTCGTGCACACATTCATATACTGCCGGTCGAGACGCAATGTTTAGTCTAATCCAGTTAATTTTTGCAGCTGTGATGTTTGCCGCAATTAATTATATGTTTTTCCTAAGTGTCCCTTTCTCTCACACATAGACAACCGATTAGCACGGTTGGCTACGTACGGCACGAAAGAGGTTCAACGTACACACGTACAAAGTAGAAAATCTGCAAGGTCCCTACTAGGTTGACCGCGATGGAATTGATCGCAATGCAATATAAAACTTCACGATGTGACGAATGTTGCGATATCATTTTCCCATCACTTTGTAATTCCTTTGTGTGCTTTGCTGACCTTGCAGTCAGCATAAAGCTCGCTTAAAGGTTATTCAACCGTCGTGCACTCAACATGAGCCAATAGTCTCTTCATCGTTGCCACGTCACAATGTGGAACACGTGGACAAAGAGATCTCCCGTGTAGCCTTAGGGGCCGTCCATAAATGACGTCACGCGATTGTGGACGATTTTTGACCCCCCCCCCTCCTTCGTCACACGGCGTCATAAAAAGTCAGACTCCCCCTCAAATATGACGTCACAAATCTCTGCCCCCCCCCCCAACATTTTTTTTTCTTCAAATCGTTGAAAACTATTGTCATTGTAGTGCGTATTTAATGTGCCGCTGCACTCTGATGTTGTAGGAGAAAACATGTATTTAAAAGTCTATTTAATTAAGTACAACGTGTTTATATTTATTTAAAGTTGCGCATTTTGATTTGACGTCACAATTCTCAAACCTCCCACCCCCCATCGTCACACATCGTCACAAATGTCTGACCCCCCCCCCCCCCCCTAGGTGCGTGACGTCATTTATGGACGGCCCCCAAGACGGCGGCCCAGCAGACTGCAGCTAACGCTTCAACCCGTCACTCCGCGTGTTGAAGACATTCCTATAACACGTGACCTGTTCGACTGGGTTCAGTTGGCGTTTGAACCGAGCCGACACGAGACAAACTTTATTTAAAGGCACGCAACTTCATTATTTCATGCAGCCGGCGGCGGACTATCTGTTTGTTTAAACACGTCAATGTTATTAATCCTTGATCGTTTCTGCGTGGATTAAATATCGGTCGTTCTATAGGATTCGGGGGGGGGGGGTGTAAAAAGTCCGCGTGTGTACTGGGAGGGGTCAAATTTTGACAGATGTTTGCGTACCTACTCCCGTTCACAGAGTGTTGGGGCAAGTGCTGTTAGCGAGCACCTATGAAGGCCGGCACGGCACACGAGGGGGTGGGTGGCCAACACCACGCCGGGCCGCCTTTGTCTCCCCAGTGCCGATGTTTACACACCGCACCAGGTGCAGTACTCATCTGAGGCTGAGTCGACCTAGGGGAGGCCCAGAACCGGTTCAGATATCCGCTACTGGTGTTGGCCGTGATCGGGAATCAAACTCGGTCCGCCTGGTTCGTAGTGCTAAGTGCTATGCCACCGCTACCCCACATGTACAACACACAAGCTGACAGTTACATCAGAATCATTAAATACTCTTTGGTTCTTTCGGTAAAGTCACGTAGGTAGAAAAATAATAGATCACGACGTTTCGATCGCAACTGCTGAAGCAGTTTTTTTTTATTGCTGTGGTTGTCCCACCTGATGACGATTGCTTGTGTTGCAATCGAAACGTCGTGAGCTATTATTTTTCTACCTACGTGGACTTTACTGAAAGAACCAGAGTATGGCTTCCGGCAGTCACGACAGCTTCACATCAAGAACACATTCCTGCGGAGGGAGCTGGTAGGAACGTTGGGTTGCTCGGTCAATGGCCAGGGTCAACGGCGGCGTGGTGTATTCCGCAAATATGCCCGACTGTGAGGGCGGGCACAAGCCGGCGTGAGTAGATTAAACGTTGAGTTTTATAAGGGCACCACGGGGTGACCATCCCCTCCCCACCCAGCCCCACCCCTCCCACCCCCCACCCAGCCCCACCCTCCCCACCCAGCCCCTCCCCACCCTCCCCACCCAGCCCCTCCCCACCCTCCCCTCCCCACCCAGCCCCACCCTCCCCACCCAGCCCCTCCCTGCACGACGGACGGACACAATAATCCCCTGTGGGCTGTTGTAACCAGGAAGTTCCTACCAGTATAATCACTAAATAATCACACGCACAGCACTACTCAACAATTACCTCATTCACCATACCGTGAATTACTTTTGGAAGGCATTTAGCAAAGCACTGTAATTTATAATGGATGTATTTATTTGCAACTTTAATCATTGCGGTTGTTATTTCAGAAGTATGTTTGCCGGGAAATGAAATAATTTCATGGAGAAATGTCGGTAAATAATTAATTAGAATTGTTAAAGAAAATGAGCAACGGCAATTACGGTGCGATGCTATTTAGCAAAACAGACTGAATGTCGTGGATGTTATGTCGTGTCAAGTATGCACTGTAGCAACCCCTGAGTCACAAAACACCAGCGCAACGATGGCTAACATTGGGAGCAAGGGGCCGTCCATTAATGACGTCACGCACCTGGGGGGGGGGGTGTCAGACATTTGTGACGATGTGTGACACATCAAAATGCGCAACTTTAAATAAATATAGACAACACGTTCTACTTAATTAAATAGACTTTTTAATAAATGTTTTCTCCTACAACATCAGAGTACAGCGCCACATTAAATACGCACTACAATGACAATAGTTTAAAGCGATTTAAAGCATGTTTTATTTGGGGGGGGGGGGGCAGAGCTTTGTGACGTCATATTTGAGGGGGGTCTGACTTTTTGTGACGCCGTGCGACGAGAGGGGGGGGGGGGTCAAAAATCGTCCAAAATCGCGTGACGTCATTTATGGACGGCCCCCAAGAGAGAAACCACGGAATAGCAAAGTCCGTGGTCTCAGAACATTCAGTTCGATACACACCCAGATGTGCTGCTTCGGTGCCAAAAAAACATTTGCTTTTGCATGGCTTCCCAGCCTCGTTCTACATCCTATATGGATATTTAAACACCCCCTTCCCGTTGCCTTGGCCCTCGGTCTTCCCTCAGTATGTCAGTTACCTTTCCCTTCCGCCCTTCTGCCTCCCCATATACATCTTGGCGCCTCTACGCGTGGGTCCCGACTTGGCTGGGGCAGGGAGTCCAACTGTCCCCCTGCGGCATGCGTGGTACGCTCCCGCCGCGCCCAATTCGAGTTCTCGCGGAGTTTCCGTTCCCCTCCAATGTCGACCGGCGTCCTGTACGGCGGGCTCACGTTTAGTGGCAAGGGTGCAGGCCTCAGGATGGACGACCAATTCTCTGAATCTCAGGGTGGATTGATCTGCTGCTGTAGAGCAGTCTGATAATTCATTTGAAAACCGAACCCTTTCAAAATACTTAACCCAGCAGAATACAATACTGTACTTTAAAAAATATGTTTGAAACGGCTTTATTTTCAAACCCATTGAAACGATATTGAAACATTACGACGACAGCTTTAGACGCTCGCTGTGTGCTCGATCGATGGCCTACCTCCAGTTGCCAACGTGCGTGGGTGGCGTTTGCAGCTGAGACAATTGCCCGCCTCACGACTGCCTCGATAGCCACTCCGCCCCTCTCATGATTGAGGTACTGCTGAAATTTTCTGGGTGGAAAACCCATTGGTATGGTAGTAGCAGTAGTAGCAACTGCTGCCAGCAGCGTGGATTGTATCAACTGGATACATATCACATCCATTGCTTGGACTCCTTATGCGTGCACATAATGTACTCTCGCCGAGAAAAATTGGCCAAGAGTTGAAAATGAGATTGTCTTGACAGATTTTTTTTTTTGCTGCAGCACTCAATTGCAATCAGCCAAAGGTACACAGCACAGATGGATACCCCAGAGGATACGCATCAGCCAGACCAGTCCACTGAGAACAAAGAGGTTACAATTGTCTCGAGAACATGGGCTGCATTTTTACTTTGTATTGCGCTGTTTTCCCGGGAGAGTTTCACTGAGTCTCATGACTCATTTTCAGGACAGTCCTGTTAAGTCTTGACTTAAAGCTTTCGTGACTGCGTGAATGCATATTATTTAGGTCTTTCAGTAAATTCAATAAGATAGGTTCCAATTATTTCTTCATCAATTTTTATTAATTTGAACCTATCTACGCGACTTTACTGAAAGACCCAAAGAATAGTCCTGTCAAGTATTTGCAGAAGGGGTGATGATTGCTATGTATAATCCTAATTAAGTAATTTTACACCTTACAAAACACCATGCTACTAAAATCTAGCCAGGCTTTTTGTGGCATAGTAAACTAAATTATATATATTATTCGTTTTTTTCGGTAAAGCAAGGCCGTAGCCTTGGAGTCAACATTGGGGGGGACCAAATCTTCCAGGGGGTCTGGGCCCCCCCCCCTCCCAGAAAAACTAAATCTACATCTTAAAACAAATTTCCTGCCATTTCCTGCCCAAAATAAAAAAAAAATCACTAACTCATGGGATTGATTTTTTTATTTACTTTTAACAATAATGTCTAATAGTGTATTGTATTACATTGCTCTGTTTTTTCCTTTTTACCTTTTCTTGTTTCATTGTATGTAATGACAGAGATTAGGGATTAATAAGGTACAACCATAACCACAATGATATAAACAGAAATCTATTTTATAGCAATATATTGGGGGGGGACATTTTGAGCATATTTGAATATTGGGGGGGATGTGTGTCCCCCAATAAATATTATTATTACGGCCTTGCGGTAAAATCACATAGATAGAAAACAACAAAATTAAAATAAAAAACCAAAAACTCACGACGTTTCGATCGCAACACAAGCGGTCGTCATTTTTTTATTTTGTTGTTTTCTATCTACGTGACTTTGCCGAAAGAACCAAAAAATATGAATTCCTGCAGTCACGAAAGTTTTAAATAAAACATTTCATTATAAAAATTATAAAAACTCAACTGTATCATTTTACCAGGTAAGGTCCACTGGGCTATGAGGTATTTTTCAGAAGTAAGCTGGCCACAAATGATAAGTCAACAAAGTGGATTATCACGTGAAAATGTTTCTCAGCCAAATACTCTAAATGCATGTTTGTAAATGTGGAGGGAAAAACCAGAGGACCCGGATAAAAATCCACGCTACCACAGGGAGAACATGCAAACTCCAAATATACAGGCGTCAGGGTCGAGATAAAGCCCACGACTGTCTACATACCAGGCGAGGTAGTTAACATCTGGCCATCTCAACACCAATACTCAACTCAAAATGTAAAGGTTTGAGAATGAAATCCTGCTTTGGGGTTCACTCAGCCTGCTGGGTGGATAAGACAAGTAATGTGTCTTGGGAAGTCAATGATGATTGCCCGAAGGAATTTCCACCACTGGGTTTGGGCCATCGAAAAATGTGTTCCCGGTTCTACGCTCACTTGAGACTTTGACTTTTTACTTAATCGAGCACCTTTCAGGTCTGCCTAGCAAAACTAGATCCGTACCATCTACCATATGTATACCCACCTGGTTAAGTAATGAACATTGGCTGATTAATTTATTCATGAAGAGTGATACATTACTTCAACCAGAGCGTCAGTATGGCTCAGCTAGGGCAGCACAGTTGTGACATCACACTACGCAGGATATTCAAGAGCTGGACATGCTGCTGTTTAAGACATTGCGAGCTGGCTGGGTGGCAATGTGGCAGGGCATTCTGGCCTAACTCACCATCGGAAGAAGGTGTCTTTAATTCCTGGACTGATGTTGACCAAGCTAATCATCTCTTAGTAGTCAGTACAATTAATACCGATGTTTCAAGTAAATTGTGGTTGTATCATATGAACAGACTGGCTGCTGTCATACCACTGTGGAATGTATTAACACGAGCACTCACTCAGCACTGCCAATGCCACATTTTTATATTTGAGCTATGGCGGGGGGGGGGGATTGTATTAGTGAAGTCATTGGTAATCTAGCTGAGACCTTGGGCAAATCTCACGTGGCCAGTAGGGATTTCAACCGAGGATCATCTCAGAAATGCTGCCTCAATTTTATAATTGAGAATCGAGCCCCATCTTTACCTTCTATACAATATCCATTTTGAATTTATTTCTGTTTCATGAAAGCTACAAATTATTAAATGATATTTCTATTCAGCTGTAACACGTGGAAGCCCTCTCCATATCTGTCGAGTCTCCTGGTGGGTTTTTTTCCGATAGGTAGAATTCCCTTTGTGTGTGTGTTGTTTTGTCTCAAGTTTATCTTGACAAGAATTTGATTGTGTATTATGGGCATTTGAAAAAAAAAAAAATCTGACACGTGGGCAAATACAGAATACAATTTCCATCATCTCTTAAGAACCTTTTTTTCTCTCAATCCTCTCCCATAAATTTGCTTGCAATGGGGGTCTCACTTTATGAGAATGTTGAAACAGGTGCGGGCAGCTCTGCACTCACATTCAGAGCAGTTATTCGTCAAAGGGAGATTTCGGCAAAACAAAAAAAAAACCCTCACGATTCATGGCGAAAGTCGGTGCCAAAAATAAAAGGGAGTCGTTGTTATTGGGCATTAGACAATGTCGAAATGGCCCACATCAGAGTGCTAAGCCAATGACTATTAAGCACCAGCAGCAGCCAACAATGTTGTATAACGGGGGAGAAAGTAAGACACTCAATTCAGTTCCTGAAAAAGCTCCCGGCACGTGAAGCGAAACGTCAGACATTGTGCCGAACAAAGCACGAGACAACCCGAAAACGCATCGTAGAGCGGAGTGGTTGTGCGTTTACAGAAGCAAGATGCGTGCTTTATTTAGGTTGCCGACTGTTACCATCTGCTGTACTGGCAGCCGCCCAGTGATGTTAAATAAGTGAAAGGACCAATCCACTATAATCCTGAATGAAAGAAGATTGAAAAAAAAATCACAAACGTTTCCAAATTGAAATACTGTAGTGCCGTGCAAATCCAAAAATATGCGTAGGGGGCAAAGCCAGCGGTGTGCAAACCGTGCGCGTAGATTCCCCATGGAAGGGAGGTGCAGTGTTCATCTACAGTACATGCTATGGCATGATCATTAGGAACCTGATATTCAGAAATGAACATACTTTAAACAAAGAAAACATGGGCAAATTTGAACGGTGACGCCAACGCACAATGGCCTACTAATTTCAAATGACGTCAGGCAATCTTTAACGTCCACTGTGAAGCAGACAGCACATCGCAGTGCTTGATTGGTTCATACGCCGGCAGTATTAACCAGGGAGGCCTGCTGGACTTGAACTGTGAACCTCTGCAACGAGCCATCACCGCTCATCTTATCATCTTATCATATCTAGATGTATACAGCAGCGCCTGATTCCAAGGCGCTTTACAATAATTATAAAATGTACACAAGATGATAGTACTAGATTTGAAGCTTTCGTGACTGCAATGATTCATATTCTCAGGTTTTTTCGGTAAAGTCACGTAGGTAAAAACATTAAAATTAATGAAAGTAAAATAAAACAAAACAAAATAAAATTCACGACGTTTCGGAGGCAACACAAGTCTCCGTCATCAGGTGGGACCGTCACAGCCGAATTAGCTGCATCAAGTGAAGCAATGATTCAAGATGTAATCCCTTATAAGCAAGTTGAAGGGAGGTGGAGAGGGGGGGAAGGGAGAGCTTATCAGGCTGTGGTAGCCAATGAATGGAAACGTATCGGGAGGGAGGAGGAGCGGTGATCAAAGACTGCACGCAGTGCTCAACACAATGAATGGAGACGTGTCGGGACGGAGGGCGAGCGGCGATCAAAGACTGCACGCAGTGCTCAACACAATGAATGGAGACGCGCCGGGACGGAGGGCGAGCGGTGATCAAAGACATCACGTAGTGCTCAACACAATGAATGGAAACGTGGCGAGCGGTGATCAAAGAACAATGAAGAGATTACTGTTAAACACTGTGGATGTTAACACTCGGTGAAGTAAATTAAAATAGTGCCTGTCAGATAAGATGGTCCAAAAAGTGTAATTAAGTCTTTTTTGCGTGGTTAATAACATCTTTCCAGTGATTACTGAGTTTGTACCCATCATCACGGTTGAAATTATGTCTGTGTTTGTATATTTGTATGGCTTCGTGTACAAACCTTTGATGGTAGCCCGGAGGTTTGCAGAGAACCTTGGTCTCGGAAAAGACAATTTCATGAGAGCCCGCCGAGTTGTAGCAATGATCGGCAACGGCCGAAGAATCAGTTCTGCCGTGTTTCATGACACTTTCGTCATCTGGCCACATGGCCTCCCAGCATTGAACCACTTCTTGGACCACATCAATTCTAGACACCCATCTATCAGATTCACCATGGAAGTGGAGAAAGACGGTAAACTACCATTCTTGGATATTCTGTTTAAGAGGAGGCTTGACGGATCCTTGGGACATTCTGTCTACAGGAAAGCCACCCACACAAATTCCTACTTGAAACCGGATTCCCACCACCACCCATCTCAAAAGAATTCTCTCATCAAAACGCTATACCACAGAGCCCATGGCATTTCTGACCAACACCACCTGACTGATGAATTAAGACATGTACATCGGGCCCTCAGGATGAACGGATACTCTGACCGCACTATCCGCCAAGCTGTCTCTCCCACCACACAGAAACAACCACATGAAACTCTGACCAAAACTATCACGTTACCATACATAGCAGGCGTGACCAAAAAGATCTCCAAAATTCTAAACAAACATAAGATCCAAGTCCGATTCAGTACAGTGCATAAAATCCGTGATCTGATTCCATCTGTGAAGGATGTCGTTCCTGACTTACAGTATCCTGGAGTCTACAAATTGAGTTGCATTTGTGGTGATTGCTACATTGGAGAAACAAAACGTCATGTTGCTGATCGTGTCCGCGAGCACAAGTCAGATCTGAAACACGGCAGAACTGATTCTTCGGCCGTTGCCGATCATTGCTACAACTCGGCGGGCTCTCATGAAATTGTCTTTTCCGAGACCAAGGTTCTCTGCAAACCTCCGGGCTACCATCAAAGGTTTGTACACGAAGCCATACAAATATACAAACACAGACATAATTTCAACCGTGATGATGGGTACAAACTCAGTAATCACTGGAAAGATGTTATTAACCACGCAAAAAAGACTTAATTACACTTTTTGGACCATCTTATCTGACAGGCACTATTTTAATTTACTTCACCGAGTGTTAACATCCACAGTGTTTAACAGTAATCTCTTCATTGTTCTTTGATCACCGCTCGCCACGTTTCCATTCATTGTGTTGAGCACTACGTGATGTCTTTGATCACCGCTCGCCCTCCGTCCCGGCGCGTCTCCATTCATTGTGTTGAGCACTGCGTGCAGTCTTTGATCGCCGCTCGCCCTCCGTCCCGACACGTCTCCATTCATTGTGTTGAGCACTGCGTGCAGTCTTTGATCACCGCTCCTCCTCCCTCCCGATACGTTTCCATTCATTGGCTACCACAGCCTGATAAGCTCTCCCTTCCCCCCCTCTCCACCTCCCTTCAACTTGCTTATAAGGGATTACATCTTGAATCATTGCTTCACTTGATGCAGCTAATTCGGCTGTGACGGTCCCACCTGATGACGGAGACTTGTGTTGCCTCCGAAACGTCGTGAATTTTATTTTGTTTTGTTTTATTTTACTTTCATTAATTTTAATGTTTTTACCTACGTGACTTTACCGAAAAAACCTGAGAATACAAGATGATAGTGTTTGAGATAAAGAGGGGGGTTATGATTAACAGTGTGCCCTCTCGACAGACCTGTTCTCCACCTGAAGACGGCTGCTTGCGTTGTGGCCGAAATGTCGTGAGAATTATTTTATTATGTTTTATTTGTATTATTTTATTATTTTCCTTCTACGTGACTTTACCGAAAGAATCAAGAAGATGAATCCCTGCAGTCACGAAAGCTTTAAATCGAAATTTAGTGTGGGGAGTGGTTAAGGAGGGTTTAGGGTAGGGATATAGGGTAGTGGTTGGGGTAGTAATAGGGGTTGGGGTAGCGATAGGGGTTGTGATAAGGGTTGGGGTAGTGATAGGGGTTGTGATAGTGTAAGGGCTAGTGATAGAGGTTGGGGTAGTGAAAGGGGTTGGGGTAGTGAAAGGGGTTGGGGTAGTGATAGGGGTAGTGATAGTGGAAGGGGTAGTGATAGGGGTTGGGGTAGTGATAGGAGTTGGGGTAGTGATAGGGGTTGGGGTAGTGATAGGAGTTGGAGTAGTGATAGGGGTTGGGGTAGTGATAGGGGTTGGGGTAGTGATAGGGGTTGGGGTAGTGATAGGGGTTGGGGTAGTGATAGAGGTTGGGGTAGTGATAGGGGTTGGGGTAGTGATAGGGGTTGGGGTAGTGATAGGGGTTGGGATAGGGGTAGGGGTTGAGATAGGGGTAGTGATCGGGGTTGGGGTAGTGTAAGGGGTAGTAATGGGGGTAGTGATAGGGGTTGGGGTAGTGATAGGGGTTGGGGTAGTGATAGGGGCTGGGGTAGTGATAGGGGTTGGGGTAGTGATAGGGGTTGTGATAGTGTAAGGGGTAGTGATGGGGTAGTGATAGAGGTTGGGGTAGGCCTGGTCGTAGCTGGGGGGTGAGGCAGGGAGTAGGGGTAGCAGGATGATGATGGCCTAGGGGAGAGGAGATGGGTTGCATTAAGGAAGGAATAGAAGCTGGTTGATGAAGGTAATTGTTTATTTTATGTGCAGTATGCTGTGTTGCAGCATAAACTATAGTAATAATACTACCGAAATCTGCAGCCTCATAAAACAAATTTCCCTCAAAAACGCCCTCCTCCTCCTCCGTCCCGATGCTTTCTCCCATCACCTCCCAAGGCGTCGTGGTGATGTGGCGCATCTCCCAGTCTCGGTGAGCCACCCTCACCCATCGCGCTCACTTCTCTCACATTTAGGTCTGCAATGCATTCGTGGCTGCCGCATTGCGTTTAGATTGTACCGGCTGCTTATGCTATCCTGCCAACAAAACCTAACATCCTCTGCATGCAGTTATAAACAAAGACCTAGAACTCCTTGTCTGTTTGCTGTGTTAAACTCTGGCTTCCCCTCGACCTTCATAGTTACACATACATTGACTACTCCCGCCTCGAAAACCCCATCTCTTAACACTAAACCTGTGACATTCTGTACCCTTCCAAACAAATATAATCTCTCAAAATCTAGTTCTTGCCATGTAAAATCCCATCACACTGCTCCCTAAATACACGAAATTCACTTGATATTGACACCTGGGCCCAAATCCACGGGGCCTCCACGTGATTCGCTATTCTCGGCAGTGTTTTGCGTACTCCCCCGTGTGCACAAGTATCCGTGTGCAACACTCGAAGGGCCACGCATGCCAATCGTGCCTCGGTGCTCAGTCACCACTAAACGTACTCCCGAGTGGACTTCTCGGGGTCAACGCAACCCAGTCACGTTGGTTCCAATCTGCCGTTAAATTCCATCTCCCGAGCCCAATAAATCCACATTTTTCTCAGATCCAGCCGCCCTACTTACCAACCCTATGTAAACAAAGCGAGGATGGCTGACATGTGCCACTTTTACATTTGCCAATAGAAGATTTCGTCGCAAAACAATTGTACGCCCGTTCAGAAACCACGGGTTAATTGTGTCAGCCACATATCGGTGAAGGTTTGATTCCGTGCCTTACGTTTAACAGATGCCCTGTAATTTCAATACATAATTAGCGCTCGTAATTTAATGAGCGGTCAGTGTTAATTACAAAAATAAAAAGTACTTCATCGGAATTTTTTAAAATCGATATTGTGCACTGAAACGGCTGCCAAACGCGCGCAGGCTGTCTAGATTTGAAGCTTTCGTGACTGCAGGCTGTGCCTGGTAAACGCTACCCTCTGGCGAGCGAACTCCACAACTGCAGCGTCCGAACCAGGAGCTCAGGAAGCACTATTAGCTTAAACAATACCACACACAGGGCCGGATCATGGTCCCATGAGGCCGCTGGGCACATGTCTTTTGGAACCCCCCCCCCCCCGCTTTCCTATATTGGTGTATTTCTTGCCTTCCTCCTCGCAAAATCATCCACTAGATCGTCAAAATCTCGCTGTCTGACAAGGTCTGACTCTATTGACATAAGCGGCAATGAGCTGAGACGTGTTTGGCACATGCTACTCTGCACGAGGTGGCCGGTGGCGTGGGCCTTCCCGGACCAGACCATTGCCGATGCCTTCGTGGGGGGCTAAGTTCTTGATGAGGGGGCACCGGAGCGGTTGCTCACGGATCAAGGCAGGAATTTCTCCTCGCAGTTACTAAAGGACGTCTGCTCTATCCTGGGCACTAAAAAGGTCCAAACATCTCCGTATCATCCCCAGACCGATGGGATGGTGGAGTGGCTTAACTGCACCATAGCGGCCATGCTGTCCCAAGTGGTGGACGAAAACCACTCCGACTGGGACCTCCACATCCCGTGGGTCTTAGCACGCAGCAACGGATTTCTCGCCGTATTTCCTGATGTACGGACGAGATCCCATTCCGCCTATTGAGGTGCAGCTGATGGGCATTCCCGCGAGAGCCGACGCGTGGCCAAAGGCACTAAAGGCCTCCCTCATTTATTTAAGGGAGTGGGACGGTGACAGTGGAAGGGGGAGGAGCAGGCGAGGAGATATGAGAGAGAGAACGGGCAGGAAAAGGGGAGAATTGGCAGGAACCGGATCGAGAAGGCTGGGGACGAGTGTGGACCGGGGGAAGCAATAAAAGACGAACCCCCTGCAACCTTGTGTCGGCTTTCCTTTACACATGTAAAGGTGATGTGGAGGCGTTAACGTTGCACCGCAGGGACACCGTGACGCTGTCGCGGATGGATGAGGCAGCCTCCCGAATGCTTCTTGATTGATCTCATGGCACGTGGCCATGTGAAATTTCGTTAACGTGGAAATTCGATTTCGTTCATCGAAAAGTGGCACTAATTTGCAAATTGCATTCACGCGAAATTTCGTAAACCGACCGTCCGTAAATCGAGGGATACCCGTGATCAGCACGGGCCGCTTTGGGCGCAACCTCCAAAAGGGTTCCCGTTCTCACGAAGAAGGCGCTCAGTGGCTTTACACTTACAGTGTTGCGAGAGTCTCTGAAACAAATCATTTTAAAATAAAACGTAGTGCAATGTGCCTTTGCCTCTAAGCGCGTTACTTTGCGCATAGAGGCAAACACTTGGTTAAATAAAATACAACAGCTTAATAATTCAGTTTTGGAAATGGAATACAAAATAACTGCCATCCTCCAACTTTAATTAATTCATTGAATAATGCAGTACAAATTCTGGCAACTTTATATAATTTTTATTTTAAATCATGCAGTTAGAGCTGTGTCAGAGAGTGTTTTCATTATAGGACTTCAATTAAATAAGATGCAATTTACTGAAATTTCAAACAAAACCACTGCAACAAAACAATGCCAGGAATCAATTATCTCTGACATTATTCAAGTGATTCTTCACATGACTCATCCAATTATCCATTGGGGGTAATGCCGAGGTCTAAATTGCTCAAATTACCCATTATTCTACAAAAACCGAGAATAAAAAAACATTACAAAGAGAGAATGCCTCGCTTATCCGAGCCTATTCATTCCCCAGTACGGTATACAAGGACGAGTGCTGCGGTTATGTAATGGTTCGCAAACCGATTTCCGAGTGCGGCAGTTGGTTTCATAAATACGTCCCTCACTAGATTTGAAGCTTTCGTGACTGCAAGGATTCATACTCTTAGGTTTTTTTCGGTAAAGTCACGTAGTAAAAAAATAAATAATAAGAATAAAATAAAAATAATAAAGTAAAATATAAATTATAATAGAAATATTTCTATTATTTCTATTTTTATTTATTATTTATTTTTTACCTATGTGACTTTACCGAAAAAACCTACGAGTATACGTCCCTCACCTTTGTCCGCCCAGCGGTACAAATGGTGAAATGGGTACACCAGCCTTGGTCACACGGTAGACAGCGTGCAGTGGGAAACGTGTGGAGGGTACTCCTGCCTCTTCCAAGACGTCCGGCTAGCGTGGAAGAGCAGGCCAAAATGTTTTCTGGATGGGACTCTCGAGAGCCCCCCCCCCCACCCCGCTTGTTTGAAGGCCCTTCCGCCTGCAGTGGCATTAGCGAGAATTGCGGGACTGGACCTCTTCACCTTCATACCGTACACATGGACACACTGAGAATACGGCAAAGTGGCCGCAGCATGGGGATGGTATGTTTACGCATGCCGTGTCAACCCGTACGGTGTAACCGTATTCTTGTACAGGGAAATTGCGTTTTCAGGTCCATACAGCGGGCACACATTTGTTTGTGTCTATTTGTTTGTGTTCATCCCTTGCGATGGGACTTTGTAGGATGAACGTTGAGATGTGTAAGGGCACGGGGTGACCAGTAAGGTCTGAATTGGTCGGTAATAAGGTAGGGCGCTGGTAAGGGGTGGACAGGTATGGTTACGTGAACTACATCAAACATAGTCCGAGGTGTAGTCATCGTCTGCTTGTCTGAAACAAAATGCTGCTGAATAAATGCACCGCGAGAAGGCCGCGTGGCCGACAGGATTTTACTGCGGGGGCGTATTGTAGACATTTTTTTTGCTACTTATATTCTCTACTGGTGACACTTAATAATCATTATGATGATTATTGAGTGTGAGATAAAATGAAGGTGCTGTTATGTTTTTTTTTATTAAACACGAGCCGCGGAAAAAATGTCATCTTCTTATCTGTTCTATGTGGATAATCACGAATACGCGTTCAATATGAGACTTCTCATATCTGTTTCTAAGAATACTACATCACAGAGAACACAGATTTGCGGTGTCCATCATTATGGCAGAAGCGGGCATAATCCCCATTTATATAATGACAGGAATACATCATAATTCCACAGAAAGTTACAATCTTGCTCAATTATAATTCACTGTTATCGATCTCGTCCTAACGCATCTGGACCGGTCCTCAACCTATCACTTTGCTTTGTGTGACACCCAAAGCCGTTGAAGTTCAAAAGTGTCGCGTAAAAAAAAATCCAATTTACACCGCACCCATTCAACCGTAAAACATATTTTTTGAGCATTAATGCGGTGTTGTAATGTTTCAAAATTAAAGCCAGTGTAATATTTTAATTCGTATTAATATCAAATGGAAGCAGTGATGTAGAATATCCCTAAAGTATTGATTTTTAAGCCAATGCATAATAAATGTGATGAATTCTGCAATTTGTACGTTAAGGAATTAATGAACGTCTGCCTCATGTCTCTGAAAATAGCAAATGCATTTATATTGACTTCATTTAGACTTTTTTAATCGTGTTATCCTGCTCCCAAGCTTCTCGTTCCTTGAGTATATTTTGAATGTCTTAATTATATTCGTTGGTCGAAACATTAAAACATGGTGAATGAGCCATGCTTGTTTTAATTTAGTTTTTTTTTGCTATCGTCAATTTCTTTACAGTATAACGAATCCGTGATGAGAATCTGTGCACAGAGGGAGACGTGATTGCATAGCCGATGTCCGCGTTGAATGCTGATCCAGGCGTCACGGTAAATTACGCCAAATTGAAGGTGGCTCTTATCAGAGAGAAGAGTGCAGGACGGCCGTCCCTCCGACCCGTACGCCGTGCATGCTTCTGCCCATCCGGGCAGGGAGCGCATCTCAAGCGGTTCCATCGCGTCACCGTCTGGGCAGCCGTCTGAGGGACTCGTGGCTTCATCCGAGCTGTCGTCACGTCGGCCTCACCTCGCAGGACGTCGACAACGCCATCGTCGACAACGCGGTGAAACGTGGACACTCATTGGCGCAAGGGGCCTTCCTTGCCTGCACGCTGCTGCTGCTGTTGCTGCTGCTGATGATGATGATGATAATAGGACGCCTTGTATACAAATAGGTCGTGGGTTTGATCCCGACCCTGACGCCAGTAGTATAATTGGAGTTTGCGGTGTCTGTCTCCCCTTGGTCACGTGGATTTGTTTTCCCCGGGTCCTCTGGGGTTTCCCTCCACATTTAGAAACATCCTTTTAGAGTATTTGGCTGCCGCAAATGATCACGCGATAAGCCACTTTGTTGAGCTATCATTTGTGGCCAGGTCGCTACACAGCCGAGTGGGGCCTTGCCTGGTAAAGTAAAATAAAAAGTTTGAGTTTAGTTTGGATTCATTAAAGGTGTTCGTCTCAAGACTTACACCAGCCGTGCAGTGCTCTACGCTCTCACACGAGCTGCGTTCACTTTTTCGAACCACCCTGCCGTCGATCAAGCAGCCTAAACTGTAAGGAATGCAAAATGAAACAAATCCTTCCACCTTCTCTGCAAGGCCGTGAGTGGCGCCCTCCTCAGGCGTGAGCTGTCCGCGTGGCACCGGTGCTGAAACCCACCTCTGTGAGTGACCACGCGTCGACACCCGGAGCAGCTGCTTTGCATGCAGCGTCCGTGCCGCGGCAAATGTGCATCCTGACAGGCACCTCGCCTCCACGCCGCAGGAAGGAAGCAAACTGCCGCCGGTGCCTATCCATCAAATTCAATGCCAGGCACATCCCGCCTTGAGGAATGTCAACAGAGGTGTGCCAAGTGATGTAATACAACTGTCGTAAATGCATTCATGACCAAAATAGATTAAATAAGATTTGTATCCTCTTGGACAAACATCTATAGGGCAGCATTTGTTGCAGCAAGACAAGCGACAGACCGGTTTCCTTTTGCCTAATTATCATAAGCATGGTATGGCCCATACACCAAATAAATCACCGACGCAGCTCGTACTGAAGTACCCTTTTGTTTCCTCTACCACCAAACTCCACAGTGCGCCGCTGCAGAGTTCTCGACAAAGCACATCGATAATGTGGCTCTCAGAATGCTGCTCACCTGCGGCAGGACTACAGCTGTCAGCGAGAATCTCTGTGCTCGCATGAGCCACGCGTATCTGCACCGTTGCCTCCAACACGGTGAGCTACGCTGTGTAACAAAAAAAAAAATTTGTTCCTGGGTAGTACGTGTTATTTTCCAATTTCTTATGCCTCAAAGTACAGAAAATGGCTATTATTATTCCCCACGAACTTTTCTTTTGTAACCAGGATACAAAAGCAACGCTAATAAGCCACTCCATTAATAACACTGTGTAACAAGATAATTGGTTTTTTACCCTTTTATCTGGCAACAAAACTGACACCTTTTTTTACGAGGAGTCATGTTTGCATAGACCACAATACCTGCAGTTATAATGCAATACCTGCAGTCATAATGCAAACAAATGAGGTACCAATGGTTTAAATGCTTACACTGAGCTCTCATACTCTGATGGTGCATTGTCTTTGAGTTGTGCGCCTTTTGGCGTCATCTGGTCCAACCCATGTGAGACTAGACTCTAAGGAAAGCTGTCTCGGGTGTGGACCAATCAAATTCAAGGCGAGTGCATACATTATCAGAGTTATGTTTTTTTTTTGCATTATGACTGCAGGTATTGTGGTCTATGCAAACATGACTCCTCGTAAAAAAAGGTGCCAGTTTTGTTGCCAGATAAAAAGGTAAAAAAACAATTATCATATTTTTTACTGGCAAATGAGGTACCAATGGTGTAACTGTGTACACATTCATTTATTTTTGTTCCTGTGTAGTAAGTGTTATTTCCTAATTGCTTATGCCTCAAAAGTACAGAAAATGAATGTTTTGAAAATGATATTTTGAAATGTACCTATTTGTGTCATTCCTTCACGTAAAGTCCTGGTTACAAAAGCAAAGTTTGTGGGGAATAATAATAGCCATTTTCTGTACTTTTAAGGCATAAGCAATTAGAAAATAACACTTACTACCCAGGGACACAAATCGTGTTACAGAGTGCTATCAAAAATGTGTTTTATGGCAGTGGGCAGTCTATTTATAGAGTTCCTGATGGCTTCCCACAACATATAATAATTCACATTTGTAAGGCGCATTTCATCCGTGGATCTCAACGCGACACCATGTATGGGAAAGCAGGAAATAAACAGAACCTGCAGGATAAACGGCCAGAACTAAGGGATAAAAGCCAGTTCAAAGAGGTGCGTTTTCAAGACAGTCAACACAGAACTGTATTCACTTTATCAACCACGGAGGAATCGTTTTACGAGTTGAACCCGTAAAGTTGTTTTTCTCAAGAAATCCCAATTGGGTATTGTGCAGGTAATTTTTCAGAATCGGGATGTTTAGTCAATACCAGTTACATGGTGTGGGTGTGTCTGGCTATGGCAGTAAACTGGAGATCCCGGAGGAAACCCGTGCAGAACAGGGGGGAGGGTACTCACTATGCCACCCCGACGCCCGTAAAACGAATGAATATCGGTCATAGATGGTGGGGCGTGGAGAGCGCACGGTGCTGAACAACCACGGTTCACGGGTGTCAGAGTGCTCACCCAATGGCCTGGCTTGTTAGTTCACATTCCATCGAGCCCAGGCAAACTGGCTTCCACGGCTCTGCTGTCATGCAGAGTAAAGGACATTAACTTTTTGCTGTTAGCCCAATTGGTATGTGCTAATTACAAAAATTAACTAAAATAGACATTTCATAACAACCAGGCGCCATGAGAACGGTACATATCCTTCCAGTTAAAAACCGCAAAATGCCCATGAAATTAAAACGTGTCAAACGTGAGCTTCAGTGGCACGTCACTCTATCACACTGTTTGTTACAGTTTTACACATTGGAAATAACCACTGTGCTTGAGTACAGCCATGCAAATATCGCATGTAAAAAAAAACACACACACACAAGGATGGAAGTGATGAATGCACGGTGCCCCCCCCCCCCCCACACAGCCCGTGAGCATCAATCTCACCGCTAATTACCGAACATAAAAAGTTAACTTGCGTTAAAAAATCTCTGGGATGTCTCGTCTTCTCGGCCAACAGCAGCATCGTGTGCCACGTTCAAGGCTGAGCAGGGTGGTGCTCAGAGATCAAACCCAGGTGGGAATGTCTGCCCCCGATTTGCTTTGCTCGGTTCATTCTTCATTTGTCACACCGAGCGGAGCTCCCTTCAATAGGAAAAATGTCATTTCAATTTGTCTTGCCGAGTTTACACAGCGTTTGCAACTTGCCGAGTTTACACAGCTTAAGGACACTGTGTGTGCGAATCAAATCAAATTACTCGGAGGGAAGCAGCAGATACGTTTTTTTTTAACACGAAAAATGATCTTGAAGCCGAAGGAAGGTTAAAAACCGCTGTGCCCTGGCTTTTGTCGACGATGGAAGAGCACTCGACGTTGTAGCAACTGATACATTCATCTAAACTCTCACAAACCTAGGCCTAAATACATATTTAGAGGTAGAGACCCCTTTGGTGAGAGAGCGTGCGGCTCCCTTGTGATGTAAGCCGGTAACCTCCGGCCACTGAGGCCGGTAACCCGCCTCCAATTAGCATGGCTGGCTACGTAAACAAGTGTAGGGGTGTCAGGGGAAGGATTCCCACCAATAGATGGGTTAGTGGGAGGGGTGATCGAGGAGATATAAGGAGAGAACGGGCGGGAAGAAGGGGCATTTGGCGGGAACGAGATTGGGACGGCTGGGGACAGGTGTGAATGGAAGAAAAGGAATAAAGGACGAGACCCCTGCAATCTCGTGTCGGCTCCCCTTTACATTTGGTGGCAGCGGTGGGATTTCAATGGCTACAAAGAAAAATCCCCGCGGGAAAGAGCCAAGTGAAGAGGAAGCAGGGGCCGGGGATCCTTCCCATCCCAGGCAACAAGGGGGCCTGCTATCAGAAGTAGCAGCAGGGGGCCCGGATCGCCTGGAGGACCCCATGGAGGACCGCATGGCCCGCGTGGAGAGGGCACTCCAGGAGCTACTGCAGAGGCTCCCTATGGGGGGCCCGCCAGCACCGGGACCCCCACCCCCACGCATACTACGGGAGGAGAGGCCACGGGACCCGGAGGCCGACCAGCCGGCCGGGCGGGAGCCGCAACCAACCTCGTCACGCCAGCCGCCGCCGCTCCCGCCAAAACCCCCAGGGCTAAACACCCAACACGGAGAGTAGGTGGCCGGACGGCCGCGTCGGCTGGGGCCCGTCGACAAGTTCGTGGCTGAAGAAGAAGATTGGGAGGGGTTTGTCCGCCGATTCGAGGCTGCCTTCCACGCTCTCGAGTGGACAGACGAAGAGGCACTACGAGCGCTGCCATCCGTTCTGGGCAAAGAAGCACTCTCCTCTTACACCTCCCTTCCCTCGCACAGCAAGTCCATGCTACATGCGGCCTACGAGGCTTTGGGGGAGATCTATTGCCCGGCGGAAGGAGCCTTTAAACGGTTCCAGGATCGCCAGCGAGGGGCTAAAGTATCCCCTTTAGCCTACAGGGGTGCGCTGCTCGTGTTGGCGAGGAGAGCTTTCCCTGGCCTGGCTGAAGAAGCGCTCGAGGACCTCGTGGTCGAGCACCTCATCGCCTACGCTTGCCGCGCCGGCGTTGTAATGCCCGTGGTGATGCCGGAGGAACGCACCTCGCTGTGGGCTGCCCGGACCATCCAAGCCCACGAGCAGGTCATGGGCCGGGCGCCACCCGTGGGCCCGGTGGCTGGCGCGGCGGGGAGGAACAGCCGAGCCGTTGCCGCGGCGCTACTGGGTCCAGCGACACCAACCGCCGAACCTGCACCGTCGCCACAGGCTGCCTGTGGGGCAGCTGGGAACGGACCGCCGACGTCTGAGACGGAGCCATCGCTGCGGGAGGTGTACGCGGCGATCCGGGGACTGGCGGAGCAGAGGGACCAGGGGCGCGACCAGCCGCCACGTCGCTGGCAGCCGCCTCTACAACATCGCGCCAAGCCCCCCCGACGGAACGCCCCGTGGGTCTGCCACCGTTGTGGTCGAGAGGGGCATGTGGCGAGGGGGTGCCGCACGGAGCCGGAGGCCGCCAACGTCACCTGGAACCCGCCGGGGCCGAACGCCGACAGGATCCAGGCGAGTGACGCCGTCCCGCCCGGCCTCTCGGTCGGGCCGAGCAATTACAATTCCGACGCCGCGAACTCACCTGGAGTCTCCTCAGGGTGGGCGCTGGTGGTGTCGTTTCCCGGTCCCCACTGTCCTGGTCGGGGGAAGGGGATCGCGCCGGGGATAGCGCCGGGGCCTGTGATCGCATCGCGACCAGAAGTGGCGTCGCGACCCGGAGTGGCGTCGCGAACGGACGTGACGTTGCATCCGGAAGTGACGTCGCGGCCGAAAGTGGTGTCGCGGATCACGCCGGGAATTGCGCCGGGGTCGTGGACCGCGCCGGGAATCGCGCCAGGGCCGGGGACCGCGTCGAGGATCGCGGCGAAGCCGGGGACCGCGCCGGGAGTCACGCCGAGGCCGGGAGGGACGTCGCGGGCGGAGGTGACGTCGCGGGCGGAGGTGACGTCGCGGGCGGAGGTGACGTCGCGGGCGGACGTGACGTCGCGGGCGGAGGTGACGTCGCGGGCGGACGTGACGTCGCGGGCGGAGGTGACGTCGCGGGCGGAAGTGACGTCGCGGCCGGCAGTGACGTCGATGCCGGGCGTGGCGTCGCTGGCGGGCGTGACGTCGCGGGCGGGCGGGGTTTCGCGGGCGGGCGTGACGTCGCGGGCGGGCGTGACGTCGCCGGCGGGCGTGACGTCACCAGTTACCTGCGACGCCGGCGAGTTGCCAGGGGCAACAGCCCGGGGGCGGAGGCAGCCCACACGATTGACATTGCGCCCTGGAGCAGTTCCACGGCCCGCCTCACCACCGCTTTGCGGCAGAGCGAGACGGAACCAGGGGGACCACGCCCCCGTGACAAAGGAAAGGGAGGGGAGAAGGGAGGGGCTCACGGGAAGGCCCACCCCCCAGTCCCCACCGCCCCCTACAATGGGGGGCCCCCCACACCACAAGGGGGGCCCATCCTACGTCACCAAGGGGGGGCAATTTGCACCACATAGAGAGCCCAGCCCGCAACCCAGGGGTAAGCCCACACTATGTAACAAGGGCGCGTTCACCCTGCTGCGACGCACTCCAAAGGGAGGAACCCCATCTTCGGTCCATTCACATCCATCCCCCATCATTTCACCATGCACCACAGGATAACGAGACGCCGCCTGGTCAGTGGCCGGACTCAGCCACACAATGGAGGAAGCTGGCAAGGCGGGTGATAGCGGCCACGTCAGGAACCTCGGTCCTGGTCAGTGAAATCGCGGGAGTGTCGGCACGTATCTTGGTGGATACGGGGGCATCAGCCACGATCATCTCGAGCACCATGCACGAGATGCTGCCGGATAAAATCCGACCTTTAGTCCCCATCAAGACAACGTTCATTGCAGCAAATGGAGGCAGCATGGGCTTCCTGGGCCAGGTTGAAGCCCCGATACAGATTGGGCAGCTTTCGGTAGCAGGACCCATCCTTGTCTCCGCAACGTTGCCCGTACCCTGCCTGTTGGGGACGGACTTTCTGAAGCGGATGCCAATGAAAATCGATCTGGCCAATGGGCGGATGGAAGTCCAGGGAACGCATCTCCATTTCCTAAAGGCGGAGGGGGCCAGCCGGGGTGTACCCTACGTGCAGGCTCTGGTCAGTAAGTCTGTCTCCATTCCCCCGGCAGCCCAGATGCTGGTTCCGCTGCAATATCGGTCCCCCCTCGTGACAGCCCGACCAGACTCACCCATCCTGGTGTCTCCGGCGTTAGCTGCCATGGATCGCCATGCGCTGGTGGGAGCCGAAACTATTGTACAGAGGAACCAGCATCTGTTCATTCAGGTGCTGAACACCTCCGATAGAACAGCGACGGTGCAGGAGGGAACAGTTCTGGCCCACGTTAGTCCCTTGTCACTAGGAGCCCCAGGGACAGAGCCCGAGCTTGTAGGCAGCATCAGTCAGTCCGAGGACAGAGGGGCCGAATCGTGGATGGACCAGCTGGCGGGGCCTGAGCCGGGATTGCCGCCTGACCAGAAACAGCAGCTGCACTCGTTATTGCAGGAGTTCTCGGACGTGTTCAGCCGGGGACCGTTCGACCTAGGGCGCACAAATCTGTCAGCACCACATCAACACGGGAGATGCCGCACCCCTGCACCAAAACACATATAGAATGAGCCCAATGGAAAAAGGGCACATTCAACAAGCGGTGCAGGAGATGCTGCGGGCCGACATAATTTCTCCATCCTCGAGTCCCTGGGGGGCACCGGTGGTCCTAGTCAAGAAGTCAGATGGGTCACTGAGATTCTGTGTGGACTTCCGACGCCTCAATGCTGTCACGCTGGCCGACGCATATCCCCTACCATGTATCGACGACTCATTGGATACACTGGCGGGAGCAAAATTTTTCAGTACGCTGGATTTATTGTCCGGGTTCTGGCAGGTCCCACTAGACGCGGACTCCCGGCCTAAAACAGCGTTCCGGACATCACAGGGCCTGTTCGAGTTCAACTGCCTGCCTATGGGCCTCCAGACTGCGCCGGCAACGTTCCAACGCATAATGGAGTTGGCCTTAGCAGGCCTCCGATGGGAAACGTGCCTCATCTACCTGGATGACGTCATTGTTTTCAGCCGATCATTCGAGGAACACATTGACCGATTACGTCAGGTATTCTTGCGGTTCCGGAACGCGAACTTGAAGCTCAAGCCGTCGAAGTGCCACCTTATGCAGTCGTCGGTACGCTACTTGGGCCACGTCGTCAGTGAGTCTGGAGTGGCTACAGACCCGGAAAAGACGGCCTGCGTGAGGGCCTGGGCTGTTCCCACAACGGTTCCGGAGGTACGCCGGTTTGTGGGTTTCGTTTCTTACTACCGCCGGTTTGTGCCCAACTTCGCAACCATTGCCAAGCCCTTGCACGTGTTGACGGCGAAGAACCAGAGGTTTTATTGGGGCCCTCTGGAGGAAGAGGCATTCCAGCAGCTGCGCTCAAGTCTGACAGATGCACCACCATTGGCCTTTCCGGATTTTGGCCTCCCCTTTATCCTGGACACGGACGCCAGCGATGTGGGCATCGGCAGTGTTTTGTCGCAAGTCCAGCAGGGTCGGGAGGTGGTTATCGCCTATGGTAGTCGCGTGCTTTCATCAGCGGAGCAGCGCTACTGCGTCACACGTAGGGAACTCCTGGCAGTCGTTCACTTCGTGCAGCAATTCCGACCCTACCTGTATGGTCGCAAATTTACGGTCCGCACTGACCACGCGGCCTTGCAGTATTCGCTCCGCATCGACCAGCCTTCGGGCCAGCTGGCCAGATGGATAGAGCGCCTACAGGAGTACAGGTACCAAGTAGTGCATCGCAAAGGGACCAGACATGCCAACGCAGACGCATTGTCCCGACTGGCGCCCCAGGGCCCTTGTGCATGCACCACAGGCGGGGCACGCTGCAAGGAGGCGAGGCCGGAGGGGACGGTCATCGCTCCCGTACGCACGGCGGAGGGCGCACAGGGTGAGGTCCAGCTGACCGACCTGGGGCTGACCTTGGACGATTGGAGACGGCTACAGCTGGAGGAAGCCCCACTGCGAACGCTACGCGCCTCAGCAGAGGCAGGGGGGGAGGAGTACATCGTATGGGAGGACCTCCTCATGCGATGGGACCCGACAGGGCGCCGGCGATGCCTGGTAGTTCCGGAGTCGCTGCGTCAACAATTGGTTATGGACGTACACGGCCGCCAGCTGCTGCACCTGGCGGGGCGGAAGACACTGTACACATTACAGGGTCGGTACTTTTGGCCAGGTATGACCGCTGACGTGCATCGATGGGTCGCTACCTGCGTCGAATGTGCGCGGCGAAAGCCGCCACCCCGGGTAAGCCGGGCGCCCCTACAGCCCATCACGGTGACCAGGGTCAACGAATTGGTTGCGTTGGACATCCTGGGACCGCTGCCGTTCACGCCACGGGGAAATAAATACCTGTTGGTCGGAGTCGAGTACTGCACGAAGTGGCCGATGGCGTGGGCCCTCCCGGACCAAATGGCACAGACCATCGCCGATGCCTTCGTGGGAGGCTATGTCCTTGATAAGGGGGCACCGGAGCGGTTGCTCACGGATCAGGGCAGGAATTTCTCCTCACAGCTATTGAAGGACGTCTGCTCTATCCTGGGCACTAAAAAGGTCCGAACATCTCCATATCATCCCCAGACCGATGGGATGGTAGAGCGGCTTAACCGCACCATAGCGGCCATGCTGTCCCAAGTGGTGGACGAAAACCATTCCGACTGGGACCTCCACATTCCATCGGTCTTAGCGGCGTACAGGGTGGCCCCACACGCGGCGACGGGGTTCTCGCCGTTTTTCCTGATGTACGGACGGGATCCCGTTCCGCCTATTGAGGTGCAGCTGTCGGACATTCCTGCAAGAGCCGACGCATGGCCGAAGGCACTAAAGACCTCCCTCATTATTTGAGAGAGGCCCGCCAAGCAGCCGAGGCCGCATCGGCCACGAGCCAAGAGAGTAATGTACGGATACGGGAGAGGACAGTGACAGCCAAGCCCTTTAAAGTCGGGGACCAGGCATGGCTACACTGTCCTCAGGTGCCGGTTGGCCTCTCACCAAAGCTGCACCGACCCTGGAAAGGGCCGGTCGAGGTCATTAAAGCACTCTGACCGCAGTGCGTCCAGGTCCAACTGGGTAAGCGACGATGGTTTGTACACCCCACCCGCCTTAAGCCATACATCTCTCCACCGTCATCTTCACCAACATCACCACCAACATCACTGCCAACATCATCATCATCATCCCTACCCAGGCCAAGGTCGCCGACCACCACGCGCCGACCGGCAGGGGGTTCGGTGCCCTGTGTTCCCTTGTCACCTACAGCACCCCATGTGAGGCCTGACGGAGCGGCAGCATGAGCGGGGGCCGGAGAGACAGTGGCGCCAGGCAAGGCGACACCGGCACCACCGAACCAGGGACCGCGACGAGAGGGCCTTCGAAGGAGGGGGCCGCCACGGTCATCTGCTGCCTGTGGATGTCCGGGCTGTTACGGGATGCTGGCTAGAGACCTGGACAGGCCGCGCAATTGATTTCGTTGTGTTATATTGCATTGTATGGTTGTGGGGGGGGGTAAGGGCTGTCGCCACTGTCAGTGGTGGGAGGCATGGGGAGACTTAAATGGTCCATGGGGGAGGCAGAACCGAGGACGGTTATTTTTTCTCCGGGGGGGGGGGGGGGGTGATGTTGGGGTGTCAGGGGAAGGATTCCCACCAATAGATGGGTTAGTGGGAGGGGTGATCGAGGAGATAAAAGGAGAGAACGGGCGGGAAAAAGGGGCCTTTGGCGGGAACGAGATTGGGACGGCTGGGGACAGGTGTGAATGTAAGAAAAGGAATAAAGGACGAGACCCCTGCAATCTCGTGTCGGCTCCCCTTTACACAAGCATGCTGGGTAAACAAGCATCTTAATAATAACAAAAAAGAATTACAACTATTAAATGGTAACCATTGATAAAAGCCTCTCCTCTGACCACACGGCGTTCCGTGCATAATGGATTATTGCGTTGGGCCACTCAAACAGAGTTCATAGGTGGGCAGTCAGAGCCATGTGACTCATCGCAGACGGAGACCGTGAGAGCAGTGAGAGAGCCTGTGTGCGGGCAGCACCACTGCTGAGGTGCGACGTTTCAAGCCCCACACCATAGCCAAGGAATAATAAAAAGAAGCCCAACATACATATAACAGGAAGAGTTTCAACTGTTATCTCTTAGAACTGTGATGAGAGTGCTGTCCGGCTCAGCAAACTGTGTTTTAAAAATAAAAAATAAACTTTGGTAAAAATGCAAATGATTAAACCAACATCACAGATGCTACACACAGCTTGCACATTTCGTTCTGTGGCTAGAAACTATTTATGAAACTGTATTTTGGAGACGTAATTTATAACTCGTTACATCACTTCACAAGTAGAACGCACTGCTCGTTTAAAAAAAGTCTTCTAACGATGATTAATTTCATGAAGGTGATTTATGTAATGTAATCTGTACCCACAACGCACCTATAGAACATCGGTCGAGAGTTTATACGATACGAGTGGGAAAGCGATTAGATTCAACAGTGTAGTAGCAAATCAACAGTAATACATTATAATACAGTTTTTTTTTGGGTTAGATCGCGTAAATAAATAAATGTGTCGTATAATCCGCCACCACCTGACACAGCCAATGAGTAAGGTTTGTCATGTAAACAGATGGTGGAGATTTTGCGACATATTTATATATTTACGCCATCTAACCCCCAAAAAAAACCTGCATTATGGATGATATTGGTCGCGAAAGCCTACGTGTTAAACAGCAATACACCACTTCAAGGGATTGTATTCGCCCCACAGTAATATGATGAATGTAATTTTACGAAATGGATGAGTACAAAATGTGAAGCTTAATGAATATCGACTTGGTACTGCACATCGAGCTTTTGCAGATGCGCTTCGCCGGCCATCTGGAACGCTCTTTTGTTCCGATATTAGGAATCCATTGGAGCGATGAACTTTTAAATCATCTAGATGAAAAACTCAAGTCTTTAGAACTGCTTTTTGTGTTTAGTTTGTTGTCCTTTCCCCGCACCTTCGATTGGCACGGTTGGCTACGTACAGTGCTAAAGAAGTTCAACGTACATACATGTAATGATTCTGGTGACTCATGAAAATTAGACTTTCCTTGTCTCTTGAACTCTCACCTGGCTCAACAAAGTAAACGTCACACGCTTAATGTCCACGATGCATTAACGGTAACCTACAACATGGCACGTTATGTGGATGGGACTCTCACAAATATTGACCGAGAGCTGCCTTCAGCCCACAAACATCAGAGAGCGATATTGTTCCCCAAGTTCGTTATGGCCAAATGTTCTCTCATTATATATATTAAAAAACCTGTCCATTGCTTCAGCCCCATCATGGCTACACAAACATCATCGTTGCTCTTGGCTTTACGCTGCACTTGAACCGCATGTGCAAGGACTGAACAATGGGCTTTCTCCAAACCCCTTATCCGTTCCACATCTTTGGGTGCCAGGAAGGAGGGCCATTGCCCGAAACGTCGCCTATTACATACGTTTCATTTTAAGGCCACAATGTTATTGACTAATGTATTGAGTTCGTTGCGTATGTAAGACAGTCATTGCAATTAATTTTGTTACTGAATGTTTTGTAATATTAAAATGAGCCAGTGACTCATCCCCCAGTTAGCTCATTGCCACAGACCAACATGAAATTGGCGACTAATTACTGCGTGATTACGTCTACATTGCACATCCATTTTACTCCTTGTTTATGCACCGTTAATTACATGCTATTTTATCTGATAAGCACTAATTTACACTGACAACGTGAATGACATGTCCAATGTTATACTTCAGCCACGTTCTCAACATTGCCAGGGATGTTTTGGCTGCGCAAATTGCAATGACAATTCTATAATGATAATCTTTGGGCGGCAGAGTGGCAAAATGGTTACATTTGTGACACAGAGTAAGACGGACCTGGGTTCGATTCCCGCCTCGGGTGCCTTTCTGTGTGGAGTTTGTATTTTTCTCCCCCTGTTCTAAATGGGTTTCCTCCAGATTTTCACGTTTCATCCGATAGCTAAAAAAACATACATTGTAACTGGTATTGGCAAAAAAACATCCCAATACTGACAAAAGTACCCATAAATGAATCAATTGGGATTCCGCACTGAACTAAACCCAAACAAATTTTACCAGGTAAGGCCCACTGAGCTCTAGCTCTTTTCAGAAGCGACCTGGCCACAAATTGTAGCTCAGCCAAGTGGCTTATCACGTGGACATTCATAGCAGCAGCCAAATACTGAAAGCGCAAGTTTCAAAATGTGGAGGGAAAACCCGGAGGATGCAGAGAAAACCCCACGCCACCACGGGGAGAAAATACAAACTCCAAATATAAAGCAGGCGTCAGGGTCGGGATCGAACACTCGTTCTGCATACCAGGCGAAGCAAACGACATCTCGCCACTGTGGCCCCCACACGTCAGTAACATCGCCCACTAACGCAAATACGTGGCAGGACCCTCCTGAAGAGGGGCCTTGAGGCTTTGCTGGGTAAACAAGAATCTTAATAATAACCAAAAAAATGTTTAACTATTAAAATGGTAATCAATCTAGATTTGAAGTTTTCGTGACTGCAAGGATCCATAATCTTTGGTTCTTTGGGTAAAGTCACGTTGGTGATTTTTTAAAAGTAATAATAAAAATACTTAAATACAAATAATTTTTTTTTATCACCTACGTGACTTTACCGAAATAACCAAAGAGTATAAAATGGTAATAATTGATAAAAGCCTCTCCTCTGACCACACAGCGTTCCGTGCATAATGGGTTATTGCGTTGGGCCACTCGAATAGAGTTCATAGGTGGGCAGTCAGAGCCACGTGACTCATCGCAGACGGAGACCGTGAGAGCAGTGAGAGAGCCTCTGTGTGCGGGCAGCACCACTGCTGAGGTGCGACGTTTCAAGCCCCCCACCATAGCCAAGGAATAAAAGACAAAAAAGCTTTGCCTGAGGCTGAGAGAACATTTTCCGTGACAGCCAAGATTTATTTTCGCAGAACAAACGTAAGAAGAGACTTAACCACGGAATTTCTGAGCATTTATAGATCGATACTGTAATTAGCTGTGTGCCTGTAGATATTAACAAGAGAAAGAACACAAATGGCCATGTTATCAGAGCACACACACGCACACACTATTAGATGATCTGCATCAATTATTGATTTGAGAATTATTAAAATGTATGTGGTTTATTCGATAACAGTTTTAACCGTGGGAGTGTTTTGAATGATCGGCAGGGTGGTATCACAATGGTCCAATTCTCACAAATAAATGCAGTCGGCTGTTATAACGTCCAAATGCAGCGGAGGGTGCGCTTCATTACATTCCATGCAGACGTCCACTGGGCGCATAGCGGACCTAAAATTGAGAAGTCACTTCTCTGAAGAGTGGTCTCGCACTCGGAAGCGACAATTTTAATTATCGGACTGATTCACGGTGCCGCTTTACAATCGCGACTCGTCCATTCACAGACCGAAGCGCGTGCGCTATGGCCGCACAGGCAAATTTTTTGAGCGAAGCTATAAACACAATAAGTAATATAAAAAACAACTTTTTAAAAACACGCTTTATTGAAATGTACCCTCCTAGTAACGGCAGAACTCCACGACTCTAGGAAGTGGCCCCGAAGCTTGCCATAACGTAAGGGGCCGTGGCCAATTACAGCCAACGTTAGTTGAGCGTAGACAATTCGACCCAAGCCGAAACACAACATATAAAAATGAATGTTTAAATAAACATTTTTTATGATAGAATATAGTATTATCATGAGTATGACATAAGTATACCAAGTTTGCAGTCGATACCACATTGGGAAGTGGGTTAAAATTGAGTTACAAGATTTGAGGATACAACAACAACAGACAGAGTGAGATAATAAAAAGTGTGTAAAATAATTACAAAATTTGAGGATACATCAACAACAGAGTGAGTTAATACAAATCGCGTGCGCGACACAGCGACACTCCCCAGGAGAAACTGATTCCCGCTAATAAGCTGCCGATTGTTAATGCGGACGTAGCGCCACTCGTGATATCCTTCCCAACAACGAATTCTGATGATTCATTTTGACAATCGCCAAAAATCGATGGACGTAACAATGGCAGAATGTGGAGCGGCCCCGCCATTATCCACTTTGCTTTCATCGCCATCACTCAAAAAAGCACACCCAATTGATTATCGCACTTACATCACGCCTTCTGGACAATCTTCCAATTGTGATATCTGTATTTACAAAGCTGGTTCATTATTTGGTGTTGCGAGCGTCCATCCTGCGCCAGCGTCAATTTGATGTCTACCACTGTGCCGTCAACGTTTGGAAGGCTTTTTTTTTACTAACGCATAACCCCCGCTGCAAAGCGGGAGTTCATCATTTTCGTGCGGTATTATTTCCATAAAAGACCACGGGTGTGTTTCGAATGACTCCCATCTCACAGAGAGTGTGTATGCGAGGTCCCCTTACCAGGCGTGGTTTATCAATTCATGGTGATGCTGTCAGATCTTGTGCCAGACCACCTCAGTCTCAAGCTATGTGGCAATTCTAGATTTGAAGCTTTCGTAGGTAAAAAATAAATAAAATAAATGAAAACAACTAAATTAAATCAAGACGTTTCGGGCGCAACACAAGCGTCCGTCATAAGGTGGGAAAGCATGGCCTACTGCTGATGCAGACTGTCTGATTTAATTTAGTTGTTTTCATTTATTTTATTTTTTACCTACGTGACTTTACCGAAAAAACAAAGACTATCTGGCAATGCCTTCTGTGGTAATGCGAGTTATACGTCGACAAGGAAAATGTTGCGTTTTTTTCACGCATTACTGGAACATAAAATAATCCATGGATTACAGTACAGTACATGAAAAAAATTGCTGAAAGGTAATTTGGAGAAATGAAGACAGGAATCGTCAATAATTAATGCACATTGACTAATGGTCACAGAACAAGGGTATCTGTAGATTATACAGGAACAAGACTGGGCAAGCTCACGGTCTCTTCATGGTTAATGCGGTTCATGCCTCCACATATCACCATCACGTCTTCCTTCTGCCAGTGGCTAAGACTGCTACACAGTAGACACTCAGCCATCCAGATGAGCTCTCAACAGTGTCCCACCATGCAGAATTGAACCGCTGGCCTCTGAGTGCCACTCGGCACTTCCCGCCTCTGTGTCGTGCTCTCCTCCATTCTGCACACACACCTCGCCCATCTTCCCCATTTTAAACCTGATACACTTTCCTGCCATTTTCTATTCCAAAATTCCCAATTAATTTTTTATCATGCTTACGCCTGTTTTTTTTTTTTACAGGAAAACCTTGCTGAGCTTCAAGATTCTTTTTTGCAGAATGGTGTATTTTTTAATGCACTTAGGGGCACTGTTGCTATGTTCAGACCCCAAAATGAGTGATTTGCCCACACCATTTACATTGTATTGTTTTTTGTTTCCTTAGCTATGGTCGGAATCCATGGTAAACTTGAATAGGGGGGGAACATGGCACCCAAGATATGAATGTAACCCAGGTCTTCTTGACTGTGAGGCACAAAAGTTACCACTATGCCACCTGCCACCCAACGAGGATGCTTACCAGAGGATTCCACACACTCCGTAGGATCCTCTGCATGCACTTATAATCAAAGGTTCGTTCCTTTTTTAAAGTAGAGCTGGCTGACCTGTACAGGAACACGCATTGCTACCTGCCTCAAAGAACACCCTCAACTATTAGCACTGGGATCGGAAACTGCCGCTCCGGAGTTGAATGCGGCTCTTCAAGTAACTGCTTCGTGACGTTGTTTTTATTAAGGGCCCACCCTCACGCATTCACGTGCATTGCGGCTCTTGAAACATTGAGGGTTTTTTTTTAACCAAATTCGAAAAAAATGTCTCGAGTTATTTGGGTTGCCGACCCCTGGATTAGCACAATAGTTCACTTCTACCGTTCCAATGTGCTTTACATAGTCCAAAAAACCCCACCGTGTTAACGCAATATTTATATTAAATTCCTTCTTTCCTTTCCTTGTTCTATGTACATCACTACACACGTATATATATATAGCTATAACTCGTAAAAACAACATTTAATTCCATCGATCAAAGGGTCTTGTAGATAGCCCACTGGCCAACATGCCATTGAACAACATTATTACGTGCTGTCTTGGCGGATTGTTGGTAATAAAATAGAAATCTCTTCGTCCGTAGGGCCAACTGGTCGATAGACTTATTTATTACTTCATTTTAGCAACGAAACAAAGATTTTACTTTTGTTTATTTATATATCATTTATTACCCACAAACCAATGCTGCCTTGGTGGCGAAATGTTAACTCCCTCGCCTGGTGCATAGGAAGCCGTGGGTTCGATCCTGTGTTTGATACCTGTATATTTGGAGTTTGCGTGTTCTCTCTCCCTGTGGTCGTGTGGATTTTTCTCTGGGCCCTCCGGGGGTTTCCCTCCACATTTAGAAACATGCTTATAGAGCATTTGGCTGCTATACAGTTCCACATGACAAGCCACTTCATTGAGCTATCATTTGTAGCCAGGTCGCTTCTGAAAACAAGAGCTACATAGCTCAGTGGGCCTTACCTGGTAAAATAAAAAAATATAATTAGTTGATAGTAATGGTCAGTGCACTGGACTTGCAATCTAGAGGTCGATGGTTAAGCTGAATTAGTGGCGCAAGTTTTTTAAATCACCCCCCCCCCTCCCAATCGGCAGGCCACGTGTGGAGAGGTAAAATGTAGGTACACGTACTCCCATCTCTTTCACCACGTCTGGCCAAAGCTCCCTCTAGTGGAGGCTAGCAGCAGTGATGTGAGCAGGTCCTTCAATTTGGCCAGCAAACATCGAGGAAACACGAAATTAGTTCGTTCAATTTACCACGATTAATTATTTGTAGCATATTATGAGGTGGTTCAACACAACCCAGCACAGCGTTACCGTTGAGATGAGAAAAGCCACGCTCGAATCAAATCACACGATGACGCGGCAGTGGCTGGATCACTTTGCACACCCCCACGTTCAGAACGAAGGGACATCTATTGCCATTTGCTACGTGCGGTTCAGTGCCCCCCTCTTATCCAGGTGAGGCCACACTCATTATAATATTTGTTTCTGCTTCGGAATACAATCGCCTTCTCTGACAAGTGATATCGCAGGGTAATTCATTTATATATTCCCCCACAGAAATCTCCCAGGCAGCAATGTGGATTGAACTGGCTCTCCTAAATGCTGTGACCAGGCGGATATGCAGTCAGCCCACCCTTCAATCTGGATGGCGACGGTTTCTCAATGGAACATTCAGGGATCACAAGCTAAGTTTTTTACGTTTCTCGGCTACATTTCATATCATGGCCTAGCACAGATGCAATCCACATTAATAATAATAATAATGTTTAGTTGTATATAGCGGCGTGGTCGTTCATGCAAAATGCATCTCACATTCGTAGAGGAACCCAGAAAGAAGCGGGAAAGCAGCTGGGTGGCGAGCCAGCGCCAACTGTTGCCAACGCTCTGAAGTGTTTTATCTATTAAGATGTTTTCAGCCAATTAAGCAGTGTTTATATAAGTGGGTGGAAAGCAGATCACCCGGAGAAACCCATCTATTATTCACAACATGCATCTATGAAGGTCAATCTATTGAGGCGAATGCCATTTTAGGCTTATTTGTGTTTCAGCCACAAAGCCAGTTAAAACCTTGGTGGGGTTTTATTGTAACGATTAATTCAGGACGGATCACATTTTAGCAATATGCCAGTGAACATCAATACCAATTACCCATCCTATATAGTCAATCGTAGTTGTAATCCCAAGAAGAAAATAACCTATCTTCATGGCTTACTGCCTTGAACTTTGCTTCTCGGAAGCCAGGATATGGATTCCCGCACTTCCGATTAGCATAATTGACTGTGTACGGTGCCAAAGAAGTTCAACATACATTTCACCAGTGCAGAAGAACTAATGATAAATTGTCTGGTATACAGGAGGTTGTGGGTTCGATGCTCGCCCTGACGCCTGCTGTATATTTGGAGTTTGCAAGTTCTTCCCGTGGTCGTGTGGATTTTTCTTCGGGTTCTCCGGTTTTTCCCTCCACATTTAGAAAAAAACATGCGTTAAGAGGATTTGGCTGCTATTAATTTCCACGTGATAAGCCACTTCGTTGAGCTATCATTTGTGATCAGGTCGCTTCTGAAAAAAAGCTATATAGCTCAGCGGGCCTTACCTAGTAAAATAGAAATACAGGTAGGAGTAGCAGTAGATAGTTATGCCAGCACTCTGAGAGCCGTGCAAACCGTGGATACGGCCCCTCCCACTCTGTACCAGCTCACCCCCTGCCATCCGATCTGCAGTTGGAGGCAAACCATCATAAGTTTCAACGACAGTTACACGGTTTAAAGATATGCCAGGGTTAGGGTACACTCCCCCCAAGCCATGAAGTTGACCTAAGTGAAAGATGCCGTCGATGACCCCTAGACATCATAAATGATTCTGCATGGCCAGCTACATGTGAGCTGTACAGCTCGATTGGTGCTTGATTGGTTGACCAGGTAAGGTGACCCCTGAGAGATCAGGCTGAGAAGCCACTTGTGCCAGGTTCATTAACCGAGCCAGCTCTTTCGCCGGTGGGCATGGGAAAGTGGCATCTGGTGTGACATCTCATGTCATTTATATTTATAGAGCACCTACACTCAAGGCGCTTGACGTAGCTGACAAATCGGTGACATAATGGGATTGTGTAGTTGACTGGGGCGTGCTACAAGGATTGACGAATGAGTGACAGCGATAATGGGGTACTCTGGGGTCACAAAATGATAAGGGAGGAATGGGAAGGAGTGGAGGGGCGAGGGGAGGGGAGGGAAGAGTAATGGGCAACAGATAAGCGGTGGAGCTGTGAGAGAGGAATGGAAGGAGTGGAGGGGGACTGCTTCGTGTACGGGGTAATTTGATTCCAGTGGAGGGGTTGCAAGGAGAGAGAAGGGGCGAAAACGGAACTGGGCACAGGGAGAAGGAGGGACAGAGAAGATTGGGAACCAAGAGGACGAGACCATCAAGTGCCAATATTTCCTCGGTTAGAGATTATTTCCAGTCAGGTGGTGTTTGTAAAAGTTCACTTTATTGTATCGTGGCTTTTGTCGGCACACTCATGAACACATCCCAGTCCGTATTCTAGCGCGCGTACAAACCGGCCAGCCAACCGGCAAGCGTCGATTCATCCCATGCAGTTGACTTTATTAAATTTTAGGTTCACGATTAATCACAGTAAACCGTGACACATGCACGCAAACATACTGTAGCTTCATTTTGTTTATTGACGTTTCTGGTAATTAGTTCGCTGCCAATATTACGCTACGTAATTATTTTTTAGTTTCATCATGGGACCTCCTTTGCCAGTACCAAAATATGAGAATAAGTTTTCCCCTTCTTTCTGGCAACAAAACAGGTGTTAAGATGTTAAAACACCAAACTGAAACCTTTTACAAGGAATCATGCCTGCATTAACCACAATACTTGTGGTCAGAATGCAAGCAAAAACATACTCTGACAATATATGCATTGTCTTTGAAACTGATTGGTCCACACCAGAGACAGCTTTCTTTGGAGCCTAGTCTCAAAACGGTGTTCGACCAGAGGACGCCAAAAGGTGTACATTTTTAAAAGTTTTTTTTTTTTCCGGTGGCTTTATGTATTATCCATCCCTGCAAGGCGATTATGAATCTCGGTCACTCCGAGCTGATGTTTAGCAGTTAATAACTTCATATCCATAAGCCATTGAAAACTTTTTTTTTTGTGGGCCACAATGATGCAAGCAATCACTAAGCTTGTCCCAGTGCAAAACAACAAAACAACAATCCCGAGCCTTGTGTCTGGCGGTCACGGAACAGTCACGTAACTCTCGATAACAAAACCTGCGGTTACCTCGAAACACAGCTTCCAAAAAGCCCCCTCGGCTGGCTTGAATAACAGAACAACAACGTTCCTCCACTTGAGTGAATTTCTAATGCCAATAACTGTGACCACATTGTTCTGAAGCCCGAAGGCTAGAAGCAGCAACAATGGCACTGAGGCTAAACACAAGGCCAGACGAGGGACACGCACAGGGGACACACGTACAGAGAACAGCACCTTCCACAGGGGACTAATACAAGCTGACGGCAAGCATACCCCATTGAGAACGTCCAGAATTCATTACCACACAATTTCTGTCGTCATGTGATCTGAAATATTCCAGTTCAGAAGATGGATTTGGCAACAGATAAAGGAATAAATTGCAGACATTTGTCTTCACATGCATCCGAATGCCTTGCTTGGAGGGTCATTGATTTGGAGAATGTCGCCTTTATAATAGTTTAAGGCCTGCACACTAAAAATCATGGTCCCTTGACCACCTTCACATTATCAAACAATAAAGAAGTAACAATGGAAATTGGGAGTCTCATTTTAACATATAACCATTGTCAACTTAATTTTTAAGCGATTGCATCTGGAAATTGAAATTGTAACTAAAGTATAAACCACTTTATTTACCAGGTAAGGCCCACTGAGCGATAAATCTCTGTTACAGAAGCGACCTGAACATAACTGATAGCTCAACGAAGTGGCTTATCATGTGGAAATCTATAGATGCCAGATGCTCGAAACGCGTGTTGATTCTAAATGTCGAGGGGAAAAACCGGAGGACACGGAGAAAAATCCACACGACCACGGGGGGAGAGAAAGACAAGCAAACTACAAATATACAGTAGGTGTCAGCGTTGGGAACATACCTACGACCTCCTCCATACCAGGCGAGGTAGCTAACATCTCGCCATTGCTGTGCCCGGAATAATTATACACAAGCACACATGCAAGCTCACACACGAAGGCCAACATATAAATATGCACAGATAAAAGTGGTTTCCACCAATTTGCGCTAAATAGTTGAACAACCACTGCGCAAATATCCCCGTTTGAATAGTAACACCTGTCTTTCAGTAAAGCAAATGCTGCTGTGCATGGTTATGCTTTCAATGCCTCCCGTGGGGTTTTTAAAATTTGTTAAATATATATTAAAAAAATCAACTTTGAGAAGGATTTGCTTTCTACGAACACTGGTCTGATGTGGGATTAAACAAAGGAGCACATGCGCACTTGTACCGAACAAAACCTTTTTGTGCACAGCTGACAAAGCCGACACCGCTACCGTGTCGGCTTCAGTGGCAAGGCAGCACGCCCCGCTCACAACGCGCTGAGTGCTTCCCGCAGTGGCTCTGTCTCGCATTCGCCGTTTCCCAGAGGCGGGAGGGGAACGTTTCGGATTCCCCGTGCGTCTGTCGCATATCCGCCAAATCGGAGCCCCTTCTTAGCCGTAGTCTTGCCGGGGGAAACGCGTCAAAAGAGTGGGCACGAACGCTCAGGATGTCCTGCATATCGATCGTACGGAGGTCGATATGCAATTAAGAGACTTGCAGAGACAACTAATGGGTTATTAGCCATGGGTGTTGTTCCGACTGTCGTGAGCGTTGTGTAGTGGGCTGCCCTCCCATTGTTTGATTATGGATGTGTAAAGCTACGGTCTAAAGCAACAACAGGAACTGATTAACACCGACACAGGAGACTACCATTAACTCGAAGCATTAAAACACGCGTACCGCCGATCTGCGTAACAGTAAAAGTTGACGGAGACTTTGTGACTATAAGAGAAACCCAATTGTTTGTGTGTGTGTGTGTGTTTGTCCCCCTCCTTATGGCATAAAATTACAATTAATCGGGCTCCATTGTGACCCTGTCGTAATTGTGTGTCTGCTTTCACAACCTCGGGGCAACGCTGCAGTGGTGTAACAACACTCGCTCCTCACAGCAAGTGGCCCCTGGGTTCGATTCCCGACTCAGGCGTCTTTACGCGTGCAGTCTGTATGTCCTCCCCTTGTTCAGCAAGTGGGTTTCCTCCAGGCTCACCAGTTCCCTTCCATAGCTAGAAAAATACACCACGTGGAACTGGTCTTAATCAAACACCCAAATGCTAGCAACAAAAAAACCCCTGTAAATCACTCAATTGGGATCGCACACAGCAGCAGCAAAAGTAGCAACGTTGTCCTATTCTGCAATATTAAAAAAAACTTGCCAGGACCCCCCCTGAATAAGAGTTTTGAGACTCTGTGATGCTTTCCTGTGAACACAAATGCAATAATACTATTACATACAATAACTAGCTGTACTACCCGGCCTCGCCCGGGACTTGGATCCACCACGCCCGGCCGCCTTTGTCTCCCCAGTGGCGATGTTCACACACCACAGCAGTTACTCGTTTGAGGCTGAGTCGACCTAGGGGAGGCCTAGGAGCAGTTGAAATAATCGTTACCGGTGGTGGCCGTGAGCGGGAATCGAACTCAGGTCGCCGGGTTCGTAGCGCAGCGCGCGAATTGCTACGCAGTCCCCCCCCCACACACAGGATATAGACAAAGTTCCCCCGTGTAGCCGGGACGGCACACGAGGGGGTGGATGGGTGGCCAGCACCACGCCTAACCGCCTTTGTCTCCCCAGTGGCGATGTTTTACACACCGTACCAGGTACTCATTTGAATCTGAGTCGACCTGGGCGAGGTCCAGGACCGGTTCAGAGAATCATCACTGGTGCGCGTGGCCTTGGTTCTGGAATCGAACTCGGGTGGCCGGGTCCGCAGCGCAGCGGAGCGCTAATCACTGCGCCACCGTCTGCCAGAGCTCGGGAGCAACGCACACACAGCACGACGACTCGTCAGGGGAAGGCCGTAGCCATGCAGTCAACATTGGGGGGGACCAAATCTTCCACGGTGTCTGGGGGTCCCAACCCAGAAAAATATCTAAATTTCAAAACTCATTTCCTGCCTAAAATATATTTTAAAAAATCACTAACACGTGGGATGGAATTTGTATTTATGTTTTACAATGTTTAATAGTTTTTTTATTACATTGCTCTGTTTTTACTTTTTTTTACCATTGCTTGTTTCATTGTATGTAATGGCAGAGATTACGAATTAATAAAGTACAACCATAACCAAAATCATATAAATAGAAATCTATGCATTGATTTATATGAAGACAAGTCTAGATATTGTGGCCAAGGTTTAGCAAATTGTTGTTTTTATTTACATAGCATAGCAATTCTTTTTTTTATAGCAATATATTGGGGGGGGGGGAAATTTTGAGCATATGTGAATATTGGGGGAGATGTGTCCCCCCCAATATATATTATAATTACGGCCTTGCGTCAGGGGAAGGTCATGAGGCACCCCCGTAGAGAGAGTTTCTCAAAAGGTCGGCGAGAGAAGCCGCGCTTTGCCAACAGAGCAGCGCCACGAGAGCGGGGATTCCAGTCGACAAAGCTGACGTCTATTTGTTGGGTAGGCCCTGCCAACCTTTTATGTCCGTTCACTGAGAATTGCCTCTGTGTGTGTTTGTGCGGGTGGGTTTTGTTGTTGTTGTTAATGTAGGGGAGCGGTGGTGTAGGCGGTTAGCGCGTTGCACTACGAACCTCGCCACCCCAGTTCGATTCCCGCTCACGGTCAACGCCGGTGACAGTTATCTGAACCGGTCCTGGGCTTCCCCTAGGTCGACTCAGCCTCAAATGAGTACCTCGTGTGCGATGTGTAATACATCGATACTGGGGATACAAAGGCGGTCGTGCGTGGTGCTGGCCACCCACCCCCTCGTGTGCCGTGCCGGCCTTCATAGGTGGTGCTCGCAAACAGCACTTGCCCCAACAGTCTGTGAAGGCTACACGGGGAAGGGGGTGGGGGTCTTTGTCTTTGTGTAAAGTCAGCATGTGGTCTAGTTGCCGATTCAACAACGCGCGTGTCCCCGTGTTGTGCCCTATCTCACCGTGTGCCTGTCCTACATGACAGAGATCACGGCGCATCGTTCGCTCACAGCGGGGGAACTGTTGTCGTTCGTCGGTGTCGTCGTCAAATTTTCACCCAAAAAAATTAACGTTGCTACAAATCGATAATAGTCTTTCTGGACCACCACAGTAACGAGGATTCCATTTACAGGAATGCGTTAACGTCAAAGGGATTTCACCCGTCGTAGGAAAATGCTGTTCGGTAATTATGTATTGTTTAAATATGGCTATATACGTGTTGCCATACTTTTTATTTTACTCGATGAGGGCTCATTTTGATAAACTACCTCTTGCAAGCGAGTACCGTCGTGTGGAGTTAATACATTCTGTTCTGTCGATGAGTCGAGGGGCAGATTTCAGCCACTGACAACGACAACAACAACCTCTCACTCCCTCAGCCAACACCAAGTCCAGCTAAGAGCAAATCGCTTCACACGCGTAATGACGCCGACACGCGATCTTGTTTTACTCTGAGCTTTTTGTCGTGGACACCAACTCGAATCCTTAGGCCCCGACTTCGGTCCTTCAGGTTCCAGAACTTCTTCTTGGTTCTTTCGGTAAAGTCACGTAGAAGGGAAGTAATAAAATAATAAAAATAAAACATCATTAAATAATAAAATCATAATATATTATTATATTATATTATTATGTTTTATTATTTTTATTTTTATTATTTTATTACTTCCCTTCTACGTGACTTTACCGAAAGAACTAAGAAGATGAATCCCTGCAGTCACGAAAGCTTTACATCGAAAAAATTCCAGAACTTCGTTTTCTATCCAACCGTCCCTCGTCCTTTTATATCGCTCCAGCTCCCATCTTCTCGAAGGTTCGCTCACCCACATTTCCCTCGGCCAATCCTCCTCGTCCTTCTCCTTCTCTAACTTTTGTCAACTATTACCTCCGACACTCAACCCTCGTCTTCTCCCTCCCCGCCACCTTTCACGTTTGAATTTCTCTCCCAATCCGTTTAATTCTCTGGCCCGAGCCAAATCCTCTTTGAGGCCTCTCTGCACCAGTCAGAGGTTTTGACACGCGTACCGTGTCAGCTAAAGTGGTCTGTTGTTTTCTGTCCTTACACATGCCAAACAATGTCGTGGACAAAACAGAGACTGGCCAAACATCCCATTGCTAATTTAGTTTTTTTTACGACTGCTACACAGCAGACGCTCAAGATCTCCTGACGTTATTCGAAACGAGTCGGCCCTTGTGGGCCGGCGTCCGGGACCACATTTCAAAAATGTACCCCCCGAAACGACTCAATTTGGATCACACATGGCAACGCCGTCCCCCATACGGTGAAAAAACACTTGGCAGGACCCTCTTGGAATATGATCTTGAGACTCAGTACGGCATTCCTGGGTAAACAAGTGCAAATAAATGCAACAATAATGGCAGAGGCATTTTGGCAATCCACAATATATGTATGTATGTATGCTGAACTTCTTTCACACCGTACGTAGCCAACCGTGCTATTCGAATAATGTGGCGTCATACAGGCTCCACAGCTTGGCTCCGGCCTTCCTACGGACAGGGGCGCCGTGGTGGCGAGATGTTAACGACTTCGCCTGGTATACATGAGGTCGTGGGTATGATCCCGACCCTGACGCCTGCTGTATATTTGGAGTGAGTGTGTCTCTCTCTCTCTCCGTGGTCGCGTGGATTTTTCTCTGGGCCCTCCGGTTTTTCCCTCCACATTTAGAAACGTGCGTTTAGAGCATTTGACTGCTAGACATTTCCGCGTGATAAGTTCCTTTTTTGGGCTATCATTTGTGGCCAGGTCGCATCTGAAAAATAACCATTTAGCTCAGTGGGCCTTACCTGGTAAAATAAAAAAAGTAGTTTAAGTAGTTTAAATGTATGCGTGACAACTGAGAGATGGAACAGTACGAGTCATTGAGTAAATATTTTTGCAATGTTATATTTGCTTCATATTTCGTGTCCATAAAATCCAGCATGAGGTACGATATATCACGCAACGTGACAATTTATATCGCAGATAATTATTACCCTCAGCATCGTACATACAGTATAAATATATTCCGTGCTGTCGTTTAAACCGCATTATTATTCTGTTTTCCTGTTTCTTTTTTTTCATGTCCGGGATCTCAGCTGTTATGTTTAAATCATGACACTCTGCGTCCCTTGGGGAAACACTTTGACGACCTCTCTTAATACGGCTTCTGGCCCGAATGCGGCTCTAGAAAGCACTCTTCTGCCATGCAGTAAATCAATTTCACTCATCTCTGCTTGGCTAACCTTGGGGTTCCATCACTCTTACCCTGAGCACTGAAAACACGGTACCTAATGGCTCATGGATGAGGGCATTAATCCATCGCTCGCATAGGTAACTGTCACGTTATGTTCGCAAGAAAATGTAATTCATGGCTTAACCAGTGGAGAACGTTTTGCTCGAAGGATTCTATACAATTTTGCTTTGACATAGTATGTCGTAATTAAACGTGCACAAAATATATATATATACTCTTCATAAACTAACGTTTGCGTTATTATCTCTCGTAGTAATGGTGACTTTACAGACGGTTGTTTTTTGACGCTATTTTAAAACAATATTAAGATGGTTTCATTATTAAACGTGAACGGCCAAGTCTTGATTTACGTCACGGTCATCATTCATGGCTGTTCACGTTTTCTGTTTCCCGATATCTGGCCGTCGCACCGCACATGGCCTCTCGTGTCTCTGCGAACCGCGTGGGAGCTGCCGGTTACGCGAACGCACCGATAACGATGAAGACTGCGCGTCGTCGGACCGCGTTGAAACGATCCCCCTTTTTAAAATCTGCGCGAGTTCATCGCCATGATGCATGCGGCCAGTGCCGGATTAAGCTAGTGCGGGGCCTATAGTATATGTTATAAAGGGGCCGAAAATAAATAAAAAAACACGTAAATATGAATTTGCATAGATAAGTAATTGTATTTTTTCATTTGCTATACAGCCAGATAATACGACAAATCGCTAACCTTAAACACCCAGTCGTTCATAACAGTTGAAGGCAGTATAGTACTATAGTAATAGAGCAAGTGCAGAATCACTGAACCGGAATTGAAAGCTTGAAAGCATTTAGCGCGGGGCCCTTGAAAATGTGGGGCCCGTAGTATATGTATCCACTTTTTCTACTAGGATAATCCGGCACTGCATGAGGCATTTATGTAGCACTGTTACAGCACTTTGCAAAACAAAACTCAACGCATTCGTCAATAACACAATTGCTTCCATATAGTACATGAGGAAGGGTCATTGCCCTGAAACCTCGCCGGTTATGTTTTTTTCTTTTAAGGCCACGCAGTGTTATTGACGAATCTGTTGAGGTTGCTTTTAATTGTGCTCAGTCTCGTGCACCACTGCCAACGCAGCAGCAGCATCAACATATTCTGTACGGTAATTGGTGGTGCAATCCTGATCGTTCAGTTATTATTTGCTGCGGGTGAAAGGTGTTCAGAGCAATCAATAACGGAGAGCAAGTCTCACCAGTGAACGGGCCTTCGGTGTGTGCACCAGCCGAGCTTGCTTGGTATTATCTGCTTCTCCCTTGACACTGTGTCGAGAATAAATATATGGTTGCACTGTGTAATGCAGGTTTACTGGTGAGGGCTTTGGCTGGAGCCATACGGCTATCGACGGTCTTAGGCTCTGACGCCGGACACCAGCGTAGGAAGGAATGAGCTTTCCCAAGACAACATCGATGGCGGGCGTTAGAAACGGGGCTCCTGTGGTCGGACTGCAAGTGCCATGAGGAGAGAAGGTTCCGACGGTCGAGGACTTTGTTTGCTTAGGCGGTGATGTCCACAATGCGGGGGGCTGTCAGAAGGAGGTGGGGAGGCGCCATTGCTTTAGCAGGCCACACTTTTGATGGGCTATGGAAACCACTTCGGACCAAACGAGAGACACATCTGGGTGTAAAGGAAAGGGAATTTGAGGCAGGAGTGTGGTACGTGTTGCTGGGTGCGTCAGAGAGCTGCATCCTAACGAAGCAGCTTGAACATAAGTGGCCGGCAATTTGAATTCAGGTGTCTGAAATGGATGCTGAGAATTTCGCGGCAAAGACAGGATCAGCAAGGCACAATTCTGGGAGAGGACATGGCAGGCGAGGGTTGGCGGCACGATTAGGCAGCAGCGATGAGGCACTGTCGGTAGGATTGCCGAAACAGACATTGGGGTGGTCTCCAGGGGCGCAACTATGGGGGGCGTATGTGGCGGCATTATGCGATGCTTAGGGGCCCAGTCTGCCACAAGGGGCCCCCGAATAAACAGATAAACGAGTAAATTATTCAAAAAAAAATATTCCAACAATTAACCATGAATGCCAAAACATATGGTTACAAATGGAACAAGTATAACCTGTAAAAACTAAGTTTTTCACTATAAATCCTTTATATGCGTGGTGGCTAGAGTCCTCTCGTCCTCTGGCTTGAGATGGCTGCCACCTATGGGTCAGATGATTGCATGGCACCATTAAGCAATTGGTAATGAAATATAATATTTTTGTCCTAAAAAGTGTAAAATTTTGGAAGAAAAATTTCACGAACATTAATTGTCAAGCACAACGAGTCTGTGTGAAAAATGTCAGCTCGATTGGATCACGGGAAGTGGGTTAAAACACGACCGAAAGAATTGCACAGTCGTAAGCAAGCAAGCCAGCAAGCGCGCAAGTGAACTTAATATAAAGGATTTAAAAAAAGAGATTTTCCGAGAAATACACACAGCGTAAAATATAGTCGCGGTACTGGTGTTTGAACACCACCAGGCTTTTTTTTTGCAAACTGACATGCGCACAAAAGCAAGATGTACGATAACTTAATTGTGGGTATTGTACCTTTACATATTTGTGCTACTACTGTCACTGTGAGACTGTCTTCCCCAAAACCCAATACATGGTGCAACTAAAATAATATATAGAGTTATAGCCCTACATGTTGTTGTTTGCGGGTTAAAAACATCCGTAGCTATTTCAGTAAAAGCGATTCGGGAGAAAGGAGGGGAGGCACAGTCGTATCTTGCATAGCAATCCCCGTTGAAATAAGTCGTTGCACAACTGGTGGTCTCCATGCAAATCCCAATTAAGGTTCTTGTAGGCCCTAGGCCCTTCTGTAACGACTCGATGACAAGTTATATGAAGAGTCACTTTTATTTAAAGACTTCCACAATAAGGGACCCTTGGCTTCGTGCTTGTCTTCCAGCTTGTATCTTCCTCCAAACGTCCCCACTCCTCGTGCTCTCCCCCCTTATACATCCCCTCAGCCCCTTTCTCGAACCTTCTTGTCCTTGTTTTTACCTCGAGCCAATCCCGGTACTTTCCCTTGAACGGATCCTTTTTGTTTCCCGTTCAACCCCCTTATTCTCCAATCCCATTGACAGGAAGATTCAAATTGTGTATAGATTGGCGACAACAAATAGCAGATGGCTTGACATTTGAAGCTTTACAGAAAATGACATCACCTCCACGTGTCAATGTTAATGTGAATTATTTTCAAGTTGTCTGGGTTAAAAACGAAGCTCCAACAGCGTACAAAGGCAGCAAATATGCCAACGTTATTTTTGCAAACTACAAACAACCCCGAAAAAAATATAAAATCGAACATAAAATGCCAATCTGTAATAACAAACATCGCTTTGTCGCAGGTATCGGCCATTCTCAGCTGAGCTTTAAGGACAACACCTCAGAAAAATATACCTATGAGAGTCTGACTACGTTATCTCGTTTGCTATCCCAGAGGCAAGTCTCCAACCTACATGAATACGTACATTTTCTCATCCTTTTTGCATTCATCATATGAATTTAATGAGGCAAATGTACAAAGCAATATCTGTGCCCTTAATGGACTGTGTATCATTTACAACAGCAACATCTTTTCCTCTTCCTGCAGTTATAATATTTTTCAAAGTCCTGCAGCGAATAGCTATTGAGGGCTAAAAGAGGGGTTATATTTAAGTCCCACATACACAGGTAATTCAGAGATGAATTAGCCACTAATTCGGTACTGCAATTATATTTCTGCACATACGATTAAAAAAAAACCTATGCTCCTGGCATATCCATGTGATCTACAGCACAATTAGCAGTCTCATGAATCGTTTGTTCTGTGAGTTGGTATCCGCTCCCTCCGTTCATTTCAGGTCAGCTCTCGCTCAGACGGGTGTCACGTTAATTGGCCTTCGCGTCTTTCAAGCGATTGCGACTTGCTGCTGTGTTTGTGCGCTGCCTTTCTGCGGCGAAATGATCAAAGCGCTCCAACCAACTGGGAGACTGTCGCTGGTGGCAAATTGATGAGCACAGATCCTTCGCAGCCTCCACAGGTTCACATTTTATTATTGATTTGTCGTGGATAATTTTGGATGTGTTATTGTTAGTGTAACCGGCTCGCCCTATCCCCTCTCCTCCCGTGATCGTAACGAGGGGACAGGCCGGAGAAAAAAGACAATAATAGACAAATTCGGAGGCGATGCGTGGATCATCTGTGTTGTGTTCTGCCCTCCTCTTGAGGATCGAGTGATTCCACCACCGAGGGACACCAGAGGGTTGTAGGACGGAAACACTTGGTTTCAAAGTGTAATTACGACCAGATGCACACCAATCGACCCCACGTTGCACAGCATCTCACTGCTTAATCCCGGTACTGATGGGATTGAGTGCAAGTGCTAATATTCACTCCCGAACGACTTTATTACATTCTTAAAAATCGTCGTTATCTAAACCGTGAATATATTTACCATCATTAAACAATCAGAATATAATTAAGCTTACTTAATACCTAACAATTAATTCATATTAGAATAACAATTATAGTAACTTTCAAATGATTTTATATATCAATCTAGATATAGCTATTTTTCGATTTAAAGCTTTCGTGACTGCAGGGATTCATCTTCTTGGTTCTTTCGGTAAAGTCACGTAGAAGGGAAATAATAAAAATAAAACATGATAAAATAAAATTTTCACGACGTTTCGGCCACAGCTCTGTTCTTCACCTGAGGACGGTTGCTTGTGTTGTGGCCGAAACGTCGTGATAATTTTATTTATATTACTAGCGGAAGTACCCGGCTTTGCCCAGGTGAAAAATATATTTCTTAAAAACCTTACATATATATACACAGATACTAAGGTATTGTCAAAGCCCGGTGGGCTGTTTGTACATTTCTCCACCAACAAATATATAAGAGGCTTTCACAAGTCCAAAAAGTTGTAGAAAGTGTGGGGTAAATAGTTGATGTCAAAATGTTTCCGAAAATTGCGGTCTCCCCCCCCCCTCAAAAAATATCTTTACCCCTCGTAGGTATATATACTAACAACACCTTACATACAACAGAGGAAGTGGTATCTATTGACTCTGTAGTAGTATCTACTGACTGTACCGTAGTATCTACTGAGCCAGTAGTAGCTACTGACTGTGTAGTAGTATTTAGTGACTGTAATAACTACTGACCATAGTAGTATTTACTGGGCCTACAGTAGTATCTACCGACTATATACTCGTAACGACTAACTGTATAGTATCTGCTGACTCTATAGTTGTATCCACTGACTATAGTAGTAACTACAAAATCTATAGCAGTATCTACTCACTCTATAATAGTATCTACTGACTCTAGTAGCTACTCACCGTGGTAGTATGTACTGACTGTATAGTAGTATATACTGACTGTAGCAGTATTGACTGACTGTAGCGGTATATACTGACTGTTTTAGTATTTACTATAGCGGTATCTACCAACTCGATAGCAGTATCTACTATCGCTACAGCAGTGTATACCGACTGAGGTCGTACCTGCTATCACTACAGCAGTGCATACTGCTGTGTTGGTACCTGTTATGATGACAGCAGTGCATATTGTGGTGGAACCTGCTATGATTACAGCAGTGCATACTGCTGTGGTGGTATCTGCTATGATGAGAGGAGTACATATTGTGGTGGTGGTACCTGGTATGATAACAGCAGTGCATATTGACTGTACTCATCATTCACCCTCACCATTCACCACTCACAACTCACCCTTACCATCCTCCCTCACCAATCTCCCTCACCACTCACCCTCACCACTCACCCTCACCACTCACCCTCACCACTCACCAATCACCACTCACCCTCACCACTCACTCTCACCACTAACCCTCACCACTAACCCTCACCACTCTCACTCACCACTCTCCCTCACCACTCACCACTCACTCTCACCATTCACCCTCACCATTCAGCCTCACCACTCACCCTCACCACTCACCCTCACCACTCACCATCACAACCACCACTCACCCTCACCACTCAACTTCGCCCTCACTACTCACCATTCATCCTCACCAATCACCACTGACCAATCACCACTCACCACTCTCCACTAACCCTCACCACTCACACTCAAAACTAACCACTCTCTCACCACTCACCCTCACCACTCAGCACTCACCCTCACCACTCACCCTCACCCCTCACCACTCACCACTCACCCATCACCACTCACAACCGCCACTCACCCTCACCACTCATCCTCACCACTCACCCTCATAACAACCACTCACCCTCACCACTCACCCTGACCACTCACCACTCATCCTCACCAATCACACCCTCACCAATCACCACTCACCCGCACTGCTCACCCTCACCACTCACGCTCACCCTCACCACTCACCCCTCACTAATCACCACTCATAACCGCCACTCACCCTCACCACTCACCCTCAACACTCACCCTCACCACTCACCGTCACCACTCACCCTCACTACTCACCACTCATCCTCACCAATCACACCCTCAACAATCACCACTCACCCTCACAACTCACCCTCACCACTCACCACTCACCCTCACAACAACCACTCACCCTCACCGCTCAGCACTCACCCTCACTACTCACCCTCACCACTCACCACTAATCCTCACCAATCACACCCTCACCAATCACCACTCACCCTCACCACTTGCCACTCACCCTGACCACTCACCACTCACCCTCACCATTCAACCTCACCACTCTCCCTCACCACTCTCCCTCACCACTCACCAGTCACGCTCACCACTCACCCTCACTACTCACCACTCACCCTCAACACTCACCCTCACCTCTCACCACTCACCCTCACCACTCACCCTCACCACTCACCCTGATCACTCACCACTCATCCTCACCAATCACACCCTCAACAATCACCACTCACCCTCACCACTCACGCTCAACACTCACCCTCACCACTCATGCTCACCACTAACCCTCACCACTCACCCTCACCACTCACTAATCACCTCTCACAACCGTCACTCACCCTCACCACTCACTCTTACCACTCACCCTCATCACTCACCCTCACCATTCACCCTCACCACTCACGCTCACCCTCACCACTCACCCCTCACTAATCACCACTCATAACCGCCACTCACCCTCACCACTCACCCTCAACACTCACCCTCACCACTCACCGTCACCACTCACCCTCACTACTCACCACTCATCCTCACCAATCACACCCTCAACAATCACCACTCACCCTCACAACTCACCCTCACCACTCACCACTCACCCTCACAACAACCACTCACCCTCACCGCTCAGCACTCACCCTCACTACTCACCCTCACCACTCACCACTAATCCTCACCAATCACACCCTCACCAATCACCACTCACCCTCACCACTTGCCACTCACCCTGACCACTCACCACTCACCCTCACCATTCACCCTCACCACTCTCCCTCACCACTCTCCCTCACCACTCACCAGTCACGCTCACCACTCACCCTCACTACTCACCACTCACCCTCAACACTCACCCTCACCTCTCACCACTCACCCTCACCACTCACCCTCACCACTCACCCTGATCACTCACCACTCATCCTCACCAATCACACCCTCAACAATCACCACTCACCCTCACCACTCAAGCTCAACACTCACCCTCACCACTCATGCTCACCACTAACCCTCACCACTCACCCTCACCACTCACTAATCACCTCTCACAACCGTCACTCACCCTCACCACTCACTCTTACCACTCACCCTCATCACTCACCCTCACCACTCACCCTCACAACAACCACTCACCCTCACTACTCATCCTCACCAATCGCACCCTCACCAATCACCACTCACCCTCACTGCTCACCCTCACCGCTCACCACTCAACCTCACCCTCACCACTCACGCTCACCCTCACCACTCACCTCTCACTAATCACCACTCACAACTGCCACTCACCCTCCCCACTCACCCTCACCACTCACCCTCACCAATCACCACTCACCCTCACCACTCACCCTCACCATTCACCCTCACCACTCACCCTCACCATTCACCCTCACCACTTTCCCTCACCACTCTCCCTCACCACTCACCCTCACCACTCACCAGTCACGCTCACCACTCACCCTCACTACTCACCACTCACCCTCAACACCCACCCTCACCGCTCACCACTCACCCTCAACACTCACCCTCACCGCTCACCACTCACCCTGACCACTCACCACTCATCCTCACCAATCACACCCTCACCAATCACCACTCACCCTCACCACTCACCCTCACCATTCACCCTCACCACTCACCCTCACCATTCACCCTCACCACTTTCCCTCACCACTCTCCCTCACCACTCACCCTCACCACTCACCAGTCACGCTCACCACTCACCCTCACTACTCACCACTCACCCTCAACACTCACCCTCACCGCTCACCACTCACCCTCAACACTCACCCTCACCGCTCACCACTCACCCTGACCACTCACCACTCATCCTCACCAATCACATCCTCACCAATCACCACTCACCCTCACTGCTCACCCTCACCGCTCACCCTCACTACTCACCCTCACCACTCACGCTCACCCTCACCACTCACCCCTCACTAATCACCACTCACAACCGCCACTCACCCTCACCACTAACCCTCACCACTCACCCTCACCACTCACTAATCACCTCTCACAACCGTCACTCACCCTCACCACTCACTCTTACCACTCACCCTCACCACGCACCCTAACAACAACCACTCACCCTCACAACAACCACTCACCCTCACTACTCACCCTCACCACTCATCCTCACCAATCACACCCTCACCAATCACCACTCACCCTCACTGCTCACCACTCAACCTCACCACTCACGCTCACCCTCACCACTCACCCCTCACTAATCACCACTAACAACCGCCACTCACCCTCCCCACTCACCCTCACCACTCACCCTCACCAATCACCACTCACCCCCACCACTCACTACTCACCCTCACCACTCTCCCTCACCACTCTCCCTCACCACTCTCCCTCACCACTCTCCCTCACCAGTCACGCTCACCACTAACCACTCACACTCACCCTCACTACTCACCCTAACTACTCACCACTCACACTCAACACTCACCCTCACCGCTCACCACTCACCCTCACCACTCACCCTGACCACTCACCACTCATCCTCACCAATAACACCCTCACCAATCACCACTCACCCTCACTGCTCACCCTCACTGCTCACCCTCACCACTCACCCTAACCACTCACGCTCACCCTCACCACTCACCCCTCACTAATCACCACTCACAACCACCACTCACCCTCACCACTCACCACTCACCCTCACCACTCACCCTCACTACTCACCACTCATCCTCACCAATCACACCCTCAACAATCACCACTCACCCTCACCACTCACGCTCAACACTCACCCTCACCACTCATGCTCACCACTAACCCTCACCACTCACCCCTCACTAATCACCACTAACAACCGCCACTCACCCTCCCCACTCACCCTCACCCTCACCAATTACCACTCACCCTCACCACTCAACCTCACCCTCACCACTCAACCTCACCCTCACCACTCACCCACACCACCACCACTCTCCTCCTCACCACTCTCCCCCTCACCACTCTCCCCCTCACCACTCTCCCCCTCACCACTCTCCCCCTCACCACTCTCCCCCTCACCACTCTCCCGCTCACCACTCTCCCCCTCACCACATGTTAAGGGCGATCCTAAAGGAATCTACAACCTTCGATGATTCCTTTGCGCGATTCAAAGAATCGATTCCTGGCGCATAGGAGGTTTCCATTTTTAATTACAGAGTTTTATTTTCATTCGTATGTTATGTTTTAAAGTTTTCAGGAGTTTTAAATTATATTTTAGCCCCGGTCAACGCCGGATATTTCCCATTCGTAGCAGTTTATATCAACTCTATAACCAACTAATATTAAACGGAAATAAGGCGATTCTAAATGAATCTACAACCGTCGATTCCTTTTCGCGATTCAGAGAATCGATTCTTGGCGCGGTCGGGTTTAGAGTTTTAATTACACAGTTGTATTTTCATTGGGATGTTATGTTTTAAAGTTTTCAGAAGATTTTAAATGTATTTTTCCCACGGGCAACGCTGGGTATATCGAGTTTATACCACAAAGTCGACGCTTGACAGACTTGCGTGTCGAGGCCTAGTACCGTGCAGAGCCTCCGGCCTCGCCTAGATTGCCCACCCGGCTGAGGCTGGGTGCTGGGGCCGTTACCCCCCCCCCCGCGCTACAATAATACTGTCTAATCGCTATATTTTTATTATCTACCGACCCTAAAATAGTAATTGCACACATTGGGGTGGGGGGGGGAGTGAAGAGGACGTGAAACTTTGATGAATTTACCTCAGAGTCGCGTGTTAATGCGTGCACATATTTTTAATGGTAATTCAAAATGGCGTCCACCCCGCAGCGAACGCGTTGCTATCCGTTGCCAGGGGCAACCGCCGTGGTCCGCGCCTGCCGGCAAGAGTAAATAAATAAATAAAGCGTAAAATATATATATAAAGATAAATCGCACTAAATCGATAATCGGTCCGATTTAAAGTTTAGAGACGAAAAATCGGAAATGCCTAAGTTTACCGCGGGGCCGGGGGCGTGCCCACCTGCAAAATTTAATCTCGGCGAACCCCACGGTCCGAGAGCTACATCCCCCGCAAGGGAGCATACGCAGACGGACGGACAGACAGACAGATAGACAGACAGACAGATAGACAGACAGACAAAAAATGAATTATATAGGTTAGATGTTTTATTTCTATTATTTTATTATTTCCCTTCTACGTGACTTTACCGAAAGAAAAAAGAAGATAGATATAGCTATGTTTTAACGGAGCTGTACATATGTGTATGTTACCTGCAGTGTCCATCCGAATCTGAATAGGCGTCCTGTACACTTAATTGATGACTCCACTGGTGGGCGTGACCTACTGTGCAGTCACGAAAAGTACATGGGTCCAATCCATTGTCATCATTATCTTCCGTTCACAATTATACCGTGCGATTCATTCCATTAAGCCCATATCGGCTACATTAGTAAAGACGTGGTGGGGTCTTCAATGCCGGAGAGGTGCGGCTCTTGCTTATTGTCCGAATCAGCCAGCCGAGCGAGCGAGACACTTCCTCAGTTTAACACGGAGTGGGCGTAGGCTTTCGCGACCAATATCATCCATAATAGAGATGTTTGGGGTTAGATCTCGAAAATATCAGGGAAGTGGGCGGGGCTCTCAGCCTCCCACTTCCAGCCCCGCCCACTCCCCGCAACGCTCCCCTCCCCCTACCCCCTTGCCCCTCCCCCTCTCTTACCTATATAACCTCTTACCACGGCATCTCTCTCCCACTTCAGCAAAAAAACGTGTTTCTTGCTGTGGTTTTCCCACCTGATGATGATTGCTTGTGTTGCAATCGAAACGTAGTGATTTAATTTATTTTATACCTACGTGACTTTACCGAAAAAAACAAAGAGTATGTAAATATAAATGTGTCGTTAAAACCGCCACTACCCGACACGGCCAATTAGTAAGGGTTGTCACGTCATCAACACATGGCAATTCGTGACTAGTTGAAGATTTATATTTAGAAGACATTTATTCTGGTGTTGCCCTCTTTCTGACGTTCGATTCACTGGACATCTTCATCGTAGTTTAATTAATTCTAAAATAGCGATTGCATAGTACAGTAGTTGTTTTTTGCAAGTTCTCGCTATGATTTTGTGTTACGTTGGCTTGGTTATAATTCCCTATCATATCTTAAATGAATGAAATCCAATTGCATTGCATGAAAATTTAATTCGCCTATTGGTCATATTTTTTTTCATTTTTGGCTTTTGATGCCATGTGTATGAATAATTTACATACGCCACTATCAATATATTGTATTTATCACAAATATATCTTTATCTGAACCTTCCGCCACCAAAGCATAATTTTATTTGAATCATACCGGACTGTCTTTAGCCATGCGTCTGCCTGATTCTTCATCCATTGCACAGCAACTTCATTCAGCCGAAAGTACCAATTATGAAATGACCCGAACAAACGTGAATGTTCGCATGACACCCGGCAGCTTCCGGGGCTGTTTCCCACGTAAAGGTTTTGAATCAGGTCCCGGACGCAAGACGACATGGTAAGGGAGGGAGGGGGGATGGATTTAAGCAGAAAACTGGATGGAAAATTGCAAGAGAGATACATTGCACTCGATCCGTGACCTCCTGCCAGCGAGCCTTCGACACTTCACGCTGCGTCAAAATGCATCAAGCACGGCACAAGCACCGTGTTGACGTCACCGCCACTCAGTGGCGAACGACGATTGTTGTTTGTTGTTGTTGATGATGATGATGTTTGGTCCGTCTGTGTAACCATGCATCGTGGAGATGCGTTCCTTCCGTGACCTTCTGCCAGCGAGCCCTCGACACTTCACGCTGCCTTCAAATGCATCAAGCACGGCACAAGCACCGTGTTGACGTCACCGCCACTCAGTGGCGATCGGCGGTTGTTGTTTGTTGTTGTTAAAGATGATATTTTGTCCGTCTGTGTAGCCGCGCATCGCGAACTTGGCCGCATCGTTAACACGCAGAACTGTTCATAGCGCAGCCGTCCGCTGTGCACACAGCACAGGACGCCGCCTTGTTCACCATGCCTTGCTTCAAGTGAACATTCCTGAAGATACTGAACAAATTACAACCACGGAGAACGATCGATCTCAGCGAAATTGCACACTTTCATCCACACCGATTTCTTGCAGGGTGAATCTACCCGGCTTCTCCCAATTATAGTCAGGCGGTGATGGAGGCGAGGGTTGGTACATTGTACCAAATGAGGAGATTCCCTCTTCCCGCGAGCGTCGCCATACCCAGGCTTGCCAGGCGAAGGCGATATGGGAAAATTATGGGTAATATCATCATGTTTCTTCTGTATGGGATAGTGTTGCCCCCTCGCACACGTGAGCTTTCTCCGGGCGCTTCCCACGTGAACACTCACTAATTGAATTTCGATCTAAAGCTTTCGTGACTGCAGGGATTCATATTCGTGGTTGTTTCGGCAAAGTCACGTGACTTTATCGAAAGTACCAAGAATAATACTCATTAATTGGTTGAAAACATCTTGATATAAAGAGGACTGCAGAGCTCTGGAAATTGTTGACACCGGCTCACCGCCTGGCTGCTGCCACGCAGCTTGTCTGCGGTTCCGCAGCAAAGGCGAGATGCATATTTCACGAACAACGCCGCATAAAACTCAACTTAACTCAACATTTTCACGGTCACATTAGAGATGCTCGATAAATTGAGACCCATTGAAAGTGATGCACATTACACAGTGTTCTCCACTGAACATTGGCACCTGCTCGATTCACAATGCTCAACAACCGGTCCAGAAAATCAAACGCTTGCTCCATTCCTCGCAACGTCTTCGTCCTCACGGGAACCACTTGTCGCCCCGTGTCTAGTTTCGTGTAAAGTACGTGGCTATAAACTCCTTAATTCTGTTTATAATTAAAATTGATTTCATGAAGACCACGATCTTTGTTTTGAACCTTGCATTTATGACACTTTGTCCCTCATTAAATCACCAATATTAACAACCGGGAGGTGCGGTGCTGAGAGCACATGGCTCGCGACCGACTCAGCCTGAAACATCCGCGATTATATATTTTTTTATTTTAAGGCCACACACACACGTGTTGTTATTGAAGAATGTGCTGATTGTTTTATTGTTGGTTGTGCTTCTGCGCTACTGCCAATGCAGCAGCATCATCAGCAGCATCATCACCGAATAATGTGCTCCACGTTGATCTACATTATGCTGATTCGAGCAGTTAAATTATGTACGGCGATTTTATCAATCCAAACCTGTCAACGCTGTGGGATATATGGCAAAGTTGTGCCGGAAAATATTGCCTTGGCGATTTGACCATCATTGCTGGTCACGAAGGACGCCGGTACGATTTGCACGACTTGCCATCGTGAGAAATGGGGCTGATTTGTGAAAAATATGCAACAGAGTGGACTCGGTGTTGGTTTTGCTCGGACAGCACCATAAAATAAAAAGGTCTGAAAAGGTCCTCATGGCCCTCACTTAGCAGGTGGAATTAGGAGGAGGTGCACCACCAGGGTTAGGATCATTGCACAGTCTTTTCACCGATGTATGTATTGACTGATAAGTAACCATGTGAGAGCATTGTCGGATCTCTGCAAGGATTCAGGCAATATTCTGACAGCGAAATAAGAATAATTAATTTACACAGTGTATATTTAATTGAATTTCCATTTCAATAGTTGATTGGCGGTCATGGTGTTCCTGAGTGACGACTTCTGCAGAGAGCCAGAGGTTTGATATCAGCGTAGATTTCCACTCATTTATTAGCAGAAATGCCAAAGTGTGCAATCTGTTTCGCACGGGATGGTGTGTCCTACTCTCGTGGTATCACCATGTTCAGGTCACAGTGTGCCGGTGTCATAAACCACATTGCATTGTTTCGCTTTCATCCTCCTCTTCTATTCGAATCGTGCTATCACTGCCATGTCAAGGGACAGAGACATTTCCAATTGGAACGCTCAGCAGTGCATAACCCCATATCAGATAATGGTCTGTTCTAAATAAACTGTTCAACTGTAAAATTACGTAACTAACCGACTTCTGGAGCCTCTTCAAGAGACCTCTCATCCCCATCATTTGCAACACATGTTTGCATGCCCTGCCAAGAGGGTTTACTGCATGGCAATAACAAAAAAACCTTTTAACTCTAAAGGAATAAATTCACAAATGCGTCGTTGGTGAAAGCCATTGGCTGGCTCCACTTGAGAACCTGGGTGCCACGGTTGTGAGATGTTAACTACATTTCCTGGTATACAGGAGGTCGTGGATTCAATCCCGACCCTAACGCCTGTATATTTGAAGTTTGCACATCTCTCTCCCTGTGGTCGTGTGGAGTTTTCTCCGAGTCCTCCGGGTTTTCCCCTCCACATTTAGAATCGACATCAAGCGTTTAGAATATGCGGCTGCTGCAATACATTTCCATATGATAAGCCCCTTTGTCGAGCTATCATTATGATTGTCAGGTCGCATCTGGAAAATGAGCTGCATAGCTCAGTGGGGTCGCACCTGGCAAAATAAAATAAAATAGTTTAATTAGTTTAGTAAAAAATAACCTGGCCACCTGGGTGGCTGAATCTCAAGGACCCCTCCTCTCCCCTGCAGTGTTGGCTCAGTGCCCTGATTAGCCCAAATGTCACGATTTAAATTGACCTGCAAGAAATATATTGCGGTGAAAAGATTAGCTGGCCCCTACAAAACGGCAATCACCCATATATACGCCCACTGCAAAATAAATTACGAATCTCAATACGCAATCACCTGGTTGTTTAATCACCGCAGCCAGGGGGAGAAACTGAATGTTACATCTGGAGCCACATAATCTTCTGCTATTACCAACGGAGCCAATCTTACCGGCTCTGTACTCGGTTACAATTACGTGTTTTCATTTCTTTCCATGTCACTGCAACTCGGGCTGACTCGACCTCGCACCTCCACCTAAACAGAACGATGCTATCTGCCAGAGAGTTTTGCGGAAATGGATTTTTATCAACCGCGGCAGTGGCTCCAGAAAACCATATCTGCAGTCTATTTTGTAATTCGTTGATAATAATTTATTAACCGGTAACATAATTATCAACATACCCTCACTTTAACACGTGGGGTTTCGCAGGCCGTTTGCAATCCAAATGTGGGTTCCCGGGATGAGTTGAGTGAGGGGCATTTATTTTCTCAGGTGTTCACCACGCACTACTTCGGGCATGTTCAGGATTTGGGTAATCTGCCTTCGTGTTTCCACCGAGTTGTCCGCTGACTGAGATGAACAAATCCCAATCAATCAATCAATCGGTGCCAGTCGAGTGCGCTCACCGATTTCTCTCTGCGCGTAGTTGGTCCCCGCCTGGCTGAGCAGGTAGGCACCCCAGCGCCCGGGCTTTGATATTTATCCAGGATGTTTGCAATTATGATCCCTCTTTGCGCGTGGTCACGTCCTGTTTTATTTGCGTGCTTTTGCCGCTCGGAGTGCAGTGGCTGTTCCCAGGTCAGGCCGGCGAACGGCTACGTCGCTCTGCTCTCTCTCGTCTCGGCCACGTACGGGAGGCGGTTGCATAACCCTTCGGATCCGGCACAGCTCCAGATTCTCTCCTCCGAGTAGCTTGCTGCATTTGCTTGGCCGTGTAGATAATCATTTAGAGCAGCCTCACCACCCGTTGTGTTGTCCATCCTGTTCCATGGACTCTGACTGGCACGGTTTCGGCGCGGTGAAATCATGTTCCGATTGCCGACATATTCTGCTTGGGGGTGATGGTGCAAATATGCGCTGGGGCACCGGTCAGTGTCAGTCTGTTTCTGGTACACAGAGTGGGCCAGTAGTCCGTCCGTCTTGCGTGCGTCTGGGGGCATCACGGTGGCGAGATGTTAACTACCTCGCCTGGAGTTTGCACGTTCCCCCCGTTGGTCGCGTGCATTTTTCCCTCCACATTAAGAAACATGCGTCGAGAGTATTTGGCTGCTATAAACTTCCACACGATAAGCCACTTCGTTGAGCTATCATTTGTGGCCAGATCGTCACTGGAAAGAAAAAGCTACATAGTTCGGTGGGCCTTACATGGTAAAATAAAAAAAATAGTTAAGTTTTTAAGTCTGACCAGTACACGTCTATGAGTGGTGGCGTGCCACCCTATTCCACCTGCAAGGTAAACGGCATCGCCGTGTCTCCTAACCGTGAAGCTGTTCCAGAAATGCATCCCGTGTACTTCGTCTGTGCGACCGGATAAAGAACACGACGTCCACGACTCTGTTTTGTACCTCGCCTGTGGGGTGAAGGAGCTCAGGCTGTCCCCTTGAACCACTCCATGTGTATAGGTTATCTCAATCAAAAAGTAAAAATGCGTTTGGAAGTATTTCCAGAATAAGCCGGCTCAATTGAGACGTACAGGCGAGACTTCAGCAGAGAAACGGTGGTGCTGCAAATTATTATCCCAAAGGGGAGATGATGTATATGTACGTGCGTTGAACTTCTTTCACACCTTTACGTAGCCAACCGTGCTCATCGGAGTTGGGGAGAAAGGGTTCAGAAGTGTAGCAATGTTGTTTCTGGGAGGAAGAGAGTCCTCGTGTGAAGACAGAAGGAGCGAGATGAAAGGCGTAGGGGGAATGTACTGCCGCCTTGAAGACGTTCAAAGAGGAATGGAATATTCGCCCAGTGACAAGCATCCTCGAAGTAAGGGCTGTACAACAACCGGAATTGTTTTCACAAATTGCCAACTAATTTACGTTTGCTGAACAAGAGCTCTCTGACGTTCACTGCAGCTGATCCGCGTGGTTGTGGAACAAAAATGTTTGCAGTTTTTTTTGGCATAGAAACTGCGAGAGTGGCGTAAAATTTGGCACGGATTCCCACACAATAATTAGAACCATTAATTACGACCGTTATGTAAGTGGACTCATTAATGCTTTTTTGTTATCGTGCCTATTAACGAGCTGCATTACCCCTCCAATTTGGGGATTTCTCATTCGTAATTTCTGTCATCTGCAGGGTCAGCCAGATCTGCAAATTCGTTTCATGAGCCACGACTCATATCTTCCCTTTTTAATGAAAAATTCACAGAAGTAACGGCAAGGACGCGGGGAAAAAACATGCCGTGGGATCAATATAGATACCGGGATCACAGAGGACACATACTCGTTCTTTACGACTGGACATCTGTGAAAAATGGCTTTATATCTCATCAGCTTCATCCAGTATAAATATTCTGATTTACAGGTTCGAGAATTTGAGCAATTTCCGCAAATAACGCAGGAGTCAGGGTTTAATGTCAATGTTTTGAGTGTAAAATATCACTTGAGTACGACTCGGGCATGATCACAGTGTTAGGCTGGTGTTAGGGCAAATCTAACGTGAGGTTTTTTTATAGCTGGTATTGCGATACGCATTGTTTTTCAATACCCACCAAAAGCAATACAAATGCCTCCGTAGAACTATACACGTTATCCCAGATTGTCGTAGCTGGCTGCAGATGTGGATTTCTAACAAGAAAGAAGCCCTTCTCTTTGTTTTTTTTCATGAATAAGAGGACAACACTCCTATCAGTCACAATACCACAAACAGGTGTTCGCGGGGAAGAGGAATTCTGATCCAGGATCGTGGAATAATATCTCCAGTTGTGCCTGATTGTGCCCATCTGCTATGGGTTCCCCTGTTCATTGCATGAAGAGGAGTTTCACCGCAGCCTCTATCTGTGCCGTGGTCATGTGCATGGAATGACCACGGGCGTGAAGGACATTACGCAACCTCGGTACGACGGTCATGCTATTGGCAGCGAGGAGGCCACAGAAGCATTTGCTATTCTGGACACCCGCTATTATAGCACGACACATGTTACACTGGAAAATTACCCGAAAGTGACAATGGAGGCCTTCGATTGTCAACATGAGAGTGTATGTTACGTAACCGCTACATTGCATTCTCTTCAGCTCGCCCAACAAAGGGACTGGTCCATGCGGCTAAATAAATCCATAATAAGACTTGGCCCAATCAAATGAAGTTGTTCGAATACAACTTTATGTAACATCCTCCGGTGTGTCAGGAGCAAGGCAGGTGGCTCTTAGTGCTTTACACGCGAGAACTTGATTGATATCTGTGTTCACCATCAGTGGGGGCCCAGTATTTGCACCTAGGACCTAAGGAATGGTAGTTCAGTGAGTGGTATAACATCAGCAGACCGCTGTATCACACAGCGACCCCTCAAAAATGTCAGTATAATGGCGAGTTTTCAGCACTTGCCCACTGATAAACATCACATTTAAGACCAACGGAGACAGGTTTACTATACAGCAAATTAAAAACATTTGTAAAAGTATTTAATAGCAGTCCTTTAACGATTCACTTCCATTGCAATGTAAATCGTCACGTGTCCGGTCACGGAAATATGATTCGCGAATTATTTATATTTTTGCGGTAAAGGCAGGGCACCTCCAGTGGCATGGGGGATCACGTGATCCCATTCCAGGACGTTCGAGATATGTCAACCACGAACAATAATAATCGGTTGCAGCGAGGCAAACCTGATGCGCATATTGTGAATGTGAAAATACAATATTTTGATCCGTGAATCGATAAATCGTTGCATATCTCGCGATGTCCACGTACGCACGCACAATACCGGCTGGCGTATGCACTACACGAGTACACCAGATGTCTACGTCTCATCTGTGTCGGCAGAGCTGTCCCTGCCCTCGTTGACGAAGGAATACAACTCAAGTGCACAAGGGGGCGGCCCGGGAGTGGACGTGGGGCATCTGGGCGATGGCAGGCAGCCTTCGTACATCAACGTGGGTGTGCGGCGGCAGCAGCACTCAGCATTGTGGGCCGCGTGTGGGCCACGTGTAGGCCGCTTGGGGGCTACGTGTGGGCCACGTGGGGGCCACGTGTAGGCCTCGTGTGGGCCACGCGTGGGCTGCTTGTGGGCCACGTGGGGGCCATGCGTAGACCTCGTGTGGGCCCCGTGTGAGCCACTTCAGGGGCTTCGTTCGGTTGGCTGCGGTGCGCGCGGCGCCGGCAGCCGTATTAATTATGGAGCCCACGCACCGAGGAGAAGGGGCCTCTCTCGCCCTCTGCATGTCGCTTTAGCCATGCAGGTTTCTGTTCCGCCTCACTAGCTTCATGTCACCTCATGTAATATTCAACAGAACGGTGTAAATTATGCACGAGTCAGCTCAGCCGCCGCGCTCGGCTCCTCCGCCATGGAGATTTTCGCTGCCTCAAATTAAAACGGCTGCCATCATGGCATGCAAAGAAACAGCATGCAAAAGCTCTACGCATGCAGGTGCCCGTGAATGACAGTGTGAGAAAGGCGTTGCCTGCTTCTGTGGCAGTGGGAATGCTGCGATGTCTGTGCCTTGCAGCTGAGGACCTGAGGTGTGTGAATTGAAACACATTTATTAAAAACAAAAAGCATTGGTCGGGCATATTTTGACCGTTGTTTGAGACGTCATTTGGTGATTACAATTGATTGACAACTAACACGTTGTCACTTCAATAATAATCTGTCCTCGGCGCGATTTGAAGCTAAATATAACTCGCCAGGCACATCAGTGCTTAAAGTATCACCAGACCCAAATGTTTAACACGTATTCCTGTGTACCTGGCCTGCAGCCACCAAACATTGTACCTCAGTCTCACTGAATTTCAGACGACCAAAACAGAAACTACAACCCTGTGCCACTTTTATTTTTACAAAGTTTGGGTTGTAATACCGATGTCCTATGTCTGTCCGGCCCAATTCACCTATGCCCCTAGTCTGTACACTCGTTAGTAATGGCCTTATATATAATAATGCATAATTTGGTCAGGTGGTATTGTGGTTCGAGTGTCCAAACCATAACCGAAAGGCCGTGACTTCAAATCTCAGTCAGAGGTTAACTCAGCCCATCATCTCCACAGGTTCAATAAAATCAGTACCAAGGTGTGGGAAGTCAATCCCTGGTAAACAACCCTTTGGGAAGGATGGCCTCTGCCGAGGCTGGCCCTAGGCAGACAATCGCGGCACCCCTGGTGGCTGCAGCAGCGCTTCTTACAACTCTGTGTCCACCTTGATTGCCCGTCCCAAAGACCAGCACGGCCTCTGCTCTTGAAAGGTGCAATATCCACCAATGACTTGAGGGCCACCAGTGGAGATGAGCACCACACTACAGCCAGATGCGAATCATCGTAAGATTCCATATTTAATTTTAGCTTAATGTGTTACGCACTGCTCCACCACTCGCCCAGCCTCGATTTTAAAAAAAATGTGCAATGTTTGCATCGGTATCTGTATCCTTATGTGTGTTTAATGCACACCTATAATCACCGATGTCCTTCCCATGGCTTCACTCCGGCCTCACATAAAAAACAAGAGTTGGTGTAACTTTCTTGCCCCGTGCCCCTATATCTGTAAAAAAGAGCTTTATAGCTCATCGGATTCCACCAGTCTAAACATTCTAAAGATTCTGAATATCCACAAGGCGAACGGTCATTCCCGTTCCCCTTCAGCTACAGTCTGTGGTTTTCTATTCACGATTATGGAACAAGTAGCTGCCCCTTTCGCGTGCGATTTGTTTACTTTGACAACTTTTCACACCGCTTACTTAATGATTATAATTAAGAAGCAGTCACCAAAATGCTTTTTTGTCTCGTTGGTGACCCAGGTGACTTAACACGTAGGCTTTTACGACCAATATAATCCATTATAGAGGTTTTTTGGATTAGATCGCGTAAATATATTTCTATATTTACACGATCTAACCCAAAAAATATATATTGATATTTACGAGATTTAACCCAAAACAACCTCTATTATGCAGGTCACTCTTGCAAATGAGACTCACCCTGGTCTCTTCAGTTCTCAACTGGTTCAACAAAATAACCTTGAAACTTTACTTCTAACTAGTTGAGGGCCCATTTAGATGCCTCTTTTGTTAGGCATCACTAGTTGAGGGCACATTTAGATGCTTCTTTTGTTAAGCATCACAAAAGCAGTCCAGTAAATGCGCAATGAACAGGAACTAATATCTTCTTGGTTCTTTCGGTAAAGTCACGTAGAAGGGAAATAATAAAATAATAAAAATAAAACATAATAAAATACAATTCTCACGACGTTTCGGCCACAATGCAAGCAGCCGTCCTCAGGTGAAGAACGGGTCTGTCGGAAAGACAGCGTCTCATTCAGACGCTGTCTTTCCAACAGACCTGTTATTCATATTTCATTTTTATTATTTTATTATTTTCCGTCTACGTGACTTTACCGAAAGAACCAAGAAGATGAATACCTGCAGTCACGAAAGCTTTAAATCGAAAAATTAACTAATATCTGCTTCGTAGGTATGTATGTTGAATTTCTTTTACACCATACGTAGCTAATTGGAGGTGCGGGATGGTGCCATCTGTTTGATTCACTATATATTCATTTGTGTATTCGTGATGTCCCAAGGGAGAGGAGTGACCATCCGTGGAGTGCAGAACGATACGAGCAATAGGAGAGGGGCAGGGCCTTCTGGTGTAGCATTGTGGAGGAGGCTGTAATGAGGTTGGGGAGATACGCAGGAACAAGGCCTCTGGAGGAACTTGAACACAACCAGGGCAATGTTTTATTACCCTGGTTGTCTTCGTACTCTCTCCCCCCAGTGATATTCCCCTTTCCATAACTACAAACTCCAGAAGCACCTTCAGGGTTTGATTCCGTGCAAAGCCAAAGTGTATTGAGCGAGTACCTTGTGCGTTTCAAGATGAAATGACACTTTACATGCAGGATTCTTAGCTTAGCCGGACAAAAGCCATTCAACTTTTTAAATTTCTCCTACTCTTTGGTTCTTTCGGTAAAGTCACGTCGGTGAAAAATAAAATTAAATCACGACATTTCGATTGCAACACAAGCAATCATCATCAGGTGTGACAACCACAGCAAGACATTTTTTTTCAAATCTCGAATTTTCTCCTACCCCACGATTTGAATTCAATTTTGCTACGAGCCTCATGTCATGAGACATTTACAATCGGGGCTCTCACCTCTCACAGTGTACCATCGCGTCAGAGAATAACACGGCCACGGATGCCGTCAAATCAAGACTCATGAAGTAACTTGAATTGGGTGACACCTCCTCTCTGCCCTGGAAGTGAAGCTGACCTCACGTGTGGGATTTCACAGCAAGTTCTACGATACGCAATTTATTTCTTGATTAAAGCCCACGTAATGATCCCAAAAAAAAATTGGACACGTAATTTACGTAGCCCAACGTTAACATTTATAAATAAAAACTATTTTTTGCATTGTCAGAGCTGTACAAATCTATAGATAAGAGCACTGTCTGAAAAGTAAATAAATAACAGGTGACATTTCTGGCAAAGGCCCTGCTTCATGCTATATATATGAAGATGGGTGACTTGCGTATTATGTTTAATTGATGACAAGGCTAAGATCATCGGCTGCCGATACGTGAGAACTTGGTGTAGTGGCATGTAGGTTGCCTGGTCTCAAACCCAGGACTTCAGTGGTGTCAGCTCGGTCCTCTGGCCACTAAGGAATAATTTCCTCTCTGTCCGGCAGCCATATGATGCATGACTGCTGTTATCCATACCACGAAACAATGATAGAACCGACAATCGTTAATGACAACCAATGTGTAACATATCCCTATTACGTATTATTAACTGTACAACGATGACCCTTTTATACCTACATGACCTGATTTACATTTCTGGGGCACACGTGGCGTGTGGTATTGCGAACCCTGTCGCGCTGCATAACTTCACTCAAAGATAGAGGGCAGACCACGTGTCTGTAATCGCCGTGTCCCTCCAGTGGTTCATAGGCCGTCCATGAAACATAATAACAAAAGTTACCATGTTTTTTTTTTAAAGTTCCTCCGGAGGCCTTGTTCCTGCTTATCTCTCGACCCTCACGACAGCCTCCTCCCCAATGCTACACCAGGAGGCCCTGCCTCCGCTCCGATGGCTCGTATCGTTCTCCATTCCACGGGTGGTCACTCCTCTCCCTCGAGACATCACGAATACATGAATGAGGATATTGCGACTCAGACAGATGGCACCATCCCTGTCCGTTACGATGAGCCAATTATGAACATCCTGAAGCCATACCGTACTTTCCTACTCTCCGAATTACATCTATTTCACATTTCTTAACATTCTTCTCAAGAACTGTGCAGAATAATCCTACTGTGAGTTTTGCATATCCATTGCAAATGTGCAAATTCCAGTGCGTGTACCAGATTGTCCAAGCAAAGCAAGGGCAAAAATCCGATCGTGCAAAGATAGCAAGTGACGGCACAGACCTCAGAGAGGTCGTCCTCAATTATGCACCACAACACAATCTTCTGGACCAATGTCTGTGGGGAAGCTCGTACGTACGTGTGCACATTGAACTTAATTTGCACCGTACGTAGCCAACCGTGCTAATCGGAGGTGCCGGGGGAAGGACAACAAACTAAACACAAAAAGCAGTTCTAAGGAATTGAGTTTTCAACCTAGAGTTAAAGTCTTTTTAATCTAGAGTTACAGCGTTGGAAGCCATCATTCTGCCACAGTTTGGCAGACAGTGGCAGAACCATTCTACGCGATTCATCCGAGTACATTTCACCACTTGTAGAATGTATTATATGGCTAATGTTTAATCGAGAGCAGAGTCCGAGAGAGGCAGAATCTCCCCACAATTCTGTCACCACAATTTTGCAAGTGGGGAAAGATTCGTCGGGCAACGTCGGCAGAGCGGACATCAGACGGTGGAGTGGCGTCGTGCCGCACAGCACGCACAGATCCTGCACGAGCCCTCTGCCTGTCTGTTACCCTTTAAAATTGACCCCATTCACAAGTTGCAGACAGGTTCACGAAATGCTAGAATCCATTGACAGGTTCTAGTGTGTGTGTGTGTGAATGAGTGGCAGCTGCACTATTTGGTACATACACACACACATGTTCGTGGGTGATTTCGTGCCTGGCTTGACAGCGTTCTGTCGAGTGAACTGGAGGCTCTGTCCGTTGTAACCGAGCGTGAATCTGATCACACAGTGTGTGGAATGTGTTTAGTGGAAAGTTTACCCCACCGAAACGTTCTACTACGTCACCATCCCAACCAAAAGTCATCCCTGATCTCCCACTACAAATGTGGTTGGACAAACGAGTGATGAAAAAAGAATAAAAGGCTTTTACCCTTTCTGGCAATAATACGGCAAGTGTTAAGATGTTAACACACCAAACAGACACACGTGTTACAGGGCATCAAGTCTGCATTAACCCCACATATTTGTGATAACACATGCAAACAAGGGGGGGGGGGGGGGCGGAGAGACCCTATTCGGCCAATCACATTTGACGTTTTTGGCTCTTCCCAAAATCCGCGGTCGGAACGACGGATAAGCGGGGTTATTGGGGCAAATTTCATTTGCCCGGGGGGTCATCCATGGTCGTGCCGCCCCCCCACCTCCCACCCACCCTCCCTCCCACCAGATAAATGAGTGAATGCACGGTTGGGACTCTGGATATTTGGAACCGGGGGGTACCCGCCCCCCTGTTTACCCCGGACAAACAGAGTCTGTAATAAACGACTCGCGGTGTAGCCTTGCAGAGCTCTAGAATCCTAGCAGAGTATGTGCACAGGGGTTTAAGATAGAAAATAAATAATTCGAGAAGGAAATAGAGACAAAATGCCGCTAAATATATTCGTTTAATTTCGTTGAATATAACTGCACCACAAAGGAAACTGGCTTTGTTCATAAGAGACTGTATGTCGAAACCGGTTCACGGTTTGCTTTTCTCGAAGCAATGCTGCTGAATTTATGTATTCCCAGAAGGCTGTGCGGCTGATGGGTTGTGTAAGAAATAATTTAATTTATGTTTTAAAGTGAAGTCTGATATGTGAAGGAGTGAAGGAGATTGCTTACAGAATCAGAATATGTATTTGTACTGGAAGAATCCGATGAGCTATGAAGCTCTTTCCCAAAGATGTCCAGTATCTGTGAAAATGCTACATGGTTTCCACTGATGAGTGAGGAGTGAGCTGATTTATTGTTGATGTATCCAATTACTCCACTACCCGGCTGCATTCTTTCCCAACGTTATTTAAAGTACAGATTGCAGTTTTCGCTTTTGGGGGCAGGCTTATTATTTTTGAGCTTATGTCAAATGTGCCTTGAACAGGGAGACATGAAAGAGATATGACTTGAAGCAGAGCCACTCACTCCATAAAGGAGAACATGTCACATTTGTAAGTTTAAAATTAAAAAGGCTCACATGTATGCCAAAAGACAACAGGAAATCTAGTCAGTGTACTGACAATGTGCAAGATTATGGCTGGAACGAGAATAATGATGAGGAGTTAAAATATAATACAACACACGATCACTTGTGCTGACTAAATTGTGACCATAAATGTATGTCTACTGAACTGTACATCCACATGCGAAGACTGCACAGTTAAACTAATTGGGCAGCAGAAATAAGCCACGCACGTTTGTTATGGCAAGGAACGTATGCATGCGCCAGCACTCATCACAAGGGCAGTGAGAAGGCCCCAGTGGTAGTGCCGCATTTGCCACTTTGTTCCGGAGGTTCACGGTTCGAATCAAGCGGCCGCCCTGGTTAATATTGCGGCTTGTAATGATAACCTTGTTCATAAAACTACGCGCCGTCCGTTTCACAGTGGATGTTAAAGATCTCCTGATGTCATTCCACAAGAGTAAACCATTGTTTTGCCGGAATCAGGATTCCAATTTGCCAAAAATTAGAAAATTGCACCGCAAATGGCTTAATTGGGATTTTATATATACACACACTCACACAATAGCCATCATCGCTCCCTGCTGACAGACACGTCACTCTTGCCATCGAGACTCCATCCTGGTCTCTTGAGTTCTCACCTGGTTAAACAAAATTCACTCGTATTATCTTGAGGTTTTTTTTTCCTCACTGAAAACAACATTTTCCACGGGAAATCCAGCAGGCTAAAGCCAGCGCCACGCTGCTGTATTTCCATGGCCATTGGTTTGACAGTCCTGAGTGTTCAAGAGCCACCTGCCCTGTGCCCCTTACACTCCGTCCCCTCCACCTCCTCCCCTCTGGGGCCACAGGAAAGAAACTGAATGTTTCGTGAAACAATGTTTAATGTTGGCTTTGGTTATGTTGTGCCACCCCAGGCTAAAGTGCTTTATTTTTGCAATGTTCTAGTTAATTGGCAAATATGATTGTGGCATCAGTAACCTGCTCTCTCTCCATTGCGCACACGTGTCACAACCATCACAATGTCCTCTTCCTGATTAAACAATTATATTCCTGTCGTGTTCAATTCCTATTAAACTATGACATTTTGAGAACCCTCTGCATGCAGCTATACGCAATGGCCAGACGCTCCCTTTGTAGTTGCCAGCTCTCTGACCCACAAAATAGACATGACTTATACCTTAAGCACTCATTTATTTACACTAAATTCCAAAAAAACACCACCCTAACACATCTCTTCATATCCTTATTACACCTAAATTGCTATGCACATTATACGTTAATTCGCCACAAACTATTTTGTTACAGCATCCAGAATGACATTTTCAGAAAGTGCACTTCAAGTCACATGGTCCAGCCCCATAATTAACATTATAATTTAAATAAATGTCGAATATATAAATTGTTAACTATATTTTCATTAAAGTATTTAGTTTATCTCTTCTTAACGTATAATTGGCGATGCTTGTTTTGAAACAACACTTGTCCATTTACAACAACTATGTTTCATTTGTGCAATCGTTAGCCCAGACGTTTTCCATCCCAGAATCCCATGGGAAATAGAGCCCGGCGTGTGTTTGGGGGATGACCCACTGGGAGAGGCTTCACAGGCCTGCCTTCACCTGTCATCCTTCACAGAACCCATTTGTGCACAACCACGACTGATAAAATGTTTAGCCATTCTTTGGTTCTTTTCGGTTAAGTCACGTCTAAAAATAAAATAATAAATCAAAATAAAACAACACATTACGACGTTTCGATTGCAGCACAAGCAATCATCATCAGGCATAAAAGAAATAGCAACAAAAATCTAACTAGAAAACTATAGACCGACATACAAGCAGACAGACATCACAACGGCACACAGAGAGGAGTATACAGGCACACGAAAATTAAATAACCTAGTAAAATATTGAAATGTGATGTAATACAACACAGAGAGTCGGTTAACACACAATTAACGCATGGCCTGGTTGACTACGTGTTTCAAAATTTGCTAAGTTAGAATTTTAAGTGTGAGCAACAAATATCTAACTAGAAAACTATAGACAGACATACAAGCAGACAGACATCACAACGGCACACAGAGAGAGGACACAAATCGGCACAAAGAGATGGTCGTTTCTGTGACGGTCCCTTAAATATAGAGAGGAGGGGGAGGGGACGGGGGGAGGGAGAGGGCGGGGAGATCAATGGGTGCACGCCAACGTACTCCTATTGTAAGTGAGATGATAGACGCGGCACGGGAGGCAAACCTGAAAATTAGGACAAACGCGGCACGGGAGGCAAGCCTGAAAATTAGGAGACAAGCCATCCAATTAATTGGGTCATCCCAAGTTGAGATGTTATGAATATGCTGTCATAGTTTGGCTTGACCAAACTCTTCTTCTTGTGCGGTCTATGGTGACCGGGTTAAGATGACCAAACTCACTCAATAATGAGAACGAGTGTGTATCTTCACTGCGATCCAATGATTAGTAGCCAAACAACGCCACACAGCCACCTCCGTAACAGTCCGTGCTCTTGCTGGAGGAGCTAAAATCTCAGCACGAAGGCAGTGGCACACACCAGCCCAATTGTCTGATGGCAAACGTTGAATGCAATCCGCAGCCTATCAGTTGCAGCAACCTCAAGTAATGGGGGCCCGATGGATTCCCACAGGAATCTCAGACTCCTCTATTGCTTACATAATTAGCACGGATGCCGTGCAGAAGAAGGTGGCAGTTGCAATTACGATGCAATCTACGGCACCTGCCCAACAGCAACTGATGTTTAGAAAACGCTGCTGTTACCAATCGTGTGAACTACACCCGAATCGTCTGAAGAAAATTATTGTTTACAATGCTTTCATGCACTATGCATATATATGAGTCAAGCCCAAGAGGGTATGTTTTACAACCCGTCAGAGTGAGCATTTTACGTACGCATATATGACCCTTCATTTAATTACAGCAGAGTAGCCGCAATAACGTCTTCTCGTTGATTGTCGCTCAATGTGAGCAATGATTGTGATAGTGCTGCCATCACATGCACACGTCTGTCCACAATGCTGCCCACGGCCACACGGAAGTTAGTGACCCAAGTATCAAAAAGCGATCACCTTCATCTGTGGCCCTAATTGGTGAAAATTCCACACTACTATGACAGGGGTCAGTCTGTCTAGTGTTCAACCATCGTTGACCTCCCACAATGTCATACTAATTTTATCAACCTATAGGGCTGTTGACAAATATTGAATATTGTTGACAAAATAGAAGCCATCCAAGCGTACACGAAAAAAAAACCTCAGGTGATATATTTTTGTATTTCTACCTTTGGCTGCCCGGAGCCAATGGTATTATAGAGCGTTTTTTCATAAATTAAATGGGAACTTAAACACACACACACACAATCCGAAACACACGGAGTTATATTTCCCCTTAAAAAAACCCAGACAGGGCTTCTGTGGCCAATGCTGTTGGCAATACCTAATCAAATAAATAAGGTGGCACAGAAAATTTAGAGGGGTCAGCACCGTATGCCCAACCTCCTTTGTCTTCCCCACGCTGCTAATATTGACGCTCACTTCATGGGTCCCTCCATCGGCTGTGTGCTCACCGCCTGGGAGAAGCCACGGCAGATTCAGATGCCAAATCCCGCTGCTGGAGCACGAGCACGAATTAAGTGGCCAAACCCAGGACAATGTTGCAGCAAACTCTAACAACCATGCTGCCACTGCTACCAATGCATTTTGAACTTCTTTTGTTTTCGTACTGTACGTAGCCAACCGTGCTAATCGGAGGTACGGGGGAAGGACAGCAAACGACCCTCTCACACACAAAGGCTCGCATGCACACGGGCACACGTGCACACACAGCAGTGTCCGAAACCAACAATTGAACATTTAAACGAAATCAATTCAAATTCCCCCCCTCCCAAAAAAATGAAAATATTTTGTTACTATTACACACAAATATAACGAATCGCATAACACAGCAGCCATCTGCTGTACCTGAATGAGGATGGTCTGGACGGAGTTCATCGTGGAGAGAGAGAGAGAGACCCGCCGTCCTCCCGTCGATGTGGCACGGCAGCAGGGCCACTCGCCGTGACCGCCTTCCCGCACGCAGCTCCCTGGCGAGCGGGTGTGGTGGCGTCCACAGAGGGTCCTTCGAGTGAGTGTGAGCGTGCGTGCGAAGGCTTTGGCACTGCGCGCTGCCTCGATCTGTTATGCTCCTTATTCACTGGACGAGACACGCCCGCTCGCAACGAAACCCAAAAATGCGATTGGAAGGATTTATATTTTTTTTGTTGCAATTCTCTTCCAGCTCGCTCTCATCTCTCCCACCCGACACACCCTCCCTTGCCTGGCTGCAATCCCACCCCTCCCGTCTTCCCCGGCTCCCACCTCCTTGCCACTGCTGTTTGCTCGGGGCCTCTCTCCAGAGACATCAACACAAAGGATGGTGCAGCAAATGAACGCAGAGTGTGGCTCTATCCATCCTCGATCCCACAAATTACACCCATCTCCATACCCATCCGACAGAAATACACTCGGGGATTAATGCCCGGAAATTCTAGTTACCATTTTGTGAAGTCAGTAACATGCATTCGACATACGTGAAACACGTACTGACCACTCATGTAATCCAATAGCATGTGAGGCATGGTGTCTGTATAATAATAATATTACAACCTTTCCATTCCATCCGAGGCGAATGTGGAAACCCAAAAATAAATATATATGTTTTCAAAAATACATTTTATTGAATTTATATTATCAAAGAGAGTGACATTTTATTGACACCCCGAGTGATATTAAAATTGTCGGTACAATAAATTAAAATCAAACCTGCCATTTACTTGCTACATGAAGCCAACGGCGGTAGCTTGCAGCAAGGCTGGCTCGCTTGTGGAGGCACAGGGTTTTTTTTCTTTTCTCCTAGCACGTTAATTGAAGAGGCGATTCAATCCTGCCTTCTGGCTAGACGAGCACACCCGTCTCGCTCTAGATGGTGGGTTACAGGACCATCTGGGCCGACTGGGGAAGAGGCAGGTGCTATCATCCACGGTGGTGGCACACAAGCGTTGGGTGGTGGGTGAGGGGTCGGTGCTTTTCAAGACGTATCGTCAGCAGAAGGTCGGGTGAATATGCATCGCCTCCATTCACGCCCGCGTCACACGGCAGCACTGGTTATGCCGCATCGAGGGTTCAATGCCCGCAACGGACAGCGGTGTCTGTGTGCCGGTTGCCATACAGTGTCGTTACCCAATCTCAGATTTTTAAAACTACCCACAACAAAAAGGCAATAACTGCCCCGCCCCCATGAATTTCAATTTCCAGGTTTCCTTTGACATAATATGTTGTCTTGAACCTCACTATACAATAACCTGGTAACAAGAGTAATGCTGGATTTAAATTATTCGTCAAAAATGCCAGTTAAATGCATCTTTAGTTTAACCCACAGCATAAACATCAATTAATACAAAGTGCCCAGCAAGCGGTGATGTTGATTTCAATTGCAAAGCCCATTCGGTACATTTTGGCATATCGTGTTATTTGCTAAGCTCGTGCAAAGAAAGGTATTGTATACCAACAAGAAACCCATATCATGACACCCGAGCAGCTGATATACAACAGTGGGTATTAATTAACGTTAACGTGTAATACAAAACACCAGCTGTCACTGCCTATTGCAAACTCTTCCCATCAGTGAAATGCCCCCTGGTAATTTGGGTGGCCTGCCCCGTGATGGCCCCAGGCCCCTGGGATTTCCTCTCCCAATCTGGCAGCATGAAGCTGATTAAGAGGGCAAAAACTATCTTTTAAAAAAACACGAAACGGCAGTAATGAAGCCCAATGCAAAACCTACGCTTTCATCTTGACACGTATGTTTAACGTAGCCCTTCTGAAAACGGGCAACTAATTAAGACAAATTACACTGTGCCAATATTTTTAGGTGCTCTATAATGTAATTTAAAATGTCTGTTTAGCCCCTTGCGCTTTAGGAAATTGCGCGTTCTAACCACACAAGAGCGCGCTCAGTGCCAGATATTACTAAGTAATTGTGCTATTCAACGCAATCAATCACAGCAAAGTATAAAATCACACCACTTTATTCTGAAACTTGACGATAACATTTGTTGGAGCAACTGCCGTGATACTACTGACGCTAAATATGCGCGGGGCTTGAAGCCGAGAGCTTAAAGATGTAAAGTGCAGCTTGTCACGTGAAGGTCGGTGAACACACCACGTGACGGGGATGTGGTTCGACGGTCGAAGCCCATGAGCCGCCCGAGTTGCATCACAAGCGGTGTGACACGGCTCCTGCCATTCACTAAACTCAACCGCAGTGACAGCAGAGGGGATGGAAACAAAACAAGCCACTCGTTTCACCCAGGCTCTCGCTTCTACGAGATGTGGGTATTTTTTGTCATCACATTTCCTTTCTTAAATTATAAAAAAGGCCAAAGTCCTGCATTTCGTGAGTAACAAAGTGGTGGTCATCTCCCGTTAACAGCCCTGAGCCATTGGTGGACATTCCACATTCCTATGGCGGGTGTGGGGGGGGTGAGTCTACCCATAGGACAACTACTGTTGACCTCCCCACAAAGTGGTATTTGTTTTATTCGTGTCAACGGGATGATGGGATGAGTCAACCCCCAACCAGGATTTGAACTCGCAACATTCTGACTACGAGCCACTTAGGCGAGAGGCAGTCTTGCTCACCTCCCCCGGGGGATTGCAAGAGGCCCTTTGAGATGACTAATTTGAAAGGCGCTTTATAAAACGGCGTTGATTATTAATAGTATTTGTATTTGAGATACGTGGGGATGTGACCTGGCCCAGCATTCTCTGCTTGTTGCAGAGCTTCGTGGTTCGGATCCGGCAGGGCCACCCTGGTCATTCGCTGCGAATGTATTGGCCATGACAAAAAAAGAAACGCCGTCTACCCCCTCACGTCATTCGGAACGAGTTGGTCATTGTGTGCTGGCGTGATGGTCCACATTTGTACAAGTAACCACGAATGAAATCGATTGGGATCAAGCATGGCAACATCACGCCCCGCTGCAAAAAAAAAAAAGAAAATTGGCCCGATCCTCCCGAATAAGAACCTTGATATTTAGTGAGGCTTTCCTGGCTAAACAAGCGTAGTCAGAATGGTAATAATATTAATGATATATAAGCAACGACTATTGGAAAAAAACATCACACAGTGCTTGAAGTTGCCGATGCAATTTTTACAAGTGGTGATGTTGCCAGAATAATAGACTAATGCACGGCAACTTTGGTGATTTTTCGTTTTAGAAATGCAGCGATGTTATACAGAAAATAAATTCGTATTCCAAATATGGTTGTGGTACTTTTTACACGCATGTGTGCATATCATACTAAGTCTGCGAAGTATATGCTCACACCACAAACAATTTATACCCTATTATGTGCCTACACACTGTGTTCTTCCAGAAAAAAGGGATTTATAATAAGCCGATTTAAATGTATAACCTAGCATTACATACTTGCAATGTTAAATTACCAGAAGAGTGTTTAGCATTCATTGATGAATGGATCTAAGATCTGGGTAATAGCTCAGCTGGACTCTAGGGTAATGGGAGCTTTAAGCAACTACACAGAGCAATCCGTATGAGTATCACGACTGGAAATGGGCTGCTCTGTGGCAGGACGGCTTCGTGGAAACACTCGTACCTCGTGTGAAGAAGTGCCTGGGTATGTTTCCACACACTCGGGCGCCTTTCTGAGTAGCCTGCATTCTCCCCCTGTTCTGCATGGGTTTCCTCCTGTAGCGGACACTCTTCTCATCAGCATGCCGGGACAGGTCAGGGTTCTAGTCCGTTGATTCCATCTCCATCACGCATACACAGCTCCCTCCTTCATACACAGCTCTCTCCTCCGACATGCCCTCCTATCCCCACGGTGCCCTCTCTCACCTCCTTCTCCTCATTCCTGTTACCTAAGCGCTGGAGTTGCTCACCGATCATCATCTCACCGGGGAAGATCTGCAGATAGAAAACCACTGTCAACTGTACGTGCCACCCTCGTGGTATGAAGTTTCAAGTTAAAGTTTCATTGATTAGGTAGAGCCCTGTGAGCCATGCGGCTCTTGAGTCGGGTGCAACCGCACTAAACAAAATATGAACAGAGCACATCTTAAAGCGACGACGCGCAACAGAAACATCCTGGACAAACCAGCAAATCTTCCAGAAAAAAAACACCGTATTACAACGCTGTGTGCAACAATCCCAGTGTGATGCAAGTCAAACAATAACAACCATACGACAATTTGAATGTACCATTTCAACAACAGGAGTCCCAAGAACATTAACAAAACGATCAGTGGTTTCCCTTCCCAAACAAGCATGAGGTGCACATTGCTTGTTTACAACTCTTGAGTCAGCAGTGGACTTTCCACATTTCCGTGACAGGAGAAAATTAGCCCATATAACTCTTTAGCTGTTTTGTTATCCCCCTAGAGGGATGTGTGACTGAATTCACCGCTGACAAGAACATTCGTAACAATGAATCCGAATCTTTATTTAGACTGGGTGAATCCGATGAGCTATGAAGCTCTTTAACACTTAGGCTTTCACGACCAATATTATCCATAAGAGGTGCTTTGGGTTAGAGTGCGCAAATATAAACGTGCCATTGAACTCGCCACCACCCGACACAGCCAACTAGTACGTGGTTTGTAACGTAAACAAAACAAGATAACTAAGTTAGTCGTTCAGCACACAATTCTGACCGTGCTGGTTGAAATTACCGGCGAAACGTCGCTCTCGAATTGTAAACCTTGTGGGTTTACTCTCCAGCACGCCGGCATGTTGTGTTCATGTGACAAGCCTAACTAATTGGCTATCGGGTAGCGGCGAGTTGAACACCACATTTATATTTACACTATCCAACCCACAAACTAACCCCTCTATTATGTATTCAGCTTTTTTTCTTAGACGTCCAGATGACCTCATGAAAACACTAAAGGTAAACATTAATTATGAGAGGCTCTTACAATGCAGAGGTATTCTGCCCGCGCATAGGAGAGCCCTCCCTCTCATGCATCTCCAGAAGAGATACAAGACTAATATCGATCTCTGATCCACGGCATGGCGAGGCATGTACAGCGCCCACAATTCCTGACAAAGATGCTCCAGTGCCACGTGTGACATCATTTGCAGAGGCCCTGCAGCTCCCCCAGGTCTACAGCGATTGAGTCATCAGTCTTAGCCCCTTGATGCTTCCCAACGTGAGTGCGTGGAAGGGATGACGTGAAGGAGCTGGACACGTCTCTTCAAGTGTGCGACAATGACGCAGAGCCAGACTAGGAAGTGCCGAGAAGCGATGTGCAGGGTAGACATTTCATGGGACCTCCTTTGCCAGTATCAAAATATGAGAATAGGTTTTTCCCCTTTTTTCTGGCAACAAAACAGGTGTTAAGATGTTAAAACATCAAACTGAAACCTTTTACAAGGAATCATGTCTGCATTAACCACAATACTTGTGGTCAGAATGCAAAAAACATACTCTGATAACATATGCATTGACTTTGAAACTGATTGGTCCACACCAGAGACAGCTTTCTGACCACAAGCATTGTGGTTAATGCAGACATGATTCCTCGTAAAAGGTTTCACTTTGGTGTTTTGACATCTTAACACCTGTTTTGTTGCCAGAAAAAAGGGGAAAACCTATTCTCATATACATATATTGTATAACTATGAATGACAAGGGAATAATTTTAGACCAGGGGTCAGCAACCTGCGGCTCCGGATACCGCGTGCGGCTCTTTAAGGACTGACTTCGTGACGTTATTTATTAAGGGCCACCGTCCCGTATTCACCACGGTGCATTGTGGCTTTTAAAATATCGAGGTTTTTTTTTCCCACCGAATTCGAAAAAATGCCTCTTCTCGCCCCCTGTGTTAAACCAAGATTGTCATTTACATGATGCGCGTGTTACTTCGCAGACCGCCAAAAAGTCACCCCATAGACACTGTAAGACAGCGTTTTACTGTGGATCACCTTCATAGAGGTGTTTTGGGTTAGATCGCAGTAAATATGAAGAGAGAATCCTCCTGTTTCATAATGTTTTATTTTTATTATTTTAGTATTTCCCTTCTACGTGACTTTACCGAAAGAACCAAGAATATGAATCCCTGCAGTCACGAAAGCTTTAAATCGAAAAATGAATGTGTTGTTAAACCCACCACCACCTGACACAGCCAATTAGTAAGGTATGTCACGTGAACAGAACATGACAATTCGTTACTAGTCCAGCACAACGGTGTGTTGGAGAGCGAATCCACAACATTTACAACCTGAGTATGACGTTTCGCCAATAATTAAAACTAGCATCATCAGGCGGACAGCCATATTTGTGGAGAAATCCTCCTGTTTCGTTCCTTAAATAGAGGGATAGATGTGATGACGTCATTTGTGAACCCTTCACGTGCGAAGGGGTGGGGGGGGGTTAATGAATGCATATCAATGACAATGGGTATCCATTGCCGGTTTGGTTATTCATATGGTAATGAACGTACATTATGCATGCGTATTATGCATGCTCATTATTCTTGTACCCGGAGAAAGATGCACACTACCACGGTGAGGCCACGTAAACTCCAAATATACAAGTGTCAGGGTTGGGATCGAACCCACGACCTCCTCAAATTGTAATACATGCGGAACGTTTAACAATTATTTTGGTGCATGCGTTTCGGAATTTTCGTTGTAATGGTGTCACGTAAGCGCAGAAATGTTGTTAATGAATATATGAATAATACACCTCGTCTGTATTTTATGTTAGGAAACCTTTCCTCATTATCAACTGAATGTTGTAATTGTGTTTCTTCTGCCTGTCGTTGTTATTTAGTGTCAGTTTCATGTCGAGGAACCATTTTACCATGTCCTCTGCAAATACAAATCTGTTTGATAATGATCAAGTTATTATCAAATCATTATCAAACTGATTTTAGATTATAATCTAAATAGTCTATGTGGATGTAAGTACAACAATCGATCTTTTTCTTGCCTGCTAGAAAATGTATTAGCGTACAATTTATTGTCATTTTTTTTACGTTGTATAACGGTACTGTAAAAAATGATGTTCTGTACAAAACATTTGGCAATTACACTACATCAATTATGTAACAAAGTTAACATCAATTACCGAAACCTTTTAGAGCACTCTTGTATCCTGCAAGCAGTCAGTATTTTATTTAAGGAAATCAATACTTTCACTCATTTAAAAAGTTCCAGAAATAATTATTTAATAAATAAATGTATATAAAATTTCGATTTAAAGCTTTCGTGACTGCAGGGATTCATATTATTGGTTCTTTATGGAAAGAACCAAGAACATGTACATTATTTATTTCATTTCACCAACGATTTAAATTCACCAACTGACCAGGATGTGTACATCACTTCCATGCACATTCATTATTTATTATTTGATGTAGTATTTTATATTATCAGGTAAGGCCCACTGAGCTATATAGCCGTTTTTCAGAAGCACCCTGGCCACAAATAATAGCTCAACGAAGTGGGTTATCAAGTGGAAATTTATAGCAGCCAAATACTCTAAACGCAGATACAAAAAAACACATTGGGAGAAAAATCATGCAGAAAAAAAATTCTGCAAATACATCAACTCTGGTTGTCTCGCCTGATGAGGCTGGTTTTAATTACCGGCGAAACTTCGTACTCGAATTGTAAATGTTGTAGGTTTACTCTCCAACACACCGGTATGCTAAACTAGTAACGAATTCGCATATTTTGTTTACGTGGCAAACCTTACTAATTGGCTGTGTCGGGTGGTGGCGGCTTCAACGACACATTTATATTTACACGATTTAACCCCAAAAAACCTCTGTCATGTAAAATACAGCAAAAGTTTATCACTGCAGAAAAAGCGAGGATCCGAACAAAGCGGTGAATGTCCTGACCCAGGAATTGGTTTCAAGAGCCACGCAGCCTGGTCCCCCGATTCGTTTTTCAGGCAAAAAAAGCGACCATATTCTTCGGTCGCACAGCTGAATAAAACAAAAACTCATGCATGTTCTCTATCTTGATCCAGTTGGTGTGCTCGTTGCAATGTCACATTCCTAGAGTTCTGTGCTACACTCGGCCACGTAACTCGGATTTGAGGAACGAGTGCCTTCCTTCAAACTAAGCACCTACATTAATTTTGAGTGATCCTGGTGGAAGCCACCGGTGAATGGTTACATGTACAGTGCTGCTATTTTACATCAATTTGTTTTGTTCAAATTGCCACAACAGGCCAGATAATTGGGAGCAGAATTGTGTATTGAATTTGCTTTATATTTATGTATGGACCTATTACAGGATGTAATGGTCTGTTTAACTCCACGCCTAATTTTAGTTCATGAAATACGCTAAATGTTAAAAATCATGTCTGCCATCACAACACGGTAAACTTAAGCATGCACGCACGATTGCACAGGGTGTACAAATGATTGATTTTGCAGTTCCAGATTTAGCTGGCCAACATTATGTAAGGACACATTAAGTAACCACTACCCGTGCTATTCACACAGATTTGTGATGGTAATTAGGGTGTTTTATACAGGAGCGTCATTCATGCAGACTGCATCTCGCAACACTGCACGATCCACAGCACGTGCAGGCGCATGCACATTAAGATGTTTTCAGCCAATGAATGAGTGTTTACATGTAGGAGGAAACCGGAGCACCGGGAGATAACCCACCCCCACGTGCAAGGGAGCAGCACTCTATCCCATACAGATGGAACAGGTGGGCATTAATCCGCATTTTCCTCTGTTGCCTTCTCATGGCAAGCCAATGTGTGATGGCACCTTGATGCCCACGGGAAAGGACGTTACACAAATGCGTGTGATCCATTAACCCTCGCCGCCTCTGCGGGCCTGGATTACAGGCCACATCCACCACCTTCCAGTTGTGGCAGTCGTGAGCCAATGTTGGAGGGACCAAATTGGAAAACACGTCATCAGAGTATGTACGTATCCCTAGGGGATTTATCAATGGTGGATCAGAATAACAAATAAAAATAAATGCAGAGGTAACCGAGAGCAGGTTGGAGTCCTGTTGGAAAGCTGAACTTCATAATGAAAAGAAAAAACATCAATGTGCAGAAGAAAGAAAGTGTTTATTCAGTGTACATTACCTGCTATTACATTTGGGTCAGAAAACATGGGAGACCATCGTGGAGACGGAGTGGCGAAATCAGCTGGGGTGCTGGATTGTTCGCACTCATTACACACAAATTGCTTGCCACAAATGTACCACAATACATTCCTGATCTCGTCAAGGAGCATAAAACCATCAGGCCAACGAACAAAGATGGTCACTGCATCGCGCGCTTTCAGATGCGCTTCTGTGGCCGTCTGGAACGCTCTGCCTTTCGATATTAGGAAGCCACTGGAGCTATGCACTTTTAAATCATCTAGATTGCAAACTAATTTCTATACAACTGCTTTTTTGTGTTTAGTTTGTTGTCCTTCCACCGTACCTCCTAATAGCACAGTGGCTACGTACGGTGCGAAAGAAGTTCAACATATATACATACGTATATTAATTGTTGCATTGTGAGACTGAGAAATTTAAATGGTTTTGGGAGATCATGACAAATGATGATGACATCTCCATCACCGGGTCACGTTCACATCATATTGTAAACAGAGCGTTATTCATGGAAGCCGTCTCTCTAGCGTCAATATCTTACACACACACGCACAATACGTGCTTGTCAATTGTGTATTTTGTATGAAAATAAACGTGGCCTCTTGTATGTTGCTATTCTAATAAGGCAGCAGTGGAGCAATGTCTTAAGTTAACAGTAAGCCTTGTGATGTGCTCCACCATACACAATTTGAACGTGAAATCAGTACATTGGTGGAATATGTACACTATGGGCACAGAGGAAATAGTATATAAGCTCAACAGCAAAATCTTTAAAGAAAGCCACCCCGGAGGGCGCTGTGTGCTTGAATCTGGGGCATAAAAAAAACCCCTTTGTAGATGATAACCTCAGCGGCTGCGCTGGGGGATGAAAAAGGAGGCTTGAAGGGCAGTTTGACCATTCGCCGTTTGCTCGTCTGCACTTCCAGCACGGTAGTTTCCTGCGCCGTGGCTGCATTTACAATGCAACGGTGTCGCTCGCTCCATCTGTTTCCCGGCTGCTCCTTGGAATTCTCCTTCCCTGCTTGACATGAGCGGGAACTCAACGAGTGGGAGGTCTCGTCCATTGGAGTGCCTTTAAATTAACACACATTTGGTTGCTGATGCAAAAAGACGAAGATGCCCCCCCGTATAGCCTTAACAGGCTGTTGGGGCAAGTGCTGTTAGCGAGCAGCTATGAAGGCCGGCACGGCACTCGAGGGGGTGGGTTGCCAGCACAATTCCCGGCTGCCTGATATTTTACTCACCGTACCAGGTACTCATCTGAGGCTGAGTCGACCTAGGGGAGGCCCAGGACCGGTTCAGATAATTGTCACTAGTTTTGGTCGTGAGCGGGAATCGAACACGGGTCGCCATGTTCGTAGCGCAGCACAGCGCTGACCGCTGCTGATGCACACACACACAAAGCTATGCCTGCCTGGCTTTGCCATTAGATTTTTTTTTTTTGTAAAATGACCGTGGATCCAATTTGTGCCATCAATTGGAGGCATAAAGCACTCCCCGTGGGGAGCAGGGTCCCTACGTTACCTTGGGGAACAATCGTGCATTGACATCGTCGCCACTGGGCTGTGTTAAGGAGATTCGGTGAACAGAGCCCGCTTGGGCACTGCAGATCTGTGCGAGACAAAACATTGTTCCGTATTCCAGTATTGAGTTAACGATGTGTCTTGTTGATACTTTGACTCAATGTTGTGTTGAATCGCACTGCAACTGTGACTGCGCAACGAGACCGCACCGTGGGCGATGCGCGCACAGGTAATAGCGCACGCAGTCACATTTGCCATTGGAATAATTTCAAATGCACCGACGTAATATGACTTTCCACGGGTGCTTTCAACACAAATCCACAGAGTGCATATTCAGAGAGAGATGCACGAAGATGCAGAGAAACACATCCGTGAGGCCTTTGAATCGCCCCTTTTTGTTTACAAGACGCATGCGGTCGGTGTGAACAGCAGCGATTATTTATTTAAGTCAGGGGTCCTCAAACTTTTTAAACAGGGGGCCAGTTCACTGTCCCTCAGACCGTTGGAGGGCCGGACTATAGTTAAAAAAAACTATGAACAAATTCCTATGCACACTGCATATATCTTATTTTGAAGTGAAGAAACAAAACTGGAACAAATACAATATTTAAAATGAAGAACAAGTAAAGTTAAATCAACAAACTTGCCAGTATTTCAATGGGAACTATGGGCCTGCTTTAGGCTAATGAGATGGTCAATGTCCGGTTCCATATTTGTCACTGCTAGTCGTAACAAGTGATGCAAGTGTGCATCCGTTAGTCTAGATCTGGTTGGAGATTTCAAATGTTTCATTCTGGAAAAAGTTTGTTCACAGACATAAGCACTGCCAAAGATGGTTGCCATTTTGAGTGCATGGTTCCTGAGATGAGGATATGTCTTAGAGGAGAGAAATGCATAGAAATTATTAAGGCTGCTTGACTTGAATGCGTCTTTCAGAGAGTCACAATTCTGCAGTTCAGCCAGTTCCATTTGGTAAATTGTATCCACATTTTCAATGTCAATAGAAAATGGGTTACAGAAAAGCTGTATGTCCTGTTCATGGAGATGAAGCTCTTTAAATCTAAATTGGAACTCCTTTTGCAATTTTTCCAGTGAATCCACACATGTTTTGTTTGGGAATGCAACCAATGGTTTTTCCGCTAACAGATTTTGAGTTGTGGGGAGATGGCAGAAGTTTTCCTCCTTCACTTGTTTGATGAGGAGGCCTAATTTTACTTCAAATGCTTTGACATGTGATTGCATATCACAGATGAGCTTCCCCTTTCCTTGAAGTTGCACATTGAAACTGTTGAGTAGCTCTGTTACATTTGTCAGAAAGGCAAGGTGCCATTTCCATTCTGCATCATTGAGCTCTGGTACTTCTTTGTTTTTTGAAAACAGAAAAGCTGTAATCTGTGGAAGTAAGTCATAGAAACGTTTCAAAACTCTCCCTCGACTCAGCCAACGGACTTCGGTGTGGTACAGAACATCTCCATAGTCAACATTTAGGTCAGACAGAAATTCCTGAAATTGTCTGTCGTTTAGTGCATGAGCTCTAATGAAGTTAACAGAGTCCCACTTCAGTGATTTACTACACAGCGCTTGTTGGTGGATGAGGCAGTGTATGGCTATTGGATGAGAATGGTTATGTTTGTCCATCTCTTGGTTAATGCGAGCAATTACTCCTTTCTTAGACCCCACCATGCTAGGAGCACCATCAGTTGTCACACTGGCTAGTTTAGCCCAGTTCAGCTCCAAACCATTCACAGTTTGGCAAACTTTTTCATAGATATCCTCTCCTGTAGTTGTTCCTTTGATGCTTTGCAGTGCAGCAAGCTCTTCTGTGACTTTGAAATAGTCATTCGTCCCACGAATAAAAATTAGAAGTTGTGCAGAATCACGAACATCATTGCTTTCGTCGAGTGCCAAGGAAAAATAGGAAAGTTTTTTTGTGGAGTTTTGCAAATGCTGATGGAAATTGTCTCCCATTTCTTCAATCCTCCGTGTAATTGTAGATCCTGAAAGACTCACTGTACTAAATAAATCGGCCTTCTCTGGACACATATCTTTGGCAACAGAAAGAAGGCATTCTTTAACAAATTCTCCCTCAACGAATGGTCTGCCAGTGCACACTATTAGCTTGGCAACTTGAAAACTTGCTCGCAGTGATGAAATATTTAGCTGCTTCTGCTTCACAAAAGTATTTTGCTGAGTTGTTAATGTATTTTTCAGTTTTAATATTTTATCTTTTCTCACTTCTCCGACCAAACAATCATATTTATCTTTATGTTGAGTTTCATAGTGTCGACGTAAATTGTATTCTTTGAACACAGACACTATATTCTGGCATATCAGACACACAGCTCTTTCCTTGTACTGCATGAAAAAGTAATCATAAGTCCACTGTTTTTTGAATATCCTACACTCCGAGTAAATTTTTCTCTTTCTTGACATCATTGTTTCCTAGGGAGTCAAAATTGATATTAGTAAAATACCAATATATATACAGCGCTCAAAAACAATATACCAGCAATAACTTTGCCCACACAGAGACATACAGACTGCACTGCCCATCAATGCAGTCTGATTGGGGGAACTCCGCTTTTACCCCAGGCTCACACTGGTGCGGGTGCCATTAAAAAGTTAATTACACCTGCAGTTTTGTTCACAGATCGCAGCCCAATGAGTGCTCACCAGCGCAGCCCAATTAGTGCTCACCAGCGCAGCCCAATTAGTGCTCACAAGCGCAGCCCAATTAGTGACCATGGGCCGGATAAATGCCCTCGGTGGGCCGCATGTGGCCCGCGGGCCGTAGTTTGAGGACCCCTGATTTAAGTGGTCCGCCTTTTAAAAGTGTCCGAGGCGTGAGACGCTGTCACCGTGATCTGTCCCACACGTGAATCGCCGCTCTCCCGCACCAACGGAACGTTGCCAAGTCGTCCAAATGATCCAACGCTTCAGTTTCAACCTTTGCGCAGATCTAGGCATGACGGATTACTTTTTTTGCGTGTGTGTGGGGATCAATAATATTCGAGGGATTGATATTGCAATGAGAGATAAAGCGAAATCTGTTTATACGGGAACGATGCTGTATCGTTTGGCTCGAGGCAGAATGTTTGCCTCGGGACAATGGCTTCCCTCCACGTCCACTACCGTGAGTGTGAGGGTGTTCTCAGAGGTTAAGTGGAGGTAAAGAAGGCGACTGAGTAAACGTAGTATGGACGTTGAATGCCAATACGTCTCTGGCCAATGTTGGGTACGTCATGTTTGCTTTATGGCACGGTGCATGCCGCGTATTTTGTAGATTGCAGAACTGCATGCATTATCTAGATAAACGATGTCAACATTGATTTACAGCCTTCTGTCAATCCACTGTTCAAGGATGAAGAAGGCCTTGGCATGCTGCGCCGGTCATGGGGTTGTTTAACCATACTTCACCACGCTGGTCGGTGCAGGTTGGCCAATGGGGGGGGGGGTGTCCATGGCTGGTCAGATATTACTCAGCAATAATATCAATCAGAGTCATCTATGCCCGTCACAGAGAGATTATATTGTTATTAACGACTGAAGAAAGTATGTATTTTTTTAAAAACGCTGATATTACTTCATCGCTCAGAGTGATATATTAGCCTTATTAAATTGTCACGATTGCATCAGCCAATCAATACGAAAGTAATGGTATAACTGATGCCAAAATGAAATCTCTTCTTCGCATCAATCACAGCCTAATCTGATAAATTGTGGCGATTACTTTTTTGTAAAAATATTCATGACGTATGCATATTCTAACTAAAGATACTATGATTGACAATTGTGCCACTGAAGCCAGGGTACAGACAAAAGTTGTCGTCCATTATGGAGCTGTCCTTTCCAGAGCCTTACTCCATGCTGGACGACGAAGCAACATTACATAATCACTCTGAGTATCACTACCGTCTGCCTCTCTCCACAATGACAGCAGTTCGCATGAATAATAACGCACGTTCACATTTCTATGACAACCTGCTTCAAGCCACTACAAATGAGATTCACCATAAAATTCACGTTTTTTATTTTACCTGACTGTGCTGATGAGGACCAGAAGAACTCAGCTGGCCCACAGTTTGGTTTAGTAAATTGCTCATTGACTACGGTATTGCGCTTGTGAGCCAATAGGTTGATTCACTAAACATGTCATATCAATGAACGTGACTATTCATTGTGTGGTGGGTAATTGTCAGTCGTAACACGCCGCCACAACGACGGGAAAAGATGTAGCTCCAGTCAGGGCCAAACAGGGGGCAAATTGCGGGTCCGGCCTGTACCAAGTAGGACTCGAGGGTCAGGCAACAATCTGGGGGGTGGTTAAGAACCGGAGGTGGACGCCCCAGGCCCCCAGTGGGGGCTAGGGGATTGCGCAACAATCTAGGTCCCTCCAGAAGGTTCCAGAGAGTGGGCGTGGCCAGAGGCGGAGTGACCCTGGGAGCCCCATAAAAGCTGGACCCCAGAGGAGCTCTGGCAGTCGGCGTCAAGCCGAAGACCGAAGAAGAGCTCGCCTGGAGATAGGACCTTGGACTCCATGCTCCGCTGTACTTCTAAGGGCCGTAGCTGAGTGAGGCCAGTGGTCAGGGGTGGATAGGAACCTGAGGATCCCCGGACCCGACGTCCTTATCAGGGCCGGGTCTGAGTGGCACGTTAGCCGGAGGGCTAAGATTATGTGGTCCCAGTGGCTAGGGCACGTTAGCTCGGAGGCTATACCTCCTCAGGTCGTCGGGTAGAAGGGGCCATTACCCCTTCGTGTTAGGGATCCTGTGTGTTATTGTTAAATAAAAACGTGTTGCCTCCGAAGAAGACTCAGTCTCCATACAATCCACTACAATTGTACGACCCATAATGCATCACAATTGCATGTAACAAATGTGTATATTGTACATTATTGTTATTTGCGCCTACATGAACCCTCTGTGAAGGTGCAATACTCTTGCTCATAACACCTTGCGACCCGGCAGCATTTAACAAGCCTGACTCTTCTGAGGAGATGCAGAATGTCAAAATGAGTCAAACTTTTCGTCATTAACATTTGCTGGACTGCATAATAATACGTGTCTCAAAAGCCCATAAGCGGACGGCCTAAATTATGTAATTTCGTGCGGAGCAATGTTTTGGAGTCTGCTTTATTATCCATAATACTCCACAACAGTGCATAATGGGCATGTATTTATGTAATTGTCACTGTGTGCATTCACTCTCGTCCAGTCGCAGGACACTGGCCATTGAAATGAGGCATCAGTAACTGTGGGACTCTGAAAGGGACGGCGGACATTATAAATCTCCCCAAAAATGTAAACTAAACTATTTTTTATTTTACCAAGTAAGGCTCACTGAGCTGTATAGCTCTTTTTCAGAAGCGACCTAGCCACAAATGATAGCTCAATGAAGGAGCTTGTCGTGTGGAAATGTATAGCAGCCAAATACTCGAAAGGCATGCTGATTCTAAATGCAGAGGGCCTGGAGAAAAATCCACGCTACCAAGAAGAAAACATGCAAACTCCAAGTATACAGGCATCAGGGTCATGATTGAACCCACGCACTCCTATATACAACGCGAAGGAGTTAATATCTTGCCAAAGTGGCAAAGAGATCAGCACGGCTGTGCTAATGTCTTTACTGTATCTCGATAAATGGTAACATTTAAATACCGTGCTTTATAGAATACAGCATTGAAATACCATAATGCTGAAATTCATATTATCACAGGAAACATACCAGCTCATGAAAATGTGACTGTGAATGCAACCTGTGCATTATTGAATGAATCTGATGGAAATAAATGTTATTACCCGTAACTTTGTCTCCCGTATTGACACAGAGTAGCTATTACCCATGCAACAGTTACACACACGATGTACATCATTTTCATTTGGGTTGGAAAGTCTTTTCACAACAGCAGGTGTTTCTTGATTTGTGGAAACCATATCCTACCTACGAAAAGATGACATTTTTGTGCTGACAAAATTTCGCAACAGCTTTCAGGTTCCCAATGCATCTGGAAATATTGGATGCGCTTCTGATGCCAAAGTAACAAAAATATAATCGTGAGGTATGGTGAATTATTTGGAAAATGTTTACGAATCTTTTACCAAGCCTACCTCATTCATCAAGCCACCAGAGGAATATGCCACATCTAATAATCTGTTCATTATGTATGCTTAGAAATATGGCCTTCATAAAATCCTGGCTTATTTTTGTTACTACCTTTTAAAAAAAATCAACAAAAGTCCACTTTTAGCTAACATGAATCAGACCCTTAGGACTGCTGAAAGCATTATTGTTACGTATTTATTTATTCAGGAATGTGAATGTCATATTGACGACCTTGACAATGTCTGAGCAATTAGCTGTACCACTTAGGGGTTGTTCTAAGCTCTCGAAAATTGTGCTGTGGAAAAACAAATGTGAATTGTACCAAACGCTATTCGTATAAAACGTCATGAAGGCCACTGTCATTTGGCGCCACACCTCACTCTCTCAACACTTTGCTTCCGTGAACATTCATTTGTTCAGGAATGCCTCACTCAAGACGTTTCAAGAGTGTCCTAATGGGTATGCACTGCATGACAGGTTACAATGGTGGATAGTTGCCGGCCAAGCGTATATTCGAGAACAGAATTGCCCAACCATCGTTTGCGGAACTGTCGCTAGAGCTAATTGATCATGTTGAGATGGAAAGTATTCTGCAATATGTTTCTAACCAAAACTTCGAAAAGGCATACCGTATCTAGAAAATGGATTTTGATATGTACTGCATATAGATATTGGACCGCGATTTTTTTAAATTTAATTAATAAGCGCCTTCATCAGCTTTACCAAAAAGGTCTCAACATCGCTTCCCATTGGCTTTCGCACCAGCACCCATCCTGCGTCCACGTGAAATGGTTATCATTCTTGGGCAGTGGGACCAACGTTTTTATTCTCTCGCGAGCTTGTGGCCCGTCTTGGGGGTATGATAAATCTTTTGAGGCCATAAACACTTAACCTATGCCATAACTCACAGTCAGCAGTGCTCTAGTTCCTGTGATTGGCCTGGACAAACTGGCAGAGCCACGAAGCTTTGACACTAAAAGTGCCAGGCCAGTTTACAGGGACGAGATTTGCACCACTGGGTTATAAATCTATGGGCTTAATTTGCATAGCGTTCTTGCGAGCTGTACTAATCGTTACGCTGTTACCCCATGAGCACCACTAAATTGCTGCCGCACTGTACTCTACACATTCAATGGTACATGTTGGGGTCATGTGCTGAGCTGATTCTCCACCATTGCATGACACTAGGCCGTCTGCACCGTAGTTTATGGAATCATTCTCCATGAATTTAATGTAAGGGTTGGGATCGGACCAACAACCTCCATAGGGGCCGTCCATAAATGACGTCACGCGATTTTGGACGATTTTTTACCCCCCCCCCCCCATCGTCACACGGCGTCACAAAAAGTCAGACCCCCCCTCAAATATGACGTCACAAAGCTCTGCCCCCCCCCCAAAATGAAACATGCTTCAAATCGCTTTAAACTGTTGTCATTGTAGTGCGTATTTAATGTGGTGCTGCACTCTGATGTTGTAGGAGAAAACATTTGTGTTGTCTATATTTATTTAAAGTTGCGCATTTTGATGTGACATCGTCACAAATGTCTGACCCCCCCCCCTAGGTGTGTGACGTCATTTATGGACGGCCCCTTATCAGTGAACCACTGCTGTGGTGCCCATTCAACTACACAACAGCAGTTGGAGCTGATGTCGGTGAAATTCAAGAAATGTTAAAACAGTTCAAAGCACAATTGCAAGTGGTTTAAATTTAACAGTGAGGAAAAGAAAACAAACTCATCGCATTTCTGAATTCATTACAATAGCATTAGGCCACTTTCCCATTAATAACCCCAACACAATAACCCCGGCACGGAAATCAATAGCAATTCTATCTCCTTGCAGGCCTGGTGCCTCTGGGTAAATTGGTTGACACACATTCAAGACGATTGTATTATTTTTTATAGTTGCCTCCAAAACCCTATTTGACTTCCTGTAATAGGTAACCTTTATAATTTACACAGTAACCTGTCAACAAAACTGTTATCTGTAGCAAGAGTGACATCTACTGCGTCGGTGAGTTATTGGAGACAAAGCAGCCCATACATGAGAGGAATAAATTGTGACGCCATCACTGCTGTGGGTTTACTCTCCCACAAACCACCGAGACAGAAAGTTACACGTTCCGAATGCGGTCGTAATCTCCGAGGTTGGGCACGAACTGACAAAGTACAGCAACTGCTCAGTGACGTTTTCGACTTGGGTTGGGTGCCGATAATTCACAACGAATGACCACGGTGCTGTACGTCATTTGTGTTGACTCAGTGCTCATAGCTATCGTAATATAACTATCCTGAGTCATCCAGATGCTTCAGTAATGTGGACATGCGCACGACGTAATTTATGGCATCAGTGCCTCGTTTTGTCATTTATCTGCCGACTCTAATGCAGTGTATTAAACCAATAGAGCTATTAGCATACTCGGTGCTTCCCGAACTCCGAACTATGATTTACATTTGAAGGGTTCATTTTCTCCCGAACTGTTTAAACACATCTCACAGACAGTAAACATGTGATGTCCAACAAAGTGAAGATTTAATTCAGTCCTGTAGAATGAAGTTACAGAAAACGTATTGGCAAAAATATATGGTGTTCTTGAAAGCTTGTAGATTTTTTTCCATTATTATAACAACAACATTTCAAACAGCATCACATTAAGTCATACGTGGTGAGATTGTGTCGGGTCTATTCTGTACATGCGTACATAACGCACTCCAGCCTTGTAGCCTTCATATATCCTGTCGTGTATCACCCTCTGGATTACTCCAGCACATATCCCATTACATACAACAATGCATAATGTATTCTATTACCAGTGAGTTAAATTCCCCGCCATGGCTAACATCAATGTTGGGTGATATCCTCAACTGGCCCTGGTCCCCCATTCATCAAACGTGGTGGCGAGATGTTAACTACCTCGTCCGGTATACAGGAGGTCGAGGTGTCTCTCCCCGTGGTCGCGTGGATTTGTCTCCGGGTCCTCCGGTCTTTCCCCTCCACATTTAGGAACAAACGTACGTTTAGAGTATTTGACTGCTATAAATTCCCACGTGATACGCCACTTCGTTGAGCTTTCATTTGTGATAGCAATATTTCGTCCTTTTTGTTTAACCCACACCGTCACTGAAGCGGTAAAATACTTTTACGTTGGCATGTTCAGCCCACATGATGAACACGAGAGATTTAGCAGTCTTTTGAAATACGTGGTCATCCAGGTTAGTGTCTAACTGTGTTGTTGGCCGACTGGAATGCATCACGTGATGTTTCTAAGGTCTTTTGAGTTTCTCGTCTCCCATCTTCTTGTTGCATTTGCCTACGTGCAGTTTGCCGTTCTCCATGTGCTCTGCACGTGGGGTCCCCTTGTGTGTTCCCTCGCTGTATGTTTCACCCCATTTCCACCTGACTATGAGCGCTTGTTCTTCTTGGCTCTTTCGGTAAAGTCACGTAGAAGGGAAGTAATAAAATAATAAAAATTACTTACTTCCCTTCTACGTGACTTTACCGAAATAACCAAGAAAATGAATCCCTGTAGTCACGAAAGCTTCAAATCGAAATGAGCGCTTGTGTTGCGTTCGAAACGCCGTGATTTATATTAATTTAATTTATTAAAATTTTATTTTATTTCTACACACGTGACTTTATTGAAAGAACCAACAAGTGTAATTTCTGCAGTCACGAAAGCTTCCATCCTAGATTAGGTGAAATACGCTCGGACGTTGCATCACTGACGTGGCGTGAGGAGTCCAGGAAATCAACAAAGGGCTGTAACAAGTCTGCAATAGATTCAGCGACATCTTTATGGATTGTAAACATCAGTAACCACAATAGCATCCGATTTGTTCCAATTGACCCAGTGACCAATTGCAATGCAGCTTTTCGCACCCCTCCACACAATGGACATGAATACGATGGGAGTGCATTGTTACGCACAGGTTGCTGGAATAATCATAGCGGCAAACGCACACACACACACACGCACACACACACACGCACAGGTACCGTCGTCCAAAGCCACCAGGTCCATTAAACATTCAGTCACAAGACAATGAGGATGATTGGCCCCTATGGCCTGGGGATTGACATAGTTTAGTGAAGTATATGAGAAAAGGCCAATAAAGCATACGTCTATGGAACAAGGTACCGCCGTCCAAAGCCACCAGGTCCATGAAACACACAGTCACAAGACAATAAAGATGATTAGCCTCTATGGCCTGGGGATTGACATAGTTTAGTGAAGTATATGAGAAAAGGCCAATAAAGCATACGTCTATGGAACAAGCTGTCATATAAAAAGGTTTTTTTCTCGTAAAATGTCCGTGGAAAAGAACTTGATAATGACTATACTCTTTGGTTCTTTCGGTAAAGTCACGTAGGTATAAAATAAAATAAATTAAATCACGACGTTTCGGGCGCACACACAAGCGTCCGTCATCAGGTGGGACAACCACAGCAAGAAACAACAACTTAAAATCTAGATTGATAATGACTTTCTGACATCAGTCTTTTCTAAGCGGGCGTCACATCTGCTGTAAATCACACGTATGCTCTCTTTTTATTTTGTTGCCAAGCAGATTTTATTGTCCATTGTGTTGATGTCGGCTCCAGATTGGATGCTTGCAGCTGAACGTATAGGCTGACACATTCAAATAGCACTGGGGTTTTTATGGTTAATATTCTTCAAAAGTATATTAAAAAATGGTTTTAATTCTTGAATGCAAGAACTAGTTCATACTGTAGCAGAGTATCGTTGACCAGAAAACACATGAAGTGGGATGATCCTGCGCATACCTATGTATTTATGAGTGTTATTGATATACATTGCACTGCCCGCGCATTTGCGTGTGATATAACTTAAGTGCAATTCTCTCACCTGGAATGCATCTGCAACAGCATTGAAATGAAAACGGAGTCGGCTCTGCTCAGATAAATGATTGAAAAGGTCATCCAGCCCAGAGCGCCGAATAATTAATTTCTGGTTATCCTGGAACTCTTTTGCAAACTTCGATTCAAATCGGCCTCATAAAGTCGTGAGTGTGCCTATTCTGCGGGGAATATTACAGGTAGATTTTGCTTCGCGCTCAGGATGCGTTCCTGGAGAAGTGAGCGCGAATCGAATCATTGTACTGTATCGATGGCGATGCGTTCCCGACGGCATTATTTATTACGTATCAGCAATATGAGGGCTTTATTGGGGTATCGGTAACAGTGCTAATAAAAATGCAGATGTAAAAAGTTATTTTATAAATAAATTTACTTTATAAGTAAGAACGTTTTATCATAGCATCAATATGTACTGTGCTCACAAGTGCATCCAGCACTAACATTTGCAGACCTTTGTCCAGAAACGATGGGTCTAAAATGCTCACGAAAACACACAAAACTAAGGCAGTATAGGGGTGTATATTTTAAAAAAAACATTCTTGCTTAGAGAATTCGCTATAAATAACAATTTGTAAATGTTGTGGCTTGGCTCTCCAACACACCGGTGTGCTGTACTAGTGACGAATTGGCACGTTCTGTTTACGTGACAACCCTTACTAGTTGGCTGTGTCGGGTCGTGGCGGGTTTTAACGACACATTTATTTATTTACGCGATATAACCCAAAAACCTCTATTATGGATGATATTGATCGCGAAAGCCTACGTGGTAAACAATTTGAATTGAGACAAATTTGTTCACAAAACGAGGGAAAATGTTCGTTTACCGAGCGGAGATCATTCAATAAACATATGCGTCCCATGGCAGCAGGGGGCGCAGAGAGGCTGTTTGTTTACCAGCTCTCCTGCACCGCTTGCCTCGCCTGTTTCGTGTTGTGGGGCAGCGGGGCTTCGTGGTGGCACTGCAGCGGGAGGGGAGCGGTGGCGGAACGGTTAGGGCGCGGCGCTACGAATCCGGTGACCCGAGTTCGATTCCTGATCACGGCCAACACCAGTGACAATTATGTGAACCCGTTCTGGGCTTCCCCTAGGTCAACTCAGTCTCAAATGGGTACCTGTGCAGTGTGTAACCATCGCCACTCGGGAGACAAAGGCGGCCGGGCGTGGTGCTGGCCACCCACCCCCTCGTGTGCTGTACCGGCCTTCATAGGTGCTCGTTAACAGCACTTGCCTTCATAGGTCGCCAACAGTCTGTTAAGTGGCCGTCCATAAATGACGTCACGCACCTGGAGGGGGGGGGGTCAGACATCTGTGACGATGGAGGGGGGTTTGAGAAATGTAACGTCACATCAAAATCCGCAACTTTAAATAAATATAGACAACACGTTCTACTTAATTAAATATACTTTTTTATATAAATGTTTTCTCATACAACATCAGAGCACAGCGCCACATTAAATACGCACTACAATGATAATAGTTGAAAGCGATTTGAAGCATGTTTTATATATTTGGGGGGGGGGGCAGAGCGTTGTGACGTCATATTTGAGGGGGGTCTGAATTTTTGTGACGCCGTGTGACGACGGAGGGGGGGGGGTCAAAAATCGCGTGACGTCATTTATGGACGGCCCCTAAGCCTATACGGGAGATGTTACACAGTGGTTCTTCATGTGTGGTGTTACGTTTGATGTTTTATTACTTTATTTTAAAATCAGAATTAGTATTTCTCACGTTGAAAAAAAGGTTGTTCAAGAGTGGAAGCTTTTAGGACTGAACCGTAGCTCAGCTTTTAACATTGGAGTCAATGGGAAAACGATGATCGTCTAACGATTTTTGGCGTACCGAGCAATATTTGCGGAACGTATATCGCGCTCGTTAAGCGAGACACACCTGTTCTGTAATAACGTTGTAAAGTAATCGATTCTTGGTAAACAGAGATACCACATCAAAACTGACGAGTATATCGTCAGGAGTTTTGATGTGGTATCTCTGTTTACCAAAGTCACAGTGCCTGACACCCTAACAATAATTGAAGACTTGGTCCAACATGGATTGAATTCGGATGTACCTGCGCTGGTTAGGCATTGCCTCACCAACACTTATTTTACCTGGAATGGCACCTTCTACAAACACAATGAGGGTACCCCTATGGGCTCCCCCTTGTCACCAGTGATAGCCAATGTGTTGATGGAAAAGTTTGAATCAGACGCCATCCAGACGTCCACCCTGCGTCCTTCCCTGTGGAAGAGGTATGTGGATGACACTTTCGTCATTTGGCCACATGGCCTCCCAGCATTGAACCATTTCCTGGACCACATCAATTCCAGACACCCATCCATCACAGGGGCGGTTTCTTCATTAGGGCGATTGGGCGACGCACCACCAATGTCATTCAACCACAGAGTCACGCTAGCCGTCACTGTGCCTCTGGATATAGTCCAATCAGCGTCATGTCACGTTCTGTGGAGTACCGCCTCTTTTTGGGCGATTTCCCTCCAGCTGAGAATCGCCCCGAGTGGTCCCATAGACTTACATTCAAAGATGTTTTTTTTCGAACGGGGCGCTGCAATGCATTCTCTATGGCTTCCGGGAGGGCTCGCACTAACGTGCTTACGTCATCACACGTGCTTACGTCATCACACGTAAGCATGTTTCATCCAACAATATAATTTGTCGCCACCTAGTGGAATCTTTAATAAAATAAACTTGAGTGGTTTGTTTTAATAGTGAGTATAGAAACAAACAAGATGTATTGTAAGAGTCACTTTATTTTTCATTAATATTAAAGAAGTGAAGTTGCCTTTACATGCTTAAGCTGTTAATTTATCCATTGCATGGGTGGACCTTATCCTTATCAATCATCCAGACATTTGCCCCCCCTGAGAGATTTTGCAGGAGCCGCCACTGATCCATCAGATTCACCATGGAAGTGGAGAAAGATGGCAAACTATCATTCTTAGATGTTCTGTTTGAGAGGAGACCTGATGGATCCTTGGGGCATTCTGTCTACAGGAAAGCAACCCACACAGAATCTTACTTGAAACCTGATTCCCACCACCACCCGGCTCAAAATAATTATCTCATCAAAACACTATACTGCATCTCTGGCCAACACCACCTTGCCAGTGAATTAAAACATGTACATCGGGCCCTCAAGATGAACGGATACTCTGACCGCACTATCCGCCAAGCTGTTTCTCCCACCATACAGAAACAACCACTTGAAACTCCGATCAAAACTATCACGTTGCCGTACATAGCAGGCGTGACCAAAAATATCTCCAAAATTCTAAACAAACATAAGATCCAAGTCCGATTCAGTACAGTACATAAAATCCGTGATCTAATCCCATCTGTAAAAGATGTCATTCCTGACTTGCAATACCCTGGAGTCTATAAACTGAATTGCATCTGTGGTGATTGTTACATTGGGGAAACGAAACGTCATGTCTCCAATCGTGTCCGCGAGTACAAGTCAGATCTGAAACATGGCAAAATAGAGTCTTCCGCCATTGCCGATCATTGCTACAATGCTGTGGGCTCTCATTATATTGTCTTTTCCAAGACCAAGGTGCTCTGCAAACCTTCTGGCTACCATCAAAGGTTTGTACACGAAGCCATCCAGATATACAAACACAGACATAACTTCAACCGTGATGATGGGTACATATTTCCAATGATGAGTAATCATTGGAAATATGTTATTAACCATGTAAAAAATATTTAACTACACATATTTGTACCATCTTATTTGACAGGTACTATTCTACTTTACCGAGTGTTGACATCCCCAGCGTTTAACAGTACTGTACTGCTTTTTTGTATTTGGATTGTCAGCCAACACCGGCCGCAACCCCGAGTTGAGGTGCACCAATTGGTCTCTTTTAGCACCCCCCCCACCATTACATTCCCTGGCTATCACATTCAGATAAGCCCCTCCCCCCTTCCCCTTAACTTGTATTGAAGAGCTTGTCTCTTGAATTTTTCCTCACTTGATACAGTAAATTTAGCTGTGAAGGTCCCACCTGATGACGGAGACTTGTGTTGCCTCCGAAACGTCGTGATTGATTATTTTATTTCTATTATTTTTATTATTTCTTTTAAATTTTACCTACGTGACTTTACCGAAAAAACCTAAGAGTATACAGGAAGTTGTTGGTCCGATCCCAACCCTAACAACTGTATGTTTAGATTTAGCATGTTCTCCCCATGGTCACGTGGTCACGTGGATTTTCCCCTCTACATGTATAAACGTTCGTTTAAGAACATTTGGCTGCAATAGATTTCCACAATGTAAGCCACTTCGTTGGCCAGGTCGCTTCTGAAAAAGAGCAATATAGTTCAGTGGGCTTTACCTGGTTAAAATAAAAAAAAATAGTTTAGTTTCCTGGTGACACTTGCTGGAGCCGACATTCATCCACGCACTGAATCATTGTCGAGTATTTGGCTTGAACAATGAAGTGCAAGGTGTGATCCAATGATGTCGTCATGTACAAAGGGCAGGCTGTTGCATGTTCCGAGCTGTTTTTGTTGACATTTTGGGATATTGAAATTCAGAAAGGTGGCAATGTCCTCAGCGAGAGGAACACTTTTGTGTTTTTTTACTCCCGACGCACCATTTGGGAGATCGAGGGCCCTCTCCCAAGCCCATCTTTTTCAGCGCCCATTGTTCGTATGAAACGCAACATTAAAACCTTTGTCCCCGTAAATTGATAAGTGTCTCCGTTACTGTTTTCTGTGAGCAGGAATCAAGCCGAGGTTGAGATCACGAGGTACGAACCACCGTGCCAAGCCTTGTGACGGGTTTGTGCTTAACCGTCAACAATGGAGTTCACCACAAGTCACAAACACCTCGTGAAAGCCCCGACGACGTCCAATATTCCTGGCTTCGATCGTCCACGAAATTTCTGGGTCACAACCCTAAACCCCCTTCCACACACCATAGCAGCAGCAGATGCGGACCTTGAAGATGATGCACAATTTGTAAAATTAAAAACTCTCCGGCAGTTGTTCAGAAAGTGGTCTACCACACCAGAACCACGGACCGTGTAATGACTCAATGCCCGATTCACAAACACGGTGATGCGCCACTCAGCCTGCGACTGGCACAATAATCGATATACAATGATAGTTGTTGTTCTAGATCAACATCAGCCATATGAAGAACCGTGACTAAGACATGTTTATTTCATGAAAATCCATCACATCGCTGCATAAAATGGCTATGCAGCATCAACACAACTCGCTGGCCCCACGAGGTCGAAGTTTCATATGTAATAATATGATACACAGTACTGAAGTGTACACTTCGCATGTTATCTCACAATAAGTTATTTTTTAGGAAAAAGATAACGTAAGGGAAAAAAGTGCACCAGTGTATTACAATGTGTTGCTCATGTAAAATACAGTAATGTTAAGTACAATGCTAATACTTGGAAATTGGTTTGATATGTATATGAAAGCAATCTAATGTATATTTAAGATTACACTCAAAACAATCTTCATTTTTATTCAGTTTTGCATTTATACTTTTTAAGAGGTGAATGTTAGATCATGATGTCTGTCTCGGCCTCGCTGTGCGCTGCGTTGCACCGCTAGCTGAGTAGTTAACCTCGCGTCCAATAAACCATCAGAGCCAGGATGAACGTCTGACTCCAAACGTCATTTATTGAATTTAACGAGGTAAAACTGGTAAGAAAACAGCACAGATGCAGCATCTGTTAATACCCGGAAACACCAACACAATGAATGAACACCACAGCATCATAACATTGTCTTAGATAACATGTTTCTCAACAATAAATCCTGGATGGACCAGGCACCTACATTACCACTGAATAGCTATGCAAGAGCATAAGATATTGTGTTACATAAAGGCACACCGTGTTATCATCACACTGCACCCCAGATGTACAGTACTACACAAAACACTGCACTATGAATGAGACATTTCGTCATCCTTGCTCTCCAGATCGCAATAAAGTTACTTGGGTACAAGTTTGACTCGACTTATTAAATTACAAGTAACATTCACAATAAGGAAAGTTACAGGCTTCGTTGTTAACTAGGCCTCGTATTTATCATAACAATTTAACAGCATTATAAAGGCATTTACATCATTATAACGGTCATTCTAACATTATAACATCATTGCCAATATTATAAGAACATAAACGAACTTACAGACAATGCTTCTTAAAGTCCCACAATGGACAATTGCAGCTGGCTTCACTGGATCGCGATGTGTGCCGCCATCTTGAATTATGTGTGTAATGGCCGACGCCCGCGTGGTTGAGCGGGAATCTTAAATCGCAACTTCCTGGTCACGTGACCAAACTTAGCATCAAAAACAGGAAATTCCTGTGTACATATGCCCCACATCTGCCGTGAGGCAAGACACCTGCTGTGAGGCATAACAACTTCATTGCAAAAATTAAAGAAACATTCCCAAACATTGAACATAGCAATACAAAAAGTCATATTGAAACAGATTCTCAAAGTCACTTTCTATGCAAGGGTGGCAGCGTAGATAGGAAGGTGGGCGACTGGGGATGAGGCCGTGCCAGGAGTCAATGTCGCTGGCTGCTCAATGGCCACCACCCTCTCGGCCGCTGCAGGGAGGGCGCGGCGCTGAGCCTTGACCTTCAGCTTCCCGTCTTGGGTCAAGCAGCAGCTCACGCTCTGCGGGTCCACGTCCCTGGGCAGCTGCATTTCCCTGTGGAACTCCTGGCAGCTGTGGCTGTAGCTGCCGCTGCTGACTTCTCCGCTCTTCACCTCGCGCCGTCCAGCCATCACCAGCTTGTCTCCAGACACCTTCACGGCCAGGTCCTTCGTGGAGAAGTCCTGCACGTCCAGGGACGCGACAAACCCGTCTCCCTGCTCCTGTGGATCTTCAATCTGGAACCCACTGCTCACGGCCGGCTGCTGCAGCAGTGCGTCTCCATGGCTGCCCGGAGCCCACGTGTGGCTGCTGAGCTGATCGACTCCACGGAATATTCTCTCCATCCTCTCGATCTCGCTCCTCATGTCTCGCTGCAGCTGCTGGAAGAGACTTTCACCGCGGGGCTTCCAGACCGGCCAGCCTGGCCAGACGCTCCTCTCCATCACGTGCATCACAGGGAAGGAAACGCTCAGGGCCATGCTTGCTTGTTGATGTGCTTCACAGTGAGTCTTGCTTGAGCTGTGAGCGTTGGTCTTTCGTCTGGCGATGTTCTGCCATTGCAGCTACAGGAGCTGCTTTTATAGCCCTGGCAGTGCTGACGAGCAGATGCCAGGGGGAGACAGAAGCGTCCAGAATGACACAGCTGCTCCCAGGGGCTTCCCTCACCCACAGAAAATAGCAGTGACTCAAGCCTGGGGCTCTGCTTTGTGACGTCTTCTCTAAAATAAGAATGCTATTTCCATTCTAAACGAGCAGGCAAGATACAACTTTCATACACTCTAGTATTTAAAATATGAGTATTGCTAAAACATTGATGTTATACTATAAAGCTGCATGTCCCTTGACTTGACGAAGCATCAGGGTGTTAAAATCTACTTACGGTAATGATTGTTATTTTCACCTCAATATTACATAAAAAAGTGTATTTTCAGTGCCCAGATGGGAACATTGCTGGGTTTTTCTCTCAACATTTTTAAACGTAGTTCTAGACATGGACTTGACTATATTTGTGCCAAATGGCCACCAATGTAATGAACTGGAATCATTCCACTCCTGATATCATTTTGAATGAAAACATCTAAAGAAGGTATTCAACAAAGCTACACAAAAAAATGGTAAATTTTTCAGTGGCACAATTTTGGCATGTGCACAGATGTGCATGGTTGTAATATGTTGGCTCCTGTATTCTCTTCATGTGCTGTATTCAGTAGAGAAATCGTAATCTTTATTTCGATATAGAAGGACCACTGTCTGAATTTATTTTGTTTACAGCTGGTAGGATGGATGGATGTTAATTAAGAGCTATATTATCTTTAAATATGGAGGGAGAGCATTTTCATAACGCTAATTAAGGTAGATATACATGGATTGCTTGTAATTGGCCCGAAAACAAAGGACTATATTACAATGCCCAAGTATGTTTGCCACTTGTCCGGGTGTGACCCAATCAGGAACATATTCGAGTGGCAAACATTTACCGAGATCTCGTGGTATTGTGTTGAACATTATCACTGCAAACTGCTGCGTGGATAGATCTTGGCTGAATGAGAAATGTCTATGTTTAACGTGTGGAAAAGATGTCAACCCTATTGTAAAGACCATCTTTCTGTAATCCACATACGGTGTAGCCATTTAAGGTAATAAACTCTAACTCTAATTGGTAACTTCATCTATTTTGGCCCCACTTGCCACTACTACTGATGGAACGCACGGCATATACATGACACAAGCTCAGGCATGAGTCACTGCTATTTCTGGGGGGTGAGTAAAGTCCCTGTGAGAAGCTAAATCTGGACGCTTCTGGCTCCCCCTGGCATCTGCTCGTCAGCACTGCCAGGGCTTTAAAAGCAGCTCCCGTAGCTGCACTGGCAAAACATCGGCAGACGAGAGAACAGCGCTCACAGCTCAAGCAAGCCTCACTGTGAAGCACATCAACAAGCAAGCATGGCCCTGAGTGTTTACTTCCCTCCGATGCACGTGATGGAGAGGAGCGTCTGGCCAGGCTGGCCGGTCTGGAACACTCGCGGTGAAAGCCTCTTCGAGCAGATGGAGCAAGACATGAGGATTGAGATCGAGAGGATGGAGAGAATCTTCCGTGGATTCGATCAGCTCAGCAGCCACATGTGGGCTCCGGGAAACCTTCGAGTCACCCTGCAGCAGCCGGACGTGAGCAGTGGGTTCCACATTGAAGCTGCACGGCAGCAGGGAGACGGGTTCGTCGCGTCCCTGGACGTGCAGGACTTCTCCCCACAGGACCTGGCCGTGAAGGTGTCTGGAGACAAGCTGGTGGTGGCCGGACGGCGCGAGGTGAAGAGCGGAGAAGGCAGCAGCTACAGCCACAGCTGCCAGGAGTTCCACAGGGAGACGCAGCTGCCCAGGGACGTGGACCCGCAGAGCGTGAGCTGCTGCTTGACCGAAGACGGGAAGCTGAAGGTCAAGGCTCAGCGCCGCGCCCTCCCTGCAGCGACCGAGAGGGTGGTGGCCATTGAACTGCCAGCGACATCGACTCCTGGCACGGCCACTCCAGCCATCCACGCACCCACCTTCGCAAGCACCCGTACATAGAATTTGGCGTTGGGCCAACCAAGATTGTTACTTTAACCGTACAATTTAGTTGTGTGTAGTAGCGTATATTGAAATGTTCTTCTTGAAATTGTACCGCTTCAATTAATTGTAATACTTTGAATACAAAACATGAATGGGTTTGGAAATAACTTAGTTTTTTTTGTTTAAAAAGCTATAAAATGTTGTACTGTGTCAATAATATGAAAGTGTACAGCTTAAACGTAGACAGTGGTTTGCCTGGACAAATATTTCAAAGTCGTATTTTGCACTGTAATACAAAGATATTTGTTTTGGGACACAAAATACCTTTTTCCGTTCTTCAGTTTTCATTCTAAAACATTAAATGCATCTAATATTCAGTATATATAAAGAACGTATTTATTTGCAATTTTAGATTCATGAATACGTCAGAAATGGTTAATTATGTGGAGATTGGAGATAACTCTCCGCTCTGTATGTGGAGAAACAGCAGTGTCAGAAACTGTACATTACCCAACATTTAAAATCGTTTTAATTGTATTATGCGCGATGCAACTGAAAGAAAACAAATGTTAAACACGAAGCTCTCGTATGTGCTCTGAAGGTTGAATGTTTGACTTTTACAACTAAAATAAACAGAAAAAAGCATCTTCTTTTCACTGTGTTTTTTGCCCAGTACCTATCTGCAAACATTGGAATTAAACTTTTTGCAATCAACCATAATTAACCATAACCGTTTAACCAGAAGGTGGCGGCTACCCACGTGACCTGTAATCCGGCAATGTGTAGGCAGCAGCGAGGGTTGGTGGAACACCACACAGATGTTGTGAAACTCCCTTCCTGGCTCGTAGGAAGTGTGGACACTCCATTTGTTCCATCTGTACAGGGTAGTATTGCCCCCTTTGCACACGTAGGTTTTCTCCGGGCACACCAGTTTCCTCACACACGTAAACACTCAGTAACTGACCGATAACACCTTCATATATAGAGGACCGCAGAGCTTGTGGGGTTTGAATTAGGCACTGGCTCACTGCCTGTGGTTCCTCCTTGCGCCTCAGTCATCCTCTTCTCTCCTGGTGAGGGAGTGATTCCTGTGCGGCGGCTATGGCGGGCGCGTTACAAGTTGACGTGAATATACAGGGTGTTTAAAAAAGATGGACCCAATTTCAAAGCAGTATATTTCACGATGGCAACATGTTACAATTACACAAAAAGTTACAAACGGTTTAATGAGTCATCAAGTTTTACTAACCTTTTATAAATGCTCTATGTGCCCTCCACCTGCTGTACGGACAACATCGAGACGATAGTTGAATTGGTCCCAAACGCCTCTCAAAGTGTCTTCTTCCACTGAAGTCACCGCTGCCGTGATTCTGTTTTTGAGGTCATCCAGATTAGTCGCTAATGATGGCACAAAAACACGGTCTTTGACGTATCCCCACAAGAAAAAGTCGCAGGGTGTGATGTCTGGGGATCTTGGGGGCCAAGAGTGTAGCGCCAAGTCTTGGGGTCCCGTGCAACCTATTCAACGTTGAGGCAGTGCGTCATTTAGAAAACGTCGAACCTGCAGGTGCCAATGTGGCGGTGCTCCATCTTGCTGAAAAATAAAGTCATCGGAAGTTCAAATGGTAAGAGTTTCATTCATGGGCGGTTCGTGGTTGCAGAGATATAGCGATTTCAAATCGGGTCGATCTGTTTGAAACACCCTGTACATTGGTTCGGCAGGGTAATGCGATGTTAATCCGATTTAAAGAGCCCCCGTCACTCAAGACATTTGACATAACTTACAAAACGGTGACAGAATGGTATGATGTAGTTGGCAGGGGCATGCTACAAGCATTGAGGTAATGAGGTACTTAGGGATCACAAAGGGACTGGGAGGGAAAGGAAGGAGTGCTGGGGAGAAGGGAAGGGAGAGGCAGGCAACGGGCAATAGGGAAGAAGTGAGCTTTAAGAGAGGAAGAAGGGTCCTGGGTTCGATTCCCGACTCGGGCACCCCTTCTGTGTGGAGCGTATGTATGTTCTCCCCCAGTTTTGCAATTGAAAGACTTTACAGTTTTTTTTTATTAATATTTTCATAGAGAATCACAGCAAAGTAATATTGCACGAGCCTCGAAGGGCTGCGGGGCCTCCTGCAGCTCCTCGCCATCCTGCCCTCCCCCCTTATCGCCCCATGCATAACCAGCCCCATGCTTAACCAGCTCCATACATAACCAGCTGCTTTCTGACATATGTACGCAAAAAAACTAACTCACTAACTTGTAAGATTCTTTCATGATTGAAATTATAATTTTGGATGCTCGGTGATATTGGATGCTTGTGCGAGGCAGGACACTTAGTGCATGGCTATGAATAACAGACGTGTCACAACATTACGCCAACGCAAAGATTGTTCCATTGCTGCAGTTACAGCAAATGATCAGATTCCACTTCAAGAAATCTAATCAGGCGCCAATGTTGCTGCGTACCCTGTTTTCAGTAGGTACAACGGAGAAGTGTCATCTCCATGGGTCTCATCATACTGGTTTGGTCTCAAACATTTACCATTTAAAGATATTGATCCAAGATTATCAGTAACATTGGGAAGCATTATTTTTGTCCGTAGATATTTTTTCTAGATTTTACTTTGAGTTCCATAGCGGATTAAAGAAAAACGGGAAGGAGCCTATCGGCATCAACACCAGCGACGGCACAACACCCCATTAAGTCCCATTCAGCAGACGAGCAACTCTTGCCGACATTGCGACCGATGCTTCCGCTCAAGGGCTGGGCTCTTCCCACCAGCGTGCAGGAAAATGCTACTACTAGCTGTTCTCGGCAGTCATCATCGTTCACGATTGCCAGCCGAATTTTTTTTTTCAGCAATCAAATCTCGCTTGTCTAACTTATCACCCTTAACTGCTGAAACATATCTTTCAAACTGAGCATTGCCCACCAGTTGCCACTCGGTCGTGGTGATATCGCAACAGCACCTATGTCAGTCTGAGTGCACTCTGCAAACCGTGCATATAGAAAACACAACAAAGATATCTATGGAGCGGAGGGAGCTCACAGAACATGGGATGAATTGCCTCCAAACCAGATGTTGTGGTTAATGGTGGGATGAATGGCAATTATGACTTCACACAATTACTATGCACCCATCAACTATTTACAATGTTCAGATTTTATTTCACTATAAATATAACAGGACCCTGCGGGGTGGGCTGGTAGGAATAATACTTAGTACCGGTACAGGGATACCGACCGGGTATAGAGGAGTTAAAGAAAAAATTATCGTGCACAAATAAGGCGATTAAATGTATCTCGTCTCTGTGTTAATAAGCCTCCCGCACTAGGCCTCGCGAAGCCTGCCGCACTAGGCCTCGCGAAGCCTACTGCACTAGGCCTCGCGAAGCCTTCTCTGCAGTAGACTTAGCGAAGCCTTCTGCACTAGGCCTCGCGAAGCCTCTGCAGTAGGCCTCGCGAAGCCGCGCTTTTCGTGCACAAATAAGGCGATTAAATGTATCTCGTCTCTGTGTTAATAAGCCTCCCGCACTAGGCCTCACGAAGCCTGCCGCACTAGGCCTCGCGAAGCCTACTGCACTAGGCCTCGCAAAGCCTTCTCTGCAGTAGACTTAGCGAAGCCTTCTGCACTAGGCCTCGCGAAGCCTCTGCACTAGGCCTCGCGAAGCCGCGCTTTTCGTGCACAAATAAGGTGATTAAATGTATCTCTTCTCTGTGTTAATAAGCCTGCCGCACTAGGCCTCGCGAAGCCTGCCGCACTAGGCCTCGCGCCGTGCTTTTCGTGCACAAATAAGGCGATTAAATGTATCTCGTCTCTGTGTTAATAAATGTTTCTTGTCTCTGTGTTAAAAAAAACGTGCTGCGTTTCAGTAAAGTATTTTTTTAAAATAAACGTGCTGCGTTTTAGTAAAGTAATTTTGAAGCGAAGTTTAAAGTTTTGCTGTGATGCGCCGGAAGCGACGGCCATCTTGTTTAATTCATAGATCGCAGGGGGAGCGGGCGGCCATCTTGTCGGACAGGGTCATGCCAAGTGTTTGCAGTAGGGGGCGATGTTGATACACGGACGGACGGACACATTCATCTATTGGTGGTCTGGTCCACTTCGTTCCTACCAGTAAAAGTAGCATATCCAAAACATTCACATGTGCATTTCAATAATATTTCGGATGCACGTGGAAAATCCAAAGGTAACAGGGACATAGTTCAACTTTACAAAGCAGCCGACATTTACATCATGAGCTGCCTTAAATTATTTGAAGAAAATTGCATGTGAAGAGGAAATATATCTATGCCTTCCATGGGCTGGGTTTTATATAGTTTTCAAAATACCTCCTCCAAACAATGCTTTGAAGTTAGTGATATTTATTTTCCATTATAAGAGATGCTGTTGTCCCATTAATAAATAAAATAAATCCCGCATTCCCTTTATCATAGGTGATTCTGGTTGGGTTCTTCAAAACTGACAACTCATTTTGTATACAATTTTCTTTTCAGAGGTACAAAAAAGATATGTTTTGCATTTTTGTAATTTTATATCTAATATTCTGATCAATGATAACACGTTTTCAACAACATGCTGCATTTACACGCACAATGAGAAAACAATGTACCACCAACAAATAAAAGGTGTTAAAAACTGAAAAATATAGAACATTTCCAACAACGAATTCAGATCCTCGAAGGCCACAGCAGCAACGGAGTTTCAATCGGTAGTTTTGTCAATGCATCCTAAGGCCACTTCCGTCCGTCCAAACAGCAGCAGGGACCGCCCCCACTCGGTGCTGCCCAGGCTGGACAGCAAGCGCATGTCTCCCTCCTCTCTCAGCAAGGCGACCAGCTCCTCGGCCTCCGTGCGGCCGCCACCGCCGCCAGCCCCACGCAGGAGCCGCAGATCCGGCAGGAGGGGGAACTCGGGCAGCCCCAGACGGCGCAGGCGGCGCGCGGCCGCTCGGTAGCACTTCCACGGCTGCGGTTCGACCAACAGGAAGGTGGCGGCGCGCGCGGCGGCCGCGAGGAAACGTCGCAGGCCGGCGTCTCCGTGGTGCAGGTGAATCCACATCGTCACCGACATGCAGAGGCACAGGTCAAAGCGCGTCCGGCCGTGGCGTCGCAGGAAGGCGTCCAGCGCGGCGTCTCGGGCTGCGGTGTCCATGAAGTCAAACGTCTCGTAGGCGATGTCCTCCGGGTGAGGGTTGTGGCCCCGCGCACGCTCCACCAGATCGGCGTCCAAGTCGCAGGCCAGCACAGACAGCGGCACGCGGGCAAGCTGCCCAGAGCGTCCACCCTCGGGCTGGTCCAGCCCCGTCAGGTGGCGATACATAGCCACCGTTAGCTCCTGTGAGAAACCACGAGGCCACCGGTGGCGGGCAAGCAGATGTTGATTTGCTGGAGAATGTCATAAAAAAACAACATGATGCGAGGATGGAGAACTTCATTATTGTTAATTATTATTGAGGAGGTTCCAATGGTGAACTTCATTATTCATAATGAAAAATAAGTTAATACCTCAGTGGGCTTTGCCTGGCAGGATGGGGATGGTTTAGTTGTATTTTTATGTGTTTGGGTGATTTGTTTACCTTTCTTGTACTTGGCACTATCGTGTTTTGTATTTTGTTGTTGTGACGTTCTTACCCTCCCCTACTGGACATCTGCGAAAAAGAGCTTTATCGCTCATCGGATTCCTCCAGTATGAATATTCTGATTCTGGCCACAGTATTAGCTGCAACTTTATTCAATACAAATCGATGACGCAGTGATTCTAGGTCAAAAAAGCCAACGAGACTAAGTTCGATGTTCAGTTACTTGCATAAATGCAACTTTAAATATCTAATAAACGCGTTCAAACCAGTGATATGTCCGAACCAGTCCTTGACACGCACCTTCAGCAACCTTCATTGCCAAAACCACCCGTGACCAAAAGTTAATTGACAAAAGGTCTGGAGCTAACGATGAATTTCCATGACTCACGTGTTTGTCACTCACATAATGATGAACAACGTCCATATGGGGCAGTGTATTCCATGTCCTACATAGCCACCCACACTACCCCACTGCGATTAGTACAGCCCCACACCACACAGTGATTAGTGCAGCCCCCCACTACCACGTGGCATGCCCCCCCCCCCCCACTTGGGGCCCCCTTTCTCGCCACGCTCGCCGCGTCTTCTGAACGCGGACCGATGACTTTAAAGTATTTTAATGACGCTTCAAACCGCACTCGTGGACATTCTTAAGGGGGTTGTTGTTTGTTTGTTGATGTTTAGCTTCAACGCGCAAGAATTCGCAACGTTTCTCTCACGGCCACGTGAACGTCCCCAGAGTTTCAGAACCTTCACCCCCCTCGGTCCACGCGGACGTCCTCGGCCCCGTCCACTGGGAACGTCGAGTTGCGCTCACCCCGCTGTTGCAGCCCACGTCCAGGGCGAGGACCGGCGGCGCCGACTCCGCCAGGAGCCGCCTCAGAAGCTCGCGGGGCAGCAGCGCGACGCGCCGGGCCGGGGGGTTGAAGGCCGCGTAGTTGATGAAGTTCCCGTGGGGAGCCGCGCCGGGCTCCCCCTTCCTCGGGGCCCCGGGCGCTGCCATGTCCTTCTCCTCCTTCTTCATCTCCTCCTCCTCCTGTTGTTTCCCCGCCTCCATCGGGGTTCCGCTGTGGCCGTCAGCGAGGAGGCTGTCAGGGGGGATCGGCACGAGCAAAAGGGGGGAGCGGGACGCGCGAGTGTGTGGAGGCAGAGTCAGCCATGTTACGTGGGGAAGTGAGCTCCGTGGAAGCAGAGTCAGCCATGTTACGTAGGGAAGTGAACGTCAAGGCAGAGTCAGCCATGTTACGTGGGGAAGTGAACGTAAAGGCAGAGTCAGCCATGTTACGTGGGGAAGTGAACGTCAAGGCAGAGTCAGCCATGTTACGTGGGGAAGTGAAGGTCGTGGAGACTCAGCCATGTCACGTGGGGAAGTGTGAACGCCGTGGAGGAGTGAATGCAGTGAATAAATCAATAATATATGAATTAGATCATTTATTTACTTTGATAACTTTACAATCAATCGTACATTTTTATTGTACTAGTTTAATGTCTGAAGGTTACGTTTTATATTCTCGAGGCTGAAACAAGTTATTGTTCAAAAAGAATGACATTAATAGGCGCATGCATTGAAAGTGCAATTTTAAATAAACCGTGTCAGTCTTCAAATACTGTTTGGTTATTCGACCTTTTTGGTATCCCTATTGTCTCCTGAACCCACAAACAACAGAGTTATTGTTGGGGTGGAGAGAAGCACAGCCAGCAGCCAGCCAGGAAACTCGAGACATAGAATATTTTAACACATTCCTGTGGAGGGAGCTGGTAGGAACGTTGGGTTGCTCGGTCAATGGCCAGGGTCACCGGCGGCGTGGTGTATTCCGCAAATATGCCCGACTGTGAGGGCGGGCACAAGCCGGCGTGAGTAGGTCAAACGTTGATAAGGGCACCACGGGGTGACCAGCCCCTCCCCTCCCCACCCAGCCCCACCCCTCTCACCCCCACCCTCCCCACCCAGCCCCTCCCCACCCTCCCCACCCAGCCCCTCCCCATCCTCTCCACCCAGCCCCTCCCCACCCCACCCAGCCCCTCCCCACCCTCTCCACCCAGCCCCTCCCTGCACGACGGACACAATAATCCCCTGTGGGCTGGTGTAACCAGGAGGTTCCTACCAGTAATAGCAGCGTGACTTGCAGTGCTAAAGCAGCGATGTTGTCATGTAACTATTTACATTCTCTGCGTCGCAACATTTAATGGCAACTGATTTTTTCTGTGGCACACTTGTCCCCACGATTAGAGGACCAATTCCTTAGCGAAGTATTTACTACTAATTGAAGGGTGATAAATGTGAAATGTGAAGTGGTAAGATTGATCTTTGATCATTGCAAGCCAATCCCAAATTCTGAGTGCCGAGTGACCCGGCAGGACTACCACACAGGCAGGACCCGACAGCGTGAGCCTGGCGCCTTGGGAGTTGTCATGGACAGGGAGCAATGAGGCGGCGCTACCGGTTGTCTTAGTTTTGGGGAATTCTGTCTCAAGAACTCTGATCCACAGCAACGATGAAACAAACACAATGCAGAAAAAAAGAACAGTACAACTGTTTCATGAAATTAAAAGGCATTTTATTATGTTAAAAAAATATTCGTCATTTACCATTGCCAAAAAAGAGTATAGTTTTGTCAATAAATATTTAGATTCAGTTAAAAATGGGCACTACGTGAAAAATAGCAATGTATAACGATGAAAAATACTTGAAGATAACATTTAGCATTATCTTATTGTAATATATGATCGTGTAATTGCAAATTAACACGATGCAATACAATTTGACAATCATGCACAGCGATACACTTACTCCAATGGAGTTGAATGTGAACGCTGAAAACTTAAATATTAGTTAACATAGCGTGAATAGAAACTGCTTTAACTAAACACATTCCTGTGGAGGTGGTAGGAACGTTGGGTTGCTCGGTCAATGGCCAGGGTCAACGGCGGCGTGGTGCATTCTGCAAATATTCCCGACTGTGAGGGCGGGCACAAGCCGGCGTGAGTAGGTTAAACGTTGAGTTTTATAAGGGCACCACGGGGTGACCAGCCCCTCCCCTCCCCCCCCAGCCCCACCCCTCCCACCCCCCACCCAGCCCCACTCACCCCACCCAGCCCCTCCCCACCCAGCCCCTCCCTGCACGACGGACACAATAATCCCCTGTGGGCTGGTGTAACCAGGAGGTTCCTACCAGTAATATCCGTACAATAAAAACATCAATTAAGCAGGTTGCTGTAATGGATGCTCCAGGCGCCACTCTACGCGTGAGTGGAGCCAGTGGACTGAGAGGCCGTGCCAGGAGTCGATGTCGCTGGCTGCTCAATGGCCACCACCCTCTCGGCCGCTGCAAGGAGGGCGCGGCGCTGAGCCTTGACCTTCAGCTTCCCGTCTTGGGTCAAGCAGCAGCTCACGCTCTGCGGGTCCACGTCCCTGGGCAGCTGCGTCTCCCTGTGGAACTCCTGGCAGCTGTGGCTGTAGCTGCCGCTGCTGACTTCTCCGCTCTTCACCTCGCGCCGTCCAGCCACCACCAGCTTGTCTCCAGACACCTTCACGGCCAGGTCCTGTGGGGAGAAGTCCTGCACGTCCAGGGACGCGACGAACCCGTCTCCTTGCTCCTGTGGATCTTCAATCTGGAACCCACTGCTCACGGCCGGCTGCTGCAGCAGTGCGTCTCCGAGGCTGCCCGGAGCCCACGTGTGGCTGCTGAGCTGATCGACTTCACGGAAGATTCTCTCCATCCTCTCGATCTCGCTCCTCGTGTCTCGCTGCAGCTGCTGGAAGAGACTTTCACCGCGGGGCTTCCAGACTGGCCAGCCTGGCCAGACGCTCATCTCCATCACGTGCATCGCAGGGAAGTAAACACTCAGGGCCATGCTTGCTTGTTGATGTGCTTCACAGTGAGGCTCGCTTTAGCTGTGAGCGCTGCTCCCTCCTCCGCCGATGTTCTGCCAGTGCAGCTAAAGGAGCTGCTTTTATAGCCCGGGCAGTGCTGACGAGCAGATGCCAGGGGGAGCCAGAAGCGTCCAGAATGACGCAGCTGCTTCCAGGGGCTTCCCTCATCCGCAGAAAATATCAGTGACTCATGTCTCAGGCTGCATTCTGCGACAAGTTCACTACAATAGCATCCAGTTCACGCTGCCAACTTTAGCATTGCGTAAATTTTAAAAATAACATTGTACAAAATTCATAGTTTGCATTAATAAAGTTTAAAGTAAGACACATTCGTTGGCTATGCTCATCTCACTGTGTGCCTCAGTCTTTCCTGATAAGGCTGATGATGTCATTGTGCTGTGTAAGCGAGAATGTAAGGGTCGGTTTGTATCACCCTTCAAAGTGTTGTAATTTCAATTCAATATAGAATAGCACATCACTCTATTTCACATTTATTATATCACTGTGTGACGAAATTCATTTTTTGCTCCTGGGTAGTAAGTGTTACTTCCTAATTGTATATGCCTCAAAAGTATAGAAAATGGCTATTGTTCCCCACAAACTTTGCTTTTTTGACCAGGACATTGATATTTAGAAATTATCCTATTTTCAATGAGAAAACGTGTGCATTTGAGTTATTCCGTAAAGTCCTGGTCACAAAAGGAAAGTTTGTGGTGAATAATAGCCATTTTCTATACTTTTGAGGCATAAGCAATTAGAAAATAACACTTATTACCCAGGAACAAATATCGTGTTCCATAGTGAATTATCAGTGCAGAGTGAATTATCAGTGCAGAGTGAATTATCAGTGCAGAGTGAATTCCATGGCAGTAAACTGCTCACAGACTGCAGTCCGAGACACGAGTCACGCTCTTGATTCTGTGCCGATGAGGGAAGCCCCTGGGAGCAGCTGCGTCATTCTGGACGCTTCTGGCTCCCCCTGGCATCTGCTCGTCAGCACGGCCAGGGCTATAAAAGCAGCTCCTGTAGCTGCACTGGCAGAGCATCATCGGAGGAGGGAGCAGCGCACACAGCTCAAGCGAGTCAAGCGAGCCTCACTGTGAAGCACATCAACAAGCATGGCCCTGAGTGTTTACTTCCCTGCGATGCACGTGATGGAGAGGAGCGTCTGGCCAGGCTGGCCGGTCTGGAAGCCCCGCGGTGAAAGTCTCTTCCAGCAGCTGCATCGAGACATGAGGAGCGAGATCGAGAGGATGGAGACAATCTTCCGTGAAGTCGATCAGCTCAGCAGCCACACGTGGGCTCCGGGCAGCCACGGAGACGCACTGCTGCAGCAGCCGGCCGTGAGCAGTGGGTTCCAGATTGAAGATCCACAGGAGCAGGGAGACGGGTTCGTCGCGTCCCTGGACGTGCAGGACTTCTCCCCACAGGACCTGGCCGTGAAGGTGTCTGGAGACAAGCTGGTGGTGGCTGGACGGCGCGAGGTGAAGAGCGGAGAAGTCAGCAGCGGCAGCTACAGCCACAGCTGCCAGGAGTTCCACAGGGAGACGCAGCTGCCCAGGGACGTGGACCCGCAGAGCGTGAGCTGCTGCTTGACCCAAGACGGGAAGCTGAAGGTCAAGGCTCAGCGCCGCGCCCTCCCTGCAGCGGCCGAGAGGGTGGTGGCCATTGAGCAGCCAGCGACATCGACTCCTGGCACGGCCACTCAGTCCACTGGCTCCACTCACGCGTAGAGTGGCGCCTGGAGCATCCATTGCAGCAACCTGCTTCATTCATGATTTCTTACGTGGATATTTTGTTAAGTCAGTTTCTATTCACGATATGTTCACTAACATTTACGTTTTCAGCGTTCACATTAAAGTCCATTGGAGTAAGTGTATCGCTGTACATGATTGTCAAATTGTATCGCATCGTTTTAATTTGCCATTACACGTTCATATATTGCAATATAAGATAATGCTGAATGTTATCTTCAAGTATTTTTCACTGTTAGACATTGCTATTTTTCACATAGTATACATTTATAACTGAATCTAAATATTTATTGACAATACTAAACTGTTTTTTGGCAATGGAAAATGACGAATGGTTTTTTATATAATAAAATGCCCTTCAATTCCTATAGTGTTATAGTTTATCTTTCAGATGTACTTACATTTGAATTAAAATTCATCCATGAAGTCGTTTCTGAGCGTTTCAAACAACTACACATTTTCTTTTAAAAAATGTAACCATAAAAATGTTGCTACGCGGTTTCACGTGGTAACCATGGCACTTAAAAAAAATTAAAATATTCAGTAAAACCGCAGCGTGAGCGCGACATCCCCAAATGATGAGATCAACTCTCTAACACCCGCTATGTCCAAACAAACGCTGCATAGTAATTTTAACATGCCGCTGGACGTTATTTTCAATGCGACTCATTAGATTAAGAATGTTTCATTTTACGGGGCAACAATAAGTACAATATTTTAAGCAATTTATTGTTTACAATCGAATATAGTTATTTAGTTGTACATGTACGTTCCTGCTTTGAGCTCTTACTGTTAATATTGTATGCAGTACACATTCAATATAATTTGTGGCTTTCGTCAATATATTTCTAAAAAATACATTTTGAAATAAAGTTTTTGTCATATCCTTAAAATTCTGATTTGCAGCCGTAACAATACAATGGTTTATCTGCCCTGTGAAAGAGACGCTGTGTGCGGACCAAGCTATATTTTCATCTGAACATTTCTCTCATGCCACCAGTACTTGACCCACAGCAAGATTCCACTCGTGACAGTAACTCGATACAGCTGCATGTGACAGCAGCTTGTTGAGCGAGACTTTTAACTATTTATTTTATATTTTACCAGGTATCGCCCACTGAACTTCGTAGCTATTTTACAGAAGCGACCAGGCCACAAATGACAGCTCAACGAAGTGGCTTATCACGTGGACATTTATCGCAGCCAATTACTCAACGCATTTTTATTCTAAATGTGGTGGGAAAAACCAGAGGACCCGGGGAAAAATCCACGCGATCACTGGGAGAACATTACAAATCCAAATATACAGCAGGCGTCAGGGTCGAGATCGGACCTTCTACCTCCTGTATACCAGGCGAGGTAGTTAACATCTCGCCAACGTGGTGCCCTCCCTTGCCACTGTCCCTACTCGCACACCCAAGGGGTTGCTCCTGACACCAGAGGGCAGCACCCCAAGGTAATGTATTCCACATACCCATTACACGTGTCATCAGTGGAGCATAATTTCATAGAAAAATAACACTGCCTTGAATGAAAAAAATGATAGACTTTTCAGGCCATGGCCCTTCCGAATGAACAAACTCTAATAAGCAACGTTTCGGGCCCATTATACATTTATTTTACATGCAAAGCAATGTTATGGCCGAATGTGGAGTTTGTTGTCATTTGTGCTTGTGCGCCATTATGAACGGAACATCATCCGCATATAATTTGCATCATTAAAAGAATAGTGTAGTACTCCATGCAGTACCGTAATATCTGTTATAAAAACATGGTAATGTGGAGCATTGATTGGGAATCCACTTTCAGAATCAGAATCTTTATTTCTATTGGAGGAATCCGACGAGCTTATGAAGCCATTTTTCACAGATGTGCAGTATTGGCGGATTTTAATTCTAGTGTGTATATTTTTTAAAAATAATAATTTTGTATTGATCCAACCACGCGACAGGTGAGTGGTGCATATCGGGATAGGCGGCTGGGACAGACAACCAACGGGGACGTGCAGGACCGTAGCGTTGTGTGTTACGTGGTGCATCAGATCCCCTTTTCTTCGGGGAAGGAAATTGTAAAGAAGGGGCGGGAGGGAGGGGAGTGTTGTGTCTATACCCTTTTTTTAATTAAGAACAATTCAAAAAATAATAATATTTTTTTTTAAATCTATATATATACCTTTTTTTAAAATTAATTAATGAAAACAACTCACTTCTCACAAGAACACCAGGAATCCATGAAACATGGAGGGCGGTTAAAATGTTGAGAGTTCGGTCACAAAGAGGTCATGGACATCCAGATGGACAAAAGATGTATGGACTAGCCTCCCAAGACATCTGGAGATGTACAGATAAGGGCAGAATAAATAACGGTTGAAACTTCGCGTTTTCTTAACGTTTTCCTTACCGAAAAGTAGAAACTTAACAAAGATAATTAACCAACAAACAATAATATTTTTTCTATTATTATATGTTTCCTACCTACACGACCTTCCAAAAAAATAAAAATAAAAACTAAAGAGTACGAATTCCAGAAAGCTTAAGTGGAAACATAATTACGCTTAACCTCAGGACATTAAAATATAACTCAGAATAAACACCAATCTCTGGAGAACTAAACTTGGCGAAGCCAAAATAATAATGTGACGAGAATCATTACGAATATTCATTAAACATAGACGAATGATTACCACGATACTAAGACCGAAGGAACTCATAAAATATAATTCAAGAATAAATGTAACACACAGGACCACATAAATGTATTACAAACATCTCCTCAGCCACCTTTGTCTTCCAGCGGGGTCTGACGGGCAAGGAGGGAGCAAAAGGTCACAAGGGGGGGGGTGTCTGCTTCTTCTCGCTCTGTCTTGTTTGTTTTCTCTCGCAAGAGACGCGAAGAGAGGGGAGTCACGTTTTGAGTTAGGCACGGGCGCACACCGCGAAAGGACAGTCTAAGTTGAGTCAGTCCGAGTCGAGCTCAGCGTTGCGACGGGGCACGCAAGGGAGCTGTGGCAGTCGTGCCTCGAGAAGAGATGGGACGACGAGACTTCGTTAAAGTGACAGTCTGAGAGCAGTCTGTCCGAGGCGCTCGGTCTCACAACTCGGCTTGCGACGCAGCGTTGCGACGGGGCTCGCAAGAGAGCTGGGGCGGTTGTGCCTCGAGAAGTGATGGAACGAGGAGGAGTCGTTCGAGTCGCAGAAGTCTGAGTTCAACCTGAGTTGGGGCTGGGTTTCAGCCGTGCTCCGGCTGGCGGAGCGTCGTGAGGAAACGAAACACCGATGCCGATAGCAAGTGTCGCTTCTCGCAGAACGAAGTTAAGTGCGAGTGAAGCTGGCAGCTGCACGAACAAAGGAAGCACGGAGCAGAGAGAGTGACGAGTGACGACAAGCAATCAACCTGTAAAAGGGCGGAGATCGCCAAGCGTCGACCAAGCGTGCAAAGGAGAGAGCGCGAAGCAGTGGAGAAAGCCTGGTCAAACGGCTGGGAAGGAGAGGACAGCGCCATCGAATGCGCCGTGTGCCTGAGGGCACACCGACAAACGACCAGTGTGCACACACAAGACGCCCAGAGCGACGGCGAGCATCGTGCCGACTCAACAATCAATCGAGCAGTGGAGAAGCCGGGGGCTGCCACCAAGGAAGCGCGTGCGCCACCGTGCGCCACTGTGCGCCAACGAGCGACACCCAGCGCCACCGAGCGACACGAGCGACCGAGCATCTTCAAGGACAGCATCGTGCCAACTCGTCATCCAGCGGTGGAGAGAGAGAGAGAGAGCGCACAAGCCGAGCGACACGCTGAGCGAGGGAGCAGCAGGCGCTCGCTGCGGCCACGCCCAACACAAGAGAACCTCTCTGGCCGCTGTTTGTATAATCCCTCCCCCACCCCACAAGCTAACGACACAATAAATATTACGAGGGGACAACGCACACACAACACGCACACGAATAAGACTTTCAAAAGTTATCTTTGTGTTTCAAAAAGGGTTGCCATTTCGAGGTGGTGCGTTCAATATCAACTGATCGTGCAAAGCAGTGCTGCCGTCGAGTTACATGAATAAGAAATGTTTTAGTCATTCATTTTCGTTAACTGCATAATTTCGCCAATGAATAAGTATTTTTAGTCATTCATTTTCGTTAATTGCATAATCTTGCCCATGAATTTATTGACGTATACCTGCTTTCGCATAAGAGAGTGTCATGTGCTTGTTTAGAATTAAAATTGCTTAACACCAACTGTTCGAGTGCTTCTTTCCAAGTCCATGCAAAACTGTCTTATTCATAAGAGCTGTATCCTGATGAGATCTGAACTGGTGACCTTAAATATCATAACACACACTAGGATAATCGGTAAACGTTTAATCGATGATAATCGTGTTATCCTGATTGACAACTCTGGATAAACGAAGCTGAGCCTAATTATCACAACTGCACACATTAACATCGTCGCAAGCATCCGCATAAATTACTACGATTATCTCAGCGATTATCATAATTTATGCATATAATTACACGCATCATCATAATTTATGCATATTAATACACACATTAACATAATTAATGCGATTTGCGCATTTTTCGGAAAATTATTAATTTTTATTATTTTTATCAAAATTTCATAACCCGACACATACAACAGGAGTCAGTCTCATTTCAAGTTCAGTCGAGTAAACTCACGGTCTCTGGAGTGGCATTCATGAGGGGGCCGCAGATATGGGACAACTCCCCTTCCATATTCCTCAATTTAAGACTCAGGTGTTCTAAAGCGACTATGGCGAATAGGGGAGTTGTGCCAGAGGGCGAAAGAGGGGGCCCCGTTATTATTCCTTGAGCCAATGATGGTCTTTCTAACCGAAATGGTATATGCTTGGAAAAGGGTGTATTGGTGCCTGGTGATACCTTGGGGTTTACGGCCCAAGAGGGAGGATTCAATGCTAGGTAGTATCTCGGTGCCACACATCACGTTGTACAGATTGGTTATTTTATCATCGAATGTCCTGATGGTGGGAGAGTCCCAGAAGGCGTGGATGTAAGTTTGGATGGTGCCTGGGGGCACTTAGGGCAGTCTGGGGAGAGTGAGTATACTTTTTAACAGCAATCTGCCAGATGCACAATTAATTAACACAATGTACATCGTTACCGGAACACCGAAACCGACACCAATCCCCTGGCCTCCCTGTTCTGGCGAATAATCTGCCACCAAATATCCGCAGAGACATCGCGCAAACTGCAAAGGAGTTGACACGTTTTCTTTCCAGGAACAACAACAACAACAACCACCTGCCTACCCATCAACGAAGGCATCAACAATGTACCTCGCGCTGTCACCATCATAGAATATCACCCAGATCTGGAATAACGCTGGTGAACAGTGGCACAACACGTGCGTCCAAAATAAACGCATTTGAAACCCAAACATCACACCTCCTGGCTTTGAGATTCCTTCTTGGAGACATTGGTGTAACCATCAACCTCATCAAAACGTCAACAGGCCGATGCGCATTATCTCCTTCATGAATAAGGGGTCATTATGCCAGTTCTTCCCATACACGTCCGATTAACACAGTTGGCTACATACGGTGATCATGGAAGCTTGTGTTGCCTCCGAAACGTCGTGATTTAATTTACTTATTTTCATTGTATTGTTTATATTTATTTATTTTACCTACGTGACTTTACCGAAACAACCAAAGAGTATGGATCCTTGCAGTCACGAAAACTTCAAATCTAGAATTAAGTTCAACTAACATACATGCAAATGGTAAATTAAAGACAAGCCACAGTACGATTATGACCATGCAAAACCAAACTATGGATCATGTAGTAAAAATACACGTCTGAGCTCCTTCAACGCAGGAATAGCAACACTAGACAAACTCTACACTGAAGCCCTCTCATGGCAAGCAGACCTTGACAATTTGGCTCCTGAAAATTATGCCATGAGAAAGAATAAATTCAAGCAATTTTGAAGATAATAGGTTACTTTCAGAGTTCGAACAATGCAGATGATGTTCAACAGTGTAACTTTTTTTGAAACTATGAGCATTCTTCAAAATCGTTTTTCATGGCCATATAAAAATGAAGTCAGGCTCGTGGAGTTTGTCCGGGATAATGCCACATCTTTTCATTTTGGCAGTCTCGTAATGGGCTAGATAGTGGCACGAACTTGGATTGTGACAATGTGAAGCGAATGTGCTTTGGGAATGGACAAGAGGTTGGGGAACACGATTAGTATAAACCAAAACCAACGACAACAGCAATTCATAATCAACGTTTTTGGGTTTAGATCGCGTTATTTATAAATGTGTCGTAACTCTCCACCACCCGACACGGCCAATCAGTAAAAAAGTATCACGTTGACAAAAGACAAATAGTTTACTGCTTTAGCCCACTGGTGTGTTGAAGCTTGAAACCACAAGATTTACCAATTTTTGTACTGATTGGCCGTGTCGGGTGGTGGAGGGTTACGACACATTTATAAATAACGCGATCTAAACCCAAAAACGTTGATTATGAATACTATTGGTCGCGAAAGCCTTTGTGTCAAACTGACAACAGCAATAATCATGGATCCGCTGCCATGGCTAAGATAACAGATGAGAGTAGATGCACTGCATTGCCATTGTTGCAACCCTGATGCAAATTACATATATTAATGGTTGGTGTAGTATTATGGGTAATCGGGACTCATCCTTAATGTCTTCATTCCTGTGGAGCTCACTCGATATAAACTAGCAAATAGCCCTCGTCTCATTTTTTTGACGAACAAAACACACCATGTAGAAAACTGCAAAGTTAGATGTTACTAAGTCTACGGAACATGCAGCCTGCATTCTCTGCTTTGAGACACCAAAGCCGGAGAAGCTTCTATCTGATTCACCAAAAACAATGACTTCATTCTCGCTAAGGCGTGCCTGTACATGACTCATCTAAAGCCTTAAAGTGAGAATGTTCCCGCAAATGCTGGCTTACGCTTATTCGCATTACCTGCGCTATATAATTGCTGCCCTAGTTGTGCGAGCAGACCACTCTCGGACAAGAAGACAGAGCAGTCCTCTACAGCTCGGAGACTTCCTTCAAAGTAAACGATCATGGACATGAACGTGTTCTTCCCTCCAATGCACGTGATGGAGAAGAGCATCTGGCCTGGCTGGCCGGTCTGGAACCTCCACGACAAGAGCCTCTTCCAGCAGCTGGAGCGAGACATGAAGAGCGAGATCGAGAGGATGGAGCAAATCTTCCGTGGAGTCGATCAGCTCAGCAGCCACTCGTGGGCTCCGGGCATCCCCAGAGTTGCGCTGCAGCAGCAGCCGGCCGTGAGTGCCGCGTTCCAGATCGAAGCTCAGCGGCAGCAGGGAGACGGGTTTGTCGCGACCCTGGACGTGCAGGGCTTCTCCCCACAGGAGCTGGCCATGAAGGTGTCTGGAGACAAGCTGGTGGTGGCCGGACGTCGTGAGGTCAAGCGCGAAGGCAGCGGCGCCTACAGCCACAGCTACCAGGAGTTCCACGAAGCGATGCAGCTGCCCAAGGACGTGGACCCGCAGAGCGTGAGCTGCTGTCTGACCGACGACGGGAAGCTGAAGATCAAGGCTCAGCGTCGCGCCCTCCCTGCAGTGACTGCTGGGAGGCTGGTGGCCATTGAGTGAGCTGGGAAGTGCTCACCAACACATTAACATATGGAATCTAACGTTAAACGCCCTGCAGAAAGTGCTTGCTTCTTAAATGCAAAATTATAACAATGCTAATTGTTCGCATTCACTATGTGAAGTACAATAAAATTCATCTAAAATGTTACGAAGTTAATAAACGAAACATGCTTAATTGTTCAATGAATATACTCTTTGAATCTAATGCCAATTTCCAGAAGTCATTGTTTTTCAATTAACTTTGCTTTTCCTGCACATAACGTTAATGTTGTTCTCGCTTTTAATGCCATGCTTTTTTACATTCGTTTCAAATGCCTTTTTATAAAGACAAACTTGTGATGTTTTTTTGCAAGTAAAATGTAATTGTTACAGTGAAAATTGTCTTGAAAATAGAGTAATTTGAGGCTGCAAAATAAAAGATCCCAGTATTCACGGAAGTTTGTGCATTTTTTTTCTGTGTCCAAGCTAAAAATAAAATCTGCCGTTCAGGGCTGTGAAACTGGCACACATTAACAACCTTCGCTTGGGAAAGGGACGATTTCTGACATCCACTTCGCAGCATACATCATTCTTTAGCAAATTCCCACAGATTTGACGAGTTGTTGGCGAGAATGGCCCATTAGTCAGCCCCCCCACGCTCGATAGAAAACAGCACTGTTTACGGTTTTTAGTTAACATCTTGTGTCAGATATATGGAGAGATGGTGTAGCCGAGTGGTTTTCAAACTTTGTTTTGGCAACTGTACACTCCTTGTTGAAATTTGTTTCAACCGAGTTACCCCCCCCCCTTGCCTGACCCAACATGGTTCTGATAAATAAATATTTGCATGATTAACATAAATATTTGCATCGATTATCCATTTTGTGAGGTATCCTAACGAGCTAGTAACTGCAAGCGAATAAAAAAAATTCAGCGGACACTCTGCATGCATGACGTAACTTGTTTGCGCTCGCTGGCTGCTCTAGTAAATCACATTGTTTAGGATCAATGAGTGTAGAAAGGTCTTTATATCGTTATAGGTTACCATATAGATTTACATGTTATTATAACTATTTCAATATTGGCAGATTCATACATGATTGTTCACCAATGACTCTCATGTATGATGTAATTTCACACGAGTATAAATCACCCCACGTGCCCCCAGAGGTCCGCCGACACCCGGTCGAGAACCACTGGTGTAGATGATGCATGGACAATCTTGTTTGCATGTAGAGCTTCTTTCGCACCGTACGCAGCCAACCGTGCTAATCACAGATGCGGAGAAGGACAACAAACTAAACACAAACAGCACTTTATCCTCTTGGTTATGATAAAAACAACATTAAGACTGAATTAGTATTATTTTTGTGGATAATGACGTTAGCATACCACCAATTAAAAAGCAGAGGAAAACATTTCTTTTGGGGAGGGCTTACATGAATCATGCAGTGGTAGAATCAAGATCTGATGAATGCATGTGTCTCAGCAGTAAAAGGAGGCGAGGAAATGTGAGATGCAGCTGCCGCACAGATGGAGGTGGAAGGTTTTGCAGAGTTGAAGGATACGAGACCTCCGCACAAACGATGACTCCCAAAGTCAAACACACTAAAACTAAACTATTATTTTTATTTTACCACGTAAAACCCACTGAGCTATATAGCTCTTTTTTCGGAAGCGACCTGGCCACAACTGATCGCTCAAAGAAGTAGATTTTTAAGTGGACATTTATAACAGACACACTCAAAGACGTGTTTCTAATTGTAGACGAAAAAACCGGAGGACCCGGAGAACAATCCACACAACCACGGGGAGACACGCAAACTCCAAATATATAGCAGGCGTCAGTCGGGATCGAACCCACTACCTCCTGTATACTCGGTGAGGTAGTGAACATCTCGCCACCGCGCCCCCCTCTACATCACCTTTCCGGTAACACCAGGAAAAGATGAAGCCTGCTCGTTATGGCCATCTTATCCGTGAGTAAGGTCAGTAAACGTCTGGTTCATGTCACTGTATGAGGTGCAGTGGGGGAAGCTTTATGCCTGGGCTACTTCATCTTGTCCACAAAAGCAAAGATAAAACGTACCTTACCAGTTAGAACCATCTCCATTTGTCAAATACTGTGCCCGTTTTCATTCAACTGTGGATAGCAGGACCATTTTATGCCATTGGTGATGCGATGCATATAAATATTGGTTTACATTCCATTTAATGAGCTGTAGATGTAAGGGATGTCGAGAGGTGAAAACTATTAAATTACACAAATACAGGCAGACCTCGTCTAACACTCAAGATGCGTTCCTGGAGAAGTGAGCGCAAATAGAATCGGCGATAAATGGGTCATTATACCATTGCATATATGGAGATGCGTTCCAAACAGCGTTATTTCTTTCATACGAGCAATATAGAAGGGATTATTGGGGTATTGGTAATAGCACTCATAATAATAATTCATACATGATTATGAAATAAGATTATTAAACCTTTTTTCATTACTAAAATAATTTATTATAACATCAGTAGTATGTACTGCACTCCTACAAGGCAACGATGGTTGACGAGGTTGGAGGAGCTGCTGAGCTTTCAACACTACACTTTTTACACTGAGACCTCCTTTACCAGTGGCAAAATATAGTAGGTTTTATCCTTTAAACTGGTACAAAACTGACACCTTTATACAAGGCATCATGTTTGCAATAACCACAACACAAGTAGTCAAAATGCAAACAAAAAGAAACAACTATGATGATGATAATGATATGCTCTGTCCTTGAAGTTGATTGGTCCACACCCGAGACAGCTTTCTTTAGAGCCTAGTCTCCATTGGTGTTGGACCAGATGACACCAAAAGGCGTACAACTCAAAAACAGTGCACTATCAGAGTATTTCAAAGTTTGTGGGGAATAATAGTCATTTTCTATACTTTTGAGGAATAAGCAATTAGGAAGAAACACTTACTACCCAGGAAAAAAAAAACATGTTTTCGTTACACAGTGATATAATGAATGTAAAATAGAGTAATGTGCTCTTCTATATTTACTTTAAATTACTACACTTTGAAGGGTGATACAAACCGACACTTACATGCTCGCTTACACAGCACAATGACATCATCAGCCTTGTCAGGAAAGACAGAGGCACACAGTGATATGAGCAAAGCCAACGAATGTGTCTTACTTTAAACTTTATTAATACAAACTATAAATTCTGTACAATGTTATTTTTAAAATATACGTAATGCTAAAGTTGGCAGCGTGATCTGGATGCTATTGTAGTGAACTTGTCACAGACTGCAACCTGAGACACGAGTCACTGCTATTTTCTTTGGATGAGGGAAGCCCCTGGGAGCAGCTGCGTCATTCTGGACGCTTCTGGCTCCCCCTGGCATCTGCTCGTCAGCACTGCCAGGGCTATAAAAGCAGCTCCTGTATCTGCACTGGCAGAACATCGGCAGAGGAGGAAGCAGCGCTCACAGCAGAAGCGAGCCTCACTGTGAAGCACATCAACTAACAAGCATGGCCGTGAGTGTTTACTTCCCTGCGATGCACGTGGTGGAGAGGAGCGTCTGGCCAGGCTGGCCGGTCTGGAACCCCCGCGGTGAAAGTCTCTTCCAGCAGCTGCAGCGAGACATGAGGAGCGAGATCGAGAGGATGGAGACAATCTTCCGTGGAGTCGATCAGCTCAGCAGCCACACGTGGGCTCCGGGCAGCCTCGGAGACGCACTGCTGCAGCAGCCGGACGTGAGCAGTGGGTTCCAGATTGAAGATCCACAGGAGCAGGGAGACGGGTTCGTCGCGTCCCTGGACGTGCAGGACTGCTCCCCACAGGACCTGGCCGTGAAGGTGTCTGGAGACAAGCTGGTGGTGGCTGGACGGCGCGAGGTGAAGAGCGGAGAAGTCAGCAGCGGCAGCTACAGCCACAGCTGCCAGGAGTTCCACAGGGAGACGCAGCTGCCCAGGGACGTGGACCCGCAGAGCGTGAGCTGCTGCTTGACCCAAGACGGGAAGCTGAAGGTCAAGGCTCAGCGCCGCGCCCTCCCTGCAGCGGCCGAGAGGGTGGTGGCCATTGAGCAGCCAGCGACATCGACTCCTGGCACGGCCTCTCAGTCCACTGGCTCCACTCACGCGTAGAGTGGCGCCTGGAGCATCCATTCCAGTAGTCTGACTATTTAAACAGAATTCGTGCTGGAATTCAGTTTGATACAGTGTCATGAATTTTGTATTTTAAGTCATCATAATAATGTTAAAAAGCGTGTAATGTGTCGTATTTTAACAGTAATTTTAACATCCTACTGGACATTATTTTGAATGCGACTCATTAGATTAAGAATGTTTTATTTTACGGGGCAACAATATGTACAATATTTTAAGCAATTTATTGTTTACCCTCGAATTTCGTTATTTAGTTGTACTGTACATGTACGTTCCTGCTTTGAGCTCTTACTGTTAACATTGTATGCAGTACACATTCAATATAATTTAGAACGTTTCATTTGTGGCTTTCGTCCGTATATTTTTTTAAAAGACATTTTGAAATAAAGTTTTTGTTGCATGAAACCAAATGTTCTAAGTCCAGTTTGTATACTGAACCTCAGGACGCACAACCGAGGATGTTTAATTATTAATCAGAATTTTAATTATTTTAAAGGAATGGTGAGCTGAGTACAGAAGAATTCACATGAGTGCAGTTAAGTAAATACTGATATAAAATATATATTTTAAACTGCGCCAAAATCAATCAAAACGAACAGAATTGGACATGTAATCAGCCGCATAGCCGATTCATGGTCAGGATGTTGTGTATGTTTTCATGGGCATGGCGAGAGTTGCCACCTGTCCGGGAATTACCATCTGTGTTCAGGTTGTAGGTATTTGTTCTGAGATATAGCACCCTCATTGTGTTGATTGTTATTGTCGTTTACTGTGTAGTTCTGATAATTATAGACCGAGTGCTGACTGAGAAATCTGTCCAGGTTTGGTCTACGATTAAAAGATGGAAATCTCATAGCAACACCCTCCTGTGTCTCCAGTGTGAATATGCAGTAGGGTCATGTTTCAACGCAGCGTATGTTTACATGGTGAACTTCTTTCGCACCGTACGCAGCCAACCATGCTTTAATGGAGGTGCGGGGGAATAACAAACTGAACGCAAAAAGAGCAGGGACACAGATTGAAAACACAGAAGTGCATTTACACGTAGGGCGGTTGTTGAAGGGGGAGAGGGATGAAAATTATTAAGAGAGATGTATCAGGGCAGAGCAAAGTTGTTATTATAATCTGAACTTAATCAAAAGTAAGAAAGCATTATGCCTAAAACAGAATGTTTGTTAATCAGTGGACGTGACCTGCAACAACAGAAGCATCACAAACATGGCCATTGACGAAGACAATGCAACCAATGTTGAGAAGTGCACAAGGAAGCGTAGACATGCACATGCTAGGAATTATACTGAGACTGGAAGACGGACACGTCAATTGGATATCATATGCAAATGAAAGGCATCATTTTAGTTTCGAAAGGTGGGGTAAGGCAGGACACACAACTTGAAGGGATGACGGCCGGTGGTCGAGACTAACGTGGGAATGGGAGCTAAAGGAGGGAACGCAACCGACAGAGCGTCCACTGCGAAGATGTAGCAAATAAATGTTGATGGCTTCGTACAGAAGTGGAGAAATCACGGCTGGAGATGGTGACGGCTGCAAAAGTAGCTTTGGAAAGCATTTACACGAAATCACCTTCAAAACATCCATTTACTTAATCACATTTTCATTAAATGTGTATTCAGAAAGATAAACTATAACAGTATAAGAATTAGATCGTTTCTTTATATTGCTAATTTTAAAATTAAGCGTATTTTTTTCATTGTACTAGTTGAATGTCTTAAGGTTGTTTTAATATTCTCTAAGATAAAAAAAGTTTGCCAAAAGAATGACATTAAAAGGCGCATTAATTGAACGTGCTATTTTAAATAAACCGTGTCATTCCTCGATACTGTTTTGGTAATTCCCACCTTTTTGGTGCCCCGATTGTCTTTTGAACTTCTACCATTTCAACTAATCGTCACGTTCATTTGTTACACGGCAAATCCGTGTAGCCAGTTGCCCAGCTACTTTTGTTGGCAACAGCCCAAAGCCATAAACAACAGAGTTATTTTTCGATTTAAAGCTTTCGTGACCTCAGGGATTCATCTTCTTGGTTCTTTCGGTAAAGTCACGTTTCTGATGGCACAGCGGCCACCCAACGTGGCCCCGCTTCTTCACTCCATCAACTGGCCTCGATCTCTTCTGGGCTCCCCTCTATAACCTCTCTCCCACGTGACCCTGACTCCTCCCATCCGGATCGTCAGATCCGGCCTTCCCATACTGCCCTGCTGGCTCCACCTCCATTCACCTCGCTTCCCATTGGAGCCGAGGTGAACGGCGGCCCCTCTCACACGCCCCCCATACCGGGCTCCGCCCCCAATACCCCGGGTCGTGTGATTGGGCCAGAGTCCAGCAGCAACCACATTTACGCTCGCATTACAACAGTATGATTTGTTAACAGTTGAAGGACGATATAACTGAAATGGCATTTGTGGTAACATTTCACGTAGACCATTGCAACCCCGGCCCCAATTCTGAGTGCGGAGTGACTAGGCAGGACGACCACACAGGCAGGGCCGACGGCGTGAGCATGGCACCTTGGGAGTTGTCATGGACAGGGAGCAATGAGGCGGCGTTACCGGTTGTCTTAGTTTTGGGGAATTCTGTGTCCAGAACTCTGATCCACAGTAACGATGAAACAAACACAATGCAGACAAAAAGAACAGTGCAACTGTTGCATGAAATTGAAAGGCATTTTATTATATATATAAAAAACATTCGTCAAATACCATTGCCAAGAACAGTACAGTGTTGTCAATAAAAATTTAGATTCAGTTAGAAATGTATACTATGAGAAAAATAGCAATGTATAACGATGAAAAATACTTTAAGATAACATTCAGCATTATCTTATTGCAATATATGAACGTGCAATGGGATATTAAAACGATGCAACACAATTTGATAATCATGAACAGCGATACACTTACTCCAATGGAGTTGAATGTGAACGCTGAAACACGTAAATATTAGTAAACATATCGTGATTAGAAACTGATTTAACAAAATATCCGTACAATCAAAACATCAATAAAGCAGGTTGCTGGAATGGATGCTCCAGGCGCCACTCTACGCGTGAGTGGAGCCAGTGGACTGAGAGGCCGTGCCAGGAGTCGATGTCGCTGGCTGCTCAATGGCCACCACCCTCTCGGCCGCTGCAGGGAGGGCGCGGCGCTGAGCCTTGACCTTCAGCTTCCCGTCTTGGGTCAAGCAGCAGCTCACGCTCTGCGGGTCCACGTCCGTGGGCAGCTGCGTCTCCCTGTGGAACTCCTGGCAGCTGCGGCTGTAGCTGCCGCTGCTGACTTCTCCGCTCTTCACCTCGCGCCGTCCAGCCACCACCAGCTTGTCTCCAGACACCTTCACGGCCAGGTCCTGTGGGGAGAAGTCCTGCACGTCCAGAGACGCGACGAACCCGTCTCCCTGCTCCTGTGGATCTTCAATCTGGAACCCACTGCTCACGTCCGGCTGATGCAGCAGTGCGTCTCCGAGGCTGCCCGGAGCCCACGTGTGGCTGCTGAGCTGATCGACTCCACGGAATATTCTCTCCATCCTCTCGATCTCGCTCCTCATGTCTCGCTGCAGCTGCTGGAAGAGACTTTCACCGCGGGGCTTCCAGACCGGCCAGCCTGGCCAGGCGCTCCTCTCCATCACGTGCATCGCAGGGAAGTAAACACTCAGGGCCATGCTTGCTTGTTGATGTGCTTCACAATGAGGCTCGCTTCAGCTGTGAGCGCTGCTCCCTCCTCCGCCGATGTTCTGCCAGTGCAGCTACAAGAGCTGCTTTTATAGCCCGGGCAGTGCTGACGAGCAGATGCCAGGGGGAGCCAGAAGCGTCCAGAATGACGCAGCTGCTTCCAGGGGCTTCCCTCATCCGCAGAAAATATCAGTGACTCATGTCTCAGGCTGCATTCTGCGACAAGTTCACTACAATAGCATCCAGTTCACGCTGCCAACTTTAGCATTACGTAAATTTTACAAATAACATTGTACAAAATTCATAGTTTGCATTAATAAAGTTTAAAGTAAGACACATACGTTGGCTATGCTCATCTCACTGTGTGCCTCAGTCTTTCCTGATAAGGCTGATGATGTCATTGTGCTGTGTAAGCGAGAATGTAAGGGTCGGTTTGTATCACCCTTCAAAGTGTTGTAATTTCAATTCAATATAGAATAGCACATCACTCTATTTCACATTTATTATACCACTGTGTGACGAAATTCATTTTTTGCTCCTGGGTAGTAAGTGTTACTTCCTAATTGCATATGCCTCAAAAGTATAGAAAATGGCTATTGTTCCCCACAAACTTTGCTTTTTTGACCAGGACATTGATATTTAGAAATTATCCTATTTTCAATGAGAAAACGTGTGCATTTGAGTTATTCCGTAAAGTCCTGGTCACAAAAGGAAAGTTTGTGGTGAATAATAGCCATTTTCTATACTTTTGAGGCATAAGCAATTAGAAAATAACACTTATTACCCAGGAACAAATATCGTGTTCCATAGTGAATTATCAGTGCAGAGTGAATTATCAGTGCAGAGTGAATTATCAGTGCAGAGTGAATTCCATGGCAGTAAACTGCTCACAGACTGCAGTCCGAGACACGAGTCACGCTCTTGATTCTGTGCCGATGAGGGAAGCCCCTGGGAGCAGCTGCGTCATTCTGGACGCTTCTGGCTCCCCCTGGCATCTGCTCGTCAGCACGGCCAGGGCTATAAAAGCAGCTCCTGTAGCTGCACTGGCAGAGCATCATCGGAGGAGGGAGCAGCGCACACAGCTCAAGCGAGTCAAGCGAGCCTCACTGTGAAGCACATCAACAAGCATGGCCCTGAGTGTTTACTTCCCTGCGATGCACGTGATGGAGAGAAGCGTCTGGCCAGGCTGGCCGGTCTGGAACCCCCGCAGTGAAAGTCTCTTTCAGCAGCTGCAGCGAGACATGAGGAGCGAGATCGAGAGGATGGAGAGAATCTTCCGTGGAGTCGGTCATCTCAGCAGCCACACGTGGGCTCCGGGCAGCCTCGGAGACGCACTGCTGCATCAGCCGGACGTGAGCAGTGGGTTCCAGATTGAAGATCCACAGGAGCAGGAAGACGGGTTCGTCGCGTCCCTGGACGTGCAGGACTTCTCCCCACAGGACCTGGCCGTGAAGGTGTCTGGAGACAAGCTGGTGGTGGCTGGACGGCGCGAGGTGAAGAGCGGAGAAGTCAGCAGCGGCAGCTACATCCGCAGCTGCCAGGAGTTCCACAGGGAGACGCAGCTGCCCAGGGACGTGGACCCGCAGAGCGTGAGCTGCTGCTTGACCCAAGACGGGAAGCTGAAGGTCAAGGCTCAGCGCCGCGCCCTCCTTGCAGCGGCCGAGAGGGTGGTGGCCATTGAGCAGCCAGCGACATCGACTCCTGGCACGGCCTCTCAGTCCACTGGCTCCACTCACGCGTAGAGTGGCGCCTGGAGCATCCATTCCAGCAACCTGCTTCATTGATGATTTACTTACATGGATATTTTGTTAAGTACATTTCTATTCACGATATGTTCACTAACATTTACGTTTTCAGCGTTCACATTAAAGTCCATTTGAGTAAGTGTATCGCTGTACATGATTGTCAAATTGTATCGCATCGTTTTAATTTGCCATTACACGTTCATATATTGCAATATAAGATAATGCTGAATGTTATCTTCAAGTATTTTTCACTGTTATACATTGCTATTTTTCACATAGTATACATTTATAACTGAATCTAAATATTTATTGACAATACTAAACTGTTTTTTGGCAATGGAAAATGACGAATGGTTTTTTATATAATAAAATGCCCTTCAATTCCTATAGTGTTATAGTTTATCTTTCAGATGTACTTACATTTGAATTAAAATTCATCCATGAAGTCGTTTCTGAGCGTTTCAAACAACTACACAATTTCTTTTTAAAAAATGTAACCCTAAAGATGTTTCTACGCGGTTTCACGTGGTAACCATGGCACTTAAAAAGATTAAAATATTCAGTAAAACCGCAGCGTGAGCGCGACATCCCCAAATGATGAGGTCAACTCTCTAACACCCGCTATGTCCAAACAAACGCTGCATAGTAATTTTAACATCCCGCAGGACGTTATTTTCAATGCGACTCATTAGATTAAGAATGTTTCATTTTACGGGGCAACAATAAGTACAATATTTTAAGCAATTTATTGTTTACACTCGAATATAGTTATTTAGTTGTACATGTACGTTCCTGCTTTGAGCTCTTACTGTTAATATTGTATGCAGTACACATTCAATATAATTTGTGGCTTTCGTCAATATATTTTTTAAAAAGACATTTTGAAATAAAGTTTTTGTCATATCCTTAAAATTCAGATTTGCAGCCGTAACAATACAATGGTTTATCTGCCCTGTGAAAGAGACGCTGTGTGCGGACCAAGCTATATTTTCCTCTGAACATTTCTCTCATGCCACCAGTACTTGACCCACAGCAAGATTCCACTCGTGACAGTAACTCGATACAGCTGCATGTGACAGCAGCTTGTTGAGCGAGACTTTTAACTATTTATTTTTTATTTTACCAGGTATCGCCCGCTGAACTTCGTAGCTATTTTTACAGAAGCGATAAGGCCACAAATGACAGCTCAACGAAGTGGCTTATCACGTGGACATTTATCGCAGCCAATTACTCGAAACGCATTTTTATTCTAAATGTGGTGGGAAAAACCAGAGGACCCGGGGAAAAATCCACGCGATCACTGGGAGAACATTACAAATCCAAATATACAGCAGGCGTCAGGGTCGAGATCGAACCTTCTACCTCCTGTATACCAGGCGAGGTAGTTAACATCTCGCCAACGTGGTGCCCTCCCTTTCCACTGTCCCTGCTCGCACACCCAAGGGGTTGCTCCTGACACCAGAGGGCAGCACCCCAAGGTAATGTATTCCACATACCCATTACACGTGTCATCAGTGGAGCATAATTTCATAGAAAAATAACACTGCCGTGAATGAACAAAAATGATAGACTTTTCAGGCAATGGCCCTTCCGAATGAACAAACTCTAATAACCAACGTTTCGGGCCCATTATACATTTATTTTACATGCAAAGCAATGTTATGGCCGAATGTGGAGTTTGTTGTCATTTGTGCTTGTGCGCCATTATGAACGGAACATCATCCGCATATAATTTGCAACATGAAAAGAATAGTGTAGTATTCCATGCAGTACCGTAATATCTGTTATAATAACATGGTAATGTGGAGCCTTGATTGGGAATCCACTTTCAGAATCAGAATCTTTATTTCGTTTGGAGGAATCCGACGAGCTTATGAAGCCATTTTTCACAGATGTCCAGTATTGGCGGATTTGAATTCTAGTGTGTATATTTTTAAAAAATAATAATTTTGTATTGATTCAACCAGGCGACAGGTGAGTGGTGCATATGGGGACAGGCGGCTGGGACAGACAACCAACGGGGACGTGCAAGACCGTAGCGTTGTGTGTTACGTGGTGCGTCAGATCCACTTTTCTTCGGGGAAGGAAAGGGTAAAAAGGGGGCGGGAGGGAGGGGAGTAAGTCTCATTTCAAGTTCAGTCGAGTAAACTCACGGTCTCTGGAGTGGCATTCATGAGGGGGCCCCAGATATGGGACAACTCCCCTTCCCTATTCCTCAGTTTAAGACTTAGGTGTTCTAAAGCTACTATGGCGACTAGGGGAGTTGTGCCAGGGCGCGAAAGAGGGGGCCCCGATATTATACCTGGAGCTAATGATGGTCTTTCTAACCGAAATGTTATATGCTTGGAAAATGGTATATTGGAGCCTGGTGATACCTTGGGGTTTAAGACCCAGGTGGGAGGATTCAATGCTACGTCGTTCCACGGTGCCACACATCACGTTGTACAGATCGGTTATTTTATCATCGAATGTCCTGATTGTGGGACAGTCTCAAAAGGCGTGGATGTAAGTTTGGATGGTGCTCGGGGGCACTTAGGGCAGTCTGGGGAGAGTGAGTATACTTTTTAACAGCAATCTGCCAGATGCACAATTAATTAACACAATGTACATCGTTACCGGAACACCGAAACCGACACCAATCCCCTGGCCTCCCTGTTCTGGCGAATAATCTGCCACCAAATATCTGCAGAGACATCGCGCAAACTGCAAAGGAGTTGACACGTTTTCTTTCCAGGAACAACAACAACAACAACCACCTACCTACCCATCAACGAAGGCATCAACAATGTACCTCGCGCTGTCACCATCCTAGAATGTCACCCAGATCTGGAATAACCCCGGTGAACAGTGGCATAACACGTGCGTCCAAAATAAACACATTTAAAACCCAAACATCACACCTCCTGGCTTTGAGATTCCTTCTTGGAGACATTGGTGTAACCATCAACCTTATAAAAATGTCAACAGGCAGATGCGCATTATCTCCTTCAAAAAAAGGGGTCATTATGCCAGTTCTTCCCATACACCTCCGATTAACACACTTGGCTACATACGGTGATGATGGAAGCTTGTGTTGCCTCCGAAACGTCGTGATTTAATTTAGTTATTTTCATTGTATTATTTATTTATGTATTACCTACGTGACTTTACCGAAATAACCAAAGAGTATGGATCCTTGCAGTCACGAAAACTTCAAATCTAGAATTAAGTTCAACTAACATACATGCAAATGATTAATTAAAGACAAGCCACAGTACGATTATGGCCATGCAAAACAAAACTATGGACCATGTAGTAAAAATACTGTCTGAGCTCCTTCAACGCAGGAATAGCAAAACTACACAAACTCTATCCTGAAGCCCTCTCATGGCAAGCAGACCTTGACAATTTGGCTCCTGAAAATTACGCCATGAGAAAGAATACATTCAAGCAAATTTGAAGATAACAGGTTACTTTCAGAGTTCGAACAATGCAGATAATGTTCAACAGTGTAACTTTTTTAAAACTCTGAGCATTCTTCAAAATCTTTTTCATGGCCATATAAAAATTAAGTCAGGCTCGTGGAGTTTGTCCGGGATAATGCCACATCTTTTAATTTCGCAGTCCTGTAATGGGCTGGATAGTGGCACGAACTTGGATTGTGACAATTTGAAGCGAATGTGCTTAGGGAATGGACAAGAGGTTGGGGAACACGATTACGTAAAAGCCAAAACCAACGCCAACAGCAATAATCGCTGATCCGCTGCCATGGCTAAGATGACAGATGAGAATAGATGCACTGCATTGCCATTGTTGCAACCGGATGCTATTTACAAATATTAATGGTTGGTGTAGTATTATGGGTAATCTGGAATCATCCTTAATGTCTTCACTCCTTGAAGCTCACTCGATATAAACTAGTATATAGCCCTAGTCTCATTTTTTTGACGAACAAAACACATCATGTAGAAAACTGCAAAGTTAGATGTTACTAAGTTAACGGAACATGCAGCCTGCATTCTATGCTTTGAGACGCCAAAGCCGGAGAAGCTTCTTTCTGATTCACCAAAAACAATGACTTCATTCTCGCTAAGGCGTGCCTGTACATGACTCATCTAAAGCCTTAAAGTGAGAATGTTCCCGCAAATGCTGGCTTACGCTTATTCGCATTACCTGCGCTATATAATTGCTGCCCTAGTTGTGCGAGCAGACCACTCTCGGACAAGAAGACAGAGCAGTCCTCTACAGCTCGGAGACTTCCTTCAAAGTAAACGATCATGGACATGAACGTGTTCTTCCCTCCAATGCACGTGATGGAGAAGAGCGTCTGGCCAGGCTGGCCGGTCTGGAACCTCCACGACAAAAGCCTCTTCCAGCAGCTGGAGCGAGACATGAGGAGCGAGATCGAGAGGATGGAGCAAATCTTCCGTGGAGTCGATCAGCTCAGCAGCCACTCGTGGGCTCCGGGCATCCCCAGAGTTGCGCTGCAGCAGCAGCCGGCCGTGAGTGCCGCGTTCCAGATCGAAGCTCAGCGGCAGCAGGGAGACGGGTTTGTCGCGACCCTGGACGTGCAGGGCTTCTCCCCACAGGAGCTGGCCATGAAGGTGTCTGGAGACAAGCTGGTGGTGGCCGGACGTCGTGAGGTCAAGCGCGAAGGCAGCGGCGCCTACAGCCACAGCTACCAGGAGTTCCACGAAGCGATGCAGCTGCCCAAGGACGTGGACCCGCAGAGCGTGAGCTGCTGCCTGACCGACGACGGGAAGCTGAAGATCAAGGCTCAGCGCCGCGCCCTCCCTGCCGTGACTGCTGGGAGGCTGGTGGCCATTGAGTGAGCTGGGAAGTGCTCACCAACACATTAACATATGGAATCTAACGTTAAACGCCCTGCAGAAAGTGCTCGCTTCTTAAATGCAAAAATTGTAATAATGCTAATTTTTCACATTCACTATGTGAAGTACAATAAAATACATCTAAAATGTTACGAAGTTAATCAACGAAACATGCTTAATTGTTCAATGAATATACTCTTTGAATCTAATGCCAATTTCCAGAAGTCATTGTTTTTCAATTCACTTTGTTTTGCCTGCACATAACGTTAATGTTGTTCTCGCTTTAAATGCCATGCTTTGTTACATTCATTTCAAATGTCTTTTTATATAGACAAATTTGTGATGTTTTTTTGCAAGTTCAATTTAATTGTTACATTGGAAATAGTCTTTAAAATAGAGTAATTTGATGCTGCAAAATACAAGATCCCAGTATCCACGGAAGTTTGTGCATTTTTTTTTCTGTGTCCAAGTTCAAAATAAAATCTGCCGTTCAGGGCTGTGAAACTGACACACATTAACAACCTTCGCTTGGGAAAGGGACGATTTCTGACATCCACTTACCAGCATACACCATTCTTTAGCAAATTCCCACATATTTGACGAGTTGTTGGCGAGAATGGCCCATTAGTCAGCCCCTGCCAATCACGCTCAATAGAAAACAGCACCGTTTACGGTCTTTAGTTAACATCTTGTGTCAGATATATGGAGAGATGGTGTAGCCGAGTGGTTTTCAAACTTTGTTTTGACGAACCCACTACCTCCTGTATACTCGGCGAGGTAGTGAACATCTTGCCACCGCGGCCCCCGCTACGTCGCCTTGCCGGTAACACCATGGAAAAGATGAAGCCTGCTCGTTATGACCATCTTATCCGTGAGTAATGTCAGTAAACGTCTGGTTCATGTCACTGTATGAGGTGCAGTGGGGGAAGCTTTATGCCTGGGCTACTTCATCTTGTCCACAACAGCAAAGAAAAAACGTACCTGACCAGTTAGAACCATCTCCATTTGTCAAATACTGTGCCCGTTTTCATTCAACTGTGGATAGCAGGACCATTTTATGCCATTGCTGATGCGATGCATATAAATATTGGTTTCACATTCCATTTAATGAGCTGCAGATGTAAGGGATGTCGAGAGGTGAATAATATTAAATTACACAAATACAGGCAGACCTCGTTTAACACTCAAGATGCGTTTCTGGAGAAGTGAGCGCATATAGAATCGGCGATAAATGGGGTCATGATACCATGGCATATATGGAGATGCGTTCCTAACAGCGTTATTTATTTCATAGGGCAATATAGGAGGGATTATTGGGGTATTGGTAATAGCACTCATAATAACAATTCATACATTATGAAATAAGATTATTAAACCTTATTTCATTACTAAAATAATTTATTATAACATCAGTAGCATGTACTGCACTCCTACAAGGCAACGATGGGAGACGAGGTTGGAGGAGCTGCTGCGCTTCCAACACTACACTTTTTACACTGAGACCTCCTTTACCAGTGGCAAAATATAGTAGGTTTTATCCTTTAAACTGGTACAAAACTGACACCTTTATACAAGGCATCATGTTTGCAATAACCACAACACAAGTAGTCAAAATGCAAACAAAAAGAAACAACTCTGATGATAATGATATGCACTGTCCTTGAAGTTGATTGGTCCACACCCGAAACACCAGATGACACCACAAGGCGCCCATCTCGAAAACAGTGCACTATCAGAGTATTGCAAAGTTTGTGGGGAATAATAGTCATTTTCTATACTTTTGAGGAATAAGCAATTAGGAAGAAACACTTACTACCCAGGAAAAAAAACATGTTATCGTTACACAGTGATATAATGAATGTAAAATAGAGTAATGTGCTCTTCTATATTTACTTTAAATTACTACACTTCGAAGGGTGATACAAACTGACACTTACATGCTCGCTTACACAGCACAATGACATCATCAGCCTTGTCAGGAAAGACTGAGGCACACAGTGAGATGAGCAAAGCCAACGAATGCGTCTTATTTTAAACTTTATTAATGCAAACTATAAATTCTGTACAATGTTATTTTTAAAATATACGTAATGCTAAAGTTGGCAGCGTTATCTGGATGCTATTGTAGTGAACTTGTCACAGACTGCAACCTGAGACACGAGTCACTGATATTTTCTGTGGATGAGGGAAGCCCCTGGGAGCAGCTGCGTCATTCTGGACGCTTCTGACAGCCCCTGGCATCTGCTCGTCAGCACTGCCAGGGCTATAAAAGCAGCTCCTGTAGCTGCACTGGCAGAACATCGGCAGAGGAGGGAGCAGCGCTCACAGCTGAAGCGAGCCTCACTGTGAAGCACATCAACAAGCATGGCCCTGAGTGTTTACTTCCCTGCGATGCACGTGATGGAGATGAGCGTCTGGCCAGGCTGGCCGGTCTGGAAGCCCCGCGGTGAAAGTCTCTTCCAGCAGCTGCAGCGAGATATGAGGAGCGAGATCGAGAGGATGGAGAGAATCTTCCGTGAAGTCGATCAGCTCAGCAGCCACACGTGGGCTCCGGGCAGCCTCGGAGACGCACTGCTGCAGCAGCCGGCCGTGAGCAGTGGGTTCCAGATTGAAGATCCACAGGAGCAGGGAGACGGGTTTGTCGCGTCCCTGGACGTGCGGGACTTCTCCCCACAGGACCTGGCCGTGAAGGTGTCTGGAGACAAGCTGGTGGTGGCTGGACGGCGCGAGGTGAAGAGCGGAGAAGTCAGCAGCGGCAGCTACAGCCGCAGCTGCCAGGAGTTCCACAGGGAAACGCAGCTGCCCAGGGACGTGGACCCGCAGAGCGTGAGCTGCTGCTTGACCCAAGACGGGAAGCTGAAGGTCAAGGCTCAGTGCCGCGCCCTCCCTGCAGCGGCCGAGAGGGTGGTGGCCATTGAGCAGCCAGCGACATCGACTCCTGGCACGGCCTCTCAGTCCACTGGCTCCACTCACGCGTAGAGTGGCGCCTGGAGCATCCATTCCAGTAGTCTGACTATTTAAACAGTATTCGTGCTGGAATTCAGTTTGATACAGTATCATGAATTTTGTATTTTAAGTCATCATAAGAATGTTAAAAGGCGTGTAATGTGTCGTATCTTAACAGTAATTTTAACATCCTACTGGACGTTATTTTGAATGCCACTCATTAGATTAAGAATGTTTTATTTTACGGGGCAACAATATGTACAATATTTTAAGCAATTTATTGTTTACACTCGAATTTCGTTATTTAGTTGTACTGTACATGTACGTTCCTGCTTTGAGCTCTTACTGTTAACATTGTATGCAGTACACATTCAACATAATTTAGAACGTTTGATTTGTGGCTTTCGTCCGTATATATTTTTTAAAGACATTTTGAAATAAAGTTTTTGTTGCATAAAACCAAATGTTCTAAGTCCAGTTTGTATACTGAACCTCAGGACGCACAACCGAGGATGTTTAATTATTAATCAGAATTTTTAATTATTTTAAAGGCATGGTGAGCTGAGTACAGCAGAATTAACATGAGTGCAGTTAAGTAAATACTGATATAAAATATATATTTTAAACTGCGCCAAAATCAATCAAAACGAACAGAATTGGATCAGAATTAAATCTCCAATGCTTGACATTTAATCAGCCGCATAGCCGATTCATGGTCAGGATGTTGTGTATGTTTGCATAGGCATGGCGAGAGTTGCCACCTGTCCGGGAATTACCATCTGTGTTCAGGTTGTAGGTATTTGTACTGAGCTGTAGCACCCTCATTGTGTTGATTGTTATTGTCGTTTACTTTGTAGTTCTGATAATTATAGACCGAGTGCTGACTGAGAAATCTGTCCAGGTTTGGTCTACGATTAAAAGATGGAAATCTCATAGCAACACCCTCCTGTGTCTCCAGTGTGAATATGCAGTAGGGTCATGTTTCAACGCAGCGTATGTTTACATGGTGAACTTCTTTCGCACCGTACGCAGCCAACCATGCTTTAATGGAGGTGCGGGGGAATAACAAACTGAACGCAAAAAGAGCAGGGACACAGATTGAAAACACAGAAGTGCATTTACACGTAGGGCGGTTGTTGAAGGGGGAGAGGGATGAAATTATTAAGAGAGATGTATCAAGGCAGAGCAATGTTGTTATTATAATCTGAACTTAATCAAAAGTAAGAAAACATTATGCCTAAAACAGAATGTTTGTTAATCAGTGGACGTGACCTGCAACAACAGAAGCATCACAAACATGGCCATTGACGAAGACAATGCAACCAATGTTGAGAAGTGCACAAGGAAGCGTAGACATGCACATGCTAGGAATTATACTGAGACTGGAAGACGGACACGTCAATTGGATATCATATGCAAATGAGAGGCATCATTTTAGTTTCGAAAGGTGGGGTGAGGCAGGACACACAACTTGAAAGGATGACGGCCGGTGGTCGAGACTAACGTGGGAATGGGAGCTAAAGGAGGGAACGCAACCGACAGAGCATCCACTGCGAAGATGTAGCAAATAAATCAACCTGTGGGCATGAGCCAGACGATTTTTGCATTGCAAATCCGCAAGAGATGTTGATGGCTTCGTACAGAAGTGGAGAAATCACGGCTGGAGATGGTGACGGCTGCAAAAGTAGCTTTGGAAAGCATTTACACGATATCACCTTCAAAAACATCCATTTACTAAATCACATTTTCATTAAATGTGTATTCAGAAAGATAAACTATAACAGTATAAGAATTAGATCGTTTCTTTATTTTGCTAATTTTAAAATAAAGCGTCATTTTTTCATTGTACTAGTTTAATGTCTTAAGGATGTTTTAACATTCTCTAAGATAAAAAAAGTTTGCCAAAAGAATGACATTAAAAGGCGCATTAATTGAACGTGCTATTTTAAATAAACCGTGTCATTCCTCGATACTGTTTTGGTAATTCCCACCTTTTTGGTGCCCCGATTGTCTTCTGAACTTCTACCATTTCAACTAATCGTCACGTTCATTTGTTACACGGCAAATCCGTGTAGCCAGTTGCCCAGCTACTTTTGTTGGCAACAGCCCAAAGCCATAAACAACAGAGTAATTTTTCGATTTAAAGCTTCCGTGACCTCAGGGATTCATCTTCTTGGTTCTTTCGGTAAAGTCACGTTTCTGATGGCACGGCGGCCACCCAACGTGGCCCCGCTTCTTCACTCCATCAACTGGCCTCGATCTCTTCTGGGCTCCCCTCTATAACCTCTCTCCCACGTGACCCTGACTCCTCCCATCCGGATCGTCAGATCCGGCCTTCCCATACTGCCCTGCTGGCTCCACCTCCATTCACCTCGCTTCCCATTGGAGCCGAGGTGAACGGCGGCCCCTCTCACACGCCCCCCATACCGGGCTCCGCCCCCAATACCCCGGGTCGTGTGATTGGGCCAGAGTCCAGCAGCAACCCCATTTTCGCTCGCATTACAACAGTATGATTTGTTAACAGTTGAAGGACGATATAACTGAAATGGCATTTGTGGTAACATTTCACGTAGACCATTGCAACCCCGGCCCCAATTCTGAGTGCGGAGTGACTGGGCAGGACGACCACACAGGCAGGGCCGACGGCGTGAGCCTGGCACCTTGGGAGTTGTCATGGACAGGGAGCAATGAGGCGGCATTACCGGTTGTCTTAGTTTTGGGGAATTCTGTGTCCAGAACTCTGATCCACAGTAACGATGAAACAAACACAATGCAGACAAAAAGAACAGTGCAACTGTTGCATGAAATTGAAAGGCATTTTATTATATATATAAAAAACATTCGTCAAATACCATTGCCAAGAACAGTACAGTATTGTCAATACAAATTTAGATTCAGTTAGACATGTATACTATGAGAAAAATAGCAATGCATAACGATGAAAAATACTTTAAGATAACATTCAGCATTATCTTATTGCAATATATGAACGTGCAATGGGATATTAAAACGATGCAACACAATTTGATAATCATGAACAGCGATACACTTACTCCAATGGAGTTGAATGTGAACGCTGAAACACGTAAATATTAGTAAACATATCGTGATTAGAAACTGATTTAACAAAATATCCGTACAATCAAAACATCAATAAAGCAGGTTGCTGGAATGGATGCTCCAGGCGCCACTCTACGCGTGAGTGGAGCCAGTGGACTGAGAGGCCGTGCCAGGAGTCGATGTCGCTGGCTGCTCAATGGCCACCACCCTCTCGGCCGCTGCAGGGAGGGCGCGGCGCTGAGCCTTGACCTTCAGCTTCCCGTCTTGGGTCAAGCAGCAGCTCACGCTCTGCGGGTCCACGTCCCTGGGCAGCTGCGTCTCCCTGTGGAACTCCTGGCAGCTGTGGCTGTAGCTGCCGCTGCTGACTTCTCCGCTCTTCACCTCGCGCCGTCCAGCCACCACCAGCTTGTCTCCAGACACCTTCACGGCCAGGTCCTGTGGGGAGAAGTCCTGCACGTCCAGGGACGCGACGAACCCGTCTCCCTGCTCCTGTGGATCTTCAATCTGGAACCCACTGCTCACGGCCGGCTGCTGCAGCAGTGCGTCTCCGTGGCTGCCCTGAGCCCACGTGTGGCTGCTGAGCTGATCGACTCCACGGAAGATTGTCTCCATCCTCTCGATCTCGCTCCTCATGTCTCGCTGCAGCTGCTGGAAGAGACTTTCACCGCGGGGCTTCCAGACCGGCCAGCCTGGCCAGACGCTCCTCTCCATCACGTGCATCGCAGGGAAGTAAACACTCAGGGCCATGCTTGCTTGTTGATGTGCTTCACAGTGAGGCTCGCTTTAGCTGTGAGCGCTGCTCCCTCCTCCGCCGATGTTCTGCCAGTGCAGCTACCGGAGCTGCTTTTATAGCCCTGGCAGTGCTGACGAGCAGATGCCAGGGGGAGCCAGAAGCGTCCAGAATGACGCAGCTGCTTCCAGGGGCTTCCCTCATCCGCAGAAAATATCAGTGACTCATGTCTCAGGCTGCATTCTGCGACAAGTTCACTACAATAGCATCCAGTTCACGCTGCCAACTTTAGCATTACGTAAATTTTAAAAATAACATTGTACAAAATTCATAGTTTGCATTAATAAAGTTTAAAGTAAGACACATTCGTTGGCTATGCTCATCTCACTGTGTGCCTCAGTCTTTCCTGATAAGGCTGATGATGTCATTGTGCTGTGTAAGCGAGAATGTAAGGGTCGGTTTGTATCACCCTTCAAAGTGTTGTAATTTCAATTCAATATAGAATAGCACATCACTCTATTTTACATTTATTATATCACTGTGTGACGAAATTCATTTTTTGCTCCTGGGTAGTAAGTGTTACTTCCTAATTGCATATGCCTCAAAAGTATAGAAAATGGCTATTGTTCCCCACAAACTTTGCTTTTTTGACCAGGACATTGATATTTAGAAATTATCCTATTTTCAATGAGAAAACGTGTGCATTTGAGTTATTCCGTAAAGTCCTGGTCACAAAAGGAAAGTTTGTGGTGAATAATAGCCATTTTCTATACTTTTGAGGCATAAGCAATTAGAAAATAACACTTATTACCCAGGAACAAATATCGTGTTCCATAGTGAATTATCAGTGCAGAGTGAATTATCAGTGCAGAGTGAATTATCAGTGCAGAGTGAATTCCATGGCAGTAAACTGCTCACAGACTGCAGTCCGAGACACGAGTCACGCTCTTGATTCTGTGCCGATGAGGGAAGCCCCTGGGGGCAGCTGCGTCATTCTGGACGCTTCTGGCTCCCCCTGGCATCTGCTCGTCAGCACGGCCAGGGCTATAAAAGCAGCTCCTGTAGCTGCACTGGCAGAGCATCATCGGAGGAGGGAGCAGCGCACACAGCTCAAGCGAGTCAAGCGAGCCTCACTGTGAAGCACATCAACAAGCATGGCCCTGAGTGTTTACTTCCCTGCGATGCACGTGATGGAGAGGAGCGTCTGGCCAGGCTGGCCGGTCTGGAAGCCCCGCGGTGAAAGTCTCTTCCAGCAGCTGCAGCGAGATATGAGGAGCGAGATCGAGAGGATGGAGAGAATCTTCCGTGGAGTCGATCAGCTCAGCAGCCACACGTGGGCTCCGGGCAGCCACGGAGACGCACTGCTGCAGCAGCCGGCCGTGAGCAGTGGGTTCCAGATTGAAGATCCACAGGAGCAGGGAGACGGGTTCGTCGCGTCCCTGGACGTGCAGGACTTCTCCCCACAGGACCTGGCCGTGAAGGTGTCTGGAGACAAGCTGGTGGTGGCTGGACGGCGCGAGGTGAAGAGCGGAGAAGTCAGCAGCGGCAGCTACAGCCACAGCTGCCAGGAGTTCCACAGGGAGACGCAGCTGCCCAGGGACGTGGACCCGCAGAGCGTGAGCTGCTGCTTGACCCAAGACGGGAAGCTGAAGGTCAAGGCTCAGCGCCGCGCCCTCCCTGCAGCGGCCGAGAGGGTGGTGGCCATTGTGCAGCCAGCGACATCGACTCCTGGCACGGCCACTCAGTCCACTGGCTCCACTCACGCGTAGAGTGGCGCCTGGAGCATCCATTGCAGCAACCTGCTTCATTCATGATTTCTTACGTGGATATTTTGTTAAGTCAGTTTCTATTCACGATATGTTCACTAACATTTACGTTTTCAGCGTTCACATTAAAGTCCATTGGAGTAAGTGTATCGCTGTACATGATTGTCAAATTGTATCGCATCGTTTTAATTTGCCATTACACGTTCATATATTGCAATATAAGATAATGCTGAATGTTATCTTCAAGTATTTTTCACTGTTATACATTGCTATTTTTCACATAGTATACATTTATAACTGAATCTAAATATTTATTGACAATACTACACTGTTTTTTGGCAATGGAAAATGACGAATGGTTTTAATATAATAAAATGCCCTTCAATTCCTATAGTGTTATAGTTTATCTTTCAGATGTACTTACATTTGAATTAAAATTCATCCATGAAGTCGTTTCTGAGCGTTTCAAACAACTACACATTTTCTTTTAAAAAATGTAACCCTAAAAATGTTGCTACGCGGTTTCACGTGGTAACCATGGCACTTAAAAAAAATTAAAATATTCAGTAAAACCGCAGCGTGAGCGCGACATCCCCAAATGATGAGATCAACTCTCTAACACCCGCTATGTCCAAACAAACGCTGCATAGTAATTTTAACATGCCGCTGGACGTTATTTTCAATGCGACTCATTAGATTAAGAATGTTTCATTTTACGGGGCAACAATAAGTACAATATTTTAAGCAATGTATTGTTTACAATCGAATATAGTTATTTAGTTGTACATGTACGTTCCTGCTGTGAGCTCTTACTGTTAATATTGTATGCAGTACACATTCAATATAATTTGTGGCTTTCGTCAATATATTTCTAAAAAATACATTTTGAAATAAAGTTTTTGTCATATCCTTAAAATTCAGATTTGCAGCCGTAACAATACAATGGTTTATCTGCCCTGTGAAAGAGACGCTGTGTGCGGACCAAGCTATATTTTCCTCTGAACATTTCTCTCATGCCACCAGTACTTGACCCACAGCAAGATTCCACTCGTGACAGTAACTCGATACAGCTGCATGTGACAGCAGCTTGTTGAGCGAGACTTTTAACTATTTATTTTATATTTTACCAGGTATCGCCCGCTGAACTTCGTAGCTATTTTACAGAAGCGACCAGGCCACAAATGACAGCTCAACGAAGTGGCTTATCACGTGAACATTTATCGCAGCCAATTACTCAACGCATTTTTATTCTAAATGTGGTGGGAAAAACCAGAGGACCCGGGGAAAAATCCACGCGATCACTGGGAGAACATTACAAATCCAAATATACAGCAGGCGTCAGGGTCGAGATCGGACCTTCTACCTCCTGTATACCAGGCGAGGTAGTTAACATCTCGCCAACGTGGTGCCCTCCCTTGCCACTGTCCCTACTCGCACACCCAAGGGGTTGCTCCTGACACCAGAGGGCAGCACCCCAAGGTAATGTATTCCACATACCCATTACACGTGTCATCAGTGGAGCATAATTTCACAGAAAAATAACACTGCCTTGAATGAAAAAAATGATAGACTTTTCAGGCCATGGCCCTTCCGAATGAACAAACTCTAATAAGCAACGTTTCGGGCCCATTATACATTTATTTTACATGCAAAGCAATGTTATGGCCGAATGTGGAGTTTGTTGTCATTTGTGCTTGTGCGCCATTATGAACGGAACATCATCCGCATATAATTTGCATCATTAAAAGAATAGTGTAGTACTCCATGCAGTACGGTAATATCTGTTATAAAAACATGGTAATGTGGAGCATTGATTGGGAATCCACTTTCAGAATCAGAATCTTTATTTCTATTGGAGGAATCCGACGAGCTTATGAAGCCATTTTTCACAGATGTCCAGTATTGGCGGATTTTAATTCTAGTGTGTATATTTTTTTAAAATAATAATTTTGTATTGATCCAACCACGCGACAGGTGAGTGGTGCATATCGGGATAGGCGGCTGGGACAGACAACCAACGGGGACGTGCAGGACCGTAGCGTTGTGTGTTACGTGGTGCATCAGATCCCCTTTTCTTCGGGGAAGAAAATTGTAAAGAAGGGGCGGGAGGGAGGGGAGTGTTGTGTCTATACCCTTTTTTTTAATTAAGAACAATTCAAAAAAAAAAAAAAATTTTAATCTATATATATATATCTTTTTTTTAAATTAATTAATGAAAACAACTCACTTCTCCTCACAAGAACACCAGGAATCCATGAAACATGGAGGGCGGTTAAAATGTTGAGAGTTCGGTCACAAAGAGGTCATGGACATCCAGATGGACCAAAGATGTATGGACTAGCCTCCCAAGACATCTGGAGATGTACAGATAAGGGCAGAATAAATAACGGTTGAAACTTCGCGTTTTCTTAACGTTTTCCTTACCGAAAAGTAGAAACTTAACAAAGATAATTAACCAACAAACAATAATATTTTTTCTATTATTATATGTTTCCTACCTACACGACCTTCCAAAAAAATAAAAATAAAAACTAAAGAGTACGAATTCCAGAAAGCTTAAGTGGAAACATAATTACGCTTAACCTCAGGACATTAAAATATAACTCAGAATAAACACCAATCTCTGGAGAACTAAACTTGGCGAAGCCAAAATAATAATGTGACGAGAATCATTACGAATATTCATTAAACATAGACGAATGATTACCACGATACTAAGACCGAAGGAACTCATAAAATATAATTCAAGAATAAATGTAACACACAGGACCACATAAATGTATTACAAACATCTCCTCAGCCACCTTTGTCTTCCAGCGGGGTCTGACGGGCAAGGAGGGAGCAAAAGGTCACAAGGGGGGGGGTGTCTGCTTCTTCTCGCTCTGTCTTGTTTGTTTTCTCTCGCAAGAGACGCGAAGAGAGGGGAGTCACGTTTTGAGTTAGGCACGGGCGCACACCGCGAAAGGACAGTCTAAGTTGAGTCAGTCCGAGTCGAGCTCAGCGTTGCGACGGGGCACGCAAGGGAGCTGTGGCAGTCGTGCCTCGAGAAGAGATGGGACGACGAGACTTCGTTAAAGTGACAGTCTGAGAGCAGTCTGTCCGAGGCGCTCGGTCTCACAACTCGGCTTGCGACGCAGCGTTGCGACGGGGCTCGCAAGAGAGCTGGGGCGGTTGTGCCTCGAGAAGTGATGGAACGAGGAGAAGTCGTTCGAGTCGCAGAAGTCTGAGTTCAACCTGAGTTGGGGCTGGGTTTCAGCCGTGCTCCGGCTGGCGGAGCGTCGTGAGGAAACGAAACACCGATGCCGATAGCAGGTGTCGCTTCTCGCAGAACGAAGTTAAGTGCGAGTGAAGCTGGCAGCTGCACGAACAAAGGAAGCACGGAGCAGAGAGAGTGACGAGTGACGACAAGCAATCAACCTGTAAAAGGGCGGAGATCGCCAAGCGTCGACCAAGCGTGCAAAGCAGAGAGCGCGAAGCAGTGGAGAAAGCCTGGTCAAACGGCTGGGAAGGAGAGGACAGCGCCATCGAATGCGCCGTGTGCCTGAGGGCACACCGACCAACGACCAGTGTGCACACACAAGACGCCCAGAGCGACGGCGAGCATCGTGCCGACTCAACAATCAATCGAGCAGTGGAGAAGCCGGGGGCTGCCACCAAGGAAGCGCGTACGCCACCGTGCGCCACTGTGCGCCAACGAGCGACACCCAGCGCCACCGAGCGACACGAGCGACCGAGCATCTTCAAGGACAGCATCGTGCCAACTCGTCATCCAGCGGTGAAGAGAGAGAGAGAGAGCGCACAAGCCGAGCGACACGCTGAGCGAGAGAGCAGCAGGCGCTCGCTGCGGCCACGCCCAACACAAGAGAACCTCTCTGGCCGCTGTTTGTATAATCCCTCCCCCACCCCACAAGCTAACGACACAATTAATATTACGAGGGGACAACGCACACACAACACGCACACGAATAAGACTTTCAAAAGTTATCTTTGTGTTTCAAAAAGGGTTGCCATTTCGAGGTGGTGCGTTCAATATCAACTGATCGTGCAAAGCAGTGCTGCCGTCGAGTTACATGAATAAGAAATGTTTTAGTCATTCATTTTCGTTAACTGCATAATTTCGCCAATGAAGAAGTATTTTTAGTCATTCATTTTCGTTAATTGCATAATCTTGCCCATGAATTTATTGACGTATACCTGCTTTCGCATAAGAGAGTGTCATGTGCTTGTTTAGAATTAAAATTGCTTAACACCAACTGTTCGAGTGCTTCTTTCCAAGTCCATGCAAAACTGTCTTATTCATAAGAGCTGTATCCTGATGAGATCTGAACTGGTGACCTTAAATATCATAACACACACTAGGATAATCGGTAAACGTTTAATCGATGATAATCGTGTTATCCTGATTGACAACTCTGGATAAACGAAGCTGAGCCTAATTATCACAACTGCACACATTAACATCGTCGCAAGCATCCGCATAAATTACTACGATTATCTCAGCGATTATCATAATTTATGCATATAATTACACGCATCATCATAATTTATGCATATTAATACACACATTAACATAATTAATGCGATTTGCGCATTTTTCGGAAAATTATTAATTTTTATTATTTTTATCAAAATTTCATAACCCGACACATACAACATAATGGGTGGCGTCGTCCGGGATCTCTCACAGACAGTGTTTTGCATGGATGATGGAATGAACCACTACGTGTTAACCAGAATATCGGGATCAAACATTGCATTGTGATTGTAAACGGGCGGAAAAAAAAAGCGCCCTCTGAGGTTAAAACCCAGAATAGCAGGTAAAAAAAAAAAGACAGTGGAATTAAGATAATACCGTATCAAACCGATTGCATCCTGTGATAAATGGTGTTAGAGGTACGCACTCTGAATCGGAAAAGTACAGAATAGCTCGATTCAAACTGACTACCCTCTGTGACTTAATTGTTTTATATGCACTCTAAAAAGGAAATGTCAAAATAACTCTTGCCATACCTAAGATGCTAGGATTAAGAATAATTTTTGAATGGGTTACGGGATACTGCGAGCTCGTATTAAAACGTACCGACCAATCTGTTAAAAAGCAGTACAGTCAGAGAGACATATGGGAAGGGAGCTGTATCGATAACACGAACACACCTCGAGGGAAACTAAGTGACTGGATAAAATGTAACAAAGGCGAACACGATGCAAAAACTGCAGAGAAGGCAGGTCAGTACTCATGCCTTCTCACACAGGCATACAGACAGGGATTGTGGAATGAGGAAAATTTTGGAAAGGAAACGGGAGAGAAATCGTCTCTAATAAACGAGGAAAAATGTCCTCACACCATCGTAAGGGAGGAGAAATCAGTGCTCGCGACACCAGCGAAACTCACAGACGTTGATCCACAGAATAAATATGAAAGTAACAGTAAATCACACTCTTGGGTACGGGGACAGAGTCAAGGGACTGATCGCAAAAAAATTATGAATATCGAGCAAAAAATCCTTGACAAAGGGAAACCCTCACAATTCGAGAGAAGGGATGGAGAGATACATATGCAAACAAAAACATGTGAGATTGACAACTTCACAGATAGAGGGAGGCAAAATGTTAAAGTAAAGTCGACAGGACATGCTCCACTAAGGGCAGAGGCAAAAACTGAAGGGAAATGGCAACACGAGCGACACAGCACTGGGCGCGCACACAAAAAATGCACGCCACTTAAACACAAGCGACACAGCACAGACCAAAGTGACAGATTGCCTGATGATAACTTGTTTGATGATGACGCTGTCGGCAATCAACTTTCGGAATACCTATTCATCAGTAAAACCCTTAAGTTGATGGACAAGGCTCTAGTCAGAATTCCCGATTTTGACCCCCACAATAAGTCCATGGATATACATACACATATCGCGACAGTGGAAGAGGAGGCAATGATTAGAGGGCTGATGAGACGGGATGAAAAAGCGAGTTTGTTGAAACGAAGCTTACATAAAGATTCTATTCCATGGGTAAAGTCACTACCACACAAGGTTAGAAATGATTTTAAACAACTGAGCCTGGCAGTGATTCGGAAGTTTGGAGAATATTCGACACTCACTGAGGGGTTTTATGCTGTAAAATCGATGACCCAGGGCATGGACCAAGATCCACGTGACTACCTCGTACAATTTAAAAGAGCGTATTATGCAGGCGATGTGAATCAATACCACGAAGGAGATAAAATGTTCAAAATTATGTTTTTTGAATCCTTGAGCCCAGAGATCACAGAAAGGGTGAGAATGGTTTTGAATCCAGAAACCGCATCCTTACGCCGCATAGAGAGCAAGGCGTACATGGCATGGTTATACAGAGCTAAGAATCATAATTCGGATCCAGAACACAGGGAGAGGGATAAAGAACCCAGCCTCTCAGAGAGTAATCTCAATCACTGAGTAGTCCCACAATGCAGGACGGAGCAAAAACGCACGCACACATGGCAAAATAACCCAGAGAGAGGTTGGCACGAGAATGAGAGCGGCACAAAGCCGAACATTCAGAGGAATCGCAGGAGGGGGAGGTTCAGAACAGAACCATATCAACACCCCATGCCACGACACACGCAAGGTCAAAATTACCCACAAAAATGGCAAGGTAACAATCCAGGAAAAATTTGGCACCCAAATGGGAGAAACACTGGGCCAAAATTGTACGAGAATCGCAGGAGGGAGAGGTTCAGAGCAGAACCATATCAACACCCCATCCCACGACACACGCAAGGTTCAAATTACGCACAGAGATGGCAAGATAACCACCTAGCGGGAAGGTGTTACACAGACCGCGGAGGTATGGATGCGAACATTCAGAGAAATCGCAGGATGGGAGGTCAAACACAATCGATCCAATTCCGACCAATTCCTCCACCGGCTATACCAGGAGGGAATAGAGGAATAACACAGAATGCGGTCCAAATACATGATAAACAACCCACAGTGAGCGCGAGCGAGCGGCCAACACGCGCCCCACCCGCCGAGGTGTTAAACCCGGAGCTCAATGGGAAACACAAGCAGGCTGCAAGTGACAGGGCGGGCAAAAACGTGGACAGTGCTACCGTAAATGACGCGCGGATCGAATACAAGGACAGGGTTGCATTGAAGCGTGATCGGACAGTACAAAAACAGACAGCAGAGACACGCCCTGAGGAGCGCAGGCATGAGACTTTGAATGGAAAATATCCAAGGGAAACCAAAATTTATGTGGATCGGAGTGCTAAAATGGAGACGAATGTCCATGACGTATCGGGAATGGTGTTGAAATCCAACACACTCGTAAAAACAAAGAGGGCAACATTACGAGGGACAGAATTAAATCGACACACTGACTCGGCAAATGTGCATGTAATCGCAGAGAGAGCGAATGCCAGTGATGACGGAGTACAGAAGTTGGTTGTGTGCGCGAATTCTGATTATGTGCAGCACAATTTTACACCACACACTCCCACGACGCGAGAGAGTGAGAGGGGAAATTACAAAAACGAACCGGAAAACCGTGATCGAATGATCAAAGTGATAAGTGGTAAACCAGACACTCGGAACTTGGTAAAAAGATTGCAAGGATGTAACAAGAGGAAAATAACGCAAAAATGCGTTCGAAACCGCTACCTAGCGTTTCCCAGGATTTAACAAAAACAAAAAAATTAATATCCGTCGGAGTTATGATGTATGAGAACCATGTAACTGGTGATATCGATGTTAAAGTTTTGTTGTATTTTCCTTGCTTATTTCAAATGTAACCTTGTTAAGATTGTGATACATATGCGCGCGCTTTGGAAGGAGTGCGTTATGGATTAGTACCGATGTTTAACGTTGTGTTTTATTTCTTTTGCTTATTTCAAATGTAACCATGTTACGATTGTGATACATATGCGCGCGTCGTAAGAAATAACCGCCGAGAGTGAGGGCGGCTTATAGATTCATAACACAAAAAAAGGGCATTTACTTGGTTTGAAAATTCGCCAGTGGCCAAATCGACCCCTGATAATTTTCAAACGGGCGGATTGTTGTGTCTATACCCTTTTTTTTAATTAAGAACAATTCAAAAAAAATTTTAATCTATATATATATACCTTTTTTTTAAATTAATTAATGAAAACAACTCACTTCTCCTCACAAGAACACCAGGAATCCATGAAACATGGAGGGCGGTTAAAATGTTGAGAGTTCGGTCACAAAGAGGTCATGGACATCCAGATGGACAAAAGATGTATGGACTAGCCTCCCAAGACATCTGGAGATGTACAGATAAGGGCAGAATAAATAACGGTTGAAACTTCGCGTTTTCTTAACGTTTTCCTTACCGAAAAGTAGAAACTTAACAAAGATAATTAACCAACAAACAATAATATTTTTTCTATTATTATATGTTTCCTACCTACACGACCTTCCAAAAAAATAAAAATAAAAACTAAAGAGTACGAATTCCAGAAAGCTTAAGTGGAAACATAATTACGCTTAACCTCAGGACATTAAAATATAACTCAGAATAAACACCAATCTCTGGAGAACTAAACTTGGCGAAGCCAAAATAATAATGTGACGAGAATCATTACGAATATTCATTAAACATAGACGAATGATTACCACGATACTAAGACCGAAGGAACTCATAAAATATAATTCAAGAATAAATGTAACACACAGGACCACATAAATGTATTACAAACATCTCCTCAGCCACCTTTGTCTTCCAGCGGGGTCTGACGGGCAAGGAGGGAGCAAAAGGTCACAAGGGGGGAGGGTGTCTGCTTCTTCTCGCTCTGTCTTGTTTGTTTTCTCTCGCAAGAGACGCGAAGAGAGGGGAGTCACGTTTTGAGTTAGGCACGGGCGCACACCGCGAAAGGACAGTCTAAGTTGAGTCAGTCCGAGTCGAGCTCAGCGTTGCGACGGGGCACGCAAGGGAGCTGTGGCAGTCGTGCCTCGAGAAGAGATGGGACGACGAGACTTCGTTAAAGTGACAGTCTGAGAGCAGTCTGTCCGAGGCGCTCGGTCTCACAACTCGGCTTGCGACGCAGCGTTGCGACGGGGCTCGCAAGAGAGCTGGGGCGGTTGTGCCTCGAGAAGTGATGGAACGAGGAGGAGTCGTTCGAGTCGCAGAAGTCTGAGTTCAACCTGAGTTGGGGCTGGGTTTCAGCCGTGCTCCGGCTGGCGGAGCGTCGTGAGGAAACGAAACACCGATGCCGATAGCAGGTGTCGCTTCTCGCAGAACGAAGTTAAGTGCGAGTGAAGCTGGCAGCTGCACGAACAAAGGAAGCACGGAGCAGAGAGAGTGACGAGTGACGACAAGCAATCAACCTGTAAAAGGGCGGAGATCGCCAAGCGTCGACCAAGCGTGCAAAGCAGAGAGCGCGAAGCAGTGGAGAAAGCCTGGTCAAACGGCTGGGAAGGAGAGGACAGCGCCATCGAATGCGCCGTGTGCCTGAGGGCACACCGACCAACGACCAGTGTGCACACACAAGACGCCCAGAGCGACGGCGAGCATCGTGCCGACTCAACAATCAATCGAGCAGTGGAGAAGCCGGGGGCTGCCACCAAGGAAGCGCGTGCGCCACCGTGCGCCACTGTGCGCCAACGAGCGACACCCAGCGCCACCGAGCGACACGAGCGACCGAGCATCTTCAAGGACAGCATCGTGCCAACTCGTCATCCAGCGGTGGAGAGAGAGAGAGAGAGCGCACAAGCCGAGCGACACGCTGAGCGAGGGAGCAGCAGGCGCTCGCTGCGGCCACGCCCAACACAAGAGAACCTCTCTGGCCGCTGTTTGTATAATCCCTCCCCCACCCCACAAGCTAACGACACAATTAATATTACGAGGGGACAACGCACACACAACACGCACACGAATAAGACTTTCAAAAGTTATCTTTGTGTTTCAAAAAGGGTTGCCATTTCGAGGTGGTGCGTTCAATATCAACTGATCGTGCAAAGCAGTGCTGCCGTCGAGTTACATGAATAAGAAATGTTTTAGTCATTCATTTTCGTTAACTGCATAATTTCGCCAATGAAGAAGTATTTTTAGTCATTCATTTTCGTTAATTGCATAATCTTGCCCATGAATTTATTGACGTATACCTGCTTTCGCATAAGAGAGTGTCATGTGCTTGTTTAGAATTAAAATTGCTTAACACCAACTGTTCGAGTGCTTCTTTCCAAGTCCATGCAAAACTGTCTTATTCATAAGAGCTGTATCCTGATGAGATCTGAACTGGTGACCTTAAATATCATAACACACACTAGGATAATCGGTAAACGTTTAATCGATGATAATCGTGTTATCCTGATTGACAACTCTGGATAAACGAAGCTGAGCCTAATTATCACAACTGCACACATTAACATCGTCGCAAGCATCCGCATAAATTACTACGATTATCTCAGCGATTATCATAATTTATGCATATAATTACACGCATCATCATAATCTATGCATATTAATACACACATTAACATAATTAATGCGATTTGCGTATTTTTCGGAAAATTATTAATTTTTATTATTTTTATCAAAATTTCATAACCCGACACATACAACAGGAGTCAGTCTCATTTCAAGTCCAGTCGAGTAAACTCACGGTCTCTGGAGTGGCATTCATGAGGTGGCCGCAGATATGGGACAACTCCCCTTCCATATTCCTCAGTTTAAGACTCAGGTGTTCTAAAGCGACTATGGCGAATAGGGGAGTTGTGCCAGAGGGCGAAAGAGGGGGCCCCGTTATTATTCCTTGAGCCAATGATGGTCTTTCTAACCGAAATGGTATATGCTTGGAAAAGGGTGTATTGGTGCCTGGTGATACCTTGGGGTTTAAGGCCCAAGAGGGAGGATTCAATGCTAGGTAGTATCTCGGTGCCACACATCACGTTGTACAGATTGGTTATTTTATCATCGAATGTCCTGATGGTGGGAGAGTCCCAGAAGGCGTGGATGTAAGTTTGGATGGTGCCCGGGGGCACTTAGGGCAGTCTGGGGAGAATGAGTATACTTTTTAACAGCAATCTGCCAGATGCACAATTAATTAACACAATGTACATCGTTACCGGAACACCGAAACCGACACCAATCCCCTGGCCTCCCTGTTCTGGCGAATAATCTGCCACCAAATATCCGCAGAGACATCGCGCAAACTGCAAAGGAGTTGACACGTTTTCTTTCCAGGAACAACAACAACAACAACCACCTGCCTACCCATCAACGAAGGCATCAACAATGTACCTCGCGCTGTCACCATCATAGAATATCACCCAGATCTGGAATAACGCTGGTGAACAGTGGCACAACACGTGCGTCCAAAATAAACGCATTTGAAACCCAAACATCACACCTCCTGGCTTTGAGATTCCTTCTTGGAGACATTGGTGTAACCATCAACCTCATCAAAACGTCAACAGGCCGATGCGCATTATCTCCTTCATGAATAAGGGGTCATTATGCCAGTTCTTCCCATACACCTCCGATTAACACAGTTGGCTACATACGGTGATCATGGAAGCTTGTGTTGCCTCCGAAACGTCGTGATTTAATTTACTTATTTTCATTGTATTGTTTATATTTATTTATTTTACCTACGTGACTTTACCGAAACAACCAAAGAGTATGGATCCTTGCAGTCACGAAAACTTCAAATCTAGAATTAAGTTCAACTAACATACATGCAAATGGTAAATTAAAGACAAGCCACAGTACGATTATGACCATGCAAAACCAAACTATGGATCATGTAGTAAAAATACACGTCTGAGCTCCTTCAACGCAGGAATAGCAACACTAGACAAACTCTACACTGAAGCCCTCTCATGGCAAGCAGACCTTGACAATTTGGCTCCTGAAAATTATGCCATGAGAAAGAATAAATTCAAGCAATTTTGAAGATAATAGGTTACTTTCAGAGTTCGAACAATGCAGATGATGTTCAACAGTGTAACTTTTTTTGAAACTATGAGCATTCTTCAAAATCGTTTTTCATGGCCATATAAAAATGAAGTCAGGCTCGTGGAGTTTGTCCGGGATAATGCCACATCTTTTCATTTTGGCAGTCTCGTAATGGGCTGGATAGTGGCACGAACTTGGATTGTGACAATGTGAAGCGAATGTGCTTTGGGAATGGACAAGAGGTTGGGGAACACGATTAGTATAAACCAAAACCAACAACAACAGCAATTCATAATCAACGTTTTTGGGTTTAGATCGCGTTATTTATAAATGTGTCGTAACTCTCCACCACCCGACACGGCCAATCAGTAAAAAAGTATCACGTTGACAAAAGACAAATAGTTTACTGCTTTAGCCCACTGGTGTGTTGAAGCTTGAAACCACAAGATTTACCAATTTTTGTACTGATTGGCCGTGTCGGGTGGTGGAGGGTTACGACACATTTATAAATAACGCGATCTAAACCCAAAAACGTTGATTATGAATACTATTGGTCGCGAAAGCCTTTGTGTCAAACTGACAACAGCAATAATCATGGATCCGCTGCCATGGCTAAGATAACAGATGAGAGTAGATGCACTGCATTGCCATTGTTGCAACCCTGATGCAAATTACATATATTAATGGTTGGTGTAGTATTATGGGTAATCGGGACTCATCCTTAATGTCTTCATTCCTGTGGAGCTCACTCGATATAAACTAGCAAATAGCCCTCGTCTCATTTTTTTGACGAACAAAACAGACCATGTAGAAAACTGCAAAGTTAGATGTTACTAAGTCTACGGAACATGCAGCCTACATTCTCTGCTTTGAGACACCAAAGCCGGAGAAGCTTCTATCTGATTCACCAAAAACAATGACTTCATTCTCGCTAAGGCGTGCCTGTACATGACTCATCTAAAGCCTTAAAGTGAGAATGTTCCCGCAAATGCTGGCTTACGCTTATTCGCATTACCTGCGCTATATAATTGCTGCCCTAGTTGTGCGAGCAGACCACTCTCGGACAAGAAGACAGAGCAGTCCTCTACAGCTCGGAGACTTCCTTCAAAGTAAACGATCATGGACATGAACGTGTTCTTCCCTCCAATGCACGTGATGGAGAAGAGCATCTGGCCTGGCTGGCCGGTCTGGAACCTCCACGACAAGAGCCTCTTCCAGCAGCTGGAGCGAGACATGAAGAGCGAGATCGAGAGGATGGAGCAAATCTTCCGTGGAGTCGATCAGCTCAGCAGCCACTCGTGGGCTCCGGGCATCCCCAGAGTTGCGCTGCAGCAGCAGCCGGCCGTGAGTGCCGCGTTCCAGATCGAAGCTCAGCGGCAGCAGGGAGACGGGTTTGTCGCGACCCTGGACGTGCAGGGCTTCTCCCCACAGGAGCTGGCCATGAAGGTGTCTGGAGACAAGCTGGTGGTGGCCGGACGTCGTGAGGTCAAGCGCGAAGGCAGCGGCGCCTACAGCCACAGCTACCAGGAGTTCCACGAAGCGATGCAGCTGCCCAAGGACGTGGACCCGCAGAGCGTGAGCTGCTGCCTGACCGACGACGGGAAGCTGAAGATCAAGGCTCAGCGCCGCGCCCTCCCTGCCGTGACTGCTGGGAGGCTGGTGGCCATTGAGTGAGCTGGGAAGTGCTCACCAACACATTAACATATGGAATCTAACGTTTAACGCCCTGCAGAAAGTGCTCGCTTCTTAAATGCAAAAATTGTAATAATGCTAATTTTTCACATTCACTATGTGAAGTACAATCAAATACATCTAAAATGTTACGAAGTTAATCAACGAAACATGCTTAATTGTTCAATGAATATACTCTTTGAATCTAATGCCAATTTCCAGAAGTCATTGTTTTTCAATTAACTTTGCTTTTCCTGCACATAACGTTAATGTTGTTCTCGCTTTTAATGCCATGCTTTGTTACATTCGTTTCAAATGCCTTTTTATAAAGACAAACTTGTGATGTTTTTTTGCAAGTTCAATTTAATTGTTACAGTGGAAATAGTCTTGAAAATAGAGTAATTTGATGCTGCAAAATAAAAGATCCCAGTATTCACGAAAGTTTGTGCATTTTTTTTCTTTGTCCAAGCTAAAAATAAAATCTGCCGTTCAGGGCTGTGAAACTGGCACACATTAACAACCTTCGCTTGGGAAAGGGACGATTTCTGACATCCACTTACCAGCATACACCATTCTTTAGCAAATTCCCACAGATTTGACGAGTTGTTGGCGAGAATGGCCCATTAGTCAGCCCCTACCAATCACGCTCGATAGAAAACAGCACCGTTTACGGTCTTTAGTTAACATCTTGTGTCAGATATATGGAGAGATAGTGTAGCCGAGTGGTTTTCAAACTTTGTTTTGGCGACTGTACACTCCTTGTTGAAATTTGTTTCAACCGAGGTACCCCCCCCCCCCCCTTGCCTGACCCAACATGGTTCTGAGAAATAAATAAATGCATGATTAACATAAATATTTTCATCGATTACCCATTTTGTGAGGTATCCTAACGAGCTAGTAACTGCAAGCGAATAAAAAAAAATTAAACGGACACTCTGCATGCATGACGTAACTTGTTCGCGCTCGCTGGCTGCTCTAGTAAATCACATTGTTTAGGATCAATGAGTGTAGAAAGGTCTTTATATCGTTATAGGTTACCATATAGTTTTACATGTTATTATAGCTATTTCAATATTGGCAGATTCATACATGATTATTCACCAATGACTCTCATGTATGATGTAATTTCACGCGAGTATAAATCACCCCACGTGCCCCCAGAAGTCCGCCGACACCCGGCCGAGAACCACTGGTGTAGATGATGCCTGGACAATCTTGTTTGCATGTAGAGCTTCTTTCGCACCGTACACAGCCAACCGTGCTAATTACAGATGCGGGGAAGGACAACAAACTAAACACAAACAGCACTTTATCCTCTTGGTCATGATAGAAACAACATTAAGACTGAATTAGCATTAATTTTGTGGATAATAACGTTAGCATACCACCAATTAAAAAGCAGAGGAAAACATTTATTTTGGGGAGGGCTTACATGAAACATGCAGTGGTAGAATCAAGATCTGATGAATGCATGTGTCTCAGCAGCAAAAGGAGGCGAGGAAATGTGAGATGCAGCTGCCGCACAGATGGAGGTGGAAGGTTTTGCAGAGTTGAAGGATACGAGACCTCCGCACAAACGATGACTCCCAAAGTTAAACACACTAAAACTAAACTATTATTTTTATTTTACCACGTAAAACCCACTGAGCTATATAGCTCTTGTTTCGGAAGCGACCTGGCCACAATTAATAGCTCAACGAAGTAGATTATTAAGTGGACATTTATAGCAGACACACTCTAAAGACGTGTTTCTAATTGTAGAGGAAAAAACCGAAGGATCCGGAGAAGAATCCATACGACCACGGGGAGACACGCAAACTCCAAATATATAGCAGGCGTCAGTCGGGATCGAACCCACTACCTCCTGTATACTCGGCGAGGTAGTGAACATCTCGCCACCGCGGCCCCCGCTACGTCGCCTTGCCGGTAACACCAGGGCAAAGATGAAGCCTGCTCGCTATGAACATCTTATCCGTGAGTAATGTCAGTAAACGTCTGGGTCATGTTACTGTATGAGGTGCAGTGGGGGAAGCTTTATGCCTGGGTTACTTCATCTTGTCCACAACAGCAAAAATAAAACGTACCTGACCAGTTAGAACCATCTCCATTTGTCAAATACTGTGCCCGTTTTCATTCAACTGTGGATAGCAGGACCATTTTATGCCATTGCTGATGCGATGCATATAAATATTGGTTTTACATTCCATTTAATGAGCTGCAGATGTAAGGGATGTCGAGAGGTGAATAATATTAAATAACACAAATACGGGCAGACCTCGTTTAACACTCAAGATGCGTTTCTGGAGAAGTGAGCGCAAATAGAATCGGCGATAAATGGGGTCATGATACCATGGCATATATGGAGATGCGTTCCTAACAGCGTTATTTATTTCATAGGGCAATATAGGAGGGATTATTGGGGTATTGGTAATAGCACTCATAATAATAATTCATACATTATTATGAAATAAGATTATTAAACCTTATTTCATTACTAAAATAATTTATTATAACATCAGTAGTATGTACTGCACTCCTACAAGGCAACGATGGGAGACGAGGTTGGAGGAGCTGCTGCGCTTCCAACACTACACTTTTTACACTGAGACCTCCTTTACCAGTGGCAAAATATAGTAGGTTTTATCCTTTAAACTGGTACAAAACTGACACCTTTATACAAGGCATCATGTTTGCAATAACCACAACACAAGTAGTCAAAATGCAAACAAAAAGAAACAACTCTGATGATAATGATATGCACTGTCCTTGAAGTTGATTGGTCCACACCCGAAACACCAGATGACACCACAAGGCGTACAACTCGAAAACAGTGCACTATCAGAGTATTGCAAAGTTTGTGGAGAATAATAGTCATTTTCTATACTTTTGAGGAATAAGCAATTAGGAAGAAACACTTACTACCCAGGAAAAAAAAACATGTTATCGTTACACAGTGATATAATGAATGTAAAATAGAGTAATGTGCTCTTCTATATTTACTTTAAATTACTACACTTTGAAGGGTGATACAAACTGACACTTACATGCTCGCTTACACAGCACAATGACATCATCAGCCTTGTCATGAAAGACTGAGGCACACAGTGAGATGAGCAAAGCCAACGAATGCGTCTTATTTTAAACTTTATTAATGCAAACTATAAATTCTGTACAATGTTATTTTTTAAATATACGTAATGGTAAAGTTGGCAGCGTTATCTGGATGCTATTGTAGTGAACTTGTCACAGACTGCAACCTGAGACACGAGTCACTGATATTTTCTGTGGATGAGGGAAGCCCCTGGGAGCAGCTGCGTCATTCTGGACGCTTCTGACAGCCCCTGGCATCTGCTCGTCAGCACTGCCAGGGCTATAAAAGCAGCTCCTGTAGCTGCACTGGCAGAACATCGGCGGAGGAGGGAGCAGCGCTCACAGCTGAAGCGAGCCTCACTGTGAAGCACATCAACAAGCATGGCCCTGAGTGTTTACTTCCCTGCGATGCACGTGATGGAGATGAGCGTCTGGCCAGGCTGGCCGGTCTGGAAGCCCCGCGGTGAAAGTCTCTTCCAGCAGCTGCAGCGAGACATGAGGAGCGAGATCGAGAGGATGGAGAGAATCTTCCGTGAAGTCGATCAGCTCAGCAGCCACACGTGGGCTCAGGGCAGCCTCGGAGACGCACTGCTGCAGCAGCCGGCCGTGAGCAGTGGGTTCCAGATTGAAGATCCACAGGAGCAGGGAGACGGGTTCGTCGCGTCCCTGGACGTGCAGGACTGCTCCCCACAGGACCTGGACGTGAAGGTGTCTGGAGACAAGCTGGTGGTGGCTGGACGGCGCGAGGTGAAGAGCGGAGAAGTCAGCAGCGGCAGCTACAGCCACAGCTGCCAGGAGTTCCACAGGGAGACGCAGCTGCCGAGGGACGTGGACCCGCAGAGCGTGAGCTGCTGCTTGACCCAAGACGGGAAGCTGAAGGTCAAGGCTCAGCGCCGCGCCCTCCCTGCAGCGGCCGAGAGGGTGGTGGCCATTGAGCAGCCAGCGACATCGACTCCTGGCACGGCCTCTCAGCCCACTGGCTCCACTCACGCGTAGAGTGGCGCCTGGAGCATCCATTCCAGTAGTCTGACTATTTAAACAGAATTCGTGCTGGAATTCAGTTTGATACAGTGTCATGAATTTTGTATTTTAAGTCATCATAATAATGTTAAAAAGCGTGTAATGTGTCGTATTTTAACAGTAATTTTAACATCCTACTGGACATTATTTTGAATGCGACTCATTAGATTAAGAATGTTTAATTTTACGGGGCAACAATATGTACAATATTTTAAGCAATTTATTGTTTACCCTCGAATTTCGTTATTTAGTTGTACTGTACATGTACGTTCCTGCTTTGAGCTCTTACTGTTAACATTGTATGCAGTACACATTAAATATAATTTAGAACGTTTAATTTGTGGCTTTCGTCCGTATATTTTTTTAAAAGACATTTTGAAATAAAGTTTTTGTTGCATGAAACCAAATGTTCTAAGTCCAGTTTGTATACTGAACCTCAGGACGCACAACCGAGGATGTTTAATTATTAATCAGAATTTTAATTATTTTAAAGGAATGGTGAGCTGAGTACAGAAGAATTCACATGAGTGCAGTTAAGTAAATACTGATATAAAATATATATTTTAAACTGCGCCAAAATCAATCAAAACGAACAGAATTGGACATTTAATCAGCCGCATAGCCGATTCATGGTCAGGATGTTGTGTATGTTTTCATGGGCATGGCGAGAGTTGCCACCTGTCCGGGAATTACCATCTGTGTTCAGGTTGTAGGTATTTGTACTGAGATATAGCAACCTCATTGTGTTGATTGTTATTGTCGTTTACTTTGTAGTTCTGATAATTATAGACCGAGTGCTGACTGAGAAATCTGTCCAGGTTTGGTCTACGATTAAAATATGGAAATCTCATAGCAACACCCTCCTGTGTCTCCAGTGTGAATATGCAGTAGGGTCATGTTTCAACGCAGCGTATGTTTACATGGTGAACTTCTTTCGCACCGTACGCAGCCAACCATGCTTTAATGGAGGTGCGGGGGAATAACAAACTGAACGCAAAAAGAGCAGGGACACAGATTGAAAACACAGAAGTGCATTTACACGTAGGACGATTGTTGAAGGGGGAGAGGGATGACAATTATTAAGAGAGATGTATCAGGGCAGAGCAAAGTTGTTATTATAATCTGAACTTAATCAAAAGTAAGAAAGCATTATGCCTAAAACAGAATGTTTGTTAATCAGTGGACGTGACCTGCAACAACAGAAGCATCACAAACATGGCCATTGACGAAGACAATGCAACCAATGTTGAGAAGTGCACAAGGAAGCGTAGACATGCACATGCTAGGAATTATACTGAGACTGGAAGACGGACACGTCAATTGGATATCATATGCAAATGAAAGGCATCATTTTAGTTTCGAAAGGTGGGGTGAGGCAGGACACACAACTTGAAGGGATGACGGCCGGTGGTCGAGACTAACGTGGGAATGGGAGCTAAAGGAGGGAACGCAACCGACAGAGCGTCCACTGCGAAGATGTAGCAAATAAATCAACCTGTGGGCATGAGCCAGACGATTTTTGCATTGCAAATCCGCAAGAGATGTTGATGGCTTCGTACAGAAGTGGAGAAATCACGGCTGGAGATGGTGACGGCTGCAAAAGTAGCTTTGGAAAGCATTTACACGAAATCACCTTCAAAAACATCCATTTACTAAATCACATTTTCATTAAATGTGTATTCAGAAAGATAAACTATAACAGTATAAGAATTAGATCGTTTCTTTATATTGCTAATTTTAAAATTAAGCGTATTTTTTTCATTGTACTAGTTTAATGTCTTAAGGTTGTTTTAATATTCTCTAAGATAAAAAAAGTTTGCCAAAAGAATGACATTAAAAGGCGCATTAATTGAACGTGCTATTTTAAATAAACCGTGTCATTCCTCGATACTGTTTTGGTAATTCCCACCTTTTTGGTGCCCCGATTGTCTTCTGAACTTCTACCATTTCAACTAATCGTCACGTTCATTTGTTACACGGCAAATCCGTGTAGCCAGTTGCCCAGCTACTTTTGCTGGCAACAGCCCAAAGCCATAAACAACAGAGTTATTTTTCGATTTAAAGCTTTCGTGACCTCAGGGATTCATCTTCTTGGTTCTTTCGGTAAAGTCACGTTCATGATGGCACAGCGGCCACCCAACGTGGCCCCGCTTCTTCACTCCATCAACTGGCCTCGATCTCTTCTGGGCTCCCCTCTATAACCTCTCTCCCACGTGACCCTGACTCCTCCCATCCGGATCGTCAGATCCGGCCTTCCCATACTGCCCTGCTGGCTCCACCTCCATTCACCTCGCTTCCCATTGGAGCCGAGGTGAACGGCGGCCCCTCTCACACGCCCCCCATACCGGGCTCCGCCCCCAATACCCCGGGTCGTGTGATTGGGCCAGAGTCCAGCAGCAACCACATTTATGCTCGCATTACAACAGTATGATTTGTTAACAGTTGAAGGACGATATAACTGAAATGGCATTTGTGGTAACATTTCACGTAGACCATTGCAACCCCGGCCCCAATTCTGAGTGCGGAGTGACTGGGCAGGACGACCACACAGGCAGGGCCGACGGCGTGAGCCTGGCACCTTGGGAGTTGTCATGGACAGGGAGCAATGAGGCGGCGTTACCGGTTGTCTTAGTTTTGGGGAATTCTGTGTCCAGAACTCTGATCCACAGTAACGATGAAACAAACACAATGCAGACAAAAAGAACAGTGCAACTGTTGCATGAAATTGAAAGGCATTTTATTATATATATAAAAAACATTCGTCAAATACCATTGCCAAGAACAGTACAGTGTTGTCAATAAAAATTTAGATTCAGTTAGAAATGTATACTATGAGAAAAATAGCAATGTATAACGATGAAAAATACTTTAAGATAACATTCAGCATTATCTTATTGCAATATATGAACGTGCAATGGGATATTAAAACGATGCAACACAATTTGATAATCATGAACAGCGATACACTTACTCCAATGGAGTTGAATGTGAACGCTGAAACACGTAAATATTAGTAAACATATCGTGATTAGAAACTGATTTAACAAAATATCCGTACAATCAAAACATCAATAAAGCAGGTTGCTGGAATGGATGCTCCAGGCGCCACTCTACGCGTGAGTGGAGCCAGTGGACTGAGAGGCCGTGCCAGGAGTCGATGTCGCTGGCTGCTCAATGGCCACCACCCTCTCGGCCGCTGCAGGGAGGGCGCGGCGCTGAGCCTTGACCTTCAGCTTCCCGTCTTGGGTCAAGCAGCAGCTCACGCTCTGCGGGTCCTCGTCCCTGGGCAGCTGCGTTTCCCTGTGGAACTCCTGGCAGCTGTGGCTGTAGCTGCCGCTGCTGACTTCTCCGCTCTTCACCTCGCGCCGTCCAGCCACCACCAGCTTGTCTCCAGACACCTTCACGGCCAGGTCCTGTGGGGAGAAGTCCTGCACGTCCAGAGACGCGACGAACCCGTCTCTCTGCTCCTGTGGATCTTCAATATGGAACCCACTGCTCACGGCCGGCTGCTGCAGCAGTGCGTCTCCGAGGCTGCCCGGAGCCCACGTGTGGCTGCTGAGCTGATCGACTCCACGGAAGATTCTCTCCATCCTCTCGATCTCGCTCCTCATGTCTCGCTGCAGCTGCTGGAAGAGACTTTCACCGCGGGGCTTCCAGACCGGCCAGCCTGGCCAGACGCTCCTCTCCATCACGTGCATCGCAGGGAAGTAAACACTCAGGGCCATGCTTGCTTGTTGATGTGCTTCACAATGAGGCTCGCTTCAGCTGTGAGCGCTGCTCCCTCCTCCGCCGATGTTCTGCCAGTGCAGCTACAAGAGCTGCTTTTATAGCCCGAGCAGTGCTGACGAGCAGATGCCAGGGGGAGCCAGAAGCGCCCAGAATGACGCAGCTGCTTCCAGGGGCTTCCCTCATCCGCAGAAAATATCAGTGACTCATGTCTCAGGCTGCATTCTGCGACAAGTTCACTACAATAGCATCCAGTTCACGCTGCCAACTTTAGCATTACGTAAATTTTAAAAATAACATTGTACAAAATTCATAGTTTGCATTAATAAAGTTTAAAGTAAGACACATTCGTTGGCTATGCTCATCTCACTGTGTGCCTCAGTCTTTCCTGATAAGGCTGATGATGTCATTGTGCTGTGTAAGCGAGAATGTAAGGGTCGGTTTGTATCACCCTTCAAAGTGTTGTAATTTCAATTCAATATAGAATAGCACATCACTCTATTTTACATTTATTATATCACTGTGTGACGAAATTCATTTTTTGCTCCTGGGTAGTAAGTGTTACTTCCTAATTGCATATGCCTCAAAAGTATAGAAAATGGCTATTGTTCCCCACAAACTTTGCTTTTTTGACCAGGACATTGATATTTAGAAATTATCCTATTTTCAATGAGAAAACGTGTGCATTTGAGTTATTCCGTAAAGTCCTGGTCACAAAAGGAAAGTTTGTGGTGAATAATAGCCATTTTCTATACTTTTGAGGCATAAGCAATTAGAAAATAACACTTATTACCCAGGAACAAATATCGTGTTCCATAGTGAATTATCAGTGCAGAGTGAATTATCAGTGCAGAGTGAATTATCAGTGCAGAGTGAATTCCATGGCAGTAAACTGCTCACAGACTGCAGTCCGAGACACGAGTCACGCTCTTGATTCTGTGCCGATGAGGGAAGCCCCTGGGAGCAGCTGCGTCATTCTGGACGCTTCTGGCTCCCCCTGGCATCTGCTCGTCAGCACGGCCAGGGCTATAAAAGCAGCTCCTGTAGCTGCACTGGCAGAGCATCATCGGAGGAGGGAGCAGCGCACACAGCTCAAGCGAGTCAAGCGAGCCTCACTGTGAAGCACATCAACAAGCATGGCCCTGAGTGTTTACTTCCCTGCGATGCACGTGGTGGAGAGGAGCGTCTGGCCAGGCTGGCCGGTCTGGAAGCCCCGCGGTGAAAGTCTCTTCCAGCAGCTGCAGCGAGACATGAGGAGCGAGATCGAGAGGATGGAGAGAATCTTCCGTGGAGTCGATCAGCTCAGCAGCCACACGTGGGCTCCGGGCAGCCTCGGAGACGCACTGCTGCAGCAGCCGGCCGTGAGCAGTGGGTTCCAGATTGAAGATCCACAGGAGCAGGGAGACGGGTTTGTCGCGTCCCTGGACGTGCGGGACTTCTCCCCACAGGACCTGGCCGTGAAGGTGTCTGGAGACAAGCTGGTGGTGGCTGGACGGCGCGAGGTGAAGAGCGGAGAAGTCAGCAGCGGCAGCTACAGCCGCAGCTGCCAGGAGTTCCACAAGGAGACGCAGCTGCCCAGGGACGTGGACCCGCAGAGCGTGAGCTGCTGCTTGACCCAACACGGGAAGCTGAAGGTCAAGGCTCAGCGCCGCGCCCTCCTTGCAGCGGCCGAGAGGGTGGTGGCCATTGAGCAGCCAGCGACATTGTGAGGGTCGCTAGCCCCCGAGATCCCTCCCTCGATACCCCTATCGGCCGGGTTAACCTCATTACTCGCCCCCTCGCTGCTAGGCGAACCGCTGCTGCGTTCTTCACCCATGGGGTGAGAGCCGTCGCTCCAGGATTCCCCTCCCCCGCGGGTCCGCGTAGTAGGCATGTTTAATTACGTACGCGCACACCCACACACAGCGCTGCGCGGCACTCACTCAACCCTGACCACTCACGCTAGGATCGCGCACCTGTATTATACACGTCGTGAACGTGCGCGCACACACGCATACAGCTCCACACGCGATACCCACTCTTGCGCCGCTCTGCGCCGCGCTCGCCGCTCACGTTATGATCGCGCACCTGGAGTACGCTGATTACGCACGCCGCGAGCTTACGCATACACAGTACCACACGCGTTCACACTTATAACACGAGATCACACGAGGCCACGATCAGCTATTAATGATTTATTATCCGCTACCTGGAACTAGATGTTAAATCAGTGAGTCGACGAGGCTGGCCTACGCTGATACCTCTATACCTATTCCCGATTTATCTGCTATGATTCTAATTCACCTTCTTACTCACTGTTAAGTGTCCACGGCGGTCCGCTGATCCTTGTGCTAACAGCGTACCTCGGTGCGTCGCACGGACGTCCGGGTCGCTGGCTGGAGCTGTGTCTCGTCGCCTTGCGCTGGAGTAAGAGCGCTATTTCCCCTTTTTGCCCCACTATTTATCCTCCCTACATCAAAGGGAGGCTGCGCTGAACAATGGGCTCGTGCACCTCGAGCCCGCGCACGGCGGTTCCGGCGCTTTTGACATGCTAATCAGTGAGCGGCGTTGGCGGCGTACATCCTAATTACTCCCTTACCCTTCCTAACAATGGGGCCTGTGCGCTCAAGCATAATGTTCCCAACCCTCCATGACTATGCGCAAGAGTCCATGCGGTCCCGCTATTCATGCTGTCCCCTCCCTCCTCCGCCTGTCTCGTCGACCCGTGGGGGTGTGTGTGGGGGGAAAATGCGCCTCCACCGCGGTGGCCGAATGCCCCATGCCGCGACCCCACCATATTAAGGCTGGTCGCAGCGCCGCGGCGCCACGTAGCACGGGGGAGGTCGTCCAATTCCCTGATCGCCGGAAACCGTGAAAGTTTAATCCCGATAAGGGCTTCTCGGATAAAAACCGGTCGGCCAGGTGACCTCCCCACGAGCTCTATGGGGGGGGGGGGAATGCGTGCGGGTGTGTTCGTGCGAGGTGAGGTGAGGGGGACGCGGGGTCGGCTCCGTCGCTTGGTGGTGGCGAGGTCTTAGATGGGGCGCCTGCTGAACGGCTTCGTGGCGGCGGCATGACATAGCCCCCCGAGGTGCTGGTCCCCGTCCCGGGTTGACTGGAGCACCTTGCTTGAGCCGCGCCCACGAGGAAACGCTGCGGGATCCGGGGGGTCCGTCCGGCCCTCGTGGCTGGTCTCGGGGTGGGTGGCTCCGTCCTCTGCAGCTCCTGCGGCGGCCTCCTCCTCCACTCCAGCGGCTCTCCCTGTACCTCGGTACCTGTGGGCTGGGGTACAAACTCAGAAGCGGAGGGGTTTAGGGGCCGTCGTCCGCGCCGTCCCCTGGCGGGGTCGGGGCGTCTCGGGGGCCCGGCGGGGCCCATGTAGGGTGCGAGGCCCCCCAACACGAGGGGTGCGGGTACTCCGGGATTACGGGGCCTTCGAGTGACGGGGTTCTCTCTCGCCGGGGCCGCTTTCCACGGTTTTAAGCGGCGGACGTTGACCACCGTCTCTCGATCCCTCTCCCCGCCATAAATTAGTACCGTCCAGGGGGAGATCTGTCGCACCACGGTCCAGGGTCCCCGCCAGTAGGTCGTCAGTTTCCCCACCTGCCCGGCCCCGACGCGAGGGGTGTGTAGCCACACCTTAGCGCCTGTCAGGAATAAGGGGGGTTCCATGCGGGGTCGGGTGCCCTGTTCCTGCCGCCGATGCGCGGCTTCCCCTTGCGGGTATGCTCGACCTCGGGCTTCTCGCAGGGTCTCCAACAGGTGTTCCACGGGGCGGCTTCCCTCCTCCGGCTGGGGGGAAGGGACGCCGAATAGCAGATCTGCGGGTAAACGAGACTCACGGCCGAACATCATTAAAAACGGGGTTTGTCCCGTCGACGTGTGTACGGTGGTGGCGTAGGCGAAAAGGGCGTAGGGGAGGTGTTCGTCCCAATCCCGTTGATTTGCGGCCGCCATACGTTTGAGTTTCCCCGCTAGGGTCTGATTCATGCGCTCCACCATACCGTTCGCTTGGGGGTGGTACGCTGTGGTTCGGTCCTTCTGGATTCCGAACTCTCGGCACAGTGCCTGGAACAACTCGGCCTCGAACTCGCTACCCTGGTCGGTGAGGACTCGTTCTGGGATCCCGTGCTTAAGTACGTAGTGTTCCACGAATGCCCGGGCCACCACCAAGGCCGTTTTATCAGGGATGGCCACTGCCACGGGGTAGCGGGTGAAATACTCTACTGCGACTAGGATATATCGGTTGCCTCGATGGGATCGCGGGAATGGCCCCTGTAGGTCAATCCCGACCAGCTGATTCGTGCGGCTGACGCGGAACGGCCTTAGGGGTACCTGGTATCGTGCCGGTTTCGGCCCGCACTGCTGACAGGCGCGGCAGCCCTGTACCCAGGCCGCCACGTCTTGTGCCAATTTGGGCCAGAGATACTGGCGACGCAGGGTCTCTCGAGTGCGTCGTTCCCCATCGTGGCCCCCGAGTGGGTGGTCATGCACCAGCCGAAGCAGCTGGGGTCGCACCTGGGCAGGAACACAGATGCACCCCGGCTGGCCGGCCTCGGTTAACTCCCGTACCACTCCGTTCTGCACACACAACCGGGCATACAAACCGCTCCAGGGTCCTGGCAGGGCGCTCTTTTCCTCCCGCAGTGCCGCCTCCACTGCCGCCAGATCGGGATCTCGCTGCTGGGTCTGTCTCAGCTGCTCGTCGTTCAGGCCCGGGAAGGCGCAGCCGACGTCCTCCTGGATCCGTCCGATCGGGTCCCGAGCCGCGGGTCCCGCGCTTGCCGTGCGGTCGACGGGATCCTCGGTGCCACCTGTGAGGGCCTCTGTGGCGCACACTGCACTCTCTCTCGCTGGGGGGGGGTCAGTGGCCGCGGCCGCTCGGGGGTCCGTTGCCTGCCGGCAGCGTCCCCCCGTGAAGCACGGGCAGGCCTCCTCCGCCCTTGTCTCAGCGTCCACCGTGGGTCGCCTCGACAAGGCGTCCGCGTTTGCATGCGTCCGGCCAGCCCGATACTCGATTTGCAGGTTGTACTCCTGCAACTGCGCCAACCACCGGGCCATCTGCCCCCGCGGCTCCTTGAATGTGAGAAGGAACTGCAGAGCATAATGGTCAGTGCGTACGCGACATTTCCTGCCGTACAAATACGGCCGGAACTGCTTACATGCGAAAATCACGGCGTACAACTCTTGGCGGGTCACGCAATAGTTCAGCTCGGCCCCACTCAAGGTCCGGCTGGCGTACGCGATGACTCGTTCCGTCCCATCCTGTACCTGTGACAACACCGCGCCCAGCCCGCTGCTGCAGGCGTCGGTGTCCAAAATAAAATCGGTGGTAAAATCGGGGAAAGCGAGGGTGGGGGCGTGGGTGAGGTGGTCTTTGAGAGTGGTGAAGGCCGTCTGGCAGGCCCCCGTCCACTGGTAGGGGTGCTTAGGGGAGGTGAGTTGGGTGAGGGGGCGTGCAATCTCGCTGAATCCCTTTACAAATCGACGATAATAGGTGGCGAGCCCCAAAAATGATCTGATCTCCGTCAGATTCCTTGGCCGTGGCCACTCCACTACGGCGCGTACCTTCTCCGGATCAGTGTGCACGCCTGCCTCGCTGACGCGATGCCCGAGGTACCCCACCTCGCGTTGTGCGATGTAACACTTACGTGGCTTGAGCTTGAGATGAGCCGCTCGCAATCGCTGGAACACCTCTCGTAGCCTGGACCAATGCTCAGACAAAGATCTACTGAACACTATCACATCGTCCAAGTAAATCAGGCACTGTTCCCATTGCAAGCCCCGCATCACCAACTCCATCAGCCGCTGGAACGTCGCAGGCGCATTGGTGAGTCCGAACGGGAGTACTCGAAACTCGAATAGTCCCATCGGGGTGGTGAATGCGGTTTTCGGCCGATCCTCCTCCGCCATCTCCACCTGCCAGTACCCGGACGCGAGATCGAGGGTGGAAAAATATCGCGCTCCGGCGAGGCTGTCGAAGGTGTCATCGATGCGGGGTATGGGGAAGGCATCGCCGAGCGTGACTGCATTTAGTTTACGGTAATCGACGCAGAACCGGGTTGACCCATCCTTTTTCGTCACTAGTACCACTGGGGCTGACCAGGGGCTCGCCGAGGGCTGAATTATGTTATCGCGAAGCATGTCCCCAACTGCCTCTTTGATTTGGGCGCGTTCGGGTGCGCCCACTCGGTACGCAGGGAGTTTGATGGGTCGGGCTGCACCGGTGTCAATTTGGTGCTTAACAAGATCGGTCCGACCCACGTCCGAGTCGTGTTCACTGACTACGTCGGCGTACTCCCGCAGTAAGTCGCGCAGCCGATCGGCCTCTCCCTTAGGTAAATCCGCCCATGGTGCATGTAACGCGTCGAGCAGGGGAATGACCTCGGCTCGGGGAGTCGGGCCGACTCGCCAGGCCAGGTCCTGGTCACCCTCAGAACGACCGGGGTCCTCAGCCCAGAGTGCGAACACCGAGTCGTTAGAGTGGCGTGCGTGCAGGGGGTGTACGGTGGCTATCGGGGTGCGCCGCCGCAGTATCGCTGGGGTACTGTGGGGGTTAAACATCCGCATAAACAATCGGTCCCCATCTGCGTTTACCAACGTGGCGGATCCCACGACCCCATACCGTTTTGCCAACTCCGGGTGAGGAGTTAGCATTACCTCTCCTGATGGTCGGAGCGCGGGGTCGGTGGGAGATGTTGCCACCGGCACCAGCATCTCGGTGAGCGGCCTGATGGTGACTGCCGTCGCCAGGATAGCGGCCACAGGTGCGAAGCGGGGGCGCGTCGGTTCTCGTCCCAAGAACGGTATCCGCTCGCCGTTGCTCTCCATGGTGGCGCATCGCTGGCGGGGTTGCACGTTGAGTCCCAGCCGTTCTAAGAGGTCGGTACCTGCGATACACTCGTGACACAACGCACTCGACACGTAGAACTCCTGGGTGCACACCTGACTGCCTATGCGGACCTCTAGGGTGGCTCTCCCCAGCAGCCCCATTCCGGCTCCGCTCGCCGTGTGCAGCGCGCGGTCCGGTGCCTGCAGGTGACGCACGTCGACCCCGATCGCGCTGCAGTGCGCTGCGCTCACGAGCGAGGCCACCGCCCCCGTGTCTAGCAGGATTCGGGTACGCACTCCGTTAACCTCCCCTTCCACCAGCGACGTGGCCCCCGTGATCCCCGCCACCAGCTCCCGTAGCCAGTCGCCAGGAGTCACCGTTTCCGTGGGCGTTGTTGCTGGAACCTGTGTGGAGATCACTCGCTCGCCATTATTCTCATTATCGTCTATTTGTATCGGGACCGCGTCGATTGCACCCATAGTTGGTCCGCTCACTAGGAGGCGTTGGAGTTTAACCCCCGCGCCTGCCGAGGCTCGGGTGATTTCAGGACAGTCTCTCACTAGATGCCCTCGGCGGTCGCACATATAACATGCCCGGGGAGGGGGGGCGGTTCCGTAGCGGGTCCCCTGTCCGCTCCCTCTCCCTCCCCCAGTACGCAGTTGCCCCACATCGGACTCTAATTGGGACACCCTCCCGGCTAGTCCCCCTACTGTCGAGCGTAGTTCACCCATCTCAGACTGGAGGGTCTTCACATTTTTATTTGCTTCCTCGCGTACTTGGTGTACCTGGCTACCAATATCTCCCATGCCGGTCTGTAACCCAGCTACCCACCCCGGAGTTGTTTCGCTGGGTCTCTGGGGCTCCCTTGCCCGTCCCCTTACTGCAATGGCGAGCTCTTCCTCCTCGTCGGAGAGTAGGCTCGCTACGGCGCACTCTCGTCCCCTCCCTCGAGGCTGCGCGCGCTCACCCGAGAGTTTCTCGCATTTTCGCGCGCGCTCGACGAGGGTGTTAAAGGAGAGGCGTGCACCGTCTACATTTGGCTGCCACCACGGGGTGCGTGCCAAATATCGCTGGATTTTACCGGCGGCGAGGCCCTCAATTATTTTTGCCTCGTACTCTGGGTACGCGAGCTGGGTCAACATGCGCACATCCTCGGCGTAATCTCGTAGATCCTCGCCGGGTTGACGACGGCGTGCCTCTAAGGCCGCCTGCGCATCCTCCTCGTCATAGGCGCCGAAGCGCCGTTCGAGTTCGCACATTACTTTTTCCCACTGATTTTGTGCGCTTGCGGGCAAAGCTTCCACAAAGTCAGCTGCCCGCCCATCTAAATGTAACTCTAACTGCTGCAACGCCTCCTCATCTGACCACCCATTAACTTTTTTAGCCCCTCTGATGCTGCGGGCAAACGATTTCCATGATGGAATTCCTTTGCCCGTAAATGTGCATTTGATTTTAATCTGGGTTGGGGGGCCTCTTTCCCTTGGGGGTGCGGGGGATCGTCCCGTTTCTGACACCAATATGTGAGGGTCGCTAGCCCCCGAGATCCCTCCCTCGATACCCCTATCGGCCGGGTTAACCTCATTACTCGCCCCCTCGCTGCTAGGCGAACCGCTGCTGCGTTCTTCACCCATGGGGTGAGAGCCGTCGCTCCAGGATTCCCCTCCCCCGCGGGTCCGCGTAGTAGGCATGTTTAATTACGTACGCGCACACCCACACACAGCGCTGCGCGGCACTCACTCAACCCTGACCACTCACGCTAGGATCGCGCACCTGTATTATACACGTCGTGAACGTGCGCGCACACACGCATACAGCTCCACACGCGATACCCACTCTTGCGCCGCTCTGCGCCGCGCTCGCCGCTCACGTTATGATCGCGCACCTGGAGTACGCTGATTACGCACGCCGCGAGCTTACGCATACACAGCACCACACGCGTTCACACTTATAACACGAGATCACACGAGGCCACGATCAGCTATTAATGATTTATTATCCGCTACCTGGAACTAGATGTTAAATCAGTGAGTCGACGAGGCTGGCCTACGCTGATACCTCTATACCTATTCCCGATTTATCTGCTATGATTCTAATTCACCTTCTTACTCACTGTTAAGTGTCCACGGCGGTCCGCTGATCCTTGTGCTAACAGCGTACCTCGGTGCGTCGCACGGACGTCCGGGTCGCTGGCTGGAGCTGTGTCTCGTCGCCTTGCGCTGGAGTAAGAGCGCTATTTCCCCTTTTTGCCCCACTATTTATCCTCCCTACATCAAAGGGAGGCTGCGCTGAACAATGGGCTCGTGCACCTCGAGCCCGCGCACGGCGGTTCCGGCGCTTTTGATATGCTAATCAGTGAGCGGCGTTGGCGGCGTACATCCTAATTACTCCCTTACCCTTCCTAACAATGGGGCCTGTGCGCTCAAGCATAATGTTCCCAACCCTCCATGACTATGCGCAAGAGTCCATGCGGTCCCGCTATTCATGCTGTCCCCTCCCTCCTCCGCCTGTCTCGTCGACCCGTGGGGGTGTGTGTGGGGGGAAAATGCGCCTCCACCGCGGTGGCCGAATGCCCCATGCCGCGACCCCACCATATTAAGGCTGGTCGCAGCGCCGCGGCGCCACGTAGCACGGGGGAGGTCGTCCAATTCCCTGATCGCCGGAAACCGTGAAAGTTTAATCCCGATAAGGGCTTCTCGGATAAAAACCGGTCGGCCAGGTGACCTCCCCACGAGCTCTATGGGGGGGGGGGGGAATGCGTGCGGGTGTGTTCGTGCGAGGTGAGGTGAGGGGGACGCGGGGTCGGCTCCGTCGCTTGGTGGTGGCGAGGTCTTAGATGGGGCGCCTGCTGAACGGCTTCGTGGCGGCGGCATGACAACATCGACTCCTGGCACGGCCTCTCAGTCCACTGGCTCCACTCACGCGTAGAGTGGCGCCTGGAGCATCCATTACACCTACCTGCTTTATTGATGTTTTTGTTGTATAGATATTACTGGTAGGAACCTCCTGGTTACACCAGCCCACAGGGGATTATTGTGTCCGTCGTGCAAGGAGGGTCTGGGTGGGGTGGGGCTGGGTGGCGAGGGGCTGGGAGGGGAGGGGAGGGTGGAGAGGGGCTGGGTGGGGGGTGGGAGGGGTGGGGCTGGGTGGAGAGGGGCTGGCCACCCCTCGGTGCCCTTTTAAAACTCAACGTTTAACTTACTCACGCCGGCTTGTGCCCGCCCTCACATTCGGGCATATTTGCGGAATACACCACGCTACCGTTGACCCTGGCCATTGACCGAGCAACCCAACGTTCCTACCAGCTCCCTCCGCAGGAATGTGTTTAGTTAAAGCAGTTTCTATTCAGGCTAAGTTCACTAATATTTATGTTTTCAGCGTTCACATTCAACTCCATTGGAGTAAGTTTATCGCTGAACATGCTTGTCAAATTTTATCGCATCGTTTGAATTTTCCATTACACGTTCATATATTGTAATAAAATAATGCAAAATTTTATCTTCAAGTATTTTTTATCATTATGCATTGCTATTTTTCACATAGTATACATTTCTAACTGAATCTAAATATTTATTGACAATACTTTATACTGTTTTTTGGCAATGGTAAATGACGAATGTTTTTTTAATACAATAAAATGCCTTTCAATTTCATGGAACAGTTGCACTGTTCTTTTTGTCTGCATTGTGTTTGTTTCATCGTTACTGTGGATCAGAGTTCTTGAGCCAGAATTCCCCAAAACTAAGACAACCGGTAGCGCGGCCTCATTGCTCCCTGTCCATGACAACTCCCAAGGTGCCATGCTCACCCCTGCCTGTGTGGTCGTCCTGCCGAGTCACTCCTGGCCGGGGTTGAAATGATATATTCTTTAGGTCTTTTCTGACTACTTAAAAAGTATTCGTACTGGAATTAAATTTGATACAATGTCATGAATTTTGTATTTTAAGTCATAAGAATGTTAAAAGACATGTGACGTGTCGTATCTTTACTTTAATTTTAACATCCCGCAGGACGTTATTTCCAATGCGACTCATTAGATTGAGAATGTTTCATTTTACGGGGCAACAATAAGTACAATATTTTAAGCAATTTATTGTTTACACTCGAATATAGTTATTTAGTTGTACATGTACGTTCCTGCTTTGAGCTTTTACTGTTAACATTGTATGCAGTACACATTCAATATAATTTAGAACATTTGATTTGTGGTTTTCGTCAATATATTCTTAAAAAAGACATTTTGAAATAAAGTTTTTGTCATATCCTTAAAATTCAGATTTGCAGCCGTAACAATACAATATTTTATCTGCGCTGTGAAAGAGACGCTGTGTGCGGACCAAGCTATATTTTCCTCTGAACATTTCTCTCATGCCACCAGTACTTGACCCACAGCAAGATTCCACTTGTGACAGTAACTCGATACAGCTGCATGTGACAGCAGCTTGTTGAGCGATACTTTTTACTATTTATTTTTTATTTTATCAGGTAACGCCCGCTGAACTTCGTAGCTATTTTTACAGAAGCGACCAGGCCACAAATGACAGCTCAACGATTTGGCTTATCACGTGGACATTTATAGCAGCCAGATACTCTAAACGCATTTTGATTCTAAATGTGGTGGGAAAAACCAGAGGACCCGGGGGAAAAATCCACGCGATCACTGGGAGAACATTCAAGCTCCAAATATACAGCAGGCGTCAGGGTCGGGATCGAACCCACTACCTCCTGTATACCAGGCGAGGTAGTTAACATCTCGGCAACGGGGTGCCCTCTCTTGCCACTGTCCCTGCTCGCACACCCAAGGGGTTGCTCCTGACACCAGAGGGCAGCACCTCAAGGTGATGCATTCTACATACCCATTACACGTGTAAAAAATAACACTGCCTTGAATGAAAAATATGATAGACTTTTCAGGCAATGGCCCTCATGAATGAATAAACTCTAATAAGCAACGTTTCGGGCCCATTATACATTTCTTTTACACGCAAGGCAATGTTATGGCCGAATGTGGAGTTTGTTGTCATTTGTGCTTGTGCGCCTTTATGAACGGAACATCATCCGCATATAATTTGCTTAATAAAAAAAATAGAGGAGTGTTCCATGCGGTACCGTAATATCTGTTACAATAACATGGTAATGTGGAGTAATGATTGGGAATCCGCTTGCAGAATCAGAATCTTTATTTCGATTGGAGGAATCTGACGAACTTTTTAGCTATTTTTCACAGATGTTCAGTATTGGTGGATTTGAATTCTAGTGTGTATATATTTTAAAAATAATAATTTTGTATTGATCCAACCACGCGACAGGTGAGTGGTGCATATCGGGATAGGCGGCTGGGACAGACAACCAACGTGGACGTGCAGGACCGTAGCGTTGTGTGTTACGTGGTGTGTGATGCCGCCGCCACGAAGCCGTTCAGCAGGCGCCCCATCTGCGGCCTCGCCACCACCAAGCAACGGAGCCGACCCCACGTCCCCCTCACCTCACCTCACATGAACACACCCGCACGCATCCCCCCCCCCCGCCCCCCCCATAGAGCTGGAAGGTGAGGACACCTGATCGACCGGTTTTTATCCGAGAAACCCTTATCGGGATTAACTCTCACGGTTTCCGGCGATCAGGGAATTGGATGGCCTCCCCCGACGCTACGTTGCAACCGGCCTTAGGATGGTGTGGCCGCGGCGAAGGGCATTCGGCCACCACGGTTGAGACGCATCCCCCACACCCCCCCCCCCCACGCGTCGACGAGGCAAGCAGGGGAAGGACGGGACAGCATGAGTAGCAGGACCGCAGGGGCTCTTGCGCATAGTCACGGAAGGTTGGGATGGTTGCGCTTGAGCGCGCAGGCCCCATTGTTAGGGAGGGTAAGGGATTAATTAGGATTTACGCCGCGCACGCCGCACACTGATTAGCATATCAAAAGCGCCCGGAACCGCCGTGCGCGTGCCAGAGGGACGCGAGCCCATTGTTCAGAGCCGCATCCCTTTGAGGTAGGGAGGATAAATAGGGGGCGCAAAGGGGAAATCGCCCCTTGTCTCCAGCGCCAGAGGACCAGCAGCAGCTCCAGCCAGCGACCCGGACGTCCGTGCGACGCACCGAGGTACGCTGTTAGCACAAGGATCAGCGGACCGCCGTGGACACTTGACGGTGAGTGGGGAAGTGAAGTAGGATAATAGCCGATAGATAGGGAATAGGTACAGGTTTAGTGGAACAGGCCAGCCTCGTCGACTCACTGATTTAACATCAATTACCAGGTAGCAGATAATAAATCATTAATAGCGAAGCGTGGCCTCGCGTGATCTTGTCGAGCAGTGTGAGCGCGCGGGTGCGCGTGTGTACACAGTGGTTCGCCACGTGAGTGAGCGCTGCGCGGAGCTGAGCGCGTGGGTGAGCGTGTGTACACAGTGGTTCTGTAGTGCTGCGGCTCGCCTCAGGGGAGCGCTGCGCAGAGCGGTGCGAGAGTGGGTGTCGCGTGTGTTCACTCCGTGTGTGATACAGGTGCGCGATCATAACGCGAGTATTCAGTGGTGAGTGAGTGCCGCGGAGAGCTGTGTGCGTGAGTGCGCATACGTTTGTTACGTGTCGGATACGGATGCGCATTGGTAACGTGCCGCACAGGGCTATAGACGGGCACACGCTCGCAGTGTGCGAGAGCTGTACGTAGCGGTGTAAAGAGGGGGAGTGTGGCGTTTGATTGATGATGCTGTGCGCACGTATGCTCGCAGCGTGGGAGCGCGGCGCGAGGCTGTAACAGTAGGGGCGTCGCATTCGAATGCCGGCGAAACCGTAGCGGGTAATAGGGAGGTGGGGTAACGTCAACGAAATAGGAGATGCAGGTGGGAGGGACCCCGGGGGCCAACGGCCCTCACAGGTGCGTCAGATCCCCTTTGCTTCGGGGAAGGAAAGGGTAAAGAGGGGGCGGGAGGGAGGGGAGTCAGTCTCATTTCAAGTTCAGTCAAGTAAACTCAGGGTCTCTGGAGTGGCATTCATGAGGGGGCCCCAGATATGGGACAACTCCCCTTCCCTATTCCTCAGTTTAAGACGCAGGTGTTCTAAAACTACTATGGCCACTAGGGGAGTTGTGCCAGAGGGCGAAAGAGGGGGCTCCGATATTATTCCTGGAGCTAATGATGGTCTTTCTAACCGAAATGTTAGATGCTTGGAAAAGGGTGTGTTGGTGCCCATGAGGGAGGATTCAACGCTACGTCGTTTCACGGTGCCACACATCACGTTGTACAGATCGGTTATTTTATCATCGCATGTCCTGATGGTGGGACAGCCCCAGAAGGCGTAAGTTTGGATGGTGCCCGGGGACACTTAGGGCAGTCTGGGGAGAGTGAGTATCCTTTTAAACAGCAATCTTCCAGATGCACAATTAATTAACACAATGTACATCGTTACCGGAACACCGAAACCGACACCAATCCCCTGGCCTCCCTGTTCTGGCGAATAATCTGCCACCAAATATCCACAGAGACATCGCGCAAACTGCAAAGGAGTTGACACGTTTTCTTTCCAGGAACAACAACAACAACCACCTACCTACCCATCAACGAAGGCATCAACAATGTACTTCGCGCTGTCACCATCCTAGAATGTCACCCAGATCTGGAATAACGCTGGTGAACAGTGGCACAACACGTGCGTCCAAAATAAACGCATTTGAAACCCAAACAAAACACCTCCTGGCTTTGAGATTCCTTCTTGGAAACATTGGTGTAACCATCAACCTCATCAAAACGTCAACAGGCCGATGCGCATTATCTCCTTCATAAAAAAGGGGTCATTATGCCAGTTCTTCCCATACACCTCCGATTAACACAGTTGGCTACATACGGTGATGATGGAAGCTTGTGTTGCCTCCGAAACGTCGTTATTTAATTTTAGTTATTTTCATTGTATTATTATTATTTTTTACCTACGTGACTTTACCGAAAGAACCAAAGAGTATGGATCCTTGCAGTCACGAAAACTTCAAATCTAGAATTAAGTTTAACTAACATACATGCAAATGGTTAATTAAAGACAAGCCACAGTACGATTATGACCATGCAAAACCAAACTATGGACCATGTAGTAAAAATACACGTCTGAGCTCCTTCAACGCAGGAATAGCAAAACTACACAAACTCTATCCTGAAGCCCTCTCATGGCAAGGAGACCTTGACAATTTGGCTCCTGAAAATTACGCTATGAGAAAGAATAAATTCAAGCAATTTTTAAGATAATAGGTTACTTTCAGAGTTCGAACAATGCAGATAATGTTCAACAGTGTAACTTTTTTGAAACTCTGAGCATTCTTCAAAATCTTTTTCATGGCCATATAAAAATGAAGTGAGGCTCGTGGAGTTTGTCCTGGATAATGCCACATCTTTTCATTTCGCAGTCCCGTAATGGGCTGGATACTGGCACGAACTTGGATTGCGACAATGTGAAGCGAATGTGCTTAGGGAATGGACAAGAGGTTGGGGAACACGATTACAAAAAACCCAAACCAACGACAACAGCAATAATCACGGATCCGCTGCCATGGCTAAGATAACAGATGAGAGTAGATGCACTGCATTGCCATTGTTGCAACCGGATGCAAATTATATATATTAATGGTTGGTGTAGTATTATGGGTAATCGGGAGTCATCCTTAGTGTCTTCACTCCTGTGGAGCTCACTCGATATAAACTAGCAAATAGTCCTCGTCTCATTTTTTGGACGAACAAAACACACCATGTAGAAAACTGCAAAGTTAGATGTTACAGTACTAAGTTAACGGAACATGCAGCCTACATTCTATGCTTTAAGATGCTAAAGCTGGAGAAGCTTCTATCTGATTCACCAAAAACAATGACTTCATTCTCGCTAAGGCGTGCCTGTACATGACTCATCTAAAGCCTTAAAGTGAGAATGTTCCCGCAAATGCTGGCTTACGCTTATTCGCATTACCTGCGCTATATAATTGCTGCCCTAGTTGTGCGAGCAGACCACTCTCGGACAAGAAGACAGAGCAGTCCTCTACAGCTTGGAGACTTCCTTCAAAGTAAACGATCATGGACATGAACGTGTTCTTCCCTCCAATGCACGTGATGGAGAAGAGCGTCTGGCCTGGCTGGCCGGTCTGGAACCTCCACGACAAAAGCCTCTTCCAGCAGCTGGAGCCAGACATGAGGAGCGAGATCGAGAGGATGGAGCAAATCTTCCGTGGAGTCGATCAGCTCAGCAGCCACTCGTGGGCTCCGGGCATCCCCAGAGTTGCGCTGCAGCAGCAGCCGGCCGTGAGTGCCGCGTTCCAGATCGAAGCTCAGCGGCAGCAGGGAGACGTGTTTGTCGCGACCCTGGACGTGCAGGGCTTCTCCCCACAGGAGCTGGCCATGAAGGTGTCTGGAGACAAGCTGGTGGTGGCCGGACGTCGTGAGGTCAAGCGCGAAGGCAGCGGCGCCTACAGCCACAGCTACCAGGAGTTCCACGAAGCGATGCAGCTGCCCAAGGACGTGGACCCGCAGAGCGTGAGCTGCTGCCTGACCGACGACGGGAAGCTGAAGATCAAGGCTCAGCGCCGCGCCCTCCCTGCCGTGACTGCTGGGAGGCTGGTGGCCATTGAGTGAGCTGGGAAGTGCTCACCAACACATTAACATATGGAATCTAACGTTAAACGCCCTGCAGAAAGTGCTCGCTTCTTAAATGCAAAATTGTAACAATGCTAATTTTTCACATTCACTATGTGAAGTACAATAAAATACATCTAAAATGTTACGAAGTTAATCAACGAAACATGCTTAATTGTTCAATGAATATACTCTTTGAATCTAATGCCAATTTCCAAAAGTCATTGTTTTTCAATTCACTTTGCTTTTCCTGCACATAACGTTAATGTTGTTCTCGCTTTTATTGCCATGATGTTACATTCGTTTCAAATGCCTTTTTATAAAGACAAACTTGTGATGTTTTTTTGCAAGTTCAATTTGATTGTTACAGTAGAAATAGTTTTTATAATATAGTTATTTGATGCTGCAAAATAAAAGATCCCAGTATTCACGGAAGTTTGTGCATTTTTTTTCTGTGTCCAAGCTAAAAATAAAATCTGCCGTTCAGGGTTGTGAAACTGGCACACATTAACAACATTCGCTTGGGAAAGGGACGATTTCTGACATCCACTTACCAGCATACACCATTCTTTAGCAAATTCCCACAGATTTGACGAGTTGTTGGCGAGAATGGCCCATTAGTCAGCCCCTGCCAATCACGCTCGATAGAAAACAGCACCGTTTACGGTTTTTAGTTAACATCTTGTGTCAGATATATGGAGAGATGGTGTAGCCGAGTGGTTATCAAACTTTGTGTTGATATTTGTTTCAACCGAGTTACCCCCCCCCCTTGCCTGACCCAACATGGTTCTGAGAAATAAATAAATGCATGATTAACATAAATATTTTAATCGATTATCCATTTTGTGAGGTATCCTAACGAGCTAGTAACTGCAAGCGAATAAAAAAAAATCAACGGACACTCTGCATGCATGACGTTACTTGTTCGCGCTCGCTGGCTGCTCTAGAAAATTGTTAAGGATCAATGAGTGTAGAAAGGTCTTTATATCGGTATAGGTTACCATATAGATTTACATGTTATTATAACTATTTCAATATTGGCAGATTCATACATGATTGTTCACCAATGACTCTCATGTATGATATAATTTCACACAAGTATAAATCACCCCACGTGCCCCCAGAAGTCCGCCGACACCCGGCCGAGAACCACTGGTGTAGATGATGCATGGACAATCTTGTTTGCATGTAGAGCTTCTTTCGCACCGTACGCAGCCAACCGTGCTAAACACAGATGCGGGGAAGGACAACAAACTAAACACAAACAGCACTTTATCCTCTTGGCTATGATAAAAACAACATTAAGACTGAATTAGCATTAATTTTGTGGATAATGACGTTAGCATACCACCAATTAAAAAGCAGAGGAAAACATTTCATTTGGGGAGGGCTTACATGAAACATGCAGTGGTAGAATCAAGATCTGATGAATGCATGTGTCTTAGCAGCAAAAGGAGGCGAGGAAATGTGAGATGCAGCTGCCGCACAGATGGAGGTGGAAGGTTTTGCAGTGTTGAAGGATACGAGACCTCCGCACAAACGATGACTCCCAAAGTTAACACACTAAAACTAAACTATTATTTTTATTTTACCACGTAAAACCCACTGAGATTACATAGCTCTTGTTTCGGAAGCGACCTGGCCACAATTGATAGCTCAACGAAGTAGATTATTACGTGGACATTTATAGCAGACACACTCTAAAGACGTGTTTCTTATTGTAGAGGAAAAAACCGGAGGACCCAGAGAACAATCCACACGACCACGGGGAGACACGCAAACTCCAAATATATAGCAGGCGTCAGTCGGGATCGAACCCACTACCTCCTGTATACTCGGCGAGGTAGTGAACATCTTGCCACCGCGGCCCCCGCTACGTCGCCTTGCCGGTAACACCATGGAAAAGATGAAGCCTGCTCGTTATGACCATCTTATCCGTGAGTAATGTCAGTAAACGTCTGGTTCATGTCACTGTATGAGGTGCAGTCGGGGAAGCTTTATGCCTGGGCTACTTCATCTTGTCCACAACAGCAAAGATAAAACGTACCTTACCAGTTAGAACCATCTCCATTTGTCAAATACTCTACCCATTTTCATTCAACTGTGGATAGCAGGAACATTTTATGCCATTGCTGATGCGATGCATATAAATATTGGTTTTACATTCCATTTAATGAGCTGCAGATGTAAGGGATGCCGAGAGGAGAATAATATTAAATTACACAAATACAGGCAGACCTCGTTTATCACCCAAGATGCGTTCCTGGAGAAGTGAGCGCAAATAGAATCGCCGATAAATGGGGTCATACCATTGAATATATGGAGATGCGTTCCTAACAGCGTTATTTTTTTCATACGAGCAATATCGGAGGCATTATTGGGGTCTTGGTAATAGCACTCATAATAATAATTCATACATGATTATGAAATAAGATTATTAAACCTTATTTCATTAATAAAATAATTTATTATAACATCAGTATTATGTAGTGCACTCCTACAAGGCAACGGTGGGAGACGAGGTGGGAGGAGCTGCTGAGCTTCCAACACTACACTTTTTATTTTGCCAGGTAAGGCCCACAGCTTAAAAGGCTCTGGTTCTTTCGGTAACTCCCCCCCCAGCCTCACGTCCTCTTCCCTGAGCGCTCACACAGCCTCCCCCCCGACCCCACAGCCCCCCCCCCTCTATCTCTCCCCCTTGCTCCCCCCCTTTCTTACCTATATAACCTCTAGCCTACGGCAGCTCTCACCTACTTCAGAATTTTCTTGCTGTGGTTGTTCCACCTGATGAAGATCGCTTGTGTTGCGATCGAAACGTCGTGATTTGTTTTATTTTATACCTACGTTACTTCACCGAAAGAACCAAAGAGTATGGATTCCTGCAGTCACAAAAGTTTCAAATCAGGCTTATATAGTTATTTTTGAGAAGCGACGTGGCCACAAATTATAGCCCAGTGAAATGGCTTATCACGTGGACATTTATAGCAGCCAAATACTCTAAAAGCATATTTTTTTACGTGGAGGGGAAAAACCGGAGAACCAAGAAAAAAAAAGCCACGCTACCACAGGGAGAGACACACGCAAAGTACAAATATGAAGGTGTCAGGGTTGCGATCGAACCCACATCTCGCCACCCCCTAATCCAGGTCATTCTCAGAGAAGAGCTCCAGGACGTCCGTGATACTAGCCATGCCCTCAGTCTCAACTTGTGTGGTGAAGTTTCGTTTAGGCGGAGACCGAGAGCGACTCTTCTATCTTGGTCTCGTGAGCTCTCACCTGGCTAAACAAAAAAATCGATTTGTTAAAACGTAATCATGACATCGAATCGATGTCCCTATACTCGCTGGGCTGAACAAGTTTGCGTAAGAGCGTGCTCTCGACTGTCATTGGCGAGGAGATATGGAACATGATCTAAATTGGAAGGTGAAACCATTCAAATCTGATTGGTCGTCAGGGTACATTTGAATGAGCATGGGGGGAATAAAACAATATTTATTTACACTGTATTGGAGGAATACGATGAGCTATAAAGCTCTTTTTTGTTTTTACAGATGAGGGGTCGGTTGGAAGACCGTTGAGAGAAATGAAGGATTGGTGGGAGTCGGGGAAATTCCATAAAGGACGGGGGAAGATGATAAAAGGTGCGGTGTAGTTCTGGACCATGTCTGAACGGAGTTACACATGCAGTGCTGAGGATGTAATAAAGTCCAAGTTCAACACTTCGCAGTTTAAGAATGTTTCGCCAAACTCTTTGGCGTGTTCGGGCAGGCTCACCCACGTTGCCAGTTGTGCCCGGGGTCGACATTCCACATCTTTGACGTGGACCATCAGCAAATCCGCTGCATGCCTATTCAAGTACCAGCTGTGTTCAGTTAGGGCTCACCCTGGTGACACTTCACCAACACTGGAGGGATTGTGGGCTTGCAAAGCACCCACGGATTTACAAAGTGAACTATGCCTCATTATGCAGGTATACACATGCATGGACGTATGTTTAAGCAGACAAAATAACCGCATCACACAAAAATGCATATTACATTTACTGTGCTTTCAAACGGACGAGTAACAAAAGTATTATTCTGCATGTCTTTAGAGCCGATATTTGCTTAATGCCGAATGGACATGGGCACATGTTGTCCTCTTCAAATCACGAGAAAATCAGAGTTCATTACAGTTGCCAAAGTGCAGAATGCTCGAATGGTAATCTAAATAAGCCCTTTCAACCTATTTATTTATATTACGTTCACGTCTCTCTCAAAGTGCCTTATGTCACCGTGAAAATAAACCCCACCCCGTGTGGACATTACCGCACAAATACTTTAAAGTTTCACCACTCCAAATGTTCGCTCTGTATGGTGACTTCTTGAGAAAAACGTTAGCCTGGTGAATACATATTTGGCCAAAAACACAACACGGTTTGGGGTGGAGAGCCGTGGGTCGGTGGTTCTCGCATTTCCCTATTAACCCAGTAACCTGAGTTAGATTCCTGACCACGGCTAACATCAGTGGCAGATCTCAACCAACCCGCACTGTGGCCAGCATGGTCAAGTAGTCAAACAAGCCCCATTACAGGCAGTCGATTGACAAAGGGCTGTACAAAAAGAGTCTGAAGTAACAATACACATTTCATTAGCTCACCACATATACTCTGAATGCCAATGGTAAATGCCACGACAGGTGTATGTGGGTAGTGGACTGCCGATTATTATTACACTTGTTTAAATTGCTTTATCAAGAAGATCATGCAACGTTTTCACAGGAAGGGGCTATTTGTTGCTATGTGTAATCCCAATACAGAAATTTGCAGGTATTTTTTTCGGCAGGAGGATGTTTGGACATTTTATGTTATTTTATATTCATACTAGTGAAGTATTGGAAAATGACGGCAGGAAACTCCTTGACGGGAACACACTTCTTTTATTAAATCTTGACTTGTAACAATACAACGCGTGGCCTCTCTTCTTCACACCGCACTTCTCTTGACTCAGGATTCTGTGCTGCCGGCTCTCTGTGCCTCGTGTAGACTCCGCGCCTCGGCTACACTCCTCTCTCGCCTCGTGTAGACTCTGCGCCTCTGCTACACTCTCCTCTCTCGCCTCGTGTAGACTTTGCCTCTCTCTCGCTGGCTACACCGTATGCATACTCGGCTCGTGCAGACCGTTCTCTCTCGCTGGCTACACCGTATGCATACTCGGCTCGTGCAGACCGTTCTCTCTCGCTGGCTACACCGTATGCATACTCGGCTCGTGCAGACCGTTCTCTCTCGCTGGCTACACCGTATGCATACTCGGCTCGTGCAGACCGTTCTATCTCGCTGGCTACACACTATACATTACTCAGCTCGTGTAGACCTTTCTATCTCGCTGGCTACACACTATACATTACTCAGCTCGTGTAGACCTTTCTATCTCGCTGGCTACACACTATACATTACTCAGCTCGTGTAGACCTTTCTATCTCGCTGGCTACACACTATACATTACTCAGCTCGTGTAGACCTTTCTATCTCGCTGGCTACACACTATACATTGCTCAGCTCGTGTAGACCTTTCTATCTCGCTGGCTACACACTATACATTACTCAGCTCGTGTAGACCGTTCTATCTCGCTGGCTACACACTATACCTTACTCTCTTCTACTCTCCATTACTCTCCTCTCCGGGCTCTATCTCTACACCTTCGTCTTCATTCTTAGATGGTTCCACTTCTGCCCCTTGCTCCTCTGTGCATCACCTTATATACCCCTTCTTCCCGGGAGACGGAGCGGATGCGGACCTCAACGTCGGCACCGCTCCTCCGTTACCCAATCCCCACGCGCTATCCCCACGATCCGGTTCCGCTCAGCGCGTGTTTCCACTCTCCGACCAATCACACCGCGCTGCTACCCGATCACTCCCTCTGGGCGCGTCACCGGCACACAGCCAATCAGCAGCACTACCCCCACCCGCGCACTGACGCCTGCTCCTCCCCGTCAGCGCGCGTCACCACACACACACCCGTACATACGCGCTGGCACACGACATATACACCCAGCGCGTATCACCACTACATCACCCCCTCCCACATAGCTCGCAGCCGGCCCGGCTGCTAACAACAACCAACCACGACGATAAAACGACAACCAACAAAAAAAAACCCCATAACCCCCCGAGTGTGCCCCGTAACATAACACAACAACAACAACAACAAGAATAACTATGTACAGATTGACAATGAACGCGAAAAGTCAACAATAACACGATACGAGCAAATACGAAACGAACGCGCCCCACGTCCCTGCGACTACACGCAGTGACGAGGCGCTCCAGCTGCCCCGACTCCTCACGAGGCAGGTCATGCAAAGTAGCACGACCTGGCGCGAGTCCGTCTGGCTGGTCCATCGTATGGGGCGGGACACTGACGACCGTCCGGCGGTTCCGGCCGCTCCAGACGGCGCGGAACGGGCCTGAAAGGGCCGGCCCCGCCGCGGAGATCCGGCCGCCGGTGATCGGCAGCTGTCAGTTCCGAGACACCTGGGAGCAGATCAGGCGACAATACGTGTGGATCAGGCAGAGACATTTCCCCCTCTGGGTCGCCGGTCACGTCACACGCCCGGCCATCACGACACAAGGGGAGGCCATATGGAGGCGAGAACGGTTTCAGTCGGGAGGGGTGAACGTACCACCGGCGCTTTCCCCACTTTATCTGAACGCACTGGGGCCGTGCAACGCGCACGACCTCCACGGGTCCCCTCCACGGTCTCAACAATTTAGGCGACGTAGCCAAGGGTGCCTGAGGGCAATGCAGCCAGGCCCTGTCACCTGGTTTCCATTCGTGCATGGACACCTTCCGTGCCCGCAACCGTTCATTAGCAATTTGGCGAGCCCGCGAATTAAGCCGTGCGGCCTCCCTCGCCTCTGTCAGCTTATGAATATTAAACTTAATATGTTCTGCCAAATTAGAATTAGTTCGTGGAGCGGACAGGCCAAGTTGCGTTTCTATTGGCGGGTCAGCTTCCCGACCGTACATCAAATAGAATGGGGAAAACCCCGTAGCTGCATGGGGGGCCATTCTATACGCGGCAAGGACTCCCGGGACCTGCAGGTCCCAATCTACATGTGCCTCGCACACCTGCTGGCACAGCATGGAAGTCAAGGTTTTGTGGAGTCTCTCCACCATCCCGTCAGTCTGCGGGTGGTACGGGGAGGTACGCACCTTCTTGGTACCCAACAGATCGCACACCTCTTGCAACAATTTACTCGAAAATTTTTTACCTTGGTCGGTCAGCAGGCGTTCGGGAGCCCCCTTGTCCAGGACATAGCCCTGGACGAAGGCATCCGTCACAGCCGCTGCCGACTGGTTAGCGAGAGGCCACGCCATAGGCCATCGGGTAAAGTATTCGACCCCCACTAACAAATATTTATTCCCTCTCGGCGTGACTGGGAAGGGCCCCAAAATATCGAGTGCCACGAGCTCGTTGGTACGCGAGACCTGAATAGATTGCAGCGGTGGATTAGCTGCCACGGCCGGTGGTTTACGCCTGGCGCACTCAACGCACCCCTTCAGAATATGCACCACATCACTTCCCATTCCCGGCCAGTAATAGTCACGCTGAAGCAGGGCAAGCGTCTTGTTAACTCCCAAGTGCAAGAGGCGTTCGTGTGCCGCCAAGACAACCCTCCCCCTCACAGCGGAAGGCACCACGAGTGCGTTCCGCCGGGACAAACTGTCCCATTTTAATAACACGCCCCGCTCAAGTACATAGGAGCCGGTACGCTCCTGGTCCCCCTCGGGACCCCCAACCTTGCGGCGCAATGCTAGCAGCGAGCTGTCCGCCATCTGGAGGCGGCCCCATTCGCTGAGCGACAGCGAGAGCAGCGAGTCCCGACCCTGAGAGGCAGTGGAATCATCCCCACTCGGTGCGCCCGCTGTCGCAGCCAGTGCCCCTATCTCCCCCGCAAGCGTCGGTTTACAGCGCGCCGATCCCGACAAACACGCGCATTCATCACAAGGCAACAACCGCGACAAGCAATCGGCATTCGTGTGTCGCAACCCCTTACGGTACGTAGTCGTAAACTGATAGTCCTGGAGGACTTCCAACCAACGCGACAACTGGCCCGAGGGCTGGGCGACCCTCAATGAATACTGTAGCGCCGCGTGGTCCGTTCGGACTGTAAAGTGACGACCATACAGATATGGCCTAAACTGCTGCACAAAAAAAACAATGGCAAGCAGCTCGCGACGGGTGACACAGTAGCGCTGCTCCGCCGGAGACAACACCCTACTACCGTAGGCGACAACTCTTTCGACACCCCCAACGACTTGGGATAGCACCCCCCCAATGCCCGTGTTGCTAGCATCCGTGTCCAGCAAAAAGGGACTGGCAAAATCGGGATAACACAAGGGTGGGGCACCCACCAAGGCGTCCCGGAGGGAGCGAAACGCGGCCTCCTCCTCCGGTCCCCATTTGAACTTCACTCCTTTCGCCGTTAGAGCGTGCAAGGGTTTTGCAATAGTGGCGAAGTGCTCAACGAACCGCCGATAATAAGAAGCAAACCCGATGAAACTACGCACGTCGGAAACGGACGTAGGTGTCGGCCATGAACCGACACAATCCGTCTTCGCGGGATCGGTGGAGATCCCCGAAGAATCGACAATGTGACCCAAGTATCTAACGGACCTACGAAGGAGGTGACATTTGGCCGGTTTAAATTTCAACTTAGCCGATCGCATTCGCAAGAACACCCCTCTCAATCGCCGGAGGTGTTCCTCAAACGTTTTACTGAAAACAATGACATCGTCCATATAAATCAAGCATGTATCCCACTGCAAGCCCGACAAAACCAGCTCCATAAGTCGCTGAAACGTCGCTGGAGAGGAGTGAAGTCCCATGGGTAACCGGTTAAACTGGAACAGCCCCCCTGGAGTCCGAAATGCTGTCTTAGGTTTCGACTCTTCGTCGAGCGGCAACTGCCAAAACCCCGATAACAAATCAAGAGTCGAAAAATATCGCGCACCAGACAATGCATCGAGGGACTCATCCATCCTGGGGAGCGGATACGCGTCAGCCACAGAGATCTTATTCAGGCGACGGAAATCAACGCAGAATCGCAGGGACCCGTCCTGCTTCTTAACCAGCACAATAGGCGCTCCCCACGGGCTAGAGGAGGGTGAAATAATATCGGCTTCTAGCATATCGTTAACAGCCGACTGAACATGTTCCTTCTCCACGGGACTCAGTCGGAAGGGATTTAGCCTGACCGGCGCCGCATCGCCCGTTTCAATGTGATGGTGCAACAAATCCGTGCACCCAATGTCATACTTATGTTTACTGAATACATCAGAGAATTCAATGAGCAACTCGCGCAGCGCACCCAACTGCGCCGCCGACAAATCGTCCGAGGCGGCACATAACGAATGGACCCACTCAAGGTCTTCCCTTGGCTCAACGTTCCGCGCGGGGCTCGAGCCCACCTGCGCAACCAACCCATCATCCCCAGGAACCTGCGCCGCGTGAGCCAGCACGGTGCCCTGCGGGATGACAGCTGGTCGCGACCCCGCGTTCAAAACCATCACAAACGGATCCCTGTCAGCCCGCACCAAAGTGTGAGCCACCGATAAATCAAGACCCCCGACAGCCTTGTTAGAAGGACCCAAAAGCATACTCTGTCCCGAAGCCTCCCTCACCCATGGTTTTCGCAACCGGAGGGGAATCAACATCTGTGAACCCGGGGGCACTTGCACTGTCTGCGTCGCCACCGCTTGTATCGTAGCGCACGCCGTCCGAATGTCAGTAGGGCCCGTCAAAAATGAAATCCGGCGACCCGATGGCAGTTCAATGCATCGTTGATCGATAAGAATTTTAATGGGCATTTTAGCCAAAAAGTCAGTGCCCAAAAGACACGGAACTGCCAAGGAAGACGAAACGAAAACGGGTCCCGATAATTTGATATCTCCAATGCAAATGGACGCCCTAACCTGACCGATAATGCCCAACGATCCCCCATTAGCGGCGTAAAATGGCACATCCACTGGAAGCAGCGGACGACATTGGACTGGAAGAATATTATAAATGAGGTCCGATATAATAGTTGCCGATGCCCCCGTGTCCACTAACACCCTAATCTCAACCCCATCAATAGATCCCGTAACAACGGACGAACCCGCCGAAGCAGCCACAATTCTATGCCCCAATTCCGCCCATTCAATGTCTCCCTGGTCCCGGCCGAACCCCCCTCGCCGAACCGAATCCCCGAACCTTAACCGGCCCTCCTCCGCCGCAACGCGGCGTCCCATGTGTGCCGAATAAACAGGCCGAGCGTGTGAGGTGCCGCGACTTGCCGGGGATTGTAGAGATGACTTGGGCTCTCGGTCGTCGTCCAGCCGAGCTCCCATGGCGCGCTGCCGCGGAGCGCGGCACCCGGACGCCACGTGGCCCCGGAGGCCGCAGTTATAGCACGTGACGAGGGTCGGAGTAGATCTTGGTTGCTCCGACTTTCGGCCCGATCGCAGAGGCGACCGGGCCCCCGGCCTCCAGTCCCCTGGTCGTCCCGTGGCGAACGCCTCCTCTCGTGGGCTGACGACTTGGGTTTCGGCGACCACCAACCCCGGGGCTGCGACGACAGCAGCGTTGCAACCAACGCCTTGCTTCCGTTGTAGGGCCTCGTGCGCTTGAATACTCGTGGCGACTCTCAAAGAAGAAATATCAATGTCGTCAGCTGTGTTGATAGGGACCCCCAGGTCCTGCGCCAACTTGAGCAGCTGCTCCAAAACCATCGCGTCTTGGCCCTCCTCGTCCATCCGAGGGAACGCAGCATCAGCAAGAGCCAGCAACGCCGTGCGATAGGCCAGCGCGGTCTCCGTGGCCGCTTTCCGTCTTGCGTAGAACTGATGGCGGCATGTAGAGGGAGGCCCGTAGACCCTGGCCAACAAACCCAGCGCATCCTTCAGCGTGGAGCGGTCCGACTTCCGTGCAGCCCTGAAGGCCGCGAGCGCATCGTCGTCCAGCATGGCGGGCAATGCCCGCAGCGCCGTAGCATCGGACCACGCTGACATCTCTTGATGCGCCAAAAACCTTCGCTGAAATTGGCCCCAGTCTCCGCCTTCCGCCTTGAAGGCTGACAACGTGGGCAGGCGCTGCTGAAAAATGAAGTCATCCGCCTCGTGGTTCCTCTCCGCCTGTCCGTCGGTGTCTAAGATGGCGGCTCCAGCAGCAGACGTAAGATGGCGGACCCCCTCGCGCGCTGATGAAGTCGATGCGCGCGCTTGGGAACCCACCACCACGTGGCGCTCGCCGTTCCCGCCAAAAGCAGGCCCAGGCGCAATGGCGGGAATCCCCCATTCGTTTTGGCGGGAATCTGCGGGGCGACCTTGTAAAATGTCCCCCACCGTCCCCGCTCCTCCCGACGAGCTGATCTCCGCCAAGATGGACGCGGCGGCGAGCAGCAGCTCCGCCAGTCGGGAGTGCGCCTCACGAAGCCCGGCGTCTGTCCCCGGTCGCTCGGCCGGCGCCGTCGACGGACCCTGCAGCGTGGGCAAGTCCTCTTCCTCACCCCCCGCCACCAGCGGCTCCGAGTCGTCCAGGTCTTCCCCGCGGTCAATCCCGTGGGTCCTACGGGTCTTCCTCGTCTCCATACTTGGAAGCCCGTTTCACTTCTGACGCCAGATGAAGTATTGGAAAATGACGGCAGGAAACTCCTTGACGGGAACACACTTCTTTTATTAAATCTTGACTTGTAACAATACAACGCGTGGCCTCTCTTCTTCACACCGCACTTCTCTTGACTCAGGATTCTGTGCTGCCGGCTCTCTGTGCCTCGTGTAGACTCCGCGCCTCGGCTACACTCCTCTCTCGCCTCGTGTAGACTCTGCGCCTCTGCTACACTCTCCTCTCTCGCCTCGTGTAGACTTTGCCTCTCTCTCGCTGGCTACACCGTATGCATACTCGGCTCGTGCAGACCGTTCTCTCTCGCTGGCTACACCGTATGCATACTCGGCTCGTGCAGACCGTTCTCTCTCGCTGGCTACACCGTATGCATACTCGGCTCGTGCAGACCGTTCTCTCTCGCTGGCTACACCGTATGCATACTCGGCTCGTGCAGACCGTTCTATCTCGCTGGCTACACACTATACATTACTCAGCTCGTGTAGACCTTTCTATCTCGCTGGCTACACACTATACATTACTCAGCTCGTGTAGACCTTTCTATCTCGCTGGCTACACACTATACATTACTCAGCTCGTGTAGACCTTTCTATCTCGCTGGCTACACACTATACATTACTCAGCTCGTGTAGACCTTTCTATCTCGCTGGCTACACACTATACATTGCTCAGCTCGTGTAGACCTTTCTATCTCGCTGGCTACACACTATACATTACTCAGCTCGTGTAGACCGTTCTATCTCGCTGGCTACACACTATACCTTACTCTCTTCTACTCTCCATTACTCTCCTCTCCGGGCTCTATCTCTACACCTTCGTCTTCATTCTTAGATGGTTCCACTTCTGCCCCTTGCTCCTCTGTGCATCACCTTATATACCCCTTCTTCCCGGGAGACGGAGCGGATGCGGACCTCAACGTCGGCACCGCTCCTCCGTTACCCAATCCCCACGCGCTATCCCCACGATCCGGTTCCGCTCAGCGCGTGTTTCCACTCTCCGACCAATCACACCGCGCTGCTACCCGATCACTCCCTCTGGGCGCGTCACCGGCACACAGCCAATCAGCAGCACTACCCCCACCCGCGCACTGACGCCTGCTCCTCCCCGTCAGCGCGCGTCACCACACACACACCCGTACATACGCGCTGGCACACGACATATACACCCAGCGCGTATCACCACTACACTAGCATAAGTACCCGGCGTTGCCCGGGTGAAAAATATATTTCTTAATAACCTTACATATATACACACCCTCACCACTCACCACTCACCCTCACCATTCACCCTCACCACTCTCCCTCACCACTCTCCCTCACAACTCATCCTCACCAATCACACCCTCACCAATCACCACTCACCACTCACCCTCAACACTCACCCTCACCACTCACCACTCACCCTCACCATTCACCCTCACCACTCTCCCTCACCACTCATCCTCACCAATCACACCCTCACCACTCTCCCTCACCACTCTCCCTCACCACTCATCCTCACCAATCACACCCTCACCAATCACCACTCACCATTCACCCTCAACACTCACCCTCACCACTCACCACTCACCCTCACCATTCACCCTCACCACTCTCCCTCACCACTCTCCCTCACCACTCATCCTCACCAATAACACCCTCACCAATCACCACTCACCACTCACCCTCAACACTCACCCTCACCACTCACCCTCACCATTGACCCTCACCACTCTCCCTCACCACTCTCCCTCACCACTCATCCTCACCAATGACACGGTCACCAATCACCACTCACCACTCACCCTCAACACTCACCCTCACCACTCACCACTCACCCTCACCATTCACCCTCACCACTCTCCCTCACCACTCATCCTCACCAATCACACCCTCACCACTCTCCCTCACCACTCATCCTCACCAATCACACCCTCACCAATCACCACTCACCACTCACCCTCAACACTCACCCTCACCACTCACCCTCACCATTCACCCTCACCACTCTCCCTCACCACTCTCCCTCACCACTCATCCTCACCAATAACACCCTCACCAATCACCACTCACCACTCACCCTCAACACTCACCCTCACCACTCACCCTCACCATTGACCCTCACCACTCTCCCTCACCACTCTCCCTCACCACTCATCCTCACCAATGACACGGTCACCAATCACCACTCACCACTCACCCTCAACACTCACCCTCACCACTCACCACTCACCCTCACCATTCACCCTCACCACTCTCCCTCACCACTCTCCCTCACCACTCATCCTCACCAATCACACCCTCACCAATCACCACTCACCACTCACCCTCAACACTCACCCTCACCACTCACCCTCACCATTCACCCTCACCACTCTCCCTCACCACTCTCCCTCACCACTCATCCTCACCAATCACACCCTCACCAATCACCACTCACCACTCACCCTCAACACTCACCCTCACCACTCACCACTCACCCTCACCACTCTCCCTCACCACTCTCCCTCACCACTCATCCTCACCAATCACACCCTCACCAATCACCACTCAACACTCACCCTCACCACTCACCCTCACCATTCACCCTCACCACTCTCCCTCACCACTCTCCCTCACCACTCATCCTCACCAATGACACGCTCACCAATCACCACTCACCACTCACCCTCAACACTCACCCTCACCACTCACCACTCACCCTCACCATTCACCCTCACCACTCTCCCTCACCACTCTCCCTCACCATTCATCCTCACCAATCACACCCTCACCAATCACCACTCACCCTCACCACTCACCCTCACCACTCACCCTCACCACTCAACCTCCCCTCACCACTCACTAATCACCACTCACAATCGCCACTCACAACCGCCCTCACCATTATATTTTTGCCCCAGTCAACGCCGGATATTTCCCATTCGTAGCAGTTTATATCAACTCTATAAGCAACTTATATTAAACAGGAAGCGCGATCGTAAAGTAATTTACAACCTTCGATTAGTCCTTTGTGCGATTCAAAGAATCGATTCCTGGCATGTTGGGGGTTTACATTTTGAATGATAGAGTTTCATTTTCATTGTTATTTTTTTCAGGAGTTTTTAATTACATTTTTGCCCCGGTCAACGCCGGATATTTCCCGTTCGTAGCAGTTTATATCGACTTTAACCAACTTATAGTAAACGGGAATCGTCCGAATCTAAAGGAATCTACAACCTTCGATTCCTTTGCGCGATTCAGAGAATCGATTCTTGGCGCGTCGGGTTTAAAAGTAATTACACAGTTGTTTTTTCATTGGTATGTAATGTTTGAAAGTTTTCATAAGATTTTAAATGTACTTTCTCCCCGGGCAACGCTGGGTATATCGAGTTTATACGACAAATGCGTGCGCATATTTTTAACGGGAATTAAAAATGGCGTCCACCCGGCAGCGAATGCGTCGCTACCCGTTGCCAGGGGCAACCGCCGTCCAATGAAACTGCGTATGGTCCGGCGACACACAGACACACACACAGACAGACAGATTTGCGATTTTATATATATAGATAGCACCTGAAACTCAAGGCATTTTACGAAATTTATAGGAGGTAACATTAGTGATTTCGATGGCAAGGAGGCGAGCAAGGGGCGAGGAATGAGTGACCATGACAGAGGGCACGTGGGGGTCACGAGGAAGGGAATGGGCAATGGAGAAGAGGTGAAGCTTGGAGAGAGGAACAATAGCAGGCCAAGGAGGGGGTCCGCTTAATGTAAGGGGCAGTTTATTCCAGTGGAAGGGCGCAAGGAAGGAGAAATATATTTTTTTAGGTATGAGAGGAAACTGAGAACCCGGAGGAAACCCATGTTCAACACACATGCTAAAAATCACAAAATAAATTATTCTAAATGTCCTAGAATTGAAGCTTTCGTGACTGCAAGGATTCATATTCTTATGTAGGTAAAAACATTAAAATTAATAAAAGTAAAATAAAATAAAAATCACGACGTTTCGGAGGCAACACAAGCTTCCGTCTTCAGGTGGAACCGTCACAGCCACGACAGCTGTATCAAGTAAATGAGAGATTGCAGGAGCTACCACTCCGTTCAAATAATGGTTGGAGAGGGGGGAAGGGCCAAGTACAGCACACTTTTTATTCATATGGTAGGGTGAGGCTAAAGAGGGTGAGCCTTTATGGTTTGTGACAACTAAACATGGTGAACATGGTGAACATGGTACACCTGTAATAGTTGTCTGTCAAATAATAAATAAGATTGGTCAAATAAGTGTAGTTAAATCTTTTTTGCATGGTTAATCACATCTTTCCAATGATTGCTCAGTTTGTAACCATCATCACGGTTGAAATTATGTCTGTGTTTGTATATTTGTATGGCTTCGTGTACAAACCTTTGATGGTAGCCAGGAGGTTTGCAGAGAACCTTGGTCTCGGAAAAGACAATTTCATGAGAGCCCATCGAGTTGTAGCAATGATCGGCAACGGCCGAAGAATCAGTTCTGCCGTGTTTCAGATCTGACTTGTGCTCGCAATTGCACTGGCAAATTGTGATGCTTCTCAATGACCACTGGGAGGCGATGTTAAACAGAGCACAAACATTATTCTGCAAAATATTGATGCAGTACCGTACTATGTTTAAGTAAAAGAATCCATAACCATATATTGATTACTAACTCAGTTTTACTATAGTTTTATCGTATACATTTATTTTAGACATGCAGCACTGTGTTCAGTAAACTTACTGGTATTACAGTTTGCTCATAAAAAACATCCTACATTGTAAAATATATTGGAACTTTATTTTAAAAAATCATGAAAAAGGTCATAATTAAGAGTGCATTGTGTAAACAATAAAATTACACCGGGCCACGCATAACAGGTCTTGTTTGTTTCAAGAATCATGTACCAATAATGCAAGTGTAGCATGGACAAATTACCTGCATTAATGAAGAATCATTTATCAGAAGGAACTAGAGTCTGTAAATGTTATTTATAGGGTATATTGGGTAGCTGAAAAGCCTAGGAGTCAAGTTTTAGCTTAACCAATGTCCACACTTTTGACCACAGCAAGAAAACGTGAACATTAATATCGTCCGCGATCATATTTTTTTCAATAAATGTTTATAAGTGAATTCACATGTAATTCGTGCATTGCAGCAGGACAAGAATTGAATCACAAGATACAGACAGTAGTGGAGATTCTGAATTCAATACAAAATTCTAAAACACCATAATGAATATACCCCGAGGCGTTCACAGCCTGTGTATCAACGTGTAATTTAAAATTCACTTTGCTTTAACTCGTTTCTGCATTTAGATATAAATTACATATACATATAGACGGCATTAATGTAAGCTGAATATAACAGGTTCAGTCACTAAACACCAAGGCCATCAAGGTACAACAATTCAAAATAACTGGAATGGCAATATAAAAAAATCTGTACACAAATACCAGTGGGCGATTACTTGAATGTTATCCGAATTGACAGCAGCTTTGCAACCAGAAGTGCTAACAGAGAAGAATAAGTCTTTGCAACAGTCAGTGTAGCCAATGTCTGTCCAACAATAAACGAATCCACTTAGAGGCACATTGTACTTGATATGATTCGTCCAAATGAATGTTTCCACAATTCACTGCTTATGGACTACATCTGACCATTTGATATCATGATATGTTAACGGTGATACAAAATACGAATTTCTTACATCTGATCACTAACTTTGCCAATGTAAGCGAGTGCACATATTTATGTAACATATTTTTATATATTACGAGACCAATTTAATAAGGCTCAGCATAAATAATTCGACTCGTATATCCTGCATGTGCTCTGGTAACGCTCGCAAAGCCCTTTGGGTATGGTACCATAACATCTTTAAACTAAGCGTATGTTGACATTTAATTCATCCCATTGTTGTGCCCTTCGCCATGGGGGAGTTTTAAATGTTTTTTTGCCTTTTCTACCCAATGTTTATCCTGATTGTGCAATCAATGTGTGAGGAGACAAAAATAACCCTCTCCCGATCTCTCGCAGTGCAACCCTTCACGTTCGAGAATGGCCCCACTCAAGCGGGTAGCTCGTAACTACTTTGCGAGACCGCTTCATGTGACGTACGCAGAAGCTGCGACAGGGCCCATGGCCGTGTCGTCCTCGTTACCCTCAGCAACCTTTTGCCGGCGTGCCTCTCTGAAGTCGCTCACGCACACGTAGATGCTGATGAGGTAGGAGACCGCTAGCAGGAGCGCAAACGCACCCGCCATGATCTCGGTGGCGTGCAAAACGCATGTGGAGGTGTAATTTCTGCTCGCCAGCATATCGGAGCGATCCTTGCACACCTGCGTGCCGTAAACCTGCTCGATGTTGTAGTGCAGGTAAAATGCTACTGCGGGGATCAAACCCAGGCCGTATATGAGACTCACAAGTGCCTCAAAGAGGAGCCAGCCGCATGCCCGCCGCTCAATGTGCAGAAGCCCGAGGACTATGAACAATAACGACAACCCCATCGCAGGCAGAACCACAGCCAGTGTGAGGTTTACTGCTGGCGTCTTCAGCGCATTATACTTCAAATCCAGGTCGTTGAGTCTCTCAGCATCCTTGCCCTACACACAGAGGGTCCACACACACTGTTAGCTTGGGGATTTTTATTACTTCCCACTCTGCAGGCCAGACTTTGAACCCACATCTTCCAAATGGTGTGTGCGCACTGGAAATATTTAAAAGTATCAAATAATGAACTCTAAATTGATAAGCCACAAATGCTTGTCAGTAATTTAGAGTAGTGCAACCATAGAAACCGATTTTCATGATCCTGACATCAACAGTTTGGGCAATTCACCAGCACTGGGTCAAGCAGGCCTGACTGGTGAGGAGGCACTTCATGTTGAAATCGGTCAAGCATTGGCTTGTGTTGAACCAATGCTGCTGATATTACGCACTCTCAGAATGCCATGTGGCTCATGGGATAAGCAACTAAAAAAACTTCAATGCTTTTCAGTGAACGGAAAGATATGTGAAAGAGGTGTATTGTTGCATTATTTAGCTTGGGAAATGCTGGTCTATGGGGATCTGAGAGGAGAACAAGACCCTCCCGCCCACCCCCCTTGTCTGCAACACAATGTGGTGCTGGCGGACGTGTGTGTACAGGGTGCATGCAGACTGCGCACCGTGAAGCCGCTGTAGGCGTAACCCAGGCTGTAGTAGTAGACTCCGCCAAGGTCGCCCAGGCTCAGGTAGCCGGGCGAAGCACTCTGCGAGGCAGCTGCAAGGACTGCGGACAGGATGGACAGCAGCACTTGTGTGGCCTGCAGTATCCCTGGTGGAGGGCACAGCCGCCAAAAGAATAGAGCAAGATACAATCGTGTCAATAGAACATGCAGCGCATTCGTATCCGGAAATTTATTTGCATGCTACACACTTATGGCTTTGCAGTTATATGGCACATTTTTTTTAAATTGGAAATTCTAAGCATCATTGATTCATGTTGAGAATTAACAAATCATCTGCAGACAAAAGTTTGAATGCTGATGTTCATTTTTGACTGGTGACTCAGACATGCTAAGACAATGTTTTATTGCTTTTATTTTTCAGAAATATTCCAATTTTTGTGAGCCGTTAGACATAGAATGGGAGCTTTATTGTACAACAGCTTATAGCCACAAGTTGTGGAACCTGGATGATGTGACAAGATTTTTTTTTCATAGCCATGAATTCCATACCTTACAAAACCACTAGAATAAGCACTATTAAGGAGTGCAGATGAGCAAGCCATTTGGCCCATACCGACATGCAGAATATTTTCAAATCCAGCTCTCAGAAATGGACAATAAAAAAATAACAGCTGAATTTAATGTTGCGCCAGAATACAATAACTCGACAGATGCAATAATCTTGTTAAACACGATAACCTCAACTTGCATGGCTGACCAGAGTTTGAACGTGGCTAAATGCCGGAACATGCATTACTATAATCTAACAAGCTGGAAAGCTGACTCTCATTTTATTTTTATTGACTAGATTTGCACAACTCTCCACTTAATGGCCACTCCCTGCTGTTAGCAACACACCAGCGAAAATGTGATCATCATTTCACAATATGTTTTCTGCACCTGTGTTTTAGGAAACCAAGCTTCTAGTTATTGAACATTATTTGGTGCTTTATTTGTAATGGGGGACCCAGCTGAGATCAGCAATATGCTACACGAGAACTTGTTTTTATTATTCTGGTGGCCACCTAGGGGCTTTAACCCTGGACCTGCATTGGCTCATCTTCAAAACAGGCATCAATTCCTAGGGACATTAAGTCCTTCCGTGTCCAATGCGGTATTTTTTTTATATTAAATATCATTATTAATAATCACAGGTAACACTTTTGAATATTTCCTGCAGTAAGCGAATTGGAAGTTTGCTGGATGTGGAGAAATGCAATAGCACACTCATCTTTGCAACGTACACGCACTTGCTGTTCAAAAGAGAAAGGAGATCCCTCTGCAGTATAATTGATGCTGTGCATGGGTGCATCCAATGTCTTTGCCATAAGGTACATGTGTACAATTGAAAGGCATGCGTCTGCTACAATTTACTGTGTATGGCATTTTCCAAGTGTGCTAAAATGGCCTGGGGACATTGTTGGAAAAACCCAACACATTTAAGATGTATCTGGATATTAAATTAACAACACATACGTAAATATATTACATATTGCGTTCCGCCAAGTATCAGACATTACGGCAAAACTGACAACTTGGTGATGTAAACAGGATGAACATGATGATATCTTTTGGAGTATTACAATGTTGAAAGTACAAATATCCAAAAGTGAAAATGGCATTGAGATGTATGCAGGCCTACCTCTCCGCGTGGCCAGGTACTTGAGCTTGGCAAAGTAGTAAGCTGCCCATGACACTTCTTTCTGGTAGTAATACTCCTCGGGGATTGTGGGGGGGTCAGCAGCTACAGGCTCCACGTAACGGCCATTATCACGATAGGCAGGCGGCTCGGCCCTCTCCCGGTCATTCCTCGGCGGATCTCTGCTCACCCGCTCCCTCTCTGTGTAGTTGTCCTGGTCTCTGTACGGGTCTCGACCACGGTAGTTGTCTTGGTTCCTGTCGTAGCCTCGGTCTCGGTACTGGTCTCGGTATTTGTCTCGGTCTCTGCCCACGTCTTGATCCTGGTAGCCATCTCTGTTGCCGTAGGCGTCTCTGCGGTAGTTCTCTCGGTCTCCATACTTGTCCCGGTCTCTGCGCACATCTTTGTCCCGGTAGCCGTCTCTGTCGCCGTAGTCATCTCTGTTCCGGTAGGCATCTTTATCGGGATAGCTTTCTCGGTCCCTGTACTTGTCCGAGTTCCCATGTGCGTCTCTGTCCCGGTAGTTTTTCTGGTCTCGACCTCTTGCACTCTTACCAGCGTACTCTGTCATGTTTCTAGAGGTTGCGTTTTCAAAAGATAAAGGTCACAGCTCAAATGATCTAAACAATAATTGTGGAGTAGGTGCTTCGTCAAATAATTTAACAGGTTTTGATTCATTCGCATAAATCAAAAGCACATGACTTGCATAAAGAAAATAAGACATACATTTAAAGGACATTGTAACATTTTAAGTTTGGATGAATAGGGGCGGTCCATCACTAAAAAGTCTACGTATTTCCCAGTGGCTAGTACACTGTTCACTGAGCCAGTATGGATATACAGTACAGTCGTAAACGATTTGATTCATTTAGCATCCTTATAATAGTAGTTTTGTTGTGGTTGATTCATAATAACATTGGATTTTATTCACATATTATGACCTATTGAGACCAAACCTCTATTTTAAGGGTGACCTGGATCAACAAGTTATAAGGAAAACAGTGTAGTATCTTTCTACATGTATAAGGGAATTGCCAAGGAAAATGCAGTTACACATCAGCATTAAACACAACGATCAATACATGTAGATGTTAAATCGGTGACATCATTAACAATGCCGTGCAGATGCGATAACCCACATAATATTTAAGTTAAAAAGTCAAAAGTGACAAAATGCACATCTTCCTTGTCAGTTCTGAGCCAAGGGTGTAAATTCCACGTTTGTATGGCAGAGTGGGCTAACTGTTGGCTTTTCATGAAGGGCCACTCACGTGGGTATGACGATGTGCGAAGTTAATAGACAGGGAATTAAATCAAATAACCATTCAACCAAAATTCCACTTGCCAACATTTTAACTACAGAAACCGTACATTTCAAAAACACGTTTTTAATATACATTGTTTCTACACACCGAATAGTCTTCAAGACAAGAATGTCACGTGCAAACATTTACACCCAACTGCAGTTTGGCAATACAAAGCTACATCTGGCATGTGATCAATTACATATCATAATCTAATCACATGTACTCATGGGGTCTGACAGTACTTCCATTATAGCAGTTTATGGTTTTACAGTTATTATGCAATCTATTTTCATCCAGTGTTTAAAAACTGATTCTTGCCAAGGAAACAAGACCAGATATAGTCATGATGATTTTCCTCTGAAGCTAAACAACGATCATGGATATTTTTTCTGTAGTACAGCGATTTATCCTAAAGAGTGAACAACTGCGAGTGTGGAAATGCAACTCAAAACTACGGCCCATATGTAAACTCCTACAATCTGCGCTCCTTCAATGAAGGAGGAATAACAAAACTTAAACGAAGTCTCTCCCGAAGCCCCTCTCCTCGTGGTTAGCAGATATCGACATTGGCATTTAGCTCCTAAAAATATTGCCATACAAATGAACAGAAAGCACCTAATAAATATGGTCAAACCCACAAGCCGTTTCATACATTCTGTACAACTTACAGGAGTACATAGTTCCGGCAAACTTGTTTCCTGTTAATGTAGCAGGTTAAGACTCAACTGCAAGGGATAACAATCGAAGAGCATCAATGTGAATTTTAGGTTTTGGTTACACAAGCGTTCCCTGTTCTGTAACATTTACAATACGGATCAGACTGCTGGCGTCATTAAAACTGTCCTGTGGTTTGAGTGGCTGGGTTATATTTATGACAAGTCAAATGTCAAATGGACCAGGTTCTGGGTATTCATATATTTATTATAAGACGGTATAACTCAGCCAATCATAAACAACTGTTACAGTACAGTATGTATTTTGCTTACCTTTCCTATACTTTGCACTCATATCGTTTTCTTTATATTTTTAGTTAACTTTTTGACATCGGATTTGTCGAGGATAAATAAACGTTCTGATTCTGAGTATGTAAAAACAACAACACACAAGGGGATCCCATGCTCCTAAACACATTCGGGTCAGCTACATTCTAATGACCTAAACCAAAGGTTGAAATTCCACGTTCTTATGGCGGGGTCTAGACGAACCATATAATTCTAGATTTGAAGCTTTCGTGACTGCAAGGATTCATACTCTTAGTTCTTTCGGTAAAGTCACAATGTAGGTAAAAAATGAAATTAAAATTAATAAAATAAATCAATAAAATCACGACGTTTCGGAGGCAACACAAGTCTCCGTCATCAGGTGGGACCGTCACAGCCAGATTTGCTGTATCAAGCCTCCGAAACGTCGTAATTTTATTGTTTTATTTTTATTAATTTTTATTTAATTTTTTACCTACGTGACTTTACCGAAAGAACTAAGAGTATGAACCATAGAATTCACATTCCGAGCAGCATTCGTAGTGGAAACCCACAAAAAAAGCAAAAATATTTTGCTTCTACTGCCATGTACAGTGGCTAGTTTACTTGTAAATTCACTGGCGAGTTCTTATCAACAACCCAAGCCTGCCCCCTTTAACAGGTTTGCCCGAGTCGTCATCAACATTCTTCACAAAAACCTGTTTAATGTTCATGACATTCTGTGTTACACCTTCCTCCAGACACCACCCCAAACCACCACCACCACCCCAAACCACCACCACCACCCCAAACCACCACCACCACCACCCCAAACCACCACCACGACCCCAAGCCACCACCACCACCCCAAACCACCACCACCCCAAACCACCACCACCACCACCAAAAACCACCACCACCACCACCACCCCCCCACTGGCAACACCGGCGACACTGTCAGCCACATGTCACGTTTCACAGTTCGCTGCGATCATTTTCGATGGAGTTTAAAAAGATGTAGATTATTCTTGGAACTCGACCGGGCAGTACGTTGCACTGGGCGAAGACATGCTGGCGGCAACTCTATCGCTCGGCTGGCCTGGGAACGCCTGGGAATTCCCCCCAGGAAGAGCTAGAGTGGTGTATAGCAGAGGTGGGACAAAGTCATTGTTATGCAAGTCCAAGTCGAGTCGCAAGTCATCAAATTCATGACTCGAGTCTGACTCGAGTCCAAGTCACATGACTCGAGTCCACATCTCATAGGTGGGACAAAGTCATTGTTATGCAAGTCCAAGTCGAGTCGCAAGTCATCAAATTCATGACTCGAGTCTGACTCGAGTCCAAGTCACATGACTCGAGTCCACACCTCTGGTGTATAGTATATAGTAGTGTATAGTGTAGTAGTGTATATTAATGTAGAACTAGCGTCTGTCGCCAAGGAAAGGGAGGTCTGGACCGCCACGACTGAACATGCTGCCGCCACGACCCTCACCAGGCGAAGCATATTGAGACACAAACGAACGATAGGAGTCGTCACTAAGCAGGTGATGAGCCTGGTTTAATAGTGGTGGATGGGTGATCACCATGCGCACCAAACATGTTTTCATAGGCTACTTTGGCGCTACGTTAGGGCCAGTGTAACAACATTCATTGCTTATGCACCACTACCCACCTCCTTCTTCAATCACCCAAACTGACCAGCTTGGTGAAGTATGGTCAAACTAACCCACCCCTCACCCACCCACCATGACCAGCAGGGCGTGAAGACGGTCTCTCATTCGCACCTCGGATTCGCGCGATTTGGCTACGTATGGTGCGAAAGAAGTTCAACATGAGATGCGTACACATACGTCCAGCAGTGGATTGGCTATTGACGTCTGCCGTCCGGGTGGAAAGGTGCTTCCTAGTTCAATGGACTTTACCCACTGGGAAGTCAACTTCTGATCTGATCGATGTTAGACGATCTACGGTGCTGGAGTCTTGTCCCGCCTGTATGTACTGCCCCACCAGAGTGGTGAAGTATGGCCAAACTAACCCCATCATAGTCAGCCACGAGGGCACGAAAGCGACACGCTTCTAGACTTTGATGTTTCCGGAGTTCGTCAACGCAACACTGATGGCGGAAAACGCAACAACAACAACGCCACCACCCCCACCACCACCAAGACTGTGGTTGTGGCGTGTGGCACACTCAGCCCGCAGAGTTTAGCCAAACACACACACAGCCAAGACACTCCATTAACAAACACAATGGGTTTACACCAAGCTTTATTCGGTGTGGTTTGAGCTTAGTTCATAAGGTCACATTAAGATGTTTTCTCGTTCATGTTTTTTTGTTGTTGCGGTTGCAACCGATTCAAGAGCCAAATGGCTCACAGGGCTACACCAAATAAATGAAAACAAATGAAACAAACCGCTGGGGAGGAGTAAAAAAGAGAATCACTGCCATTGTCTGAGATGATGGCGCACGATGGGCCCCTTCTCGCCCACGGGTGGAACGATGGCCCACGGGTCTTGTTTGGACCACCAATATTTATCAACCACACACATCTACAACCGATAAATAACCCCACGCTACGACCAACGAACAGTGCAAGTGGGTCTGAATCAGACGGTGGCCTGGAACGAACCTCAGAGATCCAAGCCGGAGTGAAAGAAGCCTCGGAGTTTCCTCGACACGGCCACCGACTCGCCCACACCACTACCCAGGTGCTCCCCACCCCCCCAGGTGCCTTGCCACTGACGCTGCCCACGGAAGGCGATGTCCGCAGCGAAGACGGCACCGAAGATTTTAACCCGTGAGATGATGGGCACGACAGACGTAACCACGGTGGTGGTGGTGTTGTTGTTGTTCTTCGTGTTGTTGTTGATCGAAGGGATATCAGCCGAGTCGGTCGCAAGACGGCACCGAGGAAGCCTTCGCTGCACCTGGGACGCGGCACGCCTCTCTGGCTCCTCCCACTCCCCCCCGACTTCCCCCCCCCCCGACTTCCCCCCCCCCCGACTTCCCCCCCCCCGACTTCCCCCCCCCCGACTTCCCCCCCCCCCGACTACCCCCCCCCCGACTTCCCCCCCCCGGCTCCCCCCCCCCGGCTCCCCCCCCCGCATCCCCCCCTGGTTCCCCCCCCGGCTCCCCCCCACGGCTCCCCCCCCCCTGGCTCCCCCCCCCTGGCTCCCCACCCCCCCTGGCTGGCTCCCCCCCCTGGCTCCCCCCCTCGCATCCCCCCCTGGTTCCCCCCCCGTTTCCCCCCCCCCGGCTCCCCCCCCCCCTGGCTCCCCCCCCCCCCCTGGCTCCCCCTCACCAGCACCCCCCCCGCATCCCGCCCACCTGCCCCCCCCAGCTCCCCTCCCCCGCCGCCGACCTGCCCCCCGCCCATCTCGCCCCACCCCTCCGTTCACCTGCCCCCCCTCCCGGCTCCTCCCCCTGCACCCCAAAGTAAAGTTCCCCCGTGTAGCCTCGGCAGGCTGCTGAGGAAAGTGCGGTGAGCGAGGAGCATGAAGGCCGGCACGGCTGCCCCGTGTTGATGGTTGGACACGGTACCGGGCAATCGGTTATTTCTTATTGAAAGGCTGAGTCGACCTAGGGGTGGCCCACGACGGGTTCAGAGATTCGCTGTCACTGTTATTGGGGTCGTGAGCGGGAAATGGAATTCGGGGCGCGCTGGGTTCACAGCGCAGTCCCCCTACCACCACTGCGCTATCGCTCAAATTAGGGGCCGTTCATAAATGACGTCACGCGATTTTGGACGATTTTTGACCCCCCCCCTTCATCACACGGCGTCACAAAAAGTCAGACCCCCCCTCAAATATGACGTCACAAAGCTCTGCCCCCCCTCCCCCCCAAAAATAAAACATGCTTCAAATCGCTTTAAACTATTGTCATGGTAGTGCGTATTTAATGTGGCGCTGCACTCTGATGTTGTAGGAGAAAACATTCATTAAAACGTATATTTAATTAAGTAGAACGTGTCGTCTATATTTATTTAAAGTTGCGCATTTTGATGTGACGTCGCATTTCCCAACCCCCCCCCCCCCCCCCTTTGTCACACATCATCACAAATGTTTGACCCCCCCACCCCCCAGGTGCGTGACGTCATTTATGAACGGCCCCTTACACGTTTGAGCAGAGAGATATTGTCATTCACCTTTGGTTCTTTCGGTAAAGTCACGTAGATGGAAAAAATAACTAATAAATCACGACGTTTCGATAGCAACACAAGCTATCGTCCTCAGGTGAAGATAAAAATAAAAAAACAGGCAGACTGCTGAGGAGGAAATGTAGCGAGAGAGCTACGACAACCAAGGGTTATACGGGTAGGAACCTCCTGGTTACACCAGCCCACAGGGGATTATTGTGTCCGTCCGTCGTGCATAAAAACATGGGAAGGATGGGGCTGGGTGGAGAGGGGAGAGTGGGGAGGGGCTGAGTGGGGAGGGTGGGGGAGGGGCTGGGTGGGGAGGGGCTGGGTGGGGAGGGTGGGGCTGGGTGGGGGGTGGGAGGGGTGGGGCTGGGTGGGTGGGTGAGGCTGGGTGGGGAAGGGCTGGTCACCCCGTGGTGCCCTTATAAAACTCAACGTTTAACCTACTCACGCCGGTTTGTGCCCGCCCTCACAGTCGGGCATATTTGCGGAATACACCACGCCGCCGGTGACCCTGGCCATTGACCGAGCAACCCAACATTCCTACCAGCTCCCTCCGCAGGAATGTGTTAAACGTAGGGTAAGTGGGTGGGACTAGGGATGGAATTTGCAAGTGGTGAGTGTCGACGAATTCGAGGAGGGGGAGGGGGCAGCTGTCGCAACGGGTGAAAGGGTGGGGGTGAAACCTACAGAGTGAAAAAGGTGTTAGAGAGAAAAGAAAAAATATATCAAACTTAGCAAACCTAGAAATGTAATGCAACTCAGAGAGTCGGTCAACACAACAGTCAACACCACACCTCGTTGATCAACGTATTTCCAAAGATTGCTAAATTTTGCATCCAAAAAAATTAGTTTGAGATATTGTTAGGGGTGCCGCGGTGGCGAGAAGTTAACCACCTCGCCTGATATTACAGGAGGCCGTGGGTTCGATCCCGACCCTGTGGTCGAGTCGATATTTCTCAGGGTCCTTTAGTTGCCCCCCACTTAGAAACATGCGTTTAGATTACAGCATTTGGCTGCTATAAATGTCCACATGCTAAGCCACTTAGTTGAGCTGTCATTTGTGGCCAAATAAAAGAGCGTTAAGTTCTTTACACACCTTACCTGTGGAACCAGTTTTTCAGGAGTCTTGATCAACATGCAATTGGGACTATTTGGCCCATGTACATGATTGGAATGAATAAAGGAAAGACTTATGAATAATTTAACCCATGAGCCTAAAATGATCTTTCGCAAAGGCACTGCAGTTTTTAATGGATTATTTTACATGATTTAGAGGGTTTGTGTGAAGTCCTCAAAAATAGATATTTATTAACTCGTGCATGTAAATGGAATATGAACTTCTCAACAGGAATTTAACGATGCTCCTCCACCTCCCACCGAGATTAATTCCAAGTAGTCATTAATATGCACTACTGTCTATTGTCCAAACATTTAATTGTTGTTAAATGTGTGATGCCGCCGCCACGAAGCCGTTTAGCAGGCGCCCCATCTACGACCTCGCCACCACCAAGCGACGGAGCCGACCCCGCGTCCACCTCACCTCACCTCACATGAACACACCCGCACGCATTTCCCCCCCCCCCCCCATAGAGCTGCGAGGGGAGGTCACCTGACCGACCGGTTTTTATCCGAGAAACCCTTATCGGGATTAACTTTCACGGTTTCCGGCGACCAGGGAATTGGACGACCTCCCCCGACGCTACTTTGCACCGCGGCGCTGCGACCGGCCTTAAGATGGTATGGTCGCGGCGAAGGGCATTCGGCCACCGCGGTTGAAACGCATCCGCCCACACACACCCCCACAGGTCGACGAGACAGGCAGAGGAGGGACGGGGCGGCATAGTTTAGCGTGCCAAAGCGGGCTCGAGTGCGTAGGTGCTATCGTTAGGGAAGTTAAAGGATAGGGCGGGAATGGCAAATAATCAGAGAGGCGACTCGGACGCATAGTGCGCAATTGATGGGGCAGGTGGTGGAGACATGCGGAGGCTCCGCTTAACTTCCACAGCAGGCCGTGGTGATGGACGCCGCTGCATAATGCGCAAGACCAAAGCGCCATGCATGAGAAAGGGATTAATTAGAATAAAGCCGCTACACGCAGCGCATCTGATTAGCATAGCGAGGGCGTCCGGAACCGCCGTACGCGTGCTGATGGGCACGCGCCCATTGTTAAAGAAAAACTGGGAGGGGGCCGCCACCACGCTCAGAGCCGCATCCCTTTGATGTAGGGAGGATAAAAAGGGGGCGCAAAGGGGAGATCGGGATCTCACTCCAAGAAGCCAGCGGTCAAGGCGGCTCCCAGCTCTGCCCTCCGGACGTCCGTGCGACGTGTCCAGACGAGCATCGAGGAAAAGCCACAGGACGCCGAATACTTCGAACCGTGAGTAAGAAGGTGAATTAGGATCATAGCCGATAAATAGGGAATAGGTCCAGGGGTAGTAGAATAGGCCAGCCTCGTCGAATCATACTGATTTAATATCAATTCCCAGGTGGTCGAAAATAAATCATTAATAGCTAATCGTGGCCTCGTGTGATCTCGTTGAGAGGTGTGAACGTGTGTGGTGCTGTGTACACAGTGGTTCGCCACGTGAGTGAGCGCTGCGCGGAGCTGCGCGTGTGGGTGCGCGTGTGTTCACTACGTGTATGATACAGGTGCGCGATCACAACGTGAGTGTTCAGTGGTGAGTGAGTGCCGCGGGGAGCTGTGTGCGGGAGTCTGCGTACGTTCGCTACGTGTCGGATACGGGTGCGCATTGGTAACGTGGTTATTCGGCGTGGAGGTGAGTGCCGCACAGGGCTGTAGACGGGCACACGCTCGCAGCGTGCGAGAGCTGTACGTAGCGGTGTAAAGAGGGGGAGTATGGGGTTTGATTGATGATGCTGTGCGCACGTATGCTTGCAACGTGGGAGCGCTGCGTGAGGCCGTATGGGTAGGGGCGTCGCGTTCGAAGGCCGGCAAAACCCTAGCAGGTAATAGGGCAGTGCGGCAATGCAACCGGAATAGGGGATGCGTGAGGGAGAGACCCCGTGGGCCAACGGCCCCCACATATTGGTGTCAGAAGTGAGATTCGAACCCACGCCTCCAAGGGAGGGTAGCGCGTTACTCCACGCAAAGGTAAGGCATGTGTTCACCGGCCAGGGGACCCCTTCATGGAAACCGTTTTCCCGCAATATCATAGGGGCTAAAAAGCTTAATGGCTGGTCGGACGCGCAGGCGTTACGACATCTTACGTTGAACCTGGATGGGCGGGCAGCCGACTTTGTAGAGGCACTACCCGAAAGCGCGCAAACCCAACTAGAGGAACTAATGCGTAGATTAGATCTGCGTTTCGGCACGCCCAACGCAATACAGGCAAAGACGGCCTTAGAGGCGCGCCGACGCCAACCCGGCGAGGACTTCCGAGACTATGCCGACGACGTTCGATCACTACCCCGGATCGCCCGTCCAGAGTTCGCGAAGGAGGTCATTGAAGCGCTAGCTGCAGACAAGCTACTCAGGTACCTAGCTCGTACCGTGTGGTGGCATCCCAAAAGGGGTAGCGCAGGCCTCCCCTTCGATACCCTAGTCGAGCAAGCACTTGAGTGTGAGGAGCTCTCCAGCGAACGCGCGCAGCTCCGAGGGTCGGGACAGGAGTGCACCATGGCGAGCCTGATCCCTGACGAGGAGGAGGATGAGGAGGAGCCCGCCAGCCCAATAAGGAGACGGGCAAGAGAGCCCCAGAGACCCCGCGAGACAACCCCGGGGTGGGTAGCCGGGTTACAGACCGGCATGGGAGATATTGCTGGCCAGGTAAACCAAATGGACGGTAAGATAACCCAAGTAGGTGAGAGGGTAACCCAAGTACACGAGGAAGCGAAGAAAAATGTGAAGACCATCCACTCTGAGATGGGTGAACTACACTCCACAGTAGGGGGGCTGGCCGGGAAGGTATCCCAATTAGAGTCCGAGTTAGAACAGCTGCGTACAGGGAGATGGAGCGGGCAGGGGGCCCACTACGGAGCCGCCACCCCTCCCCGGACGTGTTATGTGTGCGACCGTCGAGGGCATCTCAGGAGGGACTGCCCTCAAGCCCGCCCGTGCGAGGCAGATGCATAGGTCAAACACTAAGGCCCCCCTAGAGAGGGGACCACTGGGGGATGAAATCGACGTAGCCCCGACCCAAACAAGCTGTAATGATAATGGCGAGCAAGTGATCTCCACGCAGATTCCAGCAACGACACCAAGGAACGCGGCGACTCCTGGCGACAGGCTGCGGGAGCTGGTGGCGGGAATCACGGGGGCCACGTCGCTGGTGGAGGGGCAGGTCAACGGACGCCGTATCCAGATCTTGCTGGACACGGGAGCGGTGGTCTCACTCGTGAGCGCGGCGCACTGCAGCATGATCGGGGTCGATGTGAGCCGCCTGCAGGCCCCGGACTGCGCGCTGCACATGGCGAGTGGAGCCGGAATGGGGCTGCTGGGGACAGCCACCCTAGAGGTCCGCATAGGCAGCCAGGTGTGCACCCAGGAGTTCTACGTGTCGAGTGTGTTGTGTCACGAGTGTATTGTAGGTACCGACCTCCTAGAGAAGCTGGGACTCAACGTGCAACCCCGCCAGCGATGCGCCACCATGGAGAGCAACGGCGAGCGGATACCGTTCCTGGGACGAGAACCAACGCGCCCCCGCTTCACACCTGTGGCCGCTATCCTGGCGACGGCAGTCATCATCGGGCCGCTCACCGAGATGCTGGTGCCGGTAGCAACATCCCCCACCGACCCCACGCTCCGACCAACAGGGGAGGTAATGCTAACTCCTCACCCGGAGTTGGCAAAACGGTATGGGGTCGTGGGATCCGCCACGTTGGTAAACGCAGATGGGGACCGATTGTTTATGCGGATGTTTAACCCTCACAATACCCCAGCGATACTGCGACGGCGCACCCCGATCGCCACCGTACACCCCCTGCACGCACGCCACTCTGACGAATCGGTGTTCGCACTCTGGGCTGAGGACCCCGTCGTCCTGAGGGGGACCAGGACCTGGCCTGGCGAGTCGGCCCGTCTCCCCGAGCCGAGGTCGTCCCCCTGCTCAACGCGTTACATGTACCATGGGTGGATTTACCTAAGGGAGAGGCCGATTGGCTGCGCGAGTTACTGCAGGAGTATGCCGACGTATTCAGTGAACACGACTCGGACGTGGGTCGGACCGACCTTGTTAAGCACCAAATTGACACCGGTGCAGCCCGACTCATCAAACTCCCTGCATACCGAGTGGGCGCACCCGAACGCACCCAGATCAAAGAGGCAGTTGGGGACATGCTTTGCGATAACATAATTCAGCCCTCGGCGAGCCCCTGGTCAGCCCCAGTTGTACTAGTAACGTAAAAGGATGGGTCAACCCGGTTCTGCGTCGATTACCGTAAACTGAACGCAGTCACGCTCGGCGACGCCTTCCCCATACCCCGCATCGACGACACCTTCGACAGCCTCGCCAGAGCGCGATATTTTTCCACCCTCGATCTCGCGTCCGGGTACTGGCAGGTGGAGATGGCGGAGGAGGATCGGCCAAAAACCGCATTCACCACCCCGATGGGACTATTCGAGTTTCGAGTACTCCCGTTCGGACTCACCAATGCGCCCGTGACGTTCCAGCGGCTGATGGAGTTGGTGATGCGGGGCTTGCAATGGGAACAGTGCCTGATTTACTTGGACGATGTGATAGTGTTCAGTAGATCTTTGTCTGAGCATTGGTCCAGGTTACGGGAGGTATTCCAGCGACTGCGAGCGGCTCATCTCAAGCTCAAGCCACGTAAGTGTTACATCGCACAACGCGAGGTGGGGTACCTCGGGCATCGCGTCAGCGAGGCAGGCGTGCACACCGATCCGGAGAAGGTACGCGCCGTAGTGGAGTGTCCACGGCCAAGGAATCTGACGGAGATCAGATCATTTTTGGGGCTCGCCACCTATTATCGTCGATTTGTAAAGGGATTCAGCGAGATTGCACGCCCCCTCACCCAACTCACCTCTCCTAAGCACCCCTATCAGTGGACGGGGGCCTGCCAGATGGCCTTCACCACTCTCAAAGACCACCTCACCCACATCCCCACCCTCGCTTTTCCCGATTTTACCACCGATTTTATTTTGGACACTGACGCCTGCAGCAGCGGGCTGGGCGCGGTGTTGTCACAGGGACAGGATGGGACGGAACGAGTCATCGCGTACGCCAGCCGGACCTTGAGTGGGGCCGAACTGAACTATTGCGTGACCCGCCAAGAGTTGTACGCCGTGATTTTCGCATGTAAGCAGTTCCGGCCGTATTTGTACGGCAGGAAATGTCGCGTACGCACTGACCATTATGCTCTGCAGTTTCTTCTTACATTCAAGGAGCCGCGGGGGCAGATGGCCCGGTGGTTGGCGCAGTTGCAGGAGTACAACCTGCAAATAGAGTATCGGGCTGGCCGGACGCATGCAAACGCGGACGCCTTGTCGAGGCGGCCCACGGTGTACGCCGAGACAAGGGCAGAGGAGGCTTGCCCGTGTTTCACAGGGGGACGCTGCCGGCAGGCAACGGACCCCCGAGAGGCCGCGGCCACTGACCCCCCCCCAGTGAGAGAGAGTGCAGTGTGCGCCACAGAGACCCTCACAGGTGGCACCGAGGATCCCGTCGACCGCCCGGCAAGCGCGGGACCCACGGCTCGGGACCCGGTGGATCACCCCACCCCAATCGGACGGATCCAGGAGGACGTCGGCTGCGCCTTCCCGGGCCTGAACGACGAGCAGCTGAGACAGACCCAGCAGTGGGATCCGGATCTGGCGGCAGTGGAGGCGGCACTGCGGGAGGAAAAGAGTGCCCTACCAGGACCCTGGAGCGGTTTGTATGGCCGGTTGTGTGTGCAGAACGGGGTGGTACGGGAGTTAACCGAGGCCGGCCAGCCGGGGTGCATCTGTGTTCCTGCCCAGGTACGACCCCAGCTGCTACGGCTGGTGCATGATCACCCACTCGGGGGCCATGACGGGGAACGACGCACTCGAGAGACCCTGCGTCGCCAGTATCTCTGGCCCAAATTGGCACAAGACGTGGCCGCCTGGGTACAGGGCTGCCGCGCCTGTCAGCAGTGCGGGCCGAAACCGGCACGATACCAGGTACCCCTAAGGCCATTCTGCGCCAGCTGCATGAATCAGCTGGTCGGGATCGACCTACAGTGGCCATTCCCTCGATCCCATCGAGGCAACCGGTATATCCTAGTCGCAGTAGAGTATTTCACCCGCTACCCCGTGGCAGTGGCCATCCCTGATAAAACGGCCTTGGTGGTGGCCCGGGCATTCGTGGAACATTACGTACTTAAGCACGGGATCCCAGAACGAGTCCTCACCGACCAGGGTAGCGAGTTCAAGGCCGAGCTGTTCCAGGCACTGTGCCGAGAATTCGGAATCCAGAAGGACAGAACCACAGCGTACCACCCCCAAGCGAATGGTATGGTAGAGCGCATGAATCAGACCCTAGCGGGGAAACTCAAACGTATGGCGGCGCAAATCAATGGGATTGGGACGAACACCTCCCCTACGCCCTTTTCGCCTACGCCACCACCGTACACACGTCGACGGGACAAACCTCGTTTTTAATGATGTTCGGCCGTGAGTCTCATTTACCCGCAGATCTGCTATTCGGCGTTCCTTCCCCCCAGCCGGAGGAGGGAAGCCGCCCCGTGGAACACCTGATGGAGACCCTGCGAGAAGCCCGAGGCCGAGCATACCCGCAAGGGGAAGCCGCGCATCGGCGGCAGGAACAGGGCACCCGTCCCCGCATGGAACCCCCCTTATTCCTGACAGGCGCGAAGGTATGGCTACACACCCCTCGCGTCGGGGCCGGGCAGGTGGAGAAACTGACGACCTACTGGCGGGGACCCTGGACCGTGGTGCGGCAGATCTCCCCCTGGACGGTACTAATCTATGGCGGGGAGAGGGGTCGAGAGACGGTGGTCAACGTCCGCCGCTTAAAACCGTGGAAAGCGGCCCCGGCGAGAGAGAACCCCGTCACCCGAAGGCCCCGAAATCCCGGGGTACTCGCACCCCTCGTGTTGGGGGGCCTCGCACACTACATGGGCCCCGCCGGGCCCCCGAGACGCCCCGATCCAGTCAGGAGACGGCGCGGACGACGGCCCATAAACCCTTCCGCTGCTGAGTTTGTGCCCCAGCCCACAGGTGCCGGAGGACGGGGAGAGCCACTGGAGTGGAGGAGGAGGCCGCTGCAGGAGCTACAGAGGATGGAGCCACCCGCCCCGGGACCAGCCACAAGGTCCGGACGGATCCCCCGGACCCCGCAACGTTTCCTCATGGGCGCGGCCCAAGCAAGGTGCTCCAGTCAACCCGGGACGGGGACTGGCACCTCGGGGGGCTATGTGATGCCGCCGCCACGAAGCCATTCGGCAGGCGCCCCATCTATGACCTCACCACCACCACCAAACGACGGAGCCGACCCCGCGTCCCCCTCACCTCACCTCACATGAACACACCCGCACGCATTCCCCCCCCCCCCCCCCATAGAGCTCCGAGGGGAGGTCACCTGACCGACCAGTTTTTATCCGAGAAACCCTTATCGAGATTAACTTTCACGGTTTCCGGCGACCAGGGAATTGGACGACCTCCCCCGACGCTACTTTGCACCGCGGCGCTGCGACCGGCCTTAAGATGGTATGGTTGCGGCGAAGGGCATTCGGCCACCGCGGTTGAAACGCATCCGCCCACACACACCCCCACGGGTCGACGAGACAGGCAGAGGAGGGACCGGGCGGCATAGTTTAGCGTGCCAAAGCGGGCTCGAGTGCGTAGGTGCCATCGTTAGGGAAGTTAAAGGATAGGGCGGGAATGGCAAATAATCAGAGAAGCGACTCGGACGCATAGTGCGCAATTGATGGGGCAGGTGGTGGAGACATGCGGAGGCTCCGCGCTTAACTTCCACAGCAGGCCATGGTGATGGACGCCGCTGCATAATGTGCAAGACCAAGGCGCCATGCATGAGAAAGGGATTAATTAGAATAAACGCCGCAACACGCAGCGCATCTGATTAGCATAGCAAGGGCGCCCGGAACCGCCGTACGCGTGCTGACGGGCACGCGCCCATTGTTAAAGAAAAACTGGGAGGGGGCCGCCACCACGCTCAGAGCCGCATCCCTTTGATGTAGGGAGGATAAAAAGGAGGCGCAAAGGGGAGATCGGGATCTCACTCCAAGAAGCCAGCGGTCAAGGCGGCTCCCAGCTCTGCCCTCCGGACGTCCGTGCGACGTGTCCAGACGAGCATCGAGGAAAAGCCACAGGACGCCGAATACTTCGAACCGTGAGTAAGAAGGTGAATTAGGATCATAGCCGAGAAATAGGGAATAGGTCCAGGGGTAGTAGAATAGGCCAGCCTCGTCGATTCATACTGATTTAATATCAATTCCCAAGTGGTCGAAAATAAATCATTAATAGCTAATCGTGGCCTTGTGTGATCTCGTTGAGAGGTGTGAACGTGTGTGGTGCTGTGTACACAGTGGTTCGCCACGTGAGTGAGCGCTGCGCGGAGCTGCGCGTGTGGGTGCGCGTGTGTTCACTACGTGTATGATACAGGTGCGCGATCACAACGTGAGTGTTCAGTGGTGAGTGAGTGCCGCGGGGAGCTGTGTGCGGGAGTCTGCGTACGTTCGCTACGTGTCGGATACGGGTGCGCATTGGTAACGTGGTTATTCGACGTGGAGGTGAGTGCCGCACAGGGCTGTAGACGGGCACACGCTCGCAGCGTGCGAGAGCTGTACGTAGCGGTGTAAAGAGGGGGAGTATGGCGTTTGATTGATGATGCTGTGCGCACGTATGCTTGCAGCGTGGGAGCACTGCGTGAGGCCGTATGGGTAGGGGCGTTGCGTTCGAAGGCCGGCAAAACCCTAGCGGGTAATAGGGCGGTGCGGCAACGCAACCGGAATAGGGGATGTGTGAGGGAGAGACCCCGGGGGCCAACGGCCCCCACAAATGCATTGAGGAGGGAATAATTTTGTAAATTCGTTTGGCTGATTCATCACATACTGCTCAATACGATACGGTACAGCAGTAGTGCAATTTAAAGTACTCTACAGGTACTGTTATTCTACAGGTATTTTTTAAAATAGTTATACATTATGCACAACATTCTTAAGGAATATTTATATAGCGCCTTAATTTACGGTGGATGGAAACAATGTGCAATTACTAAACTGCAGCCACAATAGAGCACTAATTTGAGAGGCCGAATTGCAGTGTAACATTTCGTGCACCTATAAATAGTGGCTCAAGCTGTTGACTTACAGTTCCTCTGTTGCAACCACAACCGGTTATAAACTCTTTAGGGACTTTGTTAATTTGAATGTGTCCATATATGTGTGTGGTTTTGAAGTTGACAAACGCAGCAGGGGATGGTACTGTATTCCAAAGTTACAATTTTCTGTGGTGCAGTGGTTCCTAACCTTTGCTCCGCGGTGATGGGACTACCCACCCAATAGACTTGCGTTGGCATTTAGTTAGGACCGTTGACCCAACGTTGGCCCAGCGTTCAAATATTGACTGGGTAACTGCTTGACAAAAAACTAGATGATGTTGTGACTGTCTTGGGGGTAAATCTTCTCAAATATGACATTTTCGTAAAATGCAGTTTACGAATGTACTATGATGCTTCCTTCAGCAGTGCCTGTGCTGTAGAATAACTCATTCATCTTATTGGACTTTCACCTGATTAAGTGAAGGAATGATGAAAAATAATAGTTTTAATTTTAATTATTATAATAGGTTTTACCCTTTCTGGCAATAAAACGGGTGTTAAGATCTTCAAACACCAAATAGATACCCTTTCCAAGGCATCAAGTCTGCATTAACTACGCATATTTGTGGGAAAATATGCAAATATGCTTTGATAATAATAGATGCATCGTCTTTTAAACTGATTGGCCTACACGAGAGACAGCCTTCTTTATGGCCTTGCCTCACCAGTGTTAGACCAGAGATCGCCAAAAGTCCAACAGCGCAAAGATAATGGCGGTATCAGAACACATATAGCTCGGATAGAGCAGTTTTATTTATGGGACTTTTGCCAGTATCCAAAATGATGGAAAATATGGAGAGGTTTTACCCTTTCTGGAAATTCATAAATAAAATATCAACTCATATCTCACGTTAAAAGTACTGTACTTGTTTTATTTTAATACATTTTGCACTTAAGTTTCTATTTAGAAACAGAGTTAAACGTGGGCATAATAGCTACGATACACATAACCTAAAAGTAAACATTAATAGCGATGACTTCATGCACCAAGCAGTCGAGTCATCTGGACTTCGTGGCAGAATACCTCTCCGCTAGGGTAATGGGGGAATAATCTCGCCGGCTCTGGAACATTCCTGCGGAGGGAGCTGGTAGGAACGTTGGGTTGCTCGGTCAATGGCCAGGGTCAACGGCGGCGTGGTGTATTCCGCAAATATGCCCGACTGTGAGGGCGGGCACAAGTCGGCGTGAGTAGGTTAAACGTTGAGGTTATAAGGGCACCACGGGGTGACCAGCCCTTCCCCACCCAGCCCCACCCCTCCCACCCCCCACCCAGCCCCATCCTCCCCACCCAGCCCCATCCTCCCCACACAGCCCCTCCCCACCCTCCCCACCCCGCCCCTCCCCACCCTCCCCTCCCCACCTAGCCCCTCCCTACACGACGGACGGACGGACACAATAATCCCCTGTGGGCTGATGTAACCAGGAGGTCCCTACCAGTAAATTGTACTCATCAGTACAACCACAACTACGCGCCTTCTTCAGCAGTAGCTGTCCCCAAATCCAAGGAATGTTGGAAAACCGACCAAGTAATCGTCCTTCATTCACGATTGTAACTTCATCAGCAAACAATAACAGTTTTGCTAATTAGTCGGGTGCGTGTTAAAGTACTGTACACGGATAGGCTGGCGGTCGGGTTGGTGAACCATGCAGGGATTGGAGGCCTGCATTAGATCAATCGTGCCAGCAGGAGCCGTGGTGTGCCCAACACGCACCTCCGATGAGCATGGTGCGAAAGAAATTCAACATACGCAGGGAATATTTTTTTTTATAAGCAGATGCCTGTGGGGGAAAGTATAACAAAGGGGTTTTCCTTTCAGGTGATCTTCTCTTACGAGGCTTTAATAGGCATTCGATTTACATCCACGTGCAAAATTCAGAACAGTGCTCAAACGTGAATTTACATCGAAACGATTACCCACCTGAGAAGTAGTGGAAACTCTGGCTTTTTTGGATAAACTTAAATAATTCCAATTTCCAATCGTAGTTTCCCTCCTAATACCGTGTTAAGGTTCCCAAAGTAGGTGGTTTCTGATCATCAGTGCATTTACAAAATCAAATGTGGACCCAATTTCAAAGATATAGCGATTTCAAATCGGGTCCATCTTTTTAAAACACCATGTATTTCAATTCAGTTGGATTTGCATATAATTTTTCTCTAACTTCAACATACCCCCTACCAGAGGTGTGGACTCGAGTCATGTGACTTGGACTCGAGTCAGACTCGAGTCATGAATTTGATGACTTGCGACTCGACTTGGACTTGCATAACAATGACTTTGTCCCACCTATGAGATGTGGACTCGAGTCATGTGACTTGGACTCGAGTCAGACTCGAGTCATGAATTTGATGACTTGCGACTCGACTTGGACTTGCATAACAATGACTTTGTCCCACCTCTGCCCCCTACTATAAAGCAATGCCTTTGTGTTGGAATGTGTTCGTGAATAGAGCTTTTTTGAAATCACTGAAATTCCTTTTGTGGCGTCATCTTCCAGGGTTGCGAGAGGCACTCTTACGTCAATAGAGGTAGTGGTATGAACTCTATATTGCCTATTGCTTAATGTGCACTCACGGAATTTGTATGTACAGTATTTGGTAATGCATTATGAAATGTATTTTGAAATAAACAAAATAATCCGGTTAGAATTCAATGCTCACTGGGAGCAAGTCTTGTGGCAGAATAGTGCAGCACTGAATTTGAATGGTCCATTTTGTACGCTCTCCTTAATCTGTAACCCAATGGCTAAGGATGAAGCCTGCTCCATTTGGTGCATCATGGCATAACTACGACAGTCTTCATGAATATGTTATGGAAGAGACAAAGCCATTATAATACGAGTATTTTCTCAGACCCAGTGGCTATTTGAGAGAGTTGGAGGAGGCTGTGTGTGGATATATGGCAGTTGCTGCATTACTCTGGGATGCATCCCAGAAGACCAATTGTGTCCGAAGTTACTGCGTGCTTAGTTTTCAGCTATTCAGATACAATCTGTGAGGTTTCTGAAATATGATTTTGAAGTGGCAGCCTTTCGTGTAATAGCTGCACAAATTAATTTTAGAAAACCGAAGCTTTTATGCAATTGGTGCATTTTTCTTATGACTGCAGTACAGCATTTCAAACCGGCTTGATGTACGTGATATACGGGGGCTAAATCAACAGGCAGTTGTACAAAGTATATATTTCCTATTCATATTCTTTGGGTCTTTCGGTAAAGCCACGTAGATAGAAAAGATTATCAAATTAATAACAATATCACGACGTTTCGATCGCAACACAAGAAATCGTCTTCACCTGAATATTAATTCCTGCAGTCACGAAAGCTTTAAGTCAAGATATATATATATTCCTGTAACATTTTAGGCATTGTCAGTCAGTTGTTTACAAAACGATTCAACACTGACAAAAGGGGAGTGACGTGAGGAATGTGGGTGCAATGACAGTCACTCATGCAAGCTCCGAAGTCATTAACCTTGAGTTACAACGTTTATTTAAAGCACACCAATGCAGGCATCACAATTTTAGCCCGACGTCAATCACCAGCTAAAGAGTTAAAATAATTCTCTGCTGTAAAGAGAACACGACATTGTATTACATTTAAAGTATAACGTTGTGAGGGGAAAGTCAATAGGAATTTGAGGTGGAGATTATTCCAAAAGGACCTATCCCTTTTTTAGAGCTGACAAAAATTACTCTATAGAGACGGTTCTCGAAACTGCTTTCAAATTGTTGTTGTGTTGGTATGCAGTTACACATTTAAACTGCACTGCATCATCTTCTATCTATAACTACTTTCAACCTTTGCATCTACAGTTGATGAGTGTAACTATTACACGTGCCAAACCAATGTAAAACATAACATCAGTATAACATACAATTTTAAAGATATCTTTACAGTTAAACAATCAATATGCATGCACATACACACACCATCTTATTGTAAAATACTGTTCTAATTTACAGACATTTACATTTTTAGGTGATGTGTGACAAAAATTGGACTCCATGTGGGATTTTAGGCAGTTTTAGTTTAAGGGTTAGGTATCTTAGTTGACACTAAACAATTATCATACAGCTTTGGAAATCAAGTCCCATTTCACAGTTGGTGAATGCTACCTCATAGTTGTTTAAAAATACTGTACACAAAATGCATATGCATCCGTAAATTGGCTGATTGAATTTCCGCTTTCTTAATATATACTTTATAATTTCTTCTTGTGGAAATGTATAATTGACAATTACTGTATTATATAAAATTGCATAATATTGAATACTGTAAATTGCATCAATACAGACATTTCATAATTGAAGACAATTATGTATCATTGATGTTATATTTAATCACATATTAACCTTCATGGTAAGTAGATTAAAACGCATACAGCAAAGTATTGTGCTGCACTAATTAAAAAACAATCACTTTTGAGTTGACTCAAAAACATTCGCTAACTTTTAACACAAAAAAGTACTATAAATATAAGATTTATGTTTCAAAGCTTTAATTTATATATGAGAGTATACATGAAATGTCTACTCTCATATACATATTAGATCATATGAGTCTATCTTGAACCCCAGATAGGTTATGAGACGGTAAAGTTGCCACGCATTATGCGCTGGTGGGGGTCTTGGCTGGGCTTCCATCAGCCGGGGTCCCAGCTGCCGCTGCTGCGATGGCAGGAGGTGCACGCTGCACCTCAATGGCCACCACCCTCTCATCCGCAGCAGGGAGGGCACGGCGCTGAGCCTTGATCTTCAGCTTCCCGTCGGTGGTCATGCTACAGCTCACGCTCTGCGGGTCCACGTCCCTGGGCAGCTGCATCTCCTCCCGGAACTCCTGGCAGCTGTGACGGTAGTTGCCGCTGCTGCCTTCTCCGCTCTTCACTTCGTGCCGTCCAGCCACCACCAGCTTGTCTCCAGACACCTTCACGGCCAGATCTTCCGGGGAGAACTGCTGCACGTCCAGGCATGCAACAAAGCCGTCTCCCTGTTCTTGTGGCGCTTCAATCTGGATCCTGCTTATGGGAGGCTGCTGCAGCATCTCAGGAAAGACACTTTTGGAGATCATTTGACTGCTGAGCTGTTCAACCCATTGGAATATTCTCTCCATCCTCTCTATTTCGCTGTTCATTTCACGCTGAAGCTGCTGGAACATGCTGTCTTCTCGTCCGGGGAGACTCAAAATTGGCCACCCGGCCCACAGTCTTTTCTCCAGGACATGCATAGGAGGGAAGAAAACATTCAAAGCCATCCTTGTCCTGGTGCAAACTGTGCTGCAAAAACCTTGCTTGAGCTCTGGAGCACTGCTTTGTCCCCTGTCAGCTGGCAGTGTTCTGCCCGAGCAGCTATAGTGGTCACTTTTATAGCTGTGCTGACAAGCAGGTGTCAGAGTCAGCTAGAAGTTTCCCGAATAATGACTGCATAGATGCCCTGCCAGGAAGTCAAGGTGACTCATGCTCGCATGGCTATGACACATTAGCTATTATGGGCACTAGCTAAGCAACTAGTTACAACTACAGTTATATCACATCTCCATATTACTGGTTTTATATTTACATCAGCCAATTTCATTAAACAAAAATACACACGCAAGTTTAATATTTATCTGTTTATAGTACTGTAAGTAGAGTGGAATGGTTGGTGCATTGTGCTCTGAGTTGATTCTTGGAGAAGGTTAGCATCAGCGGTAAGTGATATCTGACTCAGTCCTGTCCGCTTTCCCAACACCAGCCTGCACTGATCAGCATGGTGAAATATGGTCACCACATTGCCATGAACAAAACAGCATGGGGAGGCCTTCATCTAGCTGTGGCTTGACAATGAGTTGAACATTATTTTTAGCATAGCATTGTAAAGCAAAGCAATATTCTTACATATTACAATGGGCCATAAATAGCAGGGGTTGGCCAGTAAGTGCTAGATGTCAACCAAGTGAGTCACATTCTGAATCTGGATGCCATGTAAAGTATTCCGCAACAGGTGCAAAAAATGAAGATTATTTACAGCAGTGTTATTGTTGTGCATTCACATTTAAATCACTTATTTTAGCTTTCATGGACTGTAAAGAGCTGTGAAAGACCAGTTTACCTTCCATTGAATGGGACCAGTCATCGGTAGCGGCCATTGCCCTTCTCAGGGAATTTTTTTTTCTTCCCTCAGATTGATTATGTTTCATTAGGTAGTAATTTGGATACAATATCAGTCACATTATTTGCTGCACCAGTGGGTTTTACAGATGCATACTAGGGTAGCCCATTAGCGAACACACAATGTGTTAGAAGAGCAGCGTTGCATACAGTGAGGGGAAAACGTATTTGATCCCCTGCTGATTTTGTACGTTTGCCCACTGACAAAGACATGATCAGTCTATAATTTTAATGTTAGGTTTATTTGAACAGTGAGAGACAGAATAACAACAACAAAATCCAGAAAAACACATGTCAAAAATGTTATAAATTGATTTGCATTTTAATGAGGGAAATAACTATTTGATCCCCTCTCAATCATAAAGATTTCTGGCTCCCAGGTGTCTTTATACAGGTAACTAGCTGAGATTAGGTGCACACTCTTAAAGGGAGTGCTCCTAATCTCAGCTTGTTACCTGTATGAAAGACACCTGTTCACAGAAGCAATCAATCAATCAGATTCCAAACTCTCCACCATGGCCAAGACCAAAGAGCTCTCCAAGGATGTCAGGGACAAGATTGTAGACCTACACAAGGCTGGAATGGGCTACAAGACCATCGCCAAGAGCTTGGTGAGAAGGTGACAACAGTTGGTGCGATTATTCGCAAATGGAAGAAACACAAAAGAACTGCCAATCTTCCTCGGCCTGGGGCTCCATGCAAGATCTCACCTCGTGGAGTTGCAATGATCATGAGAACGGTGAGAAATCAGCCCAGAACTACACGGGAGGATCTTGTCAATGATCTCAAGGCAGCTGGGATCATAGTCACCAAGAAAACAGTTGCTAACACACTACGCCGTGAAGGACTGAAATCCTGCAGCACCCGCAAGGTCCCCCTGCTCAAGAAAGCACAAATACATGCCCATCTGAAGTTTGCCAATGAACATCTGAATGATTCAGAGGACAACTGGGTGAAAGTGTTGTGATCAGATGAGACAAAAATGGAGCTCTTTGGCATCAACTCAACTCGCCGTGTTTGGAGGAGGAGGAATGCTGCCTATGACCCCAAGAACACCATCCCCACCGTCAAACATGGAGGTGTGTTTTTCTGCTAAGGGGACAGGACAACTTCACCGCATCAAAGGGACGATGGACGGGGCCATGTACCGTCAAATCTTGGGTGAGAACCTCCTTCCCTCAGCCAGGGCATTGAAAATGGGTCGTGGATGGGTATTCCAGCATGACAATGACCCAAAACACACGACCAAGGCAACAAAGGAGTGGCTCAAGAAGAAGCACATTAAGATTCTGGAGTGGCCTAGCCAGTCTCCAGACCTTAATCCCATAGAAAATCTGTGGAGGGAGCTGAAGGTTCGAGTTGCCAAACGTCAGCCTCGAAACCTTAATGACTTGGAGAAGATCTGCATAGAGGAGTGGGACAAAATCCCTCCTGAGATGTGTGCAAACCTGGTGGCCAACTACAAGAAACGTCTGACCTCTGTGATTGCCAACAAGGGTTTTGCCACCAAGTACTAAGTCATGTTTTGCAGAGGGGTCAAATACTTATTTCCCTCATTATAATGCAAATCAATTTCTAACATTTTTGACATGCGTTTTTCTGAATTTTGTTGTTGTTATTCTGTCTCTCACTGTTCAAATAAACCTACCATTAAAATTATAGACTGATCATTTCTTTGTCAGTGGGCAAACGTACAAAATCAGCAGGGGATCACATACTGTTTTCCCTCACTGTACATGTATCATTGGAAGCATATAAAGCCAACATTTGCTTTGTAATTTCGCAGACCAGCCCAGAATGTGGCAATTGTCCGTTCGTGTTAGGCTTGTACCAAAATCAAGGGCACTACGATTTAAAAAACTAGTTTAAGATGATTTCCAAGGCCCAAATAATATCAACCTATTGTAGAAAGCACCACCTTCTTACAGTGAGCATTGGTTGTCCCATTCTTGGCTATAAAAATGGTCTCTCTAAAGCTTCAAGTTTTTCTAAAGTTGACAAAGATGTCCTCATAAATATCTGAGACAAATATTACCAATTATTATCATATGTCGACAAACATGCAAAGACAATACGTGTCAGCGAATCGTTTTGCTTCTGACATGTGCCAATTATTTAGAAAAATATATATATGTACAGTATGTTTTGTATTTTACTGGCTGCGATGTTAATTTTACAAATCCATATTGTGTACGTTATAGATTAAACATGTTGCATACATGTCATGTGTTTGCTATGTATGTGTCTAATACTCTGGACACCTTTGCAAATAAGATGTTCCATGTCAAGGGATTATCGAGGTAAAAATTGTTGCTGCCCTCATTCAATAGTGCAACTTCCATATTGGTCTGGTGGGAACCAATCTACAAATGTTAGCCACCACTGTAATAATACCAATACTGTACAATATAATTATATAATGTAGTACTTCATATGAAAGCACTACATTGTATTGTATAGCAACACAATAAACAATAACAACATGTCCACATGTCGGGATAATGCGAACACTCTTAAAATACATTCTATTAAATTCCAGCAGTAGGTGTGACAATCACACTTATACTGTAATTGACAGCGCGTTTATCACTCGTATCAGTGTAAATAAATGTGAGGCATGTATTGCAACAGTAGGACACGTGAGACATCTGGAAATGTTTCAATAAATATATCCATCCATGGCCCTGCCCGGTCACGCTTAACGGAAGCACATGACCGGTTATCAACGCACACACCAAAACGTCCCTTTCCCTCGCCTCTGCCACAATCCATTGGCAGGTGACTTCATTTATTTTTAAGCAATCAAACTTCCATATGAAAGATAATGATATTTGTGCTATTTTCTGTACTTATATATTTGCGACTCATCAGCAACCATGATGAATTCACTGCTAGAATGAAGGCCTCCCCAAGTCGTCACCATCCGTCCCTGTTTTGAAATGAAACAATCCAGCCAACACTTGCACACGAGCTGGCTTCATCGCTCCATCTGGTGGCAGCCATTCCTTCGCCAATATAATTTATTCTCCAGCATCTGTATTCCTGATGTGTCTAGCCTCAGCCCACTTTCCTTAACTATTGATATGTCTGGAAGTTGCGTTTGTTCCCTGAATCGTGTATTTCTCTTTCTGTCACCATACTTTTACGAATGCACCTATCATGCTTGTTCTTTCAAGCATGGATTTTTTTTGCCCAGGATTTTTCACCTGATGTTGGTGGGGTGGGGGGCAGCCTAAAACATATCTGGAACACCACGCCTGTCACCGGACGTCCGAAACGTGCCGTATGTCTCTCAAGTCCGTAGTCCGTGCAAGACACATCTGTTCAGACTTGCCTTCCCATTAAAAAAGTGAAATGTAAAATAAAAACTCTCTTTACTTTCCATTGATTTTATTTGTATTTACCACTCAACTTTCTCGTGCTATTCGTTTCAAACGGTTGCACTTAATTTTGCGCGCGGTTGCAATTTACTCTTCTCAGTCGATGTTAGCAACTGAGTGCATGGTGGGTTTCTTTTATCATTCCTGTTGCTCTATGCCCCCTGTATCATTCCCATTCCGCTGTAATGGGCACTGATGCCTACTTTATTGAGGCGATATTGGCACGTAAAATAAAGATTGATTGTTTGCACATGCTTTTGCTCAAGAAGAAGAGGTCTCATACTTATAAAAAATCGTATAATTTATGTATCTGGGAATGTAATCAATTTATAATCTTCCACAGCAATTAATACGTCTTAAAGTGCACAAACCCCACGTTTTCTGAAGAAAACAACCCAACTGTACTGTGCTTGTATACAAATGTGAGATCAAACTATAACTTGATGTTCTGTAAATCGATCCATAATGCATTCATTAAAAAAATGTTTTGAGACACTTGTGGAGATTGGTTTCGTCCACTTTTGTTGCTGATAAAAGTTAAGAACGTCACAAAAAGGTGAAAAGTTGCACAAGTGTGCAGTACACAGATGATCCACTCGAGGGCATCAGATTCCCACGCGCACGTGGGAATCCGTGAGCTCACAACAACAACCGCCATTCGCCACTCAGTGGCGGTGACGTCACCAAGGCGCTTGTGCCAGGCTAGGTGCACTTTGAGGCCACGTGAAGTGTCGAAGGCTCGCTGGTAGTAGATAACGGGATAGACCCAGCTAGCATAGGTTGACTGAGATGACTGGCAGATGCACCCACCTTTGGCCCTACTGTGCCAACTTTTAGCAACTCCAACACAGGTCATCTTGGCCCAGGGCACACAGCCTCTTTAGTGTGGGTTGGGCCCCTACTGGGCATCTGTGAAAAAAATGCTTTATAGCTCATCGGATTCCTCCAGTATAAATAAATATTCAGATTTTGAAATAATCATTAGATACAATACAGTAAATAACTTATTTTAAAAGCATTGCACTGATATAAGTGATGATACAATAGACACTGCATGAACAATATACATTGCAGTACTGCATGCAATTAATTGTTAACAATAATTCATTATATTGGTGTGCAAGTGCCAGGTGGATTGCGTCTCAGATGTGTGAGGGTGGAGGGAGCTTGGGGAGGCCTTCATCAGTGGGTTGGCCATGGCTGATGTTTATGACAATCATGATTTACATTAGAATGTCAACGACACGACTGCAACAATAGTCGTCATTTTAAAACAATGTAATCGTATTTACTGAAATACTATCATTATATGCAGTGATAAAAATAATGTACATCACACTGAAGTTTGACAGCTGTCACGTAAACTATCGATATGGTATTTTATAACTATAATCAGTAGCATGCGTTACTATTATAGGATTTTCTTTAGAACCGATGTTTGTCTTTAGTTTGTTATCAATTCCCCCGCACATCCGATTTGCAAAGTTGGCTATGGGAATATGGATTTTCCACCACTGGGTCAGAGTCACCCTCTGCTTGCTTGAGCGAGAAGACACCGGGTGAAAAACGAGACTATAGTGGCGTACGGGTTGGTGGACCACACAGGGATGGAGCCATCGTGTGCATCAGTACAGAAAGTAGGATGTTGAGAGCTTTTTGTAGTTTCAGTGTTATATCCCACGCAGGCTCATCCAGGCACTCCAGGTGCATCGATGCGGTTGAGTGGCTAATGGGGCTCAGCCAACCTGGAGGAATACAATCCTGATTCTAGCCGCTGTTTGGTTGAACCGGGTGGTGCTCAAATGTTGTGAATAACCGATCCCATCTCAAGTCAAATTCTGAATGGCTAAAGATGTGTGCTGGGCAAAAAAATTGATTGCCGTATTGACATTTGGCAGAGCCCCCTGTAGAGAGCATGAATGGGCCCTACCATGTTTGAAGTGACTCTGTGACCAATGGTGTCATCATCACCATCACCAGGGTGTTGTGAGTCTCTGGTAGCTGAATTTAAAGTTGTCACGTTCTGACCTGCCCTTACTGGACATCTGTGGAGAAGAGATGTATAGCTCATCGGATTCCTCCAGTATCAATCAAGATTATGAGTTCTAGAAGGCATGTCTCATATGGCACAGACATTGAATAATTCGTGAGAGTGATTAGTGATACAATGACATCTATACTTATGCAGTTCTTTCGACCGTGCATTTACCAAGGAACCTTCTGAGCATCTCAGTGGCCCACTGGGCCCATTATATGAGTGTCAAATTGCAGAACAGTACTTTATTATTTTATCTTTCAACATAACGGACTGGGCATGGTCGGGAGGTCTTTATGGAGTGATAATTGAACTGAAATGTGTTTAAAATTCGCGTTCCAGAAACGGCATCCCAGTAATACAGCAGTGTATACTGTTACTATATACACACAAATACATGTGGGAATATTATATGATAATGCTGTCTGTAATTTATATTGTAAACGTGCATTGTTCCAGTAGTATTGATAGGGCAATACAGTGGTGCATGTACAGTATTTATGTTGAACTTATTTCGCACCGTACGTAATCAATCGGTAGAAGCTGTATCGTACGGTCACACTACTATTACTTTTGCCATATTATTGTTACAATATTATAATTATTTTATATAATAATTATAATACTGTAATAATGGCCCCCCCCCCCTCAACATCGAATCGTCTGGTAACCGGGGCAACGCGTTCACGCGGACCAATGGGAGGCGGCGCTGGCTGTGACGTCACGAGGAGGGCGTTCTCCCCTCCCCCCCGCGGTATAAAAGCGCGGGGGCGCACGGCGCGCGCGCGCACTGCGGCGCCAGCGCGTGGCAGTACATCCCGGAGCACGTGGCCTGCCGGATACACACAGTGTCTAACACACAGACAGTGTCTAACTCACAGACAGACTGTCTAACACAGACAGACTGTCTAACACACACAGTGTCTATACACACAGAGTCTACTACACACAGCATACACACACAGATAGTGTCTACACACACACACATCCCGCGTGTCTAACACACACACAGCATATATACACACCCCTAGTATATACTGCACACACACAGAGCACCTGTACACACACACACCCCTAGTGTCTAACACACCCCTAGTGTCTAACACACACAGAACCTACCTCATGTACACACAGCACCTACAGTGTCTACGACACATTCCCAGCACCTATCTTCTACGCACGCACACACTATCTACTACTACACGTACAGCACCGAGTATATCTTACCCACAGCAGGGACATCATATCCTACGTGTACAGCATAGATATACACAGTAGCTATTACACATACAGCACCCACACATACCAAGTTCCTCTCATCTGCACACATTATCCTATTTATTATCCTCTACACCTCATAGATTAATATAAAACACACAACTCCTGCTGTTGCACACATTTCGCCGACTATACACGTTGGGCATCTATAAATACCCGGCACCGCCTCTAACAATTACCGTGGGCTCACCAGGGACTGCATCTTCCCCACTACCTCGCAGGGACCTGCAAACCTTCGACTCTCAACTCATGTGCCAGCCTCACCAGCAATCAAAGCAAGATCTCTGTACCACCAGCCCAGCAAGTCGTTCTTGACTCTTCCTGCTGGTGGAGAGAGAGCGTCTGCCAGAAGCACTCACAACATCTCCTGCCCCAGCATTACTGCAGGAGCAACAAGGACATCATCATCATCTTGGCCACGATCCTGAAGCGACCTCAAGGATATCAACATCATCAGCAGCAGCATCTTCATCCTTTGGGAAAAGCAGGGACGGCAAGAATACCACCACCACCACCATCATCACCCTGATCCTGTGGGACCAGCATCTCTCTCCATGTCCTCCCCGCCTCGCTGACCACCATCCTCCTTCTCCAGAGCACCGTGCTACCGGGACACCCTTCCCCTGCTGTAGGTTCCAGCACAACAAGCAGCCCCACATGGTACACGGGACAGGCTGTAGTAGGGGCAAGTGCTGTTAGCTTCTCATACACACGCCTAGGGGCTTATAGCAACGTGTTGCGCACACGCGTAAGAGTCGCATGGATGAATGTGCACGCTGAAATGCGCACGTGTGACACACAATGCGTAGCGGTGCTTCTAGCTGCCATAATTGCTTTAATTTACACCGACATACGTGCATGTACGACTTGACACGTGCAGTACTTGCGTCTACGTACGGTGCGAAAGAAATTCGGCATACCGTAGTCTAAAATGCCCACGTATAGCCCGTGCACTTTAGGGCACACCAAGACCCGTTCACGTGGGATGTGTCGGTGTACACTCTGTACCTGTATTCTGTCAGATAGGGCGTAGAGTGACATTCCACGTGTAGTCATCTGTTACGATTGATTGGCATAATAAGGGGTACATTGGTAGTACACAATAGCACATTGGCATATGCCCACGGTCTGTGGCTCACGCGGTGACACTGCTGGACACGGCCACGCTCACATCATCTCCATTCCACCCCCAGTGCTGCTCTGCATCAACTTCGTTGCTGTGGTTGTCACCATTACAATTGCAGGAGTGTTTGTGACCACCACCAACACCATCATCTTCATCAATGATGCATCTCTGACCGTGCTGCCGCATGTGCGGTGCACACACACACACGTGAAATGATGTTTTCGAGGTGTTAGTGTGGTGGATGTGTGGTGAGCTGATGGCTTCACTCATCCTCAGGTGACAACAGAGTCTCGTCTGGTGGCCCCGGGGAGATTCCCCTCGACTCCTAGAGGACCTTGGCAAGGGAGAATAGGTGAATACGGAACACGGATTTCTATTGTTCTCTTACTCCAGCTAGGGGCCACGATTTGCCTTGCTGACAAATCTGGCTGTCGCCTAATGAAGCTGGTTGTAATTACTGGCGAAACGTCGTACTCGGATTGTAAATGTTGTGGCTTGGCTCTCCAACACACCGGTGTGCTGTACTAGTGACGAATTGGCCACGTTCTGTTTACGTGACAACCCTTACTAGTTGGCTGTGTTGGGTGGTGGCGAGTTTTAACGACACATTTATATATTTATGCGATCTAACCCAAAAAAACCCCTCTCTTATGGATAACTTCTGAGTGTGACGTGTTGTTGACAGGGCGCCCTGAGGTTGCACTATTGGCCGAGGAGATCTATCACAAGTCAGAGCAGATGTCTTTGCAGCTCGGAGAGATAATGTCCTAATGAGATCTATTCCAAAGGCACCAACATGCCCCCCTAGGGAGGCACCTTGCGAACAAACAGGACAATCAGGTTTCCAAGGGGCTCGGGATATTATTTTGAGAATGCTTCGGCGATTGGATATGAAACACGTACATTTATACAGAAAGGGTCTCACTTGCGATGTTGGGATATTGTCTTTGTTCATCGGGGTCTTCCCTGTTAATGCTTCTTTTCTTTCCAGCAGACGCCCCGTGGAGTCGAGTTGTACTCGGCACAGATGTGTACAAACTCCGGGCTCTATGCCAAGTCCTGTCCCGCATGGGTTCCTCGTGTAACCGAAAGAGTGCACAATGCCCTGCGTTGTTGTACCGAAAAATAACGCATGCAGATTGGATAAACCCCATGCATTTAATCGTGAATGGTGTTACTGTGCTTCGGTTTGATGCCATGGCCCTTGATGAAATATCTCCCTTGTGACTCCTCTAAACGCTGGTATATCTCTGTAGCTGCTATTTTCATCCAGTGGCATTACGAGGTCGGCTTATAAAAGGCCAGCTGGAAAATGTTGTCTTTTTTGACCTGTGTGTGGATTGGATCCTCAATGTATGTTTTTAATAATACGTGCCAACTCCAGGTGACATCGTTTTAGTGAACAACGAAGTCTTCTTAATAAATGCTGGACCTGAAAAAAAAGCCTTTTGCCAAGCCACTGTAGTATGAGCAATGTTCATGCAGGTCGTGATGGTTATTTGACCATACTTTACCATACTGGCCAGTGTGGGGTTGGTGAAGGTGGGGAGCATAGACTTGTACGCATAGTACAGGTCGTGATGCTTTTTTGACCATACTTCACCATACTGGTCAGTGTTGGGTTGGTGAAGGTGGGGAGCATAGACTTGTAAGCTTAGTACAAAACAATGAATTGTGTTGCACTGCCCGTTGCTGCCCACAATGTAATCCTGCATTGTTAAATCCTGGCCTAGATTATAAAAATAGGAATTGTATTCCTGTATAACCGTTAAGTGCGCTCTGTGTAAACTGGATAATAAGCTTAGATTATTAGACAGTTTGAGATTGATAATGGTTATGATCTCTTTGCTGTGAGTAAACATTTCTCACTTGTTAAATAAGACGGCTAGTGTCCCCCTACATTTTGCCCCTAAGCAAAACAGACATTGGTTTGCCAATGAGCTCTTTAGCTGGATAAAGGTTATTGTATTTTCCAACAACGGAAGTCAACTCATAAACTAAAATGTTCTGTTAACAACAATCTTACAGAGTGGTTAGTGGGGAAGTGCTCGGGGGAGGTAGAGCAAATACTGGCAGCCTGAGTGACGAGTGTTGACCACGTGGGTAGGTCTAAAGTCCATAGTGACAGCCCTAAGTTTTGTTGACCAAGCAAGCTTTTAAAAACAAGATTTGGAGTGCTGTTCTCACCCTTAAAATTGTAAACGGACACATCTGTGTAAACGAGATGTCCTGATTGCACAACCCGATGTCTGTACTCCTGACATCTTGTAAAATTTCAGTGTTGAACTTAGGAAACAAAGCAACACTTTCATTTGTGTTTTTGTAGCCGTTCCGTGTTTGGAATGGCTCCTTTCCTGGCAGCAGCAGCTGATTCCAGATGGAAGCTACCAAAAACCTGTCAAGGATGACCTCAAATACGATGTGGCCATATAGCTGCTGTTGTTCATGTTCTAGATTTAAAAACTCCCCATAATTTATGAAAATTTATCTTTAATATTTATTACCATTATTCAAGCCCTCATGTCCATGGCATAGACATTTGTTCAATAGAGAAAAATATGGAGAGTTTAATTTCACATCAAAATGTTTCCCTTTTTGCCTTCTCCCTTCCCAGGAGTGGGAGTGAACGACTGTCACGGCCATGGGGAATGGTCTTTCAGGCGATAACCCAGTGCTGGCGAACTTCCCAAGCTTCCAGCCGCTGCATGTGGCCATAATTGGCCTGGACTCTGCAGGGAAGACTACGTTGCTCTGCCGCCTTAAGCTTCATGATTTTGTGCACACGGCACCGACCATCGGCTTCAACACGGAGCGGCTGCGTGTAACCCTGGGACAGGGCAGGGTGGCCAACTTCCACTTTTGGGATGTTGGCGGCCAGGAGAAGGTGCGGCCACTCTGGAAATCGTACACACGCTGCGCCGACGGCATCGTGTTTGTCACGGACGCGTCCGACCCTGAGCGTCTCGAGGAGGCCCGCACGGAGCTGCATCGCATCGCACGGACGCCAGAGTGCCAGGGTGTGCCATTCCTTGTCGTTGCCAACAAGCAGGACCTACCCGATGCCTTGCCCCCTCATCAGCTGGAGAAGCTTCTAACCCTGACTGATCTGGGTCCCACCATACTGTGGCACATACAGCCCGTGTGTGCTGTCACAGGACAGGGTGTCTACGAGGGACTTGATAAGCTCTACGAGATGATCCTGAAGAGGAGGAAAGTGGTCAAGTGGCAGAAGAAAAATAATAATAAGCGGTAAAGACCGCTTGTGGTGGTCTGCAAGAAGGACTCCTTATTTTTTAATCACTGATTTAGGCAGTGTTGGCAAAGAAGTAACTTTAAATCCTGTTTGTTTGGATGCAGTTTTTGTTTGTTCATGGTCAGCACAACAGACTGGAATTGTGCGTAAAGATGAACTGTTACAGATGATATTGTTGTGGCCAAACTTCTAATGTGGGAAAGCATTTTGTTGTTGTGGTTTGAAACCTTTGGCCCCTTGGTTAATACAATAAGTGCACAGCTCATTTTTTTAAAAACGCATTGTTTACATGGAGTCTGTAACATCAACAATTTTAAAGCTACCGTACTTCTTTTCTTAAACTAAAAAGTGCTTTATAGTTTTTTAGGATTGTTTAAAAAGTACAAATTTGGAAAATAAAAATAAACGTTATTGCATGTACAATAGCAGCACTCTTTAAAGTTATTACGTTGTTTATTACTGTATTGAGGCTTTTTTTTTACATTTCCTGTTAATATTGTTACACAATGACGGAACATCTGTAAGAGTAGAGCTAGAGTACATATTTAATAGTACGTTTAGTTGAAAATGATTTAAAAAAATAAAACATTACAAGTGCAGGTTTCCATTGGTGTACCATTTTTGAAATTAAACTTGGGTATCATACCGCATGCAACATTTCCATACACAATCAGGGCAGTAGGCTATGTAAACTGTTTTGGATGAAAGGGCATGCTCATAGTCCAATATATCTTGCTTGATAAGCATATAGAATTGTGATAGCAGATTCTTAAAATCTATGGCTTATTTGCTATATGTTATTGCTAAAAGTTATTTGTTTACAGCTATTTTTAAAACATTACAGGCAAGTGCTCTCATGATTTGCCAATTCATTGTCTATTCAAGAAGGCAGAATGACGAAGATCGTTCATTTGTTTTTAGTGCAACGTGTGACTACATAAGCGCACCTTTTGTCTCCGAGATCTGAAAAGACAACACCGTGATCTAAATCTAGGGTTGGGTTGTTTCAAGCAGTTTATAAACTGTTCAGCTAATGCAGTGCTCTGCTTATCAGAACGTGTATAAGCACAGTTTATTTTATCCATCAACACAACTACCACAGCCAGTGGACGAAAGTTATGGATTTAAATAATTGAATGTCATGTGCCTGGGAAATCAAGTACGGTGGTCAGCAACACGTTGCTCTTGCCCTGTTTGAGGCCACTCATTTATGTGTGTGGTTACCAGTGCACCGTACGATGTGAATGTTGAAGTCTGCCACATCGTTCTTGAGAGACTTTTAATGCGTGCTACTGGTGCAGTCGAAATTCCAAATAAGAAAATAGCTTGCTTTAATAACATGAAATTAACCAAGTGTTTCAAATATGAATATAGATGTAACCATACAGTGATTGGTGAATTAAAATATATTTTTATGCTTATAAGACATGCGGAAAATTCGACATTTTTAATTGATAATGTTTTATAATACTTTAGAAGTGATAGGTTAATACCTAGACAATGGCAAAAAAACGTATTTGTGAATTGTGACCTTGAATCCTCCAGTCAAAATTCTATAAAGTTGTGGAAGAAGGAAATCATGTATCCCTAAACTTTAAGAAGGTCTTTGCAAAACAGATACTGGGAATGGCATCGAATAAAAAATACATAAACCAATCAACATATATAAACTAGAACGTTGCAAGTGTTTGAAATTATTCAAGGCCTCAGCACTGTGCACTTTAGTTGCTGCCTTATGTTAATAATGGATGCTCTTAATACGAATTATATACTGAGGATATATCTCAATGTTTCCAGCATAATTTAAAGTTCGCTCATGCATGATATCTGTTTTTATACCCCGTGGTTTACCAGCATATGTGTGACCAATTGATATGTCCCACAAGCATAAATTTAACCATGCACTGAGATTCCTATGGTGAGAACGCAACTGTGCGATGTACTGCAAGTTCAATTTAGTTTGTCTCATTATTTACAAATGTACATATAATTTATATTTTGTATACATGAATACGGACTGGGTACATATTTCTAGAGTTCTGTTACGTAACGGTAACATATCTCAGTCTTCCGGTAAAGTGATCCATGTTAAACAGCCTGGATTGTAGGCGGTTCTTATGCCAATTAAATCCCAATTGAAATCCAGTACTACTACTAGTGTTCTCAAGTGTACCCAGACGTGGTCCTTTGTTATAATTATGCTGGTGATGAGATTAATTAAACATTCTAATAAAGTGTGCTTTAACTCAGAAAGCATTTTATAATCAAGTATTTTAAACCAGTCTTATTTTCGATCAGGTGGCACGATGGTTAAAGTGCATAACTCAGTCAGAAACTCATTTGTTCATATTCTGGTCATGCAGAGGTTTGACTCGGCCCATTTTAACAGGGTCAATTGACCCTGCATATATTATCATAGTATGTTTTTTGTTTGCATTTTGACTGCAAGTATTGTGGTTAATACAGACATGAATCTTTGTGAAAAGGTTTCAGTTTTGTTGCCAGAAAAAAGGGGAAAAAAACCCTATTATATTGTGGTACTGGCAAAGGAGGTATAATGATGTAGATGCTCACCCCGAACCCTCATTACTTTGATAGTGCATTGTCTTTGAGCTGTACGCCTTTTGGCGTCCTCTGGTCGAGCACCAATTGGGTCGAGGCTCAAAAGAAAGCCGTTCCTTGGTGTGGACCAATCAGTTTCAAGGACAATGCATATATTGTAATAATAGGTGTTGGTCCAACACCAATGGAGACTAGGCTCTAAAGAAAGCTGTCTCGGGTGTGGACCAATCAACTTCAAGGACAGTGCATATCATTATCATCATCAGAGTTGTTTCTTTTTGTTTGCATTTTGACTTCTTGTGTTGAGGTTATTGCAAACATGATGCCTTGTATAAAGGTGTCAGATTTTGTACCAGTTAAAAGGGTAAAAACCTATTACTATATTTTGCCACTGGTAAAGGAGATCTCAGTGTAAATGCATATATTATCATAGTGTGTTTTTTGTTTGCATTTTGACTGCAAGTATTGTGGTTAATGCAGACATGAATCCTGGTAAAAAGGTTTAAGTTTTGTTGCCAGAAAAAAGAGGAAAACCCCTATTATTAGGGTCAATTGAATTGGTACCTCTTTGTAGAAAATAAAAGCAAGAGTAGTCTTACTCTGGAGAGAGACTGACCAATGCCATGTAAATGTCGAATTTCCACCACCGGCTTAGAGCCATCAATGGCAACTAGTGCCGTCCCATTGGAAGATATGTTGACTTTTGATTTTAAGTCGATTGCATGAATAGATTGGTAACAGCAGTACTGTGCTGTGGCAGGTGATGTTGAATACAACTTTACTGTTGAGTACAGCCGAGAACTGGGAAGATTGGGGAGAAAAGTGTCAATAGCAATGGGAAACCGTCGAGTTGATATTAATCGCACGTGTCTTAAAGAGTTAGTATAATAGAGTAGTGATCCTATGTTGGGGGGTGGTGTATTTCAATATTCACTGCGGGATTTAACCCTCACTGAACACCCGAGTGATGGCACTGGGGGAAAAATGAGATGCTGAGCAGGTATTTAAGGTAACTTAATACAGAAATGTTTTAATTATTTTAAATTATGATTAATCGCTTAAGAGGGAAGGGAACGCTTGCAGTTTATACGAAGTTATCTTCTTCAGGAGTCGGTATTTGAAACTTGAAATAGGCAGGCAGAATACAACGTTTACTAATTTATAGAAATAATATTCTATCAGAATATAATACAAACATGTACTTTTGCTCCATGAAATTAAAATTAATAACGTACATTGTAGGTGATTTTCACAAGTAATGAATGTATTACGATCAGATGTATGCACATGTTGTTTATGTGCAATCATGTAACATAATTGTATTTACCGGCAAAAAGTCGTGCTCGAATCATAAATGCTGCGGGTTTACTCCAACACACAGCCTGCGTGCTGAACTAGTAACGAATTGGCACGTTTTGTTTACGTGACAAGCGTTACTAATTGGCTGTGTCGGGTGGTGGCGGGTTTAACGACACATTTATATTTACGCGATCTAACCCCCAAAAAACCCTCTTATGGATGCTACATAAATGTACTCAACTATTCCAGTCATTCTCAATCTACCAACAAATAATGGGCTCCCGATGCAATGTCGGTGAAACTTCACCACGATCGTCAATGCGGTTTGTTGAAGGGGGTAGGGCAGGATTGGTCCTACAGAGTATATCTACAGTCGTGTTGTGATCGGTACCATTTTCCGTTAGAAGTAGTTTAATTTCCACGTATTGTCCCTCTCTGATGAGCACGGTTGGCTACGTGCAGTGCGAAAGAAGTTCAATATACATTCATATCCGCCCCTCTTTTTTTTCACCGTCTTTCGGTAAGAGCATCAGGCAAACAATGCAGAGAAAACGATGTATAAAACGTCGCGGTGCAGCCGACAGGTCTCGAGACAAAGAAGAATGCAGGTAACCACAGAGCGTATTGTGCTTGTGCTCGAAATCAACTGACGTGGGCATAAGATCAAAAGGCAACAAATTAAACAAACCCAACAGCAATTGCGATCGAACTGCTATTGCACAATAACGGCACCTGCATTAAGGTCAAATGCATCCAGGTGTTTGCGAGTCGGGGAATAAGAGCCATGTAAGAAATGGATCAAATACAACTACCGCAAGACAAGGCATCGTAAAACTATATTGTTACGAAGCATGGCGAGAAAAGCTGCGAACTTCAGAGGTAGGACAATCCTTAGGTTAATCACTTTACATAAGACAGACGAAACTGTTCAAAGGAACAAGAGGAACAACAAACCCCCGACAAACTGTGCATCGATATCAGAATTTTTATTCATCCTGGAGACATCCGATGAACTACAGAGCTCGTTTTCACAAGTGTCCAGGAGGGACAATTTTTTTTTATTCAACCAGGTAAAGCCCATTCAGCTACAGTCATACCTCGGTATACGGCCGCTTTGGAATACGTCGAATTTGGTATATGTCGTGTTTTGACGAGAGAAAAACATGTCTTGGGATACGACGTCTTGCTTGGGATACGACACGCTTGCTAGAACTTGTATGGGTGGAGTGGGGAGGGTGGGGAGGGGCTGGGTGGGAAGGGGTTGGGTGGGGAGGGGAGGGTGGGAGGGGCTGGGTGGGGAGGGTGGGGCTGGGTGGGGAGGGGCTGGTCACCCCGTGGTGCCCTTATAAAACTCAACGTTTAACCTACTCACGCTGGCTTGTGCCCGCCCTCACAGTCGGGCATATTTTGCGGAATACACCACGCCGCCGTTGACCCTGGCCATTGACCGAGCAACCCAACGTTCCTACCAGCTCCCTCCGTAGGAATGTGTTTATTTCAATTCATGTTAATTCATTTATGCATTCATTTTAATTTACGTATGCATTTTAGTAATACGTAGTGTCTAAATTATTTTATACAACCCCATTAATGTATAACATGCCATATAAAATATAATTTCTTATACTCTGGAACGGATTATTTCCTTTCCCTTTATTTGTTATGGGAAAAATTCGTTTGGTATACGTCAGTTTCGGTATAAATCCTACCTTCTGGAACGAATTAACGACGTATACCGAGGTACCACTGTATTAGTTCTTTTTCAGAAGCGACCTGGCCACCAATGACAGCCCAACGAAGTGGCTTATCACGTTGAAATGTATTTCAGCAAAACACTCCAAACCCATATTGATTTTAAATATGGAGAGAACACCCGGATGACCTGGAGAAGAATCCATGCACCCAAGGGGAGAACATGCAACTTAGGGTTGGGATCGAACCTACGTCCTACTGTATACCAGGCGAGGAAGATGACATCACGCAACCGTGATGGCCCTTAAAGTAATACATAAATAAATTATATACGTTCAAAAAAGTATACTCGGTGCAGCAAGCCCCCCTCGTCACACGGCGTCACAAAACGTCAGACCCCCCTCAAATATGACGTCACAAAGCTCTGCCCCCCCCCCCCCCCAAACCATATTTCCATTTTGAAAATAAAACATGCTTCAAATCCCTTTAAACTATTGTCATTGTAGTTCGTATTTAATGTGGCGCTGCACTCCGATGTTGTATGAGTGTTGTTATAACAATTAGTGTTCTTAGAACAATTCTATATTCATTTAAAGTTGCGCATTTTGATGTGACGTCACATTTCTAAAACACCCCCCACCCTCGTCACACATCGTCACAAATGTCTGACCCCCCCCCCCCACCTAGGTGCGTGACGTCATTTATGGATGGCCCCTAACACACACACCCTCCCACCCTCGTGCAAATGTGATCAGCTCGCCATCTACCCATATCAAGGGGAATCTATTGACCTACATTCAATAACCATCGCTGTACAATTCCCAGAAGACGCAGAAATAAAAGCACCCAATGCACCCTTAACCCGTGCCCCCTCGATGGGAGAGAAGACACACATCAGGGATAAGGGTCCCCCACTAAGATCCCTTGATGAAGACCACAGGCTTTGGTGTGAGATACAAACATGGCAAGTCCCATTGGGAAGATCTCCTTTTCAATATGAGGTTGGCGACGTATCATTCGCATCATCTTGGCAATCTGTTGGTGGCCACAGCTGAAATTATTTCAGTACAGTTTACACATCTACACACCTGCGAATAGCATGGTTGGCTACGTACAGTGCGCAAGAAGTTCACCATACATACTGTACATCTTCATATGAACATCACGGTGGTTTCAGTAAAACGTGCATTTCATAAAAATCACTGGGTTAATGCCCATCTCTCGCAGCATTTCAACAGGTCAGACGCAATTTGTCTTAGATGCTACCCATTACGTTAAGTAAAAAAACACCCATATGCCGCTAATTTCATTTTTTATTGAGATGTCAGATGTTGTTTGGACTCTTCTGCTACTGTAATCCGTTTAAGGTGTATGGATGTGCACTGTCACACACATGACCATGATGGCTTTTATCCTTGTTGAAAATTTGTGGGAGCCACTCTGGATGGTTGCTAAGAAGCATGTGCACGGAGCCTGGACGGATACACATTACTCTGTCAAGAGATTACTTTTCTGTGCGATTACAATTTATCATCAATTTGTAAGATAACCTTGGATGTGGTTTGCTCGAAAAGTTAATATTATTTTACACACTCTGTTCCAAGGCCGTAATTATAATATATATTGGGGGGGGGCACATCCCCCCCCCAATATTCAAATATGCTCAAAATGTCCCCCCCCATATATTGCTATAAAATAGATTTATGTTTGTATTATTGTGGTTATGGTTGTACTTTATTAATCCCTAATCTCTGCCATTACATACAATGAAACAAGAAAAGGTAAAAAAGAAAAAAACAGAGCAATGTAATACAATACACCATTAGACATTATTGTAAAAAATAAATAAAAAGTCTATCCTATGTGTTAGTGAATTAAAAAAAAAATATTTTAGGCAGGATAATTATTTTCAAATTTAGATTTTTTTTCTTGGGGGGAGACCCCCAAACCCCCTGAAAGATTTGGTCCCCCCCAATGTTGACTCCACGGCTACGGCTTTGCTCTGTTCCAAAATAAAGGTGGGGGAGGTTCGTGAAAGACGCTGCTGAAGAATTGTAGGCAGTCGCCGTCCGGCAACAACGGAGGTCCAGAGGAGCGACGCTCACAACAATGAGCGGGCGCCTAAAACGCAGAGAGTTATCAAAGTGGGGAACACCATTGGTGCATTTGTAAGTCTTCTCAGGCAGTCAACCCATGGCACCTTGGTCTGTTCTGTGGCCTCCTGCCAGCAAGCCTTCGACACTTCACGTGGCCTCAAAGTGCACCTAGCGTGGCACAACCGCCGTGGTGACGTCATAGTCACTTAGTGGCGAACGGCGATTGCGGTTGTAGTTGTTAAAGGTGGCAATTTCAAGACTGTACACCTATTCATTATTTGGAGTCCTCCTCTGCAAGTGATATGGGGTCATCGCTTTCACAATACCCATCACCTGTCTCCGTTGTGTATTATACAGTTCTGTTGAGCACTCAGACCCATAGCTCAATACATCGCTATAAGCGAGCCTGACTCTGCTGATGAAACAACGAATGTCGAAACCGGCACAGAATTGTCTTATATTCAACCAATGCCGCTGAAATACAATCACTCCCAGACGGCTAGGATGTGTAAAAAAAAAGTACGTTTTAATATTTGGAAAGACCGATGGAAAGTAGGCGTATCGTCTGCTCATTTAATGTATTCCGGAGGATCATTAGAAATGAGCGTGGTGTATTAGGAACGTGTGTATAGAGTTGTTATGCATTTATGGTACGTGTGCATTGATTCACGGTATGTTTGTGTTTAATCATCAGCTCTGAAAATGCAGTAATTGTGTTGGATTGATGTTCAGTTGTTTAACAGCTCCAATGATTACAGTGTCAATGTCATTGCCGTTTGATGAGAAATGGTGCGGATTTAAAGGGGCACCACGTCGTCTGGTGAGGGTATTGTTGAAGGGACTTTGGAATCTGAATCTTTATATAGACTGAAGGAATCCGATGAGCTATTAGGCACACTTCACAGATTAGGCCAGCAATCTATAACAACAAACAGCACACAAAGAAAAAACGAATAAAAGGAGTGCAAAATAGATTTTTTTATATTAAAAATTAAGTCACGAAAGATAAATAAACAAAATAAATAAAGTGTGCAAGTATAGATTGCATAAGTACATACATTCCTGCCAATTTTTCAACACAATGCAAGCTTGGACAAGGCCGCAAAACAACAACAACCTCAGACCACACAAAAACAACGACACACAGTCATTCAATAAAAATTGCAAATTCAAATTTAACTGTCGATACACGGATAAGGATCAATATTACAAGTCACATTTTGCAAATGTGGTTGCATCCAGCTTCAATATTCTGCTTCAGGATATTTTTTGAAGGAAGATTTACGATGTTAAGGGAGGAAACGAGGTTGTTCCAAAACCTTTGGTGCCGTAACTGCAAAGGCTTCATCACCTGCTCCAATTACTGTTCTAAGGATAGTTAAAAGGCAATTAGTTAGACGTCTTAGGCTTATTGGATTTGACAATGGGGTTGATTAATTAGCTAAGTATAGCGCAGATTTGCCAATAAGGATTTTGTGGATTTTAACGACTTCAAAAGGCGTTCTTGATAATCGTATTTCAGAGCCATTCTCTGACACAATATGATGCACTACTTACTGCGAACGACCATTTGCATGTCTCGTGACATGATTGCAAGAGTCTAATTGCGTTGCAGTGTGGTTGTTTTAAAAGTATAATAATACATTTTGGCAAGCCGTTACCGAAAGGTGCAGTTCTGCCTCGCTAAATGATGTGGAATTCTGGAAAGCCTGAGGGGTAAATGACGTGCTGCATAAAAGGCGTCTGTATCCAAAGTTTCAGGAAATCCAATTAGCTGTGCAAGTTATGCTACATTGGGGGAAATAACACCGCTAATAGTGGAGCAGTCTTTAAATAGTAGCTTGGAAAACAACGGGGCTGATTTCCTGCCCTGAGTAAATAATACAACATGGGTCCAGAGGCAGCATTACAGATACGTAATTGCTTATGTGTGCTACTTCATGTGCTCTTGATTCACCTAATGAGGGCCAAACATTTATTTATGGATTGTGCCCAAGACTCTAATTTTCACGCTTCTGTCACAACGGTGAGATGATAGTTATTATTTTGTCACCGATGCAATGCGAAATCTCTTCGTGACACTTAAAAGCAAACCACACAAAATGGAAAATTACACTCTGGGTTGTTGCAACTGGCAGCATGCCACCTATTTGACAGAGGGAATACTGTGTATTGCTTCTATGTGTTTGTTTTATGTTCAGGAATGTGTACACCCTGATTTTGTTCAGGCCCTGAGTTATATCCTCTGTGTTGAGGCTGCTGTATGGACACACACACACACACGGCACTATGTTTGTATTAGCGGAGCTGCGGTTAAAGGCTTCGTTTGATCTGTGCTTTCAGTCTGCTGCACTCGGAAGTCGTCATAACGGGCTCGGCGAGTAGTAAAGATGCGTCTTGAATTACCTTGAAGGAAGAAAAACATCGATTCGTCATCACCAACTGTTTTCATACAAACTACATTGCCCTCGTCTGTGGTTTATTTGCACGGGGAGTTGCAAAACACGAGATAGCCCACAGCGCATTCAAGCTGCGATGGTCCATTAGTGCCCCATACATCAACGCATCACAGAGCCTGTTGGGTTTGGTGTTTGTCTCGTCGGAATTTAGTTTGAACAATCAAAGCGAACGATTGCACATCTCTTGCGTCCGCGCTCCGATTTCAGCGACTGTCGTGGGCTCAGCAACGTAGACGTGATGCGCACAAGAGGCGCTTTATTTCAACGCCATGTGAAGGTCTATTGCCAAGCACAAACATTCACCTCTCCCATTGACAAATGGACACTTGCTGCGCGAGGTCTTGAATGCTGTTGTTAGACCATGAGACAGGAGGGTTAAATATAAATCAAACTGGACTCCTGTTCGCCGCTTCTTTTTCTCTCTCTCTCCTCCACACCGAGATCCAGTGATATATAAAAGCACTCCGGGGGCGTTGAGTTACACGCGAGAGACGGGGCGTAATTCGATGCCTTGGAGTCTGTACCACCAATCCTGGCTGCACCGAAGAGCTTTTTTCGTCACGTGGCTCTCCCGTGAGTCTTCAGCAACACATCCCCCAATGCCACAGGAATTCCATCTGCTCGGCTTGGTAACCAGAGTACAAGAAAACACGCATAAGCCACTCACGGGCACATAAATGATAATGCGTTCATTAAAAAAGTATTGTATTACTAAGCGTTTAATGTTAAAACTCCGGTCGTGTTTTTTGTTTGTTGTAATGTATCTGTTTTGGGGGGCGGTACGATGGTTAGTTAGCACACTGCACCGTGGACCACTATGAACCTGCTGACCCGAGTTTGATTCTCAAAAAGAGACCAGGAATAGTCTAATTTGCAAGAGTTACCTGGGTCACTATGAAGGCAAACGCAAAACAATTAAACTTCGGCAATGAAGCAAAACATAAATCAGAGCAAACACAAGTTATGTCCACATGAGAAATCGAAAATATTGCACGAACTTGTCAATAAAAACAAATACAAGTAAATGTAAAATTACCAAGAATGATTTAATCTGTAATGCAAGTCGGCTCAGGTAGATGATCGGTGATGAGTGCGATCTGAACCAGTCGTGGGTTTCCCTATTACCAAACCCCATTGACTAGTATGGCCAAACAACCCTTATGATGGACACGGCACGGGGAGGCCTTAATCCAACAATGCATTGACAAAGGGCTGTACATTTGTATTGTCTCATTTACGAATGTAAAGTATCCTTTGCCACGGTATGCTTTAGGAGGATGGCAAGCCTCAAAATGCCTGCCGATTATATGATTGGATTCATTGTAAGGCACTGGTATGAAGAGTGGTAACGAGTATGAGAGCGAAAGCACACGTGCAATTATGCTGGATTGGTCGTCACGAGTTGTCAGCATAGAAGGTGATTGATTTTTAACACCACTCAGAAGTTTGACCAAACAGACTGGAAAACATGACTTCAGAAACAGATGTTACATTGTCAACACAGTAGTGTTGGCTGCACAGCAAGCTTTCTGTGGCTTTAAAAAAGGTTTTAACTATAATCCTTTTGGACATCTATAATTCCTTCCAGCTCAATGGCCTTCAGGCTGAAAAGCTAGTCTTGTATGGTGAAATGTAATTATTAAGCGCCGTGCCTGAAATAATGATTTTAATGTGGTGTAGGAAGCAGAAAAGTTGTTTTTACATAAAAAAAAATACATTTTATATATTTATAAGGAATGCTGAGTGGTTCGTGAGCATTGGCTTGGGGATGTCTTCGTGGTCAGAGTGCTCACACCTGGGCTGTTTGTGCAATTTTAACATTTTCGTTTACAGCACACAACAGTGATTGGTTTAGGGACTTACAAAAATGTGCCAAGTGTGGTATAGTGACATTCAAGACCCTGCAACATCATTGGCAAAATTCTGACAATTGTGTGCTAGTGCGATAACCCAAATCCCTAAATTGGTCATTTTAATATTATAAATTACAGTCAAATATACATAAACTGTCCATACATACCAACTGTAAGGTCAATCAAGTCTCTTGAAAAAATACGATTACACTACGTAAATGTCTCAACGGTGAACAAAAATTCCAGGGATAATTATTAAACCCATTGTTAATCTGCTGCTGAATGAAGCTCTCCACAAGCGTGGGTTATTTGACCATGCTTCCCGTTGCATTGATGTTAACCCTGGCTGGGAATCAAACTCAGGTGACCGAGTTCAGAGGGCAGTGTTCCAACTGCAATGAAACCACTTCCTCTTTAGTTAAATATCAGACGTTAAAATAAATTGCATGATTTAGCCAGTGGAATTTGATTTTAAAATATGTTGGTAAATACTCTACATATGTTAAATGTGGACGTTAACATCTTCCATACATATCGTATATTGGGTAATACAGTATGTATTAAGTTGAGAGCATATGTAACCAAAAAAAAATTACAAAACCAAATTTAAGCCGCTTTTATTTAGACATCAAAGCAGATTTTCATAGTACAATTTAGCGTTTCTAAAACAAAATTAAAAGGATGTCCTCACGGATTTACATTGGCAAATTGCAAAGAACATTGTGGCATATATAGTATCTGGCATGTGCCATTGTATTTGGATTACCATCCTACATTCATGATGGCTTTTTGAGTTGTTTTCATTGTGTATGAAAGTAAAAGCTTTTGGGAATATTCCATTTAAACGTATCTCAAAGAAAATCCCTTTGTTGCTACAGTTATCCACAGAAAATGACAACTGCTGTTGGCACGTGTATTGCAACTGTCGATCACACTGTGTAACTATTTTTTTTTGTTTCTGGGTAGTAAGTGTTATTTCCTAATTGCTTCTGCGTCAAAAGTACAGAAAATGACTACTATTCCCCACAAACTTTGCTTTTGTGACCAGAACATTGATATTTTGAAAAGTACCTATTTTCCAGAACATTCCAGATAGATTCAGTGGTGAGTACACTTGGAGTAACTTCTAGAACATTCTAGAACTTTCCAGTAATATAGCAGTATAAATTCAGGGGCCTTAAGCCCACCAGTTCAGTTTAGTTCCGGCTGCCTAAGTGGATACATAGCTGCATTTTTCTGAGATGGCATCAAGTAATTTGCAGGTACATTTTTCAGCGTTTGGATGTTTAATAAATACCAGTTACATTGTATTGGCGGTTTTTGTTGTTGCTGCTATAGGAGGGGAAACCAGAGAAATCTGAGGAAACCAAATGCAGAACAGGCGGATGAGAGAACATACAAACTCCACACAGAAAGGCTACCCGAGTCGGGAATCGAACCCAGGACCTGCTTGCCGTGAGGTTCAAGTGTTACCACTCGCCACCACCCCGACGCCCGATGTGAATATACCCATATCTACCTATTCACTGACGAGAACACAGCCAAATGCACATTCCCGCATACAGCATTGGGCGAAGGCTCGTGGATTTGTGGCTTTCTTGAGGTTGTTTACGATGTTATGTGGGCCTTTCGATCGTGGCGATCTCGCCAAGAGCTCCGTGTTAACACGCTGGTAACTTTCGAAATATACAGTCGTATGTGAAAAGATCAATTGTCAATAATGCGCTCACTTTATCACTTGACAAACTTTAAGTTTCTTGGCCAACTATTGTATTTCCATTTGGAAATATATATCTTTTTACCCATAATACGAAGAAACTTGTCTCAGTTGTCACCCTATCTTATCGGTGTAGTGTGGTTTATCTTAAGTGTCTGGCAGTATTTCATAGATCGCTGCAGTCTTGCGGACTTGACATTGTGTTTGCGGTAAAACTTTTAGCACCGAAGACAGAAATAATGATTGTTTCTTTTCTTAGGACATCGTTGCGTTTATAAAGATGACTTCTCACAGCAGTGACAAGGTGGTTAGTACACTTCACTGTGATCTCTGTGAAATCAGTAACATTCCTCGCCATGAACGCAAGTGGCAGCAGCCGTGAATATAAACTAAAACGAAACTCTTTTTATTTTACCAAGTTCAAGTTCATTTATTTGGTATAGCCCTGTGAGCCATTCGGCTCTGGAATCGGGTGCAACCGCAACAAACAAAAACATGAACAAAAAAACATATTAAAGTGACTATGCGCAAACAGAAAAATCCTGGAAAAAACAGCAAAATCTTCCAGAAAAAGCACCGTACACCAACGCTGCGTGCAAAAATCCCAGTGGGATGCAATACCAGGCCAGGTAGTTAATATCTCGCCACCGCGGCACCCTTATGTGGACTTGGCATGGGCACAGAATGGACTCGGGCTGGTAAAATGAGCACGTGGTGCGATGGGTGATGCCACTCCCAGAGGTCAACAAAGAAGATGAATAGCTCCGGTGGCCAGATCGCGAACGGGATGCGGTGATAGCAGACCACGAAGGCTTGAGCATGGAGATCTTGCGGCGTTAACGCCAGCAATGAAAGTGAGAAGATGTCAGTAGCAGGTCGGGATGACTTAACCACCCCCCTGCCTGCCCATTGTTTGTTTTGTTTTTCCCGTCATGAACGACACTCGCCTCAACGGTCAGTCAAGACTGAAGGAGGCTTATTTGTGTTGGAAGTTGTTTACTACGTAAACATCAGAGAGCTACTACTGAGGGGTTGTATTCGGTCTTGAACTGGGCCACAAGAGGCGATAAATAAATTCCCGCAGGTCGTAACATGGTTTGACGTCCAACTTGGGCGGATGATTGTAGGGAAGGTGTTGTATAACTGCATTCCAGAGCCTTATTCACACGCCTAATGCCAAAGTCTAGCTTGTGGTATTTCGGTGTGTAAAGTAATGAGATAAGATAATCAATGTGAAGCTGCAGTGTTTAAAGTTAACTGATAAGATACGTATAGGTACGCAATTATATTTTACCACTAAGTAGCCAGGATGAAGCTCAAGGCTTCTTCGCACCACCGATTAGCACGGTTGGCTACGTACAGTGCGAAAGAAGTTCAACATAGATATACATAGTTCTAGATTTGAAGCTTTCGTGACTGCAATAATTCATACTCTTAGGTTTTTTCGGTAAAGTCACGTAGGGAGAAAATATATAATGGAAATAAATAAGAAAAAATAGTACTATTTATTAACATTTATTATTCTTATTCTTACCTACGTGATAATATTATTTCATATTATTTATTTTTATTATTGATTTTTTACCTACGTGACTATACCAAAAAACACTAAGAGTATACATACACATACATTCGAGGCTATAAATATGGTTGTGTTAGCTGCTGAGGTTATAACGGGTCTCTTTTTTCACTCCTGTTGCTCTATGCCATCCCCCCCGTACCGTTCCCGTTCTGTTGTAGTGTGCACTGATGCCTACTTTATTGAGGGCGATATTGGCACGTAAAAATAAAGATTGATTGAAGCCTACGTGTTAAACCGATTGATTGAAGTTAGCGACTCTGATATTAAAATCTCTGTATTATTCAATTTAACGCACTGCGAATTCACAATGGACTGGACTACAACAACTAACTCACAGCCAAAACTTTGTTCTTTTTAAAAAAATATTTTGAACAACCGTGGATAGTACGTTTATATACTTTTTTCTCATTGTTTGGATTTTCTTTATTTTATTCATAATCAACGTTTTTGGGTTTAGATCGCGTTATTTTTAAATGTGTCGTAACCCTCCACCACCCGACACGGCCAATCAGTAAAAATGTGTCACGTTGACAAAAGACAAATAGTTCACTGCTTTAGCCCACCGGTGTGTTGAAGCCACAACATTTACAATTTGAGTACGATGTTCCGCTGGTAATTGCATCCAGCATCATCGGGAAATTCGCCAGAATGGTGAGGCTCTGCTGTGTCTCCCGTTCTTATATAGAGCAGCAGCAGGGTGACGTCATCATTAACTCATTAACTCATCAGGTGCAAAGATTCAAGGGGGGAGTGATTGTAATTATATACTAGATTAGTAATCAAGCTATTGTTACGATGCGAGTTGTAGATTAGTAATCATTTGGAATGTGTTTTATTGTGATTATGCTACATTAGTAATCAGTTAATGTTTGTTTCCCTTATAAGGAATTGTAATGTATCTTATTTAATAATACGCTTCCAGGCCGCACGAAGCCTGTAGCTGTCTGAGCGATTAAAGTTATTTCGGTTTCTCTCAATTTCAATCGATTCTCTAATTAGTCTTTGCCAGTAGTAACTAGTTTTACACAACACTTCCACGTTGTCAAAATCAATTGAGTGTCCCTGTTGGCATGCATGTTCTGCCACTGCCGACAGTTGTGTTTGTAATAGTTTAATATTTCTCTGGTGTTCTTTTAGACTTACACTAACGTTACGCCCTGTCTGTCCAATATAGCATCTGCCACATACACAATTAATCCGATATACACCTTCTGTTGATAACTTAGGTAATTCGTCTTTAGTGCACGTTACTAGTTGTTGAATTTTGTGTACTGTACCAAATCTTACTGTAATGTTTTGCTTTTGCAAAACACGGGCTAATTTGTCAGTTACTCCTGAGATAAATGGTATTTTTATTGTTTTAATAATCTGATCGCTTTCAGCAGTGTTGCTTTGCGATCGTGATTTGGCTTTTAGTACTCTGTTAATTTGAGCATTATTGTATCCATTCTGTCTTAGTGCTTCTTCAACATGTTTAATCTCTCTCACTAGACTTTCACCATCTGACACTGTTTTAGCCCGATGTATGAGCGTCTTGATAAGAGAGGATTTCTGAGCTGGGTGATGATGTGAATCTGCATTCAGATAGGCATCAGTGTGCGTTTGCTTTCTGTAAACGCTGTGTGTTATTTTACCATTTATGCCATGCCCAAGTAAAATATCCAGGAACGGGAGTGGGTTATTCACCTCCATTTCCATGGTGAACTGAATGGCCGGGTTTTGTGCATTGAGATGATTTAGAAAATCGTTAAGTGTATCTTTACCATGTGGCCAGACAACCAAAGTGTCATCCACATATCTAAACCAAAAGGATGGTTTTAATGTGCTCGAGGCAAGTGCTCTGGTTTCAAAGTTTTCCATGTACAAATTTGCTATAGCAGGAGATAAAGGAGAACCCATTGCTGCTCCCTCCCTTTGTTTAAAGCAGGGGTCCTCAAACTACGGCCCGCGGGCCACATGCGGCCCGCCGAGGACATTTATCCGGCCCATGGTCACTAATTGGGCTGCGCTTGTGAGCACTAATTGGGCTGCGCTGGTGAGCACTAATTGGGCTGCGCTGGTGAGCACTCATTGGGCTGCGGTGGTGGGCACTGATTGGGCTGCGGTGGCGAGCACTGATTTGGCTGCGCTGGTGAGTACTGATTGAGCTGCGGCGGTGGGCACTGATTGAGCTGCGGCGGTGGGCACTCATTGGGCTGCGCTGGTGAATGGTTCAATGGGCCAATTGACTGGACTTGCTCCCCAGGCCTAAGGCTGCCAGCCCTCCCCTGGCTGCGCTTGACTGGCTCTCCCTCCCTCAGCTCCCTCACTTGCCCCTCGGCTCCACTCCCAGTGATATTCCTGTGTGCTGGGGATGTACTGCGATCTGTGAACAAAACTGCAGGTGTAATTAACTTTTTAATGGCACCCGCACCAGTGTGAGCCTGGGGTAAAAGCGGAGTTCCCCCAATCAGACTGCATTGATGGGCAGTGCAGTCTGTATGTCTCTGTGTGGGCAAAGTTATTGCTGGTATATTGTTTTTGTAGCGCTGTATATATATATTGGTATTTTACAAATAGCAATTTTGACTCCCTAGGAAACAATGATGTCAAGAAAGAGAAAAATTTACTCGGAGTGTAGGATATTCAAAGAACAGTGGACTTATGATTACTTTTTCATGCAGTACAAGGAAAGAGCTGTGTGTCTGATATGCCAGAATATAGTGTCTGTGTTCAAAGAATACAATTTACGTCGAGACTATGAAACTCAACATAAAGATTAATATGATTGTTTGGTCGGAGAAGTGAGAAAAGATAAAATATTAAAACTGAAAAATACATTAACAACTCAGCAAAATACGTTTGTGAAGCAGAAGCAGCTAAATATTTCATCACTGCGAGCAAGTTTTCAAGTTGCCAAGCTAATAGCGTGCACTGGCAGACCATTCGTAGAGGGAGAATTTGTTAAAGAATGCCTTCTTTCTGTTGCCAAAGAGATGTGTCCAGAGAAGGCCGATTTATTTAGTACAGTGAGTCTTTCAGGACCTACAATTACACGGAGGATTGAAGAAATGGGAAACAATTTGCATCAGCATTTGCAAAACTCCACAAAAAAACTTTCCTATTTTTCCTTGGCACTCGACGAAAGCAATGATGTTCGTGATTCTGCACAACTTCTAATTTTTATTCGTGGGACGAATGACTATTTCGAAGTCACAGAAGAGCTTGCTGCACTGCAAAGCATCAAAGGAACAACTACAGGAGAGGATATCTATGAAAAGGTTTGCCAAACTGTGAATGGTTTGGAGCTGAATTGGGCTAAACTAGCCAGTGTGACAACTGATGGTGCTCCTAGCATGGTGGGGTCTAAGAAAGGAGTAATTGCTCGCATTAACCAAGAGATGGACAAACATAACCATTTTCATCCAATAGCCATACACTGCCTCATCCACCAACAAGCACTGTGTAATTTTTATTCGTGGGACGAATGACTATTTCGAAGTCACAGAAGAGCTTGCTGCACTGCAAAGCATCAAAGGAACAACTACAGGAGAGGATATCTATGAAAAGGTTTGCCAAACTGTGAATGGTTTGGAGCTGAATTGGGCTAAACTAGCCAGTGTGACAACTGATGGTGCTCCTAGCATGGTGGGGTCTAAGAAAGGAGTAATTGCTCGCATTAACCAAGAGATGGACAAACATAACCATTTTCATCCAATAGCCATACACTGCCTCATCCACCAACAAGCACTGTGTAGTAAATCACTGAAGTGGGACTCTGTTATGAAAATTGTGGTATCTTGTGTTAACTTCATTAGAGCTCATGCACTAAACCACAGACAATTTCAGGAATTTCTGTCTGAACTGAATGTTGACTATGAAGATGTTCTGTACCACACAGAAGTCCGTTGGCTGAGTCGAGGGAGAGTTTTGAAACGTTTATCTGACTTACTTCCACAGATTACAGCTTTTCTGCTTTCAAAAAACAAAGAAGTACCAGAGCTCAATGATGCAGAATGGAAATGGCACCTTGCCTTTCTGACAGATGTAACAGAGCTACTCAACAGTTTCAATGTGCAACTTCAAGGAAAGGGGAAGCTCCTCTGTGATATGCAATCACATGTCAAAGCATTTGAAGTAAAATTAGGCCTCCTCATCAAACAAGTTAAGGAGGAAAACTTCTGCCATCTCCCCACAACTCAAAATCTGTTAGCGGAAAAACCATTGGTTGCAATTCCCAAACAAAACATGTGTGGATTCACTGGAAAAATTGCAAAAGGAGTTCCAATTTAGATTCAAAGAGCTTCATCTCCATGAACAGGACATACAGCTTTTCTGTAACCCATTTTCTATTGACATTGAAAATGTGGATACAATTTACCAAATGGAACTGGCTGAACTGCAGAATTGTGACTCTCTGAAAGACGCATTCAAGTCAAGCAGCCTTCATAATTTCTATGCATCTCTCCCCTCTGAGACATATCCTCATCTCAGGAACCATGCACTCAAAATAGCAACCATCTTTGGCAGCACTTATGTCTGTGAACAGACTTTTTCCAGAATGAAACATTTCAAATCTCCAACCAGATCTAGACTAACGGATGCACACTTGCATCCCTTGTTACGACTAGCAGTGACAAATATGGAACCGGACATTGACCATCTCATTAGCCAAAAGCAGGCCCATAGTTCCCATTGAAATACTGGCAAGTTTGTTGATTTAACTTTACTTGTTCTTCATTTTAAATATTGTATTTGTTCCCGTTTTGTTTTTTCACTTCAAAATAAGATATATGCAGTGTGCATAGGAATTTGTTCGTAGTTTTTTTTAACTATTGTCCGGCCCTCCAACGGTCTGAAGGACAGTGAACTGGCCCCCTGTTTAAAAAGTTTGAGGACCCCTGGTTTAAAGAATTCGCCTCTCCATAAGAAGTAAGTGTTATTTAAACAATGGTCTGCGAGTTTCGGAATATCTTTTGGTAAACCTGTATTCTTTACCAGTGTATCAAGTAATTTAAGCGACTCGCTCACTGGAACCTTAGTGAATAGCGAAACCACATCAAAACTCACCAAAATATCATTAGGGTTAAGTTTAATATCTTTGATCATATTCACAAGATGTTCTGAATTTCTTATGAATGATGATGTCCTACCGATGTAAGGCTGTATTTGTTTAGTTACATATTTTGCTAATTTATATGTGGCAGAGCCAATTGTACTGACTATAGGTCGTAAAGGGATGCCGACTTTATGGATCTTTGGTAGCCCATACAGTCTAGGTGATTTTGAAGCCCTTGGCTTAATTAGGAATTGCTCATTTTTTGGGATTAATGAATTTGCAATGATTGCAGTAGTCTTACGTTCCAAAGTATTAGTTGGATCTCGTTTAATTTTAATGTAGGTACTTTCCTCTAATAAATCTTTAATTTTATTATCATAATCGGCTCGTGACATCACTACTGTAGTGCGGCCCTTGTCAGCTGCTAGGATTTGAATATCTTTGTTTAGACGAAGCTCTCTTAAGGCTTTTGCCTCGTTCGAGCTAATATTTACTTTAGGTACTTTACAATTCTCAATAATTTTGGCAGCCTCGTGTCTAGCCATCTCTGCCTCATTATGTGGAAGGAGTCTTACTGCTGATTCTACCTCAGCAATTATCTCATCCACTGGAATTGTGCGTGGGGTAACGGCAAAGTTAAGGCCTTTAGAAAGGACAGAAATCATGTCAGTGGTTAAATCAGTGTTAGTCAAGTTCATTACGGTTTTGTTTTTAAATTGTTCGTTTTTAATAGGGATTTGTTTATTGTAAAGTCTAGAAAATTTGTTAATTTGATTAGCATTTGTTAGATTAAACACATTATCAGCCGATTGTTGTGTTATAGTATCGATTATATTCCAATCATGCATGGACACACTATTGCTTATATTTAAATGTAAATGCTTTAGCGATTCAGAAATGTTGGATAATTCACTCCTGTTGTGTTGTATTCTCTCTATTAATAATAATTCGCTAGCTTTGTGTAGTATTTTGTTAGCCTTAGAAGACTTTGTGATGTGTTATTTTAACTGCGTTTGGTATTACCTTCGAATCTCTGCACCTTTTGAGGAACGCCAATGAAGATATCAATTTCATCCGCTTAATGCGGAGCTTCTCCAATTTTCTGGTTTTAAGAAAAGTATCCTCCCCATAGAGGTTAGTCAGTTTATTTTATGTTGAGCGTTGATGATGATGGCGCTTTGGGTGGCAGATGTGTGCCAGCAAGGCGCGTGTTAGCAAAACTTAAATTGACTCGACTTTACTGCGATAATTATTTCACACGGTTTACACGGTTTAGCTTAGACAAGACGTTCTTGGCAGTATTTGGTCGGCATGCATTGTGCAATGAATGGTGTGATAGGCATAGCCCTTGCCTATAAAGCCTGCAACCAGCAACACATTCTAGATCTGGATTTACAAAACGTGTGAACATCCATCAGAATATCTTGTATGGTGCATGTCTTGTGATTTTTTTGGCTTGCTTTGTTGTATGTTTGTACAGTATTGTTGTTGTTTCTTTCAGTTATATTATGATACGTCTTTTACACTGTGTGCCTTGCGGAGTCTCTTATCGAAAGCTCGAGAACTTGTGCATGCCAACGCCTGCGTGCATTGCGCGTGGCTGCACAAGGCTGATCGGATAAGGGCTCTTGAAAGGTGCATGGGGGCGTCACGTTTTCGTAAACGCATTCAGGAACACCAGATAATGGTGGGATCAGAAGTCGCAATCACCCGAGGTCTGAGTCAACAGGTCTTTTTTTGGACTGTGTATGTTGAACCTATTTTGCAGAAGTGCGGGGCACATTAGGTGCGGACTGATCGCTCGACGAGGCTTCTGCTACATGCGTGGACAGATCGGGAATCAAGAAATAGTTCTTCATGAGCCGTCAGCAAAAAAGACAGCGACAACTCGGCAGTCATACGGCAGCAGTATACATTCTATTCATTCTCACCTTCCTGCGCTGGGGACCAGCCCCTCCAACGGCCTTTTACATCAAGCAGTGACGATCATCTACAATTGTAGCGCTCCGTATCGACCGGAGGAAGTGATGGTGGTGGTGACGATGAGTAGATTGTCCCATGCCTTTTACGCAGGCAGCTACACTCTTTTGTATTTTACCAGGTAAGGCCCACTGAGCTTTTGAGCTCTTTTTCAGAAGGAACCTGGACACAATTGATAGCTAAACGAAGTGACTCGTCACGTGGAAATGTATAGCAGCCAGATACTCCAAACCCATGTTGATTCTAAATGCGCAGGGAAAAACTGGAGGACCCGGAGAAAAACCCACACGGCCAAGGGGTGAGAGACACGCAAACTCAAAATATACAGGCGTCAGGGTCGGGAATGAACCCACGACCTCCTGTATACCAGGCGAGGTGGTTAACATCTCGCCATCGTGGGGAGCACAAAACAAGTGGTGCAGCTGGCAGTCAGATTTTCCTGTTAACCTGGATCTGGCACGTGTTGTTTTGCGTGTTTGAAAGGTGATGGTGCGGTGGTTATCACCATGTGCGGTGTGATATCATCCACTCCGAAATGAGCAGAATACAATTAAAGATAGAAAGCCCACAAAATGCAATCGTTTATGTCCTAGCAAGGCCACCCGACATAGATTATGATAGCCTCATTAGGGGCCGTCCATAAATGACGTCACGCGATTTTGGCCGATTTTTGACCCCCCCCCTCCCCCCCTCGTCAGACGGCGTCACAAAAAGTCAGACCCCCCTTAATTATGACGTCATAAAACTCTGCCCCCCCCCCCAAAAACCATATTTCCATTTTGAAAATTAAATATGCCTCAAATCACTTTAAACTATTGTCATTGTAGTCCGTATTTAATGTGGCGCTGCACTCTGATGTTGTAGGAGAAAACACGTGTTAAAAAGGAGGCATTGGAAAGCAAAAATGTATCATAAAATTAACTTTAAAATATTCAACGTCTAACTAAAACTACAGATGTTCAGAACATTATATTGAAATTCTCTTTTAATTATAAAATATTAAAAGTTATTATAACTATTAAAAACAATACTTGAAACTTTGTAGTAGAACGAAGCAAAATGGAGAGTACAGTTATAACAATCACATATTTATTCCACAGAATTAAAAGCCTTGGTAGAATCATTGGAATCAAAATGTTTAATAACAATCATTTAAAAAAATTACAAAATGTATACTTCTCCATTCTCCCATGGAGAAGCAAAATGCTCCTTCATGGAATAAATAAATGGTGATCTTAGTAAATTTAAATAATCAAATAGTTAAAAATGAAAATTAATAAAAAAAAATTGGGTTGTTATAACAATTCCATTTAATTAAGTAGAGCGTGTTGTTTATATTTATTTAATGTTGCGCATTTTGACGTGACGTCACATTTCTCAAACCCTCCCTCCCCCACTCGTCACACATCGTCACAGATGTCTGACCCCCTCCCCCCCTAGGTGCGTGACGTCATTTATGGACGACCCCTTAGGCATTCACTAAGACGCAGAGTTTCATTGTGCATGATATCTCTGTGCGCTTTTCACACCACTGGTATTTACTTTTTAATACACCAGGAGGATTTGTAACCACTATGCTTCTCCGTCAGCAAGAGCATGCACCTTACCTTTGGATTTAACCATGACCCACCACTAATGAATGCACATTAAATACTCAAACTCTCCGTTGTTGATAGATACATGGTTTTAATCTGCCACGTGCATCAATCCCACCGTCGCACGATAACTCCAGCGTCATAGGGGAAAGGGTTCTGCCTCCCCCTCGTCTTTTTCTTTCGTGTGGCCAAGTGAAAATGTCACATCTCAACTGAACTTTTTATATTTACCGGATAAGACCCCAACTGAACTATGTAGCTCCTTTTCAGAAACGACCTGGCCACAAATGAATAGCTCAACCAAGTGTCTCGTCACGTGCAAATGTATAGCAGTCAAATACTCGAAACGCATATTTCGAAATGCGGAGGGAAAAACCGGAGGATCCGGAGAAAAATCCACGCGACCAAGGAGAGAGAGACAATGTCCAAATATACAGGCATTAGGGTCAGAATTGAACCCAGAACCTCCTCCATACCAGGCGTGGTAGGTAACATATCGCCACCGCCGCGCCCTGTATGTCAATGTAATGGCAGTGTTGGATCATGTGATGCCCCTCTGTGAGTGCTTCAGAAGCGTTGGTTTGAGCTAGAAGGTTGACAATGTCTACGATTCTAATTGCGTTAAGGTTTCTCATCCGTATACTGTACGCTATATTCAATTCGTACATGTCTCCGTAGCAATACGCGTATTAGATGGCATTGCGTTGAATTATGCAGCCATTGTTAACGGTGGTCTATTACGGAAAGTAATTTTCTATTTGTTCAAATGAGATTTCACCAAAATTGACATTGCAAAATTTCCAATTACAGTAATTACAATACTGTAGTCCGAGAGTGTTGCATGCATAATTTAAAGTAATATTTTTATAATTTTCTTCAATTATTGGTTTTGTGGGCTTTTTTCTTTGGAATAATCATAACATTCGTAATGTTAACGGCATGGTAAAGATTTTGTTAAATGCTCGGTGTGTTTGAAATGTTTTGACATTGACTTGCATGTTAATACAATAAACGAAACTATCTTTATTTTACCAGGTAAGGCCTATTGACCTACATACATTTTTTTAGAAGTGACCTGGCCACACATGATCGTTCAACGAAGTGGCTTATCACGTGGAAATTTATAGCAGCCAAATACTCGAAATGCACGCTTCTAAATGTGGAGGAGAAACCTGGAGGACCCGGAGAAAAATCCACATGACCGCGGGGAGAGACACAAACACTCCAAATGTACAGCAGGCAGCAGGGTTGGGATCGAAACCACGACCTCCTGTATACCAGGTGAGGTAGTTAACATCTCACCACAACGCTGCCCCCTATAAAGGCTTGTGTAACCCCAGTGTGGGTGATGAACAGGAGAAATCTCTTCTCAATGTCGTTCTTCCACATCTACCGTGCAGGGAGGAGTGGGAATTTAAGCAAGGTCTACTTATACTGTGATCGCTGTTGGTTAATGATATGGCTGCTGACCTTGAGACTTGCTATGATGAAACGAGGACTTATCATTGGTCCCATCAAAACACAATGCATACCAGATATTGTGTTAATTGTATACATTTTAAAACTGTTCCTGCGTTGTTTAAATGTTATAGTTGTAACATTTGTATTGATGAATATGTGCTTTAATTACTCAACATTCCATTGTTGTTGAGAAAATCATGGAACACATGTACAGTATGTTTTTGCTATTATTAATAAATTGAATTTGTAGCCATCTGGCCATAAGAATTGCATTTCCATTATCTGTAGCCATACACTTGTAGATGTGTACATTCTATTCACCATTACTCACCAATGTGGTGAAGCAAAATAGTAATTCTATTTTATCTTCTTGGTTCTTTCGGTAAAGTCACGTAGAAGGGAAATAATAAAATAATAAAAATTAAACATAATAAAATCATTCTCACGCTGTCTTTCCGACAGACCTGTTCTTCACCTGAGGACGGCTGCTTGCGTTGTGGCCGAAACGTCGTGAGAATTATTTTATTATGTTTTATTTTTGTTATTTTATTATTTCCCTTCTACGTGACTTTACCGAAAGAACCAAAAAGATGAATCCCTGCAGTCACGAAAGCTTTAAATCGAAATTTAATTCTATTTTATTTTTGATTTTCGACAGTGTGTACACTTAAAAAAATTACACATCAGTTTTTGGAGGATTATAATTAAAAATGATGTCAGGGTTCTTTTTATGCCAAAACATGTCAAGCATAACCTTCAGTGACTCAATGAGCAATTTATTCTTTGCCTATCCAATACAATGCCCTCAAAGCTCAGTTTTACTAAAAGCAACACCAAATTGTCAATCATAGTTTCGATTGTGCATTGGTAATGAGATGTAGACCATCACATTCGCTTGTTATGGGACCAAGTTTAATTATTGATGAGAGTTTCCAATGCCAAGATCTCAATGATGCTGGCTCATTGCTCATTGACAGGATCAGTGACTGACCCACTCAGCCATCGGAGATGCATCGATCATCTTGGACCTTAAATCTGCATGTGTTGTTTGTGTTGCAGTGAGAATTGACACTTGAAATCACCCAAGTAATGCAAAAGAAATTGGCAGATGCATAACCGACTTACATTATTAAATACGTTTCAGTATTCAATATAAACAGAACTTATCGAAATGCACATCAACTATGTACAAGATTGACTATTCAAAATGCCTGTTATTGCAGAGTAGCCTGGGTATTTGTGTAGAAATATATGGAAAAACATATTACATGACTGAGAGTTGTGTTCCCTCGAATATTTAAATGGCAACATGTTGCGTTTGTACTAATGCAAAATACATCCATTGTGTTGCGTTACGCTTTTATCTGTTGCAGGCTTGATGTGTCCATGTGCACGAGTGCATGCAAATGCGTTTCACAGAACCTCCAACTATTCAAAGAGAGACGGGGGTCATCTCCTGCTCTTCTTGCAAACCCCCCACGCCACCCCTTCGTTGCATGTAAAATTAGTTTCCCTCTCATTACATCGAATCACAAATACAGGCTGCTTCAAAAGAATTCCAACACTTATATAGGACTATCGTTTTTAACGGAAAAATAACGGATAATACACTGCAACATGATAACAAAAGTATGTTAATAGCTTCAAAAAGTCAAAGTCTCCATTTGTTCGCCATCGTTGTCAACACATTGCCTGGAATCTTCTCCAGGTGGTCTCCAGAGCCCGGAGGCACATTTCTTGTGATATTGTTGCAAATTTTCGGAAGTGTTAACATTTTTTTGAAGCACCCTTGTAGTGACATAGGACGTCACTACTGTGTCGGAACTGTACGAGCGTAGGGGCATATGACGTCACTGCTGTGTCGTGACTGTACGAGCGTAGGGACATATGACGTCACGACTGTGTTGGCTCGGTATGGGTGCTGTCGGCGGGTGTCACGGGGGTCATTTTAGGCCGTGACACGCTGCGTGAACCCACCAGGACACGTGACCGGACAAAGGGGGGGCTAGGGGCACCAGGGAGAAGCTTGGGGGTCACGTGGTTGGGGGCCCGTACCTTCCCGAAGGATCCAGAAGGGGGGCGTGGCCTGGGGCGGAGCCGGCCACGCCACGGGAGTTATAAGCGGGGTGCGAACAGAGCGCTGGGCTCTTCAACCCCGGGATGAAGACGCTATCAGCGGTCCTCGAGTCTCCGATCGTCGTTCGTGACCAGGCAACCCATCACCTGTCCGGGTCACGCTGTGTAGTACTCCCCGAGTGTTCGTGAGAGGAGGAACGGTGTTCACCACCCTGTATATAATGTTCACGTTGGTTGTTGTGTGTTAATAAATAGTGCTGCCTCCATTCTTTCATTGTTATTTTTTTTCTATCTACGTGACTTTACCGAAAGACTCATAGAATATAATAGTAGGTGGTGGTGGAGGCGAAGGCTGAGAGGCGATGGAGAATGAGAATTGACGGACGATGCAGTGAGCCACGTAAGGGTGGGGTCGAGGCGACCCAAAACGGTTCGCGTTGTTAATCAAGTGACGATGTATTTGCGAAACGCCATAAACACATTCCTGTGAAGGGAGCTGGCCAGGCCAGGATCAAGGGAGCTGGCCAGGATCAACGGCGGCGTGGTGTATTCCGCAAATATGGCCGACTGTGAGGGCGGGCACAAGCCGGCGTGAGTAGGTTAAACGTTGAGTTTTATAAGGGCACCACGGGGTGACCAGCCTCTCCCCACCCAGCCCCACCCCTCCCACCCCCCATCCAGCCCCACCCTCCCCACCCAGCCCCTCCCCACCCTCTCCACCCAGCCCCTCCCCACCCTCCCCACCCAGCCCCTCCCCACCCTCCCCACCCAGCCCCACCTTCCCTACCCAGCCCCTCTCCACCCAGCCCCTCCCTCCCCACCCAACCCTCCCTGCACGACGGACGGACACAATAATTTCCTGTGGGCTGGTGTAACCTGGCGGTTCCTACCAGTAAAAGGGGAGAAGTACTTCGGCGTATCGCTGTGTACCCAATGTTTTCGTATCTCGTCTTGAGATGTGATCGCTTTTACATGTCATACAAATCCAAATCGTGTTGTGTTATAAATGTCCCCTTATTTAACCAGGCAACAGCCCATTCTATTACCTTTTTAATTTTCTACATGCAGCCAGGAATTTGCTGTTGTTTTAACAGTTTAATTGTGAACACATGCGCAGCATTTATGTGTTTGGACATTGGCAGCAGTACACATGACCTATCTTTGTCAATGATGTCAGAGCATCGTTATAGATGGCGGGTTTTCAAAATTCTAGGCATACAAATACGAGGCAGTTATTGCGATTGAGCAATTAACTCTGGGCAACAACTCCACTGTACCTGCAGTAGTAACCAACAGCGACAACAACTAAAACAACGGAGCGATGTGCTAATTTGTCCCTGCCGTTAAAGCAACCGATCTCTTCTCCAGAGCCCATCCTGCGCCTCCTACTGCCTGCCCCCATCCCCCAGCTACGGCCAGGCCTACTCCATCCCTATAAGTACCCCATCACTACCCCTATCACTACCCCAACCCCTATCACTACCCCTATCACTACCCCAAACCCTATCACTACCCCATCCCTATCACTACCCCATCACTCCCCCAACCCCTATCACTTACCCATCGCTACCCCTATCACTACTCCAACTCCTATCACTACCCCATCCCTATCACTACCCCAATCACTACACCAACCCCTATGACTACCCAAACCCCTATCACCACTCCTTAAACTATTACTGCCCCAACCCCTATGACTACCCCAACCCCTATCACTACCCCATCACTACCCCTTACACTATCACTACCCCTATTCCTATCACTATCACAGCCCAATCACTTCCCCTATGACTACCCCAACCCCTATCACTACGCCATCACTACCCCTTACACTATCACTACTCCAATCCTATCACTATCACAGCCCCTATCACTTCCCCTATCACTACCCCAACCCCTATCACCACCCCTTCCCGTAGCATTACTCCTAACCCTACCCAAAACTCTATCCCCCTTATACTAGCAATACCCCTTATACTCTCACTACGCAAACCCCTATCACCACCCCTTACACTAACCCTACCCCAACCCCTCCTGAACCTATTCCCACATGTCCTCCTGTCACCATAGCTACACCAGCACTTTTAATAATATCCCACTATTGTAACCACTATCATCTTATTTACGATGGTATAATTGTTGGAAGACGCTATATAAATTTATCTGAGATAAGATAAGAAGGCTTTTTTCTGGCAGGTGTGAGTTCAATGCCCAAGCAATAAATAATTGGTCAAAATCAGTGTCCCATTATTTATATGCACACACAAACTCTCTTCGCATGGACTAGGCACTCATATAACATGCACGTTGCATGATTTTAACATCCTACCAATTTAAATAATAAATGTACAAATTGGATGCAGAATGGCACGTGGATAATAAAGGTTTAATCTGATCATAAGCAGGGCATCGCACGTTTGAAGTTTCTGTTTCCATTTCAAGTTTATCTATTAACATTGTATTGCATTTTAAATGTGAACATATACATTATTCTTGTATTAAATAAGCACAACTTATAAATGTATAGTTAATTAATGATTTAGTCTGGAGAACAGAAAAATAAAACAACATCTTAGATAATCCAATTATTGCACAGGCGTAATATTTTAAATTCCAGTGCTATATATAAACTAACATATTAAAACATGTACATTGCAGCATGTGATGAACGCATTTTTTTATTCCTACTACTGTACGGTCCTTTGACATAAAACCTCACTTCAGCTTAGCTTTGCGAATACATATGAGACATGGTTTGGGTTGTCCTGCTGTTCGAGATTGCTATTGTGTGTGCGTGATGTATGTTGTGATTGGCTAACACACGCGTGCAGCCTTCACCTTGCTTGTGAGTGGCAGCAGCTTCGCAGTGAGAGGAGTGGTGCTGCAATGGTCGCCTCCGTTAATTAGCTGGTCGTGAACGCAACACTGCATTGCTAATAGGCTCCTGTGTAGTCTGCATGCGTGATGACAAAAACATAAATCCACGAAATATAATCTATAAAAAACTATAAACTATGTTTTATTTTACCAGTTGTAGCTCTTTTTTAGAAGCGACCTATCTATCACAAATGATAGCTTAACGAAGTGGCTTATCGCATAGAAATGTATCACAGTCAAATTGTATAAATGTGTGTTGTTTCTAAATGTGGAGGGAAAAACCGGAGGACCCGGAGAAAAATCCATGCGACCATCAAACTGCAAATATACAGCCGGCGTCATGGTCGGGATGGAACACACGACCATGCTCCATACCAGGCGAGGTAGTTAACATCTCGCCATCGTGGCGCCCTATAGCAAGCAAAGGGCGTCCGTGTGTGGGCGAATATCATCTGTCCATTTTGTTTGGGTCACAGCATTGCCCCATTTGAACTTGTTGGGTTTTCTTAGGGTGCTCCGGTTTCCACCCACATGATGTATGGACACTCATTAATTGCCTGAAAACATCTTAATCGAGCGGACCGCACAGTTTGGGCACATTTTTTGGTGCTGGCTCACCGCCTGGCCTTCGAGCCTTTGTGGTTCCGCGACGATTGTGCAACGCAGCATGCACGATCGATGGAATGTAGAATTATATATCACGACACTTGGCCTTTGGGCACCGCACCACTGTGATGACTCCGTCAAAGCTAAGTGTCAGACTTTCAGTCGGTTACAACTTAGGGCCTGTTGAAATATGGCTGCAAATTGAGACATTTAAGGCTAGATTGCAAGATATCCTACTGATGATTACACATGCGATATGTTTGTGCGGTGTGTGTTCGTCTACATGTGTGTATGTGAGGTAAGGCCTCTAAAATGGTCCAGTTTATAAAATGTCTTGCAAAATCTCTGCCAACCAGGGCTTAATTCTTCATGCATGGTGGCAGAAGTGGGGAGGAACACATTTTGGGACTTTGGACAGCTCTTGCTAAAATTATTTCCCAATATTAAGGATATCCCATAGAATTCTATTTTAGTTGGCTTAGTTCGTAATTTGAAAGCCCTGCACACTTTCAATTCGTTTACTTTTTCTTGCGTTGATTGTCTATACGTACAAATTGTTATTTGAGTCATTGTTTCTTTGGGTGATGAATAAAAAATATGATAGTATGAAAAAATAAGAATAGATTTGACCCTTTCTGGCAATAAAGCAGGTGTTGAGATACTCTTTGGGTCTTTCGGGAAAGTCATGTAGATAGAAAAAAAAAATTCACGACGTTTTGATCGCAACACAAGCAATCACCTGAGGACAATTGTGTTGCAATCGAAACGTCGTTATTAAAAAAAAAACTCCAACGACGTGACTTTACCGAAAGACCCAAAGAGTATGAATTCCTGCAGTCACGAAAGCTTTAAGTCAAGGTGTTAAGATGTTCAAACACCAAATAGAAACACTTTGCTCCTGTTTTATTGTCAGAAAGGTTAAAACCAATTCTTATTTTTTCATACTTTGATACTGGCAAAAAAAGGTCCCAAAATGATAGTAGTTGTGATAACTGCATGATTAGAATTTTTTATGAAAGAAAATATTAAATAAATAAATAAGTGTGCCTCAAATAAAACCTAAAATTTAAAAAAGACCATGAACATAAATGCGTAGTCTCATGCAACCCAATGTGAAAAACGGTTCATTTACATTGTTAAATGTCAACTGGACTGACGTATTTACACACGCTCTGGGATTATATGTACACACATCGTTGGGCATGTGATGTTAATGATGCACTTATTTATTAATCTTTAAAAAAGTTTGTGAAGTGAAAAACACTTTCTTGCCTCGTTTTTTTTCTACTTTAGTGGAACAGTTGTGTCATTATTTATTAAACAATATATGTTTTTTTTTAAATGACGGCGGTGCCTCGATAACACTGCAGTCGTCTGCGGCTTTTAGCCACAAAAAGAAAACACAGCGAGCATTTGCAGACAGGTGGGAGACACTCCCTGTCTGATGGCGTGGAAGTACAACACTAACAAAGCAGCTCAGAGAGGGCTCGCTCGCTCACCACAACTTGACAGTCCGGTCCCTCTGGCACAAGCAGTCGCTGGTTGAAACTTCAGCTGTTGATTATGAAGAGTTGTCCTTCAATCAAAAACCAGTGCCCTTTTATTTAACCAGGTGAGGGAGAGCACCTGGAGGTTCATTGTACATATTTTTCTTTGCGAGGGAAAACATCGTGTGCGGCAGGGTGGCCCAGCGGTAACCTTCGTGCCTCACAGCGTGAAGGGCCTGGGTTCGATTCTAGACTCGGGTTCCTTTCTGTGTGGAATTGTACATTGTAAGAGATCTCTATTTGTGCTTCCAAAGGTGCTCGACATGTATCACCAAACAGTACTGGGATAAAAACTCCCCGATTGTTTCGGCCTCGCTGTGCGCTGCGTTGCACCGCTAGCTGAGTAGTTAACCTCGCGTCCAATAAACCCTCAGAGCCAGAATGAACGTCCGACTCCAAACGTCATTTATTGAATTTAACGAGGTAAAACTGGTAAGAAAACAGCACAGATACAGCATTTGTTAATACTCGGAAACACCAACACAATGAATGAACACCACAGCATCATAACATTGTCTTAGATAACATGTTTCTAAACAATAGATCCTGGATGGACCAGGCCCCTACATTACCACTGAATAACTATACAAGAGCATAAGCTGCTGTGTTACATAAAGGCACATCGTGTATTCATCACACTGCACCCCAAATGTACAGTATTACACATAACACTAAATTGTGAATGATATATTTCATCATCCTTGCTCTCAGGATCGCAATATAGTTACTTGGGTACAAGTTTGACTCGACTTATTAAATTACAAGTAACATTCACAATAAGGAAAGTTGCAGGCTTCGTTGTTAACTAGGCCTCGTATTTATCATAACAATTTAACAGCATTATAAAGGCATTTACATCATTATAACGGTCATTCTAACATTATAACAGCATTGCCAATATTATAAGAACATAAACAAACTTACAGACACTGCTGCTTAAAGTCCCACAATGGACAATTGCGGCTGGCTTCACTGGGACGCGATGTGTGCCGCCATCTTGAATTATGTGTGTAATGGCCAACGCCCGCGTGGTTGAGCGGGAATCTTAAATCGCAACTTCCTGGTCACGTGACCAAAATTAGCATCAAGAACAGGACATTCCTGTGTACATACACACCCCCCCCATCTGCCGTGAGGCAGAACACCGATCAACAACTGCAGTGGGATCCACGGATGAAAGTTGTACTTAAAGATATTCTGCAAGCCATTCATAACACGATGTAACACAATTTTTGTTCCTGGGTAGAAAGTGTTATTTCGCAATTGCTTAAGCCTAAAAATATTTTTTTCTACCTTTACCGAAAGAACCAAAGAGTATGGATTCCTGCAGTCACGAAAGCTTCAGATCAAGATTATGCCTAAAAAGTATAGAAATGGCTATTATTCCCCACAAACTTTGCTTTTGTGACCAGGACAGTGTTATTTTGAAATGTAATCATTTTCAATGAGAAAACGGGCGAATTTGTGTCTTTTCGTTCACATAAAGTAATACAAAACGACAAGAATACAAAAGTAATACAAAATGACTACAAAAAAATTTAGAAGTGAGTAGTTTTTCGAGATTTACGATTATACTGTAAATCACTTTCACGAATCAGCCCCCAAATGTAATCTCCCATCAAGTTATTGTTATACTGTCCTTGGTAGCGGCGTTCAAAATCCAGTATATCCTGGTGGAAGTGCTCGCCTTGCTCCTCCGAGTATGCTCCCATGTTCTCCTTGAATTTATCAAGATGAGCATCAAGTATATGGACTTTGAGGGACATCCTACAGCCCATTGTGCCATAGTTCTTCACCAAAGTTTTAACCAGCTCCACATAGTTTTCGACCTTGCGATTGCCCAGGAAGCCACGAAACACTGCGACAAAGCTGTTCCAAGCCACTTTCTCCTTTCTAGTAAGCTTCTTGGGAAATTGCACTCCAGGATCTTCTCTATCTGTGGTCCCACGAAGACACCGGCTTTGACCTTTGCCTCAAACAGCTTAGGGAAGAAGTCCTGAAGGTACTTGAAGGCTGCCGACTCCTTATCTACAGCTCTGACAAATTGCTTCATAAGGCCCAATTTGATGTGCAGTGGTGGCATCAGCACCTTCCGGGGGTCCACCAGTGGCTCCCACTTGACGTTGTTCCTCCCCACAGAAAACTCGGTCCGCTATGGCCAGTCCCGTCTGTGGTGGTGCGCCTTGTCCCAAAGGTAAAGATAGCAGGGAAACTTGGTAAAACCGCCTTGGAGACCCATCAGGAATGCCACCATTTTGAAGTCTCCAGTGACCTCCCAGCCGTACTCATCATACTTCAAGGCGTCCATAGCAAGGTCTTGATGCTGTTGTAATCCTCTGAGGTGCACCGAGTGAGCCAGGGGAAGAGACGGGTACTTGTTACTATTATGGAGCAGCACGGCTTTAAGGCTTCTGGATGAGCTATCAATGAAGAGGCGCCACTCATTCTGGTTACAGGCGATTCTGATTGCCTCGAACAGACTGGTCACATTGTGGCAAAAACAGAGCCCACCTTCACGGGTGAAGAAGCTGCAAAAACGTTGGTGATGCTTCCTCTGATCTGCGACTTGCACACTTTCATCCAACAAGTTACACTGCTTGAGCCTAGACGTCAAAAGCTCGGCATTGGACTTGGTGATACCAAGATCTCTGATCAGTCGTTGAGGTATTTTTGGTTGGGGTAGTATGGTTTTCTCTCCTCAGCTCCACCTCTGAAATTGTCATCTGGATCTTCAACGTCTTCCTCGCTCTCTGACTTGCTGCTCTCTTCTAAAGACGGCTGCTCTCTCTCCGGAGGAGTGGGTATGGGGAGCTCATGGCAGTGTGGCACCAGGGCGATGGATGAAGGAAGGTCTGGACACGTGATAGCAGGTGCATTCTTGCCAGTCTGACGTTTGAAAGGGTCCACCATGCAGAAGTAGCAGTTGCTTGAGTGGTCAGTGGGTTCCCGCTAAATTATTGTGATAGCAAACTTCATGGCTCTCTTTTCCTCTCTGTACCATCCTAAAAAATTATTTCACCCATGACTAATGTGTAAGAGATTCTCGCAACATTTTTCAAAAATGGTATATTTTTTTAATAACTTTGAAAATTGTAAAACATTAAATTATTATTATTATTATTATTTTTTTACAAATTTTAACAAATTTATAACATAAAATTCCGAGCAGCTATTGTCCATCTTACCTTCCAGAGTTTGTTTGTATTGCTCGCAGGTGAAATGAGGTGCCCAGGGTTTGTCTTGATCCCCGACAGGCATGCCGAGATACGCCTTGTAGGCCTCACACATCTTGGCAGATGCTTCCACAGAGTACTTTTTCGCTCTTGTTTTGATAGATTGGCCGCAGACAAAGCAAAATGCGTCTGCCGGATGCTTGCAGCCTCTTAATGCCATCTCATGTATCCACTTAGGTAGCTGGAACTAAACTGATCTGGTGGGCTTAAGGCCCCTGTATTTATACTACTATTTATATTACTGGAAAGTTATATAATGTTCTAGAAGTTACTCCAAGTTTACTCAGCACTGCATCTATCTGGAATGTTCTGTAAAATAGGTAAATTTCAAAATATCAATGTCCTGGTCACAAAAGCAAAGTTTGTCGGGAATAAAAGCCATTTTCTCTTCTTTTCAGGCATACGCAAATTAGGAAATAACACTTACTACCCAGGAACAAAAACATATAAAAAGTTGTTACACAGTGAGCTATTTACATTTTTCCAGGTAAAGCCTACTGATCTATGTATCTCTATTTCAGAAGCGACCCGGACACAAATGATAGCCCAACGAAGTGGCGTATGTGTTTATAGCAGCCAAATACTCTAAACGCACGTTTTTAAATATGGAGGAGAAAAACCGGAGGACCTGGAGAAAATTTCATGCAACCACATGGAGAACATGCAAACTCCAGGGTCAGGATCGAGCCCATGCCCTCCTGTATACCAGGCGAGGTAGTTAACATTTCGGCACAGTGGCGCCCTTGTTGTGAACCCACGAGTCAACCAGTTTTTGCGCCTCTTGACTTGTGGAGAATGTTCGTGTCTAGGGAGGGAGGCCGTTATTTTGGGATTCTAACAAAAGGGTGACTATCGCTGGTGTGCAGCCACTGATTCCTAACTTGTTTTACTCACGGTCTGGAGAAAATGAAAAGCCATTTCACCCAACGGTATGTTACTCCTTTGTTAAAAAATACCCAAATAAGTTTTACCCCGCCAGGGATTTGATGAGAATCTATTGGCTTCACAAGTCATTCTTTCTGTGCCCTTCTTCAGGAGGCATGTCCGTAGGATTTGTTGTGGATTTTTGTTAAAATTGTGATTATATAAGTGAATAAAGTGCCTTATCAAAACCACACATGCACACAACACAATGACAATCAAACATTCTACGTTTCACTACCTGCCAATGAGCAAACGTGTTTTTTTTTTATTTCATGGTCAATATATCGAAAAGCACGATGGGAATCCATAAGCCAAGTCTTTTTTTAGAACTACCTGATAGGAAACACGTGATATTACATCAGATGTTGTTGTAATGTCATACATTTACGTAAAATTAAGGACGTGTTTGTGGTCGATGTCACATTACTGTATTATTAACGCCATATCCGTCTGCATTGACAGAAGGTACGAAGAAAGGTTGAACCCGTTTGTGATACATTTTCTTACTAACTATTGTAGGTTAAATACACACATCTTGGTCAGGATTTTAACTATGCGCATTGTTCTTATGGGGTCATAAATATGTGCACTGCTTTGTGGGAAGTCAATCGGGGTAGACTAAGGGTCGGCAAAGCAAAATAATAAAAATAGACTTTTTTTCAAGTTCGGTAAAAAAAAACACCGCAATAGTTCAGGAGCTGCAATGCAAGGGGTGTATACGAGACATTGGGTCCTTAATAAATAACGTTACGAAGCAGTCCTTAAAGAGCTGCAGGTTGCTGGCCCCTGGGGTCAGAGGGAATGGCTAGAACCATGGAAATGTGTAATCTCCACCGCTGGTTCGGGGTTGCGAGTGGAGGGGATCAGGGCCCTCTTGTTCGCTTGAGCAGCAGGCCCCACAGTGACGATGACTCGTCTTTGAACACCGCTCCGTCCCCACACCCGCTTCCTCAGCCCGCTCTCAGTAATGCAGCTCTGTGATCTCAGCAAAATTGCCATTTCCTTCTGCGCATACGTTGCAGAATTTACGTTCCGCCTCTGATGTGCTCTCCAGTGTTTGTGTTTGTCGTCGTGTTGATGACTAATACCTCACCGGGTGTTATACGCGTCCGTTTAACGTGAAAATAAATGTTGTGACATTTTCAAGCGAGGTACATTTTTACGTAACAATAATTTTGCAACATTTATTCGATTTGCATCTCTTCCAGGTACTGAGAAGTGCATGCGCATGGAAATGCAGCGTCTAGTACTGCACTTTAATTAAACTGTCAACCATTATGAGATTTTGACAAAACAATGTTATGTGTGTTTGTATGTTGAACTTCCCTGTGCCCCGTATGTAGCCAACTGTGCTAATCGGAGGTGCGGGGAAGAGCAACAAATGGACATACAAGTTAATTGAACAAAGGCTGAAGATGTAAAACGGATTGTAAATTCCAAAGATTCTGCAGCAGCAGTTTGACGGTCCGGTAAATACATCAGCCCTTTACAATTTCAAGGTCCAACTTAAAAGGTCAAATGTAATTAAATGTGGACATTTACAATTGTCTTACGACAGCGCACCTTTGGCATGGCAGTCGATGCACGGCACACACGGCAAGCAACGCGCTGAGATTTACTTCTGGAGATCTTCAAACGTTACAGCCTCTATTGGAAGGCCGTAGCCATGGAGTCAACATTGGGGGGGGACCAAATCTTCCAGGGGGTCTGGGGGTGCCCCCCCCCCCCAGAAAAAAAATAAAAATTTGAAAACTCATTTCCTGCCCAAAATATTAAAAAATTTCACTAACACATACGATGGACTTTTTAAAAATGTATTTTTAACAATAATGTCTAATAGTGTATTGTTCATAATCAACGTATTGTATTACATTGCTATGTTTGTTCTTTTTTACCTTTTCTTGTTTCATTGTATGTAATGGCAGAGATTAGGGATTAATAAAGTACAACCATAACCACAATCATACAAACATAAATAAATTGTATAGATATATATATTGGGGGGTGGACATTTTGAGCATATTTGAATATTGGGGGGGATGTGTCTCCCCCAATATATATTATAATTACGGCCTTGATAAAACTGCTTGCACTTTAATCAAAGCAACACTAATAATGCTATTTATCATAAGCACTATACTATACGACTATGCAATAAATGAAAGCTACTACAAATATTACACATGCAGCGCAACATAAATGATTGACACTTTACTCAGACTTCACGTGGGCTTTCTGACAAATATAACGTAATAAAGACATTAACGTGATGGTCGCTGGGTGAATGTGTGGCTAATTCACTGTTCAAGTAACTTTCAAAATGGTTGATTGATTAGCAATCGCAAATCGGCCCGTTTTCACCAAAAACGTTTGTTTCCACTCGACAGTGAGATAGCCTACGTAACACTCATATTACATTCTATTTTTCCACTTTTTAATACATCTGAAAGTAATGAAATGGAGAGACAGGACAGTGTTTGACATTGATTGTACCTACCCACAGCAGTCGAGCAACGGCTTCTGCTGGGGCACGGCAACACCACGTGGACAAACCACACGCAGAACTGCAGTGCACCGTAATACTAGAACCGGTAGTAGTAATAATGCCAATTTGTTAAGTTTAGTTATGATTACATTTGCTAATGATTATTTCGGATGGCGGTGCGTGGTTGCCTGTCGTAGCATAGCAATTATTATTATTTTTAAATATCTTTAATATCAATACATTGTCCCCCCCAATTTATATTATAATTACGGCCTTGCTCTATTGTATCCTTTAATCGGAGTACTATATATGCAGTTTGATGGATGGTAACCCTTTAAGAATGCGCTCGGATATGGAGGTGTTATACAGCACTTGTCTAATTTTGCCTTCGCACCAAACACTCTGTGTAAAAAGATGACACGCTGCGTTATCAAATGTCAATGTTGCATGCTGCAGTTGCTACAAGCAATAGCTCTGTTGGTGCACAAAGCGCGTGGATTTTTAGTGGCGAAGATAACACCACAACTCTTCTGCAATGCGCCCTTGCTGTGACCCGACGTCCCGTGTTAAACTAGAATCCTTTAAGTTTTACGTGGTCGGAATAATGAACGGCCTTATATAATTTTGAACCACAGGGCTCTCAAATGCAAACACCTGGCGAAGTGCATCGTGTTTAACGTGGAGAATCCGACGAATTCAGGAGTGTGTAATTACCGTACGATAGCTGTGATTTATATTGCAGTCATGGATACCATTTTTGCCTAATGGTTTTGAGGTACAATAGAGGTATTATTATTATTCATGCATATCACCTTGTGATAATTATCACACAGATGTACCATGTAGAACATGTGTTGCCTTCAATCGGCCATATCTGCATGTATAGCAACACTGATATATAAAGAGTGTGGATGACATTTCTGCTATTGCTGAAAACGTGGAAGCTGTTCAACTGCACAATCTACTTAAGGCCGCAATGTGAAAACGCACATTTAGGAATCCCATGCATTTCCTAGATACTATGCAGCAGCCGACTGTTAGATGTTTGCGTTTGTGGTCCAACCGTGTCGCTGACAGGCACCGATTATATCTGTCTGCTTTTGGGAGATTAGGGCCTCACCCTTCAGGCTGAGGGCTGTCAGTGAATGCATCGGCGTTTTTTTACCATGGGTGAGATTTTGCCGCTACACATTTTGATTATCGCCTCGAGCCCAAGGCACAGAAGTGGTCCCCCCCACTCAACCATGAAGAGGGAGGTGCGGGATGGGAATGCTGAGCGTATATTTGAATGAATCTTGACTTAAAGCTTTCGTGACTGCAGGAATTCATATTATTTGGGTCTTTCGGTAAAGTCACGTAGATAGGTTCAAAATAAATAAAGTAATCAAAAAAACGCCCGAAGACGATCGCTTGCATTGCAATCGAAACGTTGTTGTTTTTTGTTTCTTTTGTTAATTTTGAACCTATCTACGTGACTTTACCGAAAGACCCAAAGAATACTTATTTTTTCATACTTTCGACGACAATTGTGCCGCGAACATCCGATAAAATTAATAAAGACAAATTAACAAAATTCCTCATTGAACGAACGGGTGGCTGCCACTGGAACATGTTACATGGAGTGAATTGTTCATGTCTGGCAGTCACAAAGTAACGTGCAACAGTGTTGCAGTCCATTCACTTAATCTACAGCCACTGTAAATTAGAATAAATGTAACAATGATTCCCCAAGTTTCCTTGACAAGGAGATTATGGAATATTGGCTGCTTAAATGTCATTCAAATGATTACATTTTAATCACAAAACATCCCATCCAGGATTAACATTTTCAAACTTGTGGCGTATTGTACTATTTGTTTAACGTGACGTGACATTTGAAAAATATGAAAGCTCCCATGCAATATTAAATGCAATGGTTAGAGTACATGTGGTATTTGCTTGAACAGCATCATTGGTTATACTCAATATCGCTATGGAGCTGGTGGTGAATCATTGACTCATGTTGCAGAATTCCTTGCTCCTTGTTCCTCATACGATGGTTAGACGTTGGCAAGTGGATATATCAAACTGCGAATTTGAAAACGTCTGAATGTTTGACATTATAACTGGTGGACGTTGACAGCACATCCTATTGAGGGAATGGAGAGGCATTGCAATTTGTGGCTAATGAATAACACATGGGCAGGTTTTGAGAAACACTGGACTGCATTTTTTATGTTGACCCCCGTTCACGAGGTCAAATTGTCTCTCGTAGCTCAAAATGAAACAAATAAGGCCACTACATTCAGGCTAGCTCAGTCTATAGGCCAACCTAATTTTTTCAAAATATGATTTTCTTCTCCATCTATCATGCCATTTTCTATAGAGCAACGCCACTTTTCAAAGCCAATCATCATTGTTTTTTTAAACCTTAGGGCTGGCCCAGGACATGCAGGCGGGACTGTCGCTCAGCTGGCCTGGGAAAGGGAGGTCTGGACCGCCCTACTCAACATGCTGCCACCGTAACCCTCACCAGGACAAGCGAATTGAGAAACGAATGAACGAACAAAACAACAAATGAGTAGTCAAATCAGATGTTTAAATTCAATTGAAATCAATGCAGCATCACCACTGAAACTGATTGAGCATGGTGAGAAAGTAATCTCAGAAAAAATAATGTTTTACAGATGAAAAATAATTTCCTCAAAAGCAGCTCAGCTTCCCAAAAGTAAAAATCGAGAATATGTTTATGCTCCAATTTCAATGCTGAAGGCATAGTATAGACCCAGGAAACATGGATCGTTGGGCCAGCAGTGCACCATCATTGGGACTAACGTTGTACATTTACTGTGGAATACGGTACCAAATATGTTGACCTCTAAGCTTGAGTCATCTGTTTGTGAGTGAGAAAAGGTTGCGTCAATGTCTGTAAAATTGTTCTTCTTGCTTTGTAAAAAAAATAATAAAGAAACGTTACAATTTTTTGCAAGCAACATTGCATTTAATTTGCCAAACAAAGCACTTAAAGAGAACCATGTTCTAGCTGTTATCGGTAAATTGTAGTCTTACATGGGAAACACTGTGCTTTAAAGTGAATACCGTGTTGATGATTACAAAGTGATTTGTTTGAATGTGCACAGATTCGACTACATATTTGTAATCTGTCTCTTGTAGTCTACTTAGATATCGTATGAAGGTAAATATAAACATTGTAATCTCATGTACAGTATATTTACATTTGTGCTAAAAGGGCACTGCAGTCATATTCTCGAGTACCTTATCTAAATTAATTTGCATGCCCCAATTGGTCAATGACTAATACTGTAGATTACATTTATTTAGGCACTTATGCCGTTATCCTACTTCGCTTACTGGCGAGAAATTCCCATCAACTGAAAAATAGAGCATGGCAAAGTAAACGTGCACAAGTAACAACGTATCATGGGGAATTCACCCAGTTATTTGCAGGCCTAGATTTCGTTGACATCCTTTAACAGAATTGTTTGGGGATGTTCGGGAGCGCCTATAAAGGCTGGCAAAGAACACGAGGAAGTGGGTGGCAAACACCATACCCGGCCGCCTTTGTCTCCCCAGTACTGATGCTTACACACTGCAGGAAGTACTGTACTCACTTAAGGCTGAGTCGAACTATGGGAGGCCCATGACCGATTCAGATATTCGTCATCGATGTTTACCTTGAGCGGGAATTGGACTTTGGTCACGGGGTTCATAGTGCAGCGCAGCGCTAACCATTTAGGCAACAAACAAAACTATTTAAACTACTCAAACTAAAATAAATATATATTTTTAATTTTACCAGGTAGGGCCCACTGAGCTACTGTACATGTCGAGAAAAAAAACGGAGGAAAAATTCACGCAACCACGGGGTGAACATGCAAACTCGAAATATACAGGCGTGAGGGTCGGGATCGAACCCACGATCTCCTATATACCAGGCGAGGTAGTTAACATCTCCTAGCCACCGTGGTGCCAAAGCATCATGCTAAATACAGCCGATGATGTGCAGGCCTCACAACAGTAGCCATGCACACAACGTGCCTCAGGATCTCTGGGGAGAGCGGCTCTGCTAAATATCCACAGGCACCATGATCACGATGGTCACGCAGGGCAGGGTCGTGCTGGATTGTGCTCCTTTATATGGACATGAGATTACTCACACGGATCCCTTGTAGAAAAACCACTGTGAACATTTACATTCCGCTATTTGAGCATGTTGAAACTGTTAGCTACGTACGCATTTTAATGGAGAACGCCAGTAAATCATAAGCACTTGTAAAGTTGCTTCAGGAGTAATTGTTTCGGCAATTATCATTGCGTTATCACTGCGTTGTGTGACGGCGATGTCTTGATGATGAATATTAATAACACAAAACTGCTCTCGTATTGTTGTCTTGCACCCATGCACTGTTTGCCTAAAATGTACCGCTGTTTTTTCCCCCCAGAAAAGTCATATTGTGTTCGTAGACTGCACTGCATTTATTCAATTTGCCCTCGTAGAACTCGGTGTGAGTGTTATTGGTTTATGTATGTCACCGAGAACGGAGGATTACCCTGATAGTTGCCCCAGGGTCTGGCTCAGTCGTGGCTCAAGGGCACACGGAGGGTGATGAGTGAAAGGACCCAACCCCACTCTCTCCCTCTCTGTTAGCGGCCCTCTACAAACGCTCGGCATATCTGGGAGCACGGGCGCGTGATGTGTTGAGTGCACACTAGCAAGTAGCAGTGTCGTGTGCATGAGCGCACGCAAATGTTTTCTTATATATATGTAGAGGACTCAGTTTTCATATTTGTCAAAATATATCGTGCTGGACCGAGCGTGAGCAAACGCATGCCACTATGGGACCGCGTGTAAAAAAAAAAATGAACGCGCTAAACTACACACGGTACAGTATCTATCACACTTAACAAGAAGTAGCAGGTAGCTCTAAAATATGCATGTGAAGCGCATCAAACGCTTAATCTCAACAGATGAAAGGCAGAGTGGCTCCGTGTCTTGACGGGAGGTCGCAACACGCAGAGGTTTTTGTCAGCGGTGGAAATCGCTGCGGTTTATTGGCCAATATCTCGATTCAGACAGAGTTACCTCGTCCATCAGAGTCTGTATGTGTACATTGTTGAACTTCTTTCGCACCGTACGTAGCCAACCGTGCTAAACACAAAAAGAGCCGATGAGAAGCAAGGGCTCGTGTTTTAAGGCTGTTAAGGATTGTGGGCCGTTTCTGTTTACAGGGCGACCCTTTCAATTCTGTCTTTACTTAAAAAAAACATTCTCATCGCACGTGTTCAAACACGTTTGCGGCGCTGTGTGTGTCTGTGTTTGACATTTCCTAAGAGATGTAAAAAATCCTACACTCAAGATTTCATCACACAATGAAGGCCTAGAGTACGTGCAAAAAGGGTGCCTGCATTAACGATCATTCCTCATAAACATATGGATCTATAGAAACGAAGTTCTAAGTTATTGCCGTACTACACTGAATAAATTAATGAATGACATTAAGTACACGTTACTAGGGCTGTTAATGCAGTGCCGCATTTGTTTTTGAAAGCGAGACCTGGGAAGGAAATAATAACGAACGGTCTGACATTTCGACACGCACAACATTTAATAAAAGGACATCTGTCCTTCGTTACACGTTGTGATAGTCTCCCTGCTTGCTTACGCTGCGATTAACCTCAATTCCCCAAACAATAGAGATGCCTAGACGCATTCTAAGTCACGAACCTCTAAATATACCAACGACTCCACAACGAGTCTGTCATTTGATTTATAATTTGGTTAGTTACGTACAGGGACTCACTTTTTTGACCAGTTGTTTAAAACAAAAACACACACACCCTTGAAGGTTATTTTACGTTGGGGAGGTTATTTGTGTTAACGGTTGTTAACATCTCAGTGGTTGGGCAAGAAGCCCTGTTGCCATCACCACCACCACCTCCCTCTCACTTACGTCGCTCTGCCTGACGAGTCAAGCCCCGTGACCCTGTGTAGATGTCAGCTGCACAGCATTTACACAGTTTGTAAAGGTGTGTGCTCAGTAGCAACAGACGAGGACAAAGATCCCCGGCATAGCCTTAACAAACGTGCGGGGCAAGTGCTGTTAGCGAATAGCGCCTATGAATACTCTTAGGCTTTTTCGGTAAAGTAACGTAGGTAAAAAATAAATTAATAGAAGTAATACAAGAAATAAAATACCTACGTGACTTTACCGAAAAAGCTTAAGAGTATGAATCCTTGCAGTCACGAAAGCTTCAAAGTCTGGCACAGCACACGAGGGGGTGGGTGGCCAGCATCACGCCCAACCGCCTTTGTCTCCCCGGTGCCGATGTTTACACATCGCACCAGGTACTCATTTTGAGACTGAAACGTCGTACTCAATTTGTAAATGTTGTGTGTGTGCTCTCCAACACACCGGTGTGCTGAAGTAGCGACTCAATGGCACGTTGTGTTTACGTGACCAACCTTACTCATTGGCTGTGTCGGGTGGTGGTGGGTTTAACGACACAACTCTATTTACGCGATCGAACCCATAAAAAACTCTTTATTATAGATAATATTGGTCGCGAAAGCCTCCTGCGTGCGTGTTAAACTGATTTCCCTCAGTTGATTTTGTCCTTGTCTTCCTGCGTGCGTGTCTCTCTTTCAGTTCCCTTAATGCTTGTTTTTATTTCCATCTCTCTTGTGAAGGTTATCATGACAGCACGAACAGTGACGCGCGCCCTACATGTAAACATTAATCAGCAATGTGTAGTGTGTGGGACTGAACTATACAAGACAACACTGACACACGTGTGCACTTCACAGCTTGACCATTCATCCGTGAAATAAATTGTATCTTCAACTTGATGGTAGGCTCTTGAGATAGTGGATTAGGGATAGCACTACTCCCACCAGCCGGTGCATATGTACAGATTGGTGATCAGGCTCCTACCCAACTTTGGTCTCCGTGACTGGAGGATTTACATTCTGCAATGGAAGTACCTTCTATCCCATCTGTGCCCCCCACCTCTCTCTCTCTTGTCCCATCCACAGCACGCTTCCCAATGAGTCAACAACACGCGGTTTAGGGGCCGTCCATAAATGACATCACGCGATTTTGGACGATTTTTGACCCCCACCCCCATCGTCACACGGCGTCACAAAAAGTCAGACCCCCCCCTCAAATATGACGTCACAAAGCTCTGCCCCCCCCCCAAATCGTTTTTAAACATGCTTCAAATTGCTTTAAACTACTGTCATTGTAGTGCGTATTTAATGTGCCGATGCACTCTGATGTTATAGGAGAAAACATTAATTAAGTAGAACGTGTTGTCTATATTTATTTAAAGTTGCGCATTTTGATGTGATGTCACATTTCTCAAAGCCCCCACCCCTCGTCACACATCGTCACAAATGTCTGACCCCCCCCCCCCCAGGTGCGTGAGGTCATTTATGGACGGCCCCTAACAAACAACCGTCGATGTTGTTGTCTTCGTTACAAGTGGTTTTAGGAAGAGACCAGGATCTCTTCTGAGTGTGGATTAATGCATGGATCGATATTCGAGCCAAGAACGTTGTATATTAAGGGTCATGCCTGCCTGTGATGTGTTTTGTTTTTGGTAGGGAATGGTGGTGTAGCGGTTTAGCGCGCTGTGCTACGAACCCCGGCGATTCGAGTTCGATTCATGCTCACGGCCAACACCGGTGACGATTATCTGAACCGGTCGACTCAGCCTCAAATGAGTACCTGGTGCGGTGTGTAGTAAATATCGCTACTCGGGAGACAAAAGTGGCCGAGCGTGGTGCTGTAGCCACCCACAACTTCGTGTGCTGTGTCGGCCTTCACAGGCGCTCGCGAACAGCACTTGCCCCATAGTATGATAAGGCTATATGGGGGATCTTTGTATTCGTGTTTCGGTAGTGTTTGCGTTTGTGTTCATTGTTGTACATGTAAAGAGGAAGAACGTGGCCAAACTCAAGTTGGTGTTTAAAATCGTGTTTAAAATCAAGTATATGGGAAGACCTTCCTCTTATACATCTTTTTTTAATGAGAGGCAAATAGCAGTAAATCCATCCGAACATCTAACGAAATATATCAGCAGGCAATGTCTCATATTCTTGGTTCTTAAACATTTTAAATGTTCTTGCTGTGGATTTCACAACTGATGATGATTGCTTGTGTTGCAGTCGAAACGTCGTGAGAATTTGTATTGTTTTATATTCATATTATTTTATTATTTCCCTTCTACGTGACTTTACCGAAAGAACCAAGAATATGAATCCCTGCAGTCACGGTAGCTTTAAATCAGCAGGAAATGTCTCCTTCAGCTCCGCGTCTCTCCACGTCAACAGTGACGTCGCCTTCCGGAAGTGCATCATTTCAGGAGTAATTGATTGGAGGCAAGCGACCTCTGGCACCGGTCGCGACACACGGCGTCTCGACCAGCGGCATCCTGCCACGTGCCCATTGCCACGGAGAAAGAGTAAACTTAGCTCGGGTTGAGATTTGAAAAGGGACTTTGTGTGTGTACACCTCGGGGGAGGGCTCGGGCCGTGCGTGCGCCGCTGCGATGATGACCCACACGGTTCTAGGGATGAACGATTTGGGGAAGCGTTTGATCCCAGACAAGATTAAAACTCTTCTCGTGTGCGATTTTGTTTTATCTGTGGAGTTTTCCCGACGAGGAGAGCGAGTTTCTCTGCATGAACACTGCGTGCATCTAGCAAAACTAGCGCTCTATAAATGACAGTGTTACATTTACATCTTTATATTAAAGAGATTCACAAGGCACATCATTTTGGTATACAGTCGCGTCCTTTTGCATATATTTAGATTTGACATTTGCTGTAAGTACACTGCTGTGCACGGTATGCAAGCGAATGCTGATTTCATTTTCTGAACAACAATAATAATAAATTAGCGGTGATAGCGATTTTGTGTTCTGAGTGTTTCTGCAGGTAAGCTGTATTGAGGTACAGCAGTTTCTGTAACTTTTCCCATGGATAACCCTGTACGTCACAGTCGCATGACTTTATGACAAACAGCTGCGTGTGAAATGGCGATATCACGGCCAAAACAATATTTTCAACTGCGGGAATGTGGACGAATTTGTCGTTCAGTTCTACCCTTGGAATAATCCAATTTACACAGAGCTTGATATCGAGGACGATCAGGATTTTTTGGGAAAACGAAACCGATTGATTCAACACATTGTGCCCTCCTACACGTGGTAAATGGCCCTTTCTCTCTTCAGAGTATGGATCACACTCCTAGTTCTCTTAGAGCAGCGTTCTTCACTAATTTTCCCTGGGGGGGGGGAACGGGGGGGGGCTCTTTTACCGATAAGACATCAATAGTGTGAGTGCCACCACATATTTGAAACCGTTGAGGTTTGACAGCAGCATGAAAATGATAATGATGGGGGGGGGGGGGGTGTTTTCACTCGTTGTGTATTGTCAGGGGCCGCACTAAAGGCCACCAGGGGTCGGTCAGTGGCCCGCAGGCCTTGCAATAAAGAACACTATCTTAAATTTCGATTTAAAGCTTTCGTGACTGCAGGGATTCATCTTCTTGGTTCTTTCGGTAAAGTCCACCTGAGGACGGCTACTTGCGTTGTGGCCGAAACGTCGTGAGAATTATTTTATTATGTTTTATTTTTATTATTTTATTATTTCCATTCTACGTGACTTTACCGAAAGAACCAAGAAGATGAACACTATCTTACCCCTTTCTGCTGTTCTCAAGCCAGAGCTTTCGTCATCCTTCTTGCGCGTCTCCATAACTATCTAGATGACATTTCTCCTGGTTTCGTTCCTACCTCTCACTGCGTGCCAGGTATGAATCCAGATAAGGACTGCCTTCCTCTCAGAAACAACTGTGCCATGGTGACCCACAAGACTCCACCCCCCACCCCCTTTGCTCTTCTCACTATTATCTCGTCCCATTTGGCAAAATCATTGTCAGGTTTATCAACCATGAACCAAACTCCACGAACTCCAACTCACCGTCCAATCTCACTTCCTGCTTTGATTCAGCCTCACCTTGGATTGGGTTCAAACGTCATCCATGTTACCAAAACTCAAGTCCTCCCTATCTACACACAGCCTAATCGCGGCGGTGACTCCAGTTAGAACTCTGACATCACACCGGCAAAGAGTCGGTGAAACATGGGCACGGACATTGATCATGAGCATCCCTTTCTTGCAGATACCTCAACCGCTGCAAGACCTCACACCTCCATCTGCGCAACGTCTCTTGCATTCTCCATCTCCTCTCCCCAGCTACCCCCTGAGAATCCTCATCCATACCTTCATTGCGTTCCCGACTCGACTAATGAAACCCCTCTCCGCTATGGCCTCCCCCAAAATCCCTCAGTCACAAACTCCAGATGATCCAAAATTGCTGCTGCCAAACGTCTCACTCGTGATCACATCACCCCAATACTCCTATCCTTCCACTGGCTCCTAATCTAATCCTGGATCAATGTTGAGATCATACCATCTTCAAGATCCTCCGTCGACTCGCCCCTGCTTACCTCTTCCCAATCAGCTCGCTCTACTCCCCTCCACGCGCTCTCCATCCCAACAACTAAAGCGTCCTGTGAAAGCCCCCGGTCAACCATCGCTCAGTGGGAGGTCACTCATTCTCCTCTGCTGCCCCCCGAGGTCTGGAACTTCCTTCCCTCAGCCACCCTTGCTGTTGTCTCCCTTTCACTGTTCCAGTCCAAGCTCAAGGACTTCATGTTTTCCTGTACGACTCACGACTATTTCTCTGCACAGTGTCTTGAGATAAGACTGCATTTCATTTAGACATGATATGAATACATTTTGTCTTACAACATTCATACTATTTAGACGACCTTTCTCCTAGTTCCGTTCCTACCTTTCACTGCGTGCCGGGTATGAATCTAGATAAGGACTGCCTTCCACTCAGAAACAGCTGTGCCATGGTGTCCCACAAGACTCCATCCTCCACCCCAGTGGCGGCTCCTGCAAAATCTCTCAGGGGGGGCAAATGTCTGGATGATTGATAAGGATAAGGTCCACCCATGCAATGGATAAATTAACAGCTTAAGCATGTAAAGGCAACTTCACTTCTTTAATATTAATGAAAAATAAAGTGACTCGTACAATACATCTTGTTTGTTTCTATACTCACTATTAAAACAAACCACTCAAGTTTATTTTATTAAAGATTCCACTAGTTGGCGACAAATTATATTGTTGGATGAAACGTGCTTACGTATGATGACGTAAGCACGTATGATGACGTAAGCACGTTAGGGCGAGCCCTCCCGGAAGCCATAGAGAATGCATTGCAGCGCCCCCGTTCGAAAAAAAACATCTTTGAATGTAAGTCTATGGGACCACTCGGGGCGATTCTCAGCTGGAGGGAAATCGTCCAAAAAGAGGCGGTACTCCACAGAACGTAGCATGACGCTGATTGGACTATACCCAGAGGCACAGTGACGGCTAGCGTGACTCTGTGGTTGAATGACATTGGTGGTGCGTCGCCCAATCGCCCTAATGAAGAAACCGCCCCTGCTCCACCCCCTTTACCTGCAGTAATCAGTTAAGCACTCTTGCAGATATAAACGACAAGGACCCAGAAATTACGAATCGAGACCCTTTAAAAAACAATCGCCACGACATCAACCACATGGAGCATGTGAGAGCTCTGCAACAACAATATAATAAAAAAAATAACTTACGTTCCTTTGCAAGTCCGCTGCTGAGTGAAGGCATCCTCACACAGTGGCGAGATGTTAACTACCTTGCCTGGTATACAGGATGTCGTCTGTTCGATCCCTACCACGCCTGCAGTATATTTGGAGTTTGCATGTCTCTCTCCCCGTGGTCGCGTGGACTATTCACCGGGCCCTCCAGTTGTTCCCTCCACATTTAGAATCAACATGGGATTAGAGTATTTGGCTACTATAAATACCCACATGGTAAGCGACTTTTGTTTAGATGTAATTTGTGGCCAGGTCGCTTCTGAAAAAAACGCTATATAGCTCAGTGTGCCTTAGCTGGTAAAATAAAAAAAGTTTAATTTTAGTTTTCACTCAGTCTAGAGGGTTGCTTGATTACACTTTTCCACGCTGGTCGTGGCAGGTTTGTGAAAGGGGGAGGAGGGTTCAGAACCAGTTCAGACATAACTGCCCACTGATGTTAGCCGTGACTGGGAACAAGGTCGTAGCCATGCAGTCAACATTGGGAGGGACCAAATCTTCCAGGGTGTCTGGGGGTCCCAACCCAGAAAAATATCTAAATTTGAAAACTCATTTCCTGCCTAAAATATTTTAAAAATTCACTAACACATGGGATGGACTTTTTTTTAAATGTCTAATAGTGTATTGCTTTACATTGATCTGTTTTTACTGTTTCATTATATGTAATTGCAGAGATTAGGGAAGAATAACGTACAACCATAACCACAATCATATAAACAGAAATCTATGCATTGATTTATATGAAGACAAGTCCAGATATTGTGGCCAAAGTTGTTGTTTTTATTTACATAGCATAGCAATAATTTTTTCTAGCAATATATTGGGGGGGACATTTTGAGCATATTTGAATATTGGGGGGGGGGGGATGTGTCGTCGTTCCCCCCAATATATATAATAATTACGGCCTTAACTGGGAATCAAACCCGGGTGCACTGAGCTCATAGCGCAGTGTGTCAACAACTGCGCTTCAGTGCCAACGCTCCATTGGGGCGACGGTGACGTTATGCAGTGACACGGAGACCACTCGCTGCATATCTTCCACGAAGCTCGAAACATCATCGCTCAGTTTTGTTCGCCTGCTTCTTTTCACTTTGGAGCACCCTGTTTTTAGTGGGCGACGTGGCACGAGTTTAGTTTGACTCTATAACCCTACCCCCCCCCACCCCAGAATCGAGTGTTTGGGTGTGCACCCTGGCCGCATTTGTGTTAATGTGTATCTGCCTCTTGGTTGGTGAAGTAAAAAGCAGCGAGGAGTGATTCAAGTGAGATGACGTGGAGACCGGAGAACGTTGTTATTCAAAATACGGTCGACAAAACAAATAACAACAACAACAATAACATTTTCCTTGTCAGGGATGTGAAAATAATAATCACCATACTAAGTACGGCCACTCTTGAGGCAGTTATCTGCCAAGAATGAAGCCTCGGATTCCAAACACATGTTTTTTTTAAAACATAAACAAAATTGGTCATACTGCAAAATGTGAAGTTGAGTTCCAAAAAAGTGCGATTGACAAAAAACACGCTCCCAGACCAGATGTAGCCAGTGCGTACCCTCATATTCCGAGACGTTTAAGTGTTAAAAAAGCCCCAAACAGAGATATTTTTTATATATAAAACACTGACAAGGTGGCTGGGTGGGTTCATTTGAGCATTTCAGCCCCAGGCGTTGGCCTAGGTGTGGTGGTGTGGGTCATGGGTCGTGCGCTAAACATAGGTAAATGATAACATTTTATGCTTTGAACTTAACCGCCATGCTAGAAATTGTCAAATCTGCGGGCAGACTTCAACCTTTTCCCGGAATATAAAAAGCTGTAAACTTTTCGCAATCGAGAAAAATGCTGACGCTCGTGTACGATTGGACACTGCATTGGCTTATGCTGCCTGCTGTTTTCGCTTGCTGCGACCCAGTATAATTCATAACCTTTGGCAACCAAACAGGATTGTTACAAAATAAATAACCACGACGAATCAACTCCCCGCACACCACACGGAGTGTGAACGCGCATCATAGCACGGTTGGCTACATACACTGCGAAAGAAGATCATCATGCACACACGTGTGTTCTCGTGAGGTTCAGCGTGTTTGCCTTTCGTGAGGTTCACGTTGTTCTGGCTGCAAATTAATGACAAAGTGATTTGGCGTACACAGCCTCCCACAGCCCAGACCTGCCCCTGCGCGCAATCTCTTCACGCTTCTCCGTTCCGGATATTTCTTGCAGGTGAAAAAATTGATGAGTCCCAAGCGGGAGAAATTTACGTTTATGATCAAGGTTACGTAACAGGGGTAACAAACTGGTCATTACAATTGGTGCCCTCTAAGTGATCATTAGCTAACGACGTAGGACACCAAACTGAACATCTGTTTAACACGTAAGTAGGCTTTCGCGACCAATATTATTCATAATAAAGTCAATGAGTAAGGTTTGTCACGTTAAACAAAAGGTGTCAATTAGTTACTACTTCGGCACTAAGCGGTGTGTTGGAGAGTGAACACACAACTCTCCAGCACATGAACCAACGGAAAAGCGCACGAAGAGAAGCGTGGGCAGGCGCATGCTTGAAACTACACAGAGAGACAAAGAGAGCAGCACATGGGATGAGAAGACACACTCAGGTTAGTGGTATCACCCAAACTATTAAGATAACGTGGTGGGCATTGGGCCAAGACACGTTGCTAGACGGGGTGATGGATACTCATACTCTTTGGTACTTTCGGTAAAGTCACGTAGGTATAAAATAAAATAAATCACAACGTTTCGATCGCAATACAAGCAATCGTCATCAGGTGGGAAACCCACAGCAATAATTTGTTTTGCTGAAGTGGGAGAGAGAGTTGCCGTGGTAAGAGGTTACATAGGTAATTGAAACGTCGTGATTTAATTCATTTTATTTTATACCTACGTGACTTTACCGAAAGAACCAAAGAGTATGGATCCCTGCAGTCACAAAAGCTTAAATCTGGGGTGATGGATGATCGTCAGGAATAATAAGAGAGTGGCAATAGGGGATATTAACACTTCTGAGCGGACGCGAACCGAAGAGATGGAGCGACGAGATCGGTTTGCGTACAGCTGCTGGATGGATGGATTGTTGCATCTCCAGGATGGTGAGAGGTGGTGGCGGCTTGGGGAGGTCTTCATCCAGAAGTGGAATTGCCGTGGCTGATTTTGTTGATCACTTTAATTGATCTGGACTACAAGAGGTTCATATTATTTTTGTTCACAATATTGCTAATCATATTCTCGGTTCTTTCGGTAAAGTCACGTAGAAGGGAATTAATAAAATAATAAAAATAAACAATAAAATTCTCACGACGTTTCGATTGCAACACAAGCAATCATCATCAGGTGTGAAAACCACCTGATGATTTTTTTTATTGTTTTATTTTTATTATTTTATTATTTCCCTTCTACGTGACTTTACCGAAAGAACCAAGAATATGAATCCCTGCAGTCACGAAAGCTTTAAATCGAAATCTTGCTATTGCTTAACTAACTTGTGCTGCAGTGATAATCCCCAATAAGTGGGTGACACTGGTTGGTATTTTCTGATTCAGGCTGCTATATATACATGTCCTGTATGCGCATTCTGATGGGGTGTGTTCTACTGCAGGTACCACGCACGATGCTGTGGAGCCAAATTGCCTTCCACCTCATTGTGCATTCTGTACATTGAATGTGGACAATTAATGTGGACTCCACTTATTCCATCTGTATAGGATATAGTTTAGTCATCTTACACGCGTGGGTATTGTCCGAATGTAAACACTCATTAATTGACTGATAACACCTTAAGTATTAACTATTTTTTCAATGTGACCAGGTAAGGCCCCCTGAGCTATATAGCTCTTTTTCAGAAGCGACCTGGCTACAGATGACGGCTCAGCGAAGTGGCTTATCACGTGGAAATATATAGCAGCCAAATACTCTAAACGCACGTTGATTCTAAATGTGGAGGGAAAACCGAAGGAAAAATCCACGCGACCACGGGGTGAACATGCAAACTGGAAATATACAGGCGTCAGGTCGGGATCGAATCCACGACCTCCTGTATACCAGGTGAAGTAGCGCCACCACGGCACCCACAAAACATTTCGAGGACTTTCAGAGCTTGGGCATTTTTTTATATCGTCGGCTCACTGCGTGACTGCTGCCTTCTTACACGTCTCGAGTTGCTTTACATTTTTTTCACAATTAACAAATATTTGGAAAATGCAGCTGGAACTGGCGTGCAATGGATTTGACACTGTTATCATCAACACCGGGAATTCACTGGCCTCGTGCAATCGGACCACGAGGAGTGAGCGCGACACCGACGCAGCCTTCCTGCTGCCCGAGTTGACGCAGTTTTAGTGTTTCGGTGACTTGAGAAAGAGGCAGGAAACTGCACCGTGGTGACGAACACAGACTCTGCTTTATGAGACACAGATTGGAATGTACGGCACGCGTGACAAGGCCCTGGTTTCAACACACCGCTCTCAGCAGCCCGCCACGATGCATTGGGGCGGGGGAGGAATGCAGACGTCACACAAATGTAGGAGCTGAGCTCTGCTGCTTATGACATTTATAGGGCGTCCTTATGGGTGTGCTTTAATGCAATGGAATGTTTCAAACGTGGGGATTTAAATTTCATATGTATTTGCCTTAACCACGTGGGAGAGGTCAATTATCCTGGGTGGAATGAGCCATTATGCTGACTCAGACATTCTTAGAGCATTGATTGACTTCAACCGGTCCAGATTGTTGCTTATGTAGTAAGTTGCAGGAGGCTTGGACGACGGGGTCGGAGGCACACTTATTTATTAATACCAACTTGTGTACAGTAACGGGTACACACAGCACTTGAAGGGGTATCGTCCCCTTCACTCGTCTCACAGGGAGACACAACGTCTAACCCCGCTAACCTACACCCGAGTCCTCCACTACGGAGCTAGGGGAGGCTACCTATCCCAGCCCTGGTCAAGCTGGGATCCCGGCACCCTGAGTCTCCAGACCGGCTCTTATAAGAACGTCAGTCTGGGCTCTCGGGGCCACGCCACCGGCTTGCCCTGGTCGGCCCTGACAAGGACAGCGAGCCAGGGGAGCTCCGGGGCCTATTCTAGCTGGTCTTCGCTCTTCGCTGGTTTAAGCTAATACTCGACCTCGAGCCCTCCGGCTCACCACCTTTTATAGTACTCGGCCCCCGGGAGGGGCCCGTGGGGGATGCAGGTGCGGACGTCGGTGTGAGCACCTCCTCTGTGTACGGCCCTAACCACGCCCCTTGTGTTTGTTACCCATCCGTGCCCATACATCTACACAATTACACCTCCACACTTATATGGAACCCGTGCTGCTGAAATTATGCGCTCTCAGAAGGCCGCGATGCTGACGTATTGTGTAAGATTTTGTTTGTAACGTTGAAGAGACGGATGACACGTGAAGGAGATGCGCGTATCGTCCTCTGCCTCTTTATTTCGTGACGTATTGATTGGCGGTGCGGTATTTGCATGCAGCCACTTTTACTACACAGCTCACCCACAGTGTAGTGCAGTGGGTCTCTCTTTAAGTGTCCTGTACTGTACTCTTTTCTATGAAGTCTCCGATCATGTAGCTACAGTTTTCGCTGCGTAATGACCCAAACTCTGTTACAGTGTTATAAAAATGTGTTAAGCAGGCGCTGTGCCTTGGAGTAAATATACTACACTTATAGTGTGCAAATTGTACATTTTCTCTCCAGAGTACATATTTGTAATTTTAATTATGCATGGATTATGCACCATCCACGATCATCTGCGTTTTATTCGGTCAGACACCATCCAATTCTGCACAATCTTGTCGGTGACATTTTTAAAGAAAATGACTTGACCATCATGAAACTAAATTACAAGAAAAATTGCGATTTATTTTTAGCTGGTGGACAGAAATATGGTTTGAAAAGCAATAGCAGACATAACCCATTTGCTCGTGCACTACTATTATCTAAAGAAGATTTCTTGAGCCGCAATATTATGTAACAGCGCACCGCAACATAGGCAGCATTTCCTTATAATTTGAATGTGGGACTGTGGGGGAAAAAATCCCTACACTTACAAGACATCATTAAAACGGACTTCAAAGACTCACGATTTTATGTTAAAAAAACACTTTTAAAGCAACACCTCGGCTTGGTCGCGAAAGCCTACGTGTTAAATTGTGAATCAGTGCTAACGAAGGACGCTTGTTAGGTTTTTGAAGAGCAATTGACTGTGTATATATATTTAAAAAAAAATTCCATTGAGTCTTGAAAAGTTAGAGGGATGATGTTCCTCTGGGCCCCAACTTTGATTCTGTACATGCATTATGGAAGTGCTGGTTTCTATGAGAGCGCTCCTCTAATCAGCGTGGACACATCTTCCAAGTTGCTTTCAAAACACAGTGCGAGGCTAAACATGACAGGCGTTCACGAGGCATTGAGACCAAGGTTGAATGAGCTGCAGCGTGCACGTGTTGTGACGGGCACTGCAAGATCCGACCATGCCCGTTCAGTGCTCGCATAGAGTTGCATTGGCTTCCAGTTGCTGAACGAATGCATTAGTATGGGGCCGTCCATAAATGACGTCACGCACCTGGGGGGTGGGGGGTCAGACATTTGTGACGATGTGTGACGACGGGGGGGGGGGAGGGGGTTGATAAATGTGACGTCACATCAAAATGCGCAACTTTAAATAAATATAGACAACACGTTCTACTTAATTAAATCGACTTTTTAAAATAAATGCTTTCTCCTACAACATCAGAGTGCAGCGCCACATTAAATACGCACTACAATGACAATAGTTTAAAGCGATTTGAAGCATGTTTCATATTTTTTGGGGGGGAAGGCAGAGCTTTGTGACGTCATATTTGAGGGGGGTCTGACTTTTTGTGACGCCGTGTGACGAGGAGGGGGGGGGGTCAAAAATTGTCCAAAATCGCGTGACGTCATTTATGGACGGCCCCTATTATTTCTCCAGTCCCCTACCGAGCCTAGCTGTGAGAACTCATACTTGTGAACAATGTGTGCATGGCAATGGATGATTGGGGTGTGGTGAGAGACCACGCTCTGCAACTTATGAAGGAGCACTACGTGTTCGTAAGTTAGAAAAAGCCTAACCAGAAAACTATAGATTTTTTGTTGCTATTTCATTTATACCTGATGATGATTGCTTGTGTTGCAATCGAAACGTCGTATGCTATTATTTATTTTATCTTTATACGTGACTTTACCGAAAGAACCAAAGAATAATTCCTGCAGTCACGAAAGCTCCAAAATGAAGATAGAAAAAGCCTGTTGCATGTGCTATTATAAGTGTGCCTGGGGGGAGGGGGGGGGGTCATCTACTGGGGACATTCTCTCCCAAGACATATAACTCGACACATTCGTCAATCACACTGCTTGTAATATATACACACATACACACATGTAACATCGTCAACAATTTGGGCAATGGCTTCTCTTCATAGCACATGGTTTTAATTGATCACAAATCGTATCTCTCACGTGGCTTTATGTACTGTGAAGAAGGGCTATTGCCCAAAACGTATATATATTATTTCAAAGCAATCTTGTTGACAAGTGTTTTAGAGTGTTTTGCTCATTATGCTTGTGCATTGCCACCAACGTAGCAGCAGCAGCTGCGTCACCACCACCAACTACTCTGCAAAGAGATGGTTCTCGAGTGAGAGTGGATCTCCTAGAGGCCTTAGATCTCAGGTTTTCACAGCCTTGATTAAAATCCATTCGGCTTGCGACTGCGTGTGTGACCTCATCACTTGTTGTCACCAAAATCGCCCTCGACTCTCGTTTCCCGAGACTAGGTGGATTGAGGGCGACCGGAGCCATTAATTTGCCAGGAACCTGTCCACAAATGTAACTTTTCGTGCAGTTGCTGATGCAGCAGCAGCAGCACAGAAATAGTGCAAGCTGTCATTGGTTCCCAAACCTTAATGCTGCTTTTGACAGTGATGGAGACCTTTCAATGCAATCTACCATACCTTGTCCAGCCAGCCTCATTATCCACACTGCTCAATCAATGTGCGTCCCAGTAGCTTGATTGATGTCCTGACAAGCTTTGTGTGTGTGCGTGTTATAGGTGTGAGTGTGGTTAGAAAACGTATGCGCATGAGGCAATTTCCAAGCGGTTGAAAGTAAACTTACGGAGGTGTTATTGATGTGCACCATTTGCTGTGGAGTCAGCATTCAAAACCCCGTGACGTGTTTTGAAAGATCGGGCGTCGTGTGACAGTGCCAGCCACATTGTGAAACAACTGCCTGCAGCCAAGTTACAATAAGTAACATGAACAAATTTTTTTTTTTTAAACACGCTTTTATTAAATGTACCCTACTAGTAATGACAGAACTCCACGACTCCAGGAAGTGGCCCCGAAGCTTGCCATAACGTAAGGGAACGTGGCCAATTACAGCCAACGTCTGTTGACCGTGGACAATTAGACCCAAGCTGAAACATAACATATAAAAAATAATGTTTAAAAATGTAGATTTTTAAAAATAGAATATAGTATTGTCATCAGTATGACATAAGTATACCAAGTTTGCAATCGATACCACATTGGGAAGTGGGTTAAAATTGAGTTACAAGATTTGAGGATACAACAACGACAACAACAACAGACCGAGTGAGTTAAAAGAAAGCGTGTTAAAAAAACGGCATGGATGGATCGATGGTGCAGTGGTTTGCGCCCTGCGCTATGAAGCTGGGGGACCTGAGTTCACTTCCCAGCCATGGCTAACATCACTGGAGAGTGATGGTATCCGAAACGATATTGGCCTTGGAACTGTAGTGGTGGTATTGACGTGCGCCGACTGTGACAGTGATGGATCACGGGGCGGCGCGGGTTGCGGGGTTGGGCACGCGTTGTGGGCGTGGTGTGGACGCGCGCGCCGGGAGTGACAGATGACGGGGCGGCGCGGCGTGGGTGGTGAGGCACGATGAGATGTGGGAAAAGAGGATCGTAGCCAGCGCCCGGCGATTGGTCGAATAAGTGGGTGCTCGCAGCGACGTCCGCAGGTGGGGTATAAAGGGGGACGCGCGAGAGCACTCGAGGAGAGTTACCCAGTTGAAGACCCGAAGACGGAGCTGAAGACCTAGTGCCCCGAGACCCCTAGTCCCGCCGTCCTTGTGGGGACCGGGGCCCTGTGTGGCTCGGAGGCGAGGCTGTGGGACCCGGGGTCCGACGCCCCCGTGGGTCGGGCTGGGGACCCACAGTCGAGACGGATACCCCGGGCAGGGAGTGTCCCGAGTAGCTCAGTGGCGTTAGTCGCCGAGTAGCTAAGTGGATGTTGGTCATCCGAGTAGCTCAGTGGGCGTTAGTCGCCGAGTAGCTAAGTGGGTGTTTGTCACCCGAGATACTAAGTGGATGTTGGTCATCCGAGTAGCTCAGTGGGCGTTAGTCGCCAAGTAGCTAAGTGGGTGTTTGTCACCCGAGATACTAAGTGGGTGTTTGTCACCCGAGATAGCTAAGTGGGTGTTTGTCACCCGAGATACAAAGTAGGTGTTAGTCACCTGTAACCGAGTTTGATAAAATAAAGAGTGTGTTACCCGTGAAGTCGTCTCCCGCCGAGTTACTACATTACAACTGGCGTCAGAAGTAAACCTGTCTTCAAGGAGTATGGACACGAGGAAGACTACCCGTACCCACGAGCGAGGTCGGGACGACGACGGCGTACCGGGGACACCGACCTCGGGAGTAGAGGACGAGGAGTTGCCGCCGATGCAGCACTTCGCGGTGATGGCCGACGCTCCGCTTGCCTCCGACACCAGCCTCCAGGACGCGCACGCCCGGTTGGCGGAGTTGCTACTCGCCGCCGCCGCTGTCTTGGCCGACATCTCCGTTCCGGCGAGCGGAAAAACGGCTGCGGGGGTCGTGGAGGAAGCGACGGTGGAGGATTCCCGCCAAAAGGCGCTTCGCGCCAAAAGTCTGGAAGTTGCCGCCGTTTTTGGGGGGCCGCCACCGATTGGCGGGAAAGACGGACGCCACGTGGCCGGACACCTCTGCGCAGCGCAGCCCACGTCATCAGCGCGCGCCGGAGCCCTCCATTTTGTGCCTGACAACCGAGCCGACATTTTACACAACTACAGCGGAGCGCGGGAAAATCTCTCCGACGTCGACGACGATCTGGTCCTCCAGCAAAGATTGCCCGCGCTGTCGGCGTTCAAGGCGGATGGGGGCGACTGGGGAGCCTTCCAACGAAGGTTCCTCGCTCATCAGGAGATGTCGGGGTGGTCCGACACCACTGCCCTGCGTGCGTTGCCAGCGATGCTTGACGACGACGCGCTTGCAGCCTTCACATCTGCTGCAAGGTCGTCCCGCTCTACGCTCCAGGCCGCACTACACCTGATGGCGAAGGTGTTCGGGCCGCCCTCCACGTGTCGCCACCAGTTCTACGATCGGCGGAAGGTGGCTGGAGAAACGACGCTCGCCTATCGCATGGCACTACTCGCCTTGGCGGACGCAGCTTTTCCCCGCATGGATAAGGAGGGGAAGGACGCCATGGTGACGGAGCAGCTGCTGGTGTTGGCCCACGAGTTGGGGGTCCCCATCAACGTGGCGGACGAGATGGATATATGCTCCCTGGCGATCGCCACGAGCATTCACGCGTACGAGGTCCTCAAACGCAAGCCGGGGGTCGTCTGCAAATGGGCGGGGAACGCGGCACTGGCCGCCACGATCGCCGAACCTCAGCCAGCTGCGGTGCAGGAGCGGGCCTTCGCTGCATCACGTCCGGGGGAGTGGAGAACGGGAGGTCGTTCGCCCACACGTTCGCCCCGCAAGCTGGAGCAACCGAAACCTACGACGTCCGTCATCTGCTACAACTGCGGCCTTCGGGGTCACGTCGCAGCCGGGTGCCGGGCCCCGCGTCAGCGCGCCACAGGACCACGTCGGGACGACGACCAGGGCCACAAGTCATCCCAACAAAACCCGGTGCCTCGGGCTTGACGGCTGCTGACCGTCGAGAGCCTGAACCCCGGGGCACGCACGGGTCCTCGATGCCTGGCCGATGTCTTCCTGAACCGCCGGCACCACCGGACGTTCAACCGCGTCTGGTGCCGTACGACGGACCGGCAAGGCGGACTCGGGCTAGGTCTCAACAATTTTCATGAAGACGTTTTTTTCTCTACACCGAGCTCGCCCGGTGTTCCCCTCTGCCGGGGTAATGTCCCGTTGTAGGGACGCTCGGAAGAAGAAGGGGACACTGCACGAGTCGAAAGAAAAAAAAAAAATTTCCATTTATTTTCCTTTTTGCATACACATTGCTATTGTCACTCGCCGGTTTGTATATATTGTTCTATTGTCGCGGTGGCATTGGTTGAGGGTTGCGGATGGTAGTGTTCGCGTCGTGTTGTGTTGTTAAGTTAGTTGTTGTTCTTGTTGTTGTGTTGTGTTACGGGGCACACAGGGCGGTTTGTATATTTTTATAGCAGCCGGGTCGGCTGCGAGCTATGTGGTAGGGGGTGATGTAGTGGTGGTATTGACGTGCGCCGACTGTGACAGTGATGGATCACGGGGCGGCGCGGGGTGCGGGGTTGGGCACGCGTTGTGGGCGTGGTGTGGACGCGCGCGCCGGGAGTGACAGATGACGGGGCGGCGCGGCGTGGGTGGTGAGGCACGATGAGATGTGGGAAAAGAGGATCGTAGCCAGCGCCCGGCAATTGGTCGAATAAGTGGGTGCTCGCAGCGACGTCCGCAGGTGGGGTATAAAGGGGGACGCGCGAGAGCACTCGAGGAGAGTTACCCAGTTGAAGACCCGAAGACGGAGCTGAAGACCTAGTGCCCCGAGACCCCTAGTCCCGCCGTCCTTGTGGGGACCGGGGCCCTGTGTGGCTCGGAGGCGAGGCTGTGGGACCCGGGGTCCGACGCCCCCGTGGGTCGGGCTGGGGACCCACAGTCGAGACGGATACCCCGGGCAGGGAGTGTCCCGAGTAGCTCAGTGGCGTTAGTCGCCGAGTAGCTAAGTGGATGTTGGTCATCCGAGTAGCTCAGTGGGCGTTAGTCGCCGAGTAGCTAAGTGGGTGTTTGTCACCCGAGATACTAAGTGGATGTTGGTCATCCGAGTAGCTCAGTGGGCGTTAGTCGCCAAGTAGCTAAGTGGGTGTTTGTCACCCGAGATACTAAGTGGGTGTTTGTCACCCGAGATAGCTAAGTGGGTGTTTGTCACCCGAGATACAAAGTAGGTGTTAGTCACCTGTAACCAAGTTTGATAAAATAAAGAGTGTGTTACCCGTGAAGTCGTCTCCCGCCGAGTTACTACATTACAGAACTACCAACATGCACTGGCCAGCACGGTGAAGTATGGTCACATAAACCCCATAGCTGAGATTGGATGGAGAGTAGTTTATTTTAAAGGGTTGTAAATGTATCGTTTTCTCAAGGTAGAGCATGTTTTTTTCATCTTTATTTGCGAGCTGATGGCAAAGCTGACGGCAGATTTTCGCGTGAGAAAATGCCCGAAGCTGATTTGGATATTTTCTCACAAATGTCAGAGGCGTTTCTCCACAAACACCACACGACTCGAGCACAACTAATTTTTTCAAGATGGAGACATGGATCCGCAATTTTTTTTTCTAACGTGAGGTAATTAATTGGTGCGAGCATTGAGCATTTCAAATATTGCATTTTAGTTACAGCCCTCACACAAAGCGGTGGTCCAGTGGAGATACAGGCCCTGCCAAAGGCATGTGGAATTTCTACCACTTGCCCAGGGCCACAAACAGAGCACTGTCCACATTTGTTCGAGCTGAGAGATACACGTTGACTGAGAGAAAGCAGTGTATGCTGGGATTTCAAAATTGTACACTGCAGCAGACCTCTGCGTGGTTCGGTGATTACATTCTGCACAGAAAACAGAACAGTGTGGTGAGAATCGAACTGTCCACTCTGTGCAAACTAGCCTAGTGTGCTAACCACTTGGCTTTCCAGCAGTCATTTATTAAAAAGCTCAGGAAGGTTAGCAATCTATGTAGTTATTTATTTATTAATATGGTTGCACGCTTTGAAAAGACCGAATTAGGCCCTGCGGTGTACTGCAACACAAAATTACAAAGATATATGATCCTTCCGCAGAGCATTCAAAATAAGCAATTATTTTAGTTTTCTGATGTAAAATATTCAATTGGTGACATCGTTTTTGCGCACAGCATACAGGTCGACAAATTCATTCAGTACATTATCATTAAAGTAACGTGTTTGATGCAGTAACTTTCCTTGAGCGAGAGCATGCATATTTTATGAAAGTGAGTTACTGACAAGAAATTATAGATCCTGCTGGTATATCAGTAAGATTTCAGCAAAGCATAACATTACATTATTTTCTAATTTTGTAATGGATAGCCACAGACTTTGCAGCTTCTCCATCGATATTAAATGCCCTTTTATGATCCTCTCCGTGTCGCTGACTTTACAGAAAAGTAATGGGAAATCTACGCATCCATGAATTCACTTGAATTCGCAGCACCCATATTGTGACGTGAAATGCGGTGTGAATGTCAATGTGAATGCTCTGTGGAGTTGCTTGGAATTCAACGTTATTGGATCGTTTCTAGTCGCTCGTTAAGTGTGGGGCTTTCAATATTTTGTACAACTTTTTTTAACAAGGCATCACCCCCCCCTCCATCCTCTCTCTCTCTCTTCCAGAATGTTATTACATTCTCAATCAAAGTAGTTCCCCTTAATATTTATACAATCTGTAATTCAAAGATGTCCTCAATTTATTGAAGTGTTTTTTCTTCTTCTAAATGCATCTTCAAATGACCTTTTTTACTTGAAGCACAGCAATATTATACGTAGAAACGTTTAGGTTCTTTCGGTAAAGTCATGTAGGTAAAGAAAAAAGTTTAGCCGGAGGAATATTATATTTTTGCGACGTAGAATTGTAATGTATAACTTACTGTTAGTAGCTCAGCTTATTGGAGAGTATATTGAGTATATTGATGTAGTTTATATTTTAGTTTTTTACGTGGTGGTTTGGCTGCTGCAGCTCCTTACTATTAAAATTCCTTGCCTTTATTACTGCTAATCCTACTTCCTCCCTTTATTGCTGCTAATGTTACATAATACACGAGCATAATATGACTTTGAGACCACCGCCACCACCTAAATATGCTAAATTCCTCTGTTGATATGCAAATTCCTTTGTCAAGGCGCTCTCCTCTAACCCAGCTTAAATATACGCTGCCAAGCTTAGTGGTACTCTTAGGTTTTTTCGGTAAAGTCACGTAGGTAAAAATAAATAATAATGAATAAAAATAATAGAAATAATAATAGAAATACAATAATAAATCACGACGTATGAATCCTTGCAGTCATGAAAGCTTCAAATCTAGCATTAAGCTTGGTGGTGTTCATTCGGACGCTGTCTTTCCGACAGCCCTGTTCTTCACCTGAGGACGGCTGCTTGCGTTGTGGCCAAAGCGTCGTGAGAATTGTATTTTATTATGTTTTATTGTTATTATTTTATTATTTCCCTTCGACGTGACTTTACCAAAAGAACCAAGAAGATGAATCCTTGCAGTCACGAAAGCTTTAAATCGAAATTTAGCCTCACTGAGTCTCCCCACTCTTTGTCAGGAGGTGTCCTGCCAAGTTATCGCAGTAAGGGCCAATGTTGCTGCTTCTGCTGTGTAATAAAAATTGACTAATTTGCAAGTACATTTCCACCATTGGAATATTTGGCCAATAACAATGATGGTGGATTCTTTATTTTAGCTATGGAAGAAATAAATTGGAGCATGCGGGAAAAAACACCATGCAGAACAGAGGGAAAACATACAAATTCCAAGAAGAAAAAAATCAAAATCTTGGATCGAATCCAGGCCCTTATTGCTGTTGTGAGGTACAAGTAATGCCACTGCGCCACCACCCTGCCACCAAGGAATAACCCTGGGGAACACCACACAGTGGAAGGACGTCCAGATAGCAAGGACAGCAGAGAAGAGTAAACTACCCCATCGATCAGTCTGACTGGGTAAAGGCATGAGTGTTCGCATTCATCTAGACACATTTACTTTCTTTCCTATTTTAATGAGAAAAAGCTGCTGAGCTGTATGTACCATCACATTTACTTATGTGAGCTTTGTTGTAAACGTCTTCTTTATGAAATGCACAATAAGTACTGCAGCAATATGAGTAACTAACACTATAAACTATTTTTGTTTTACCAGGTAAGGCCCACTGAGCTATATAGCTCTTTTTTCAGAAGCGACTTCGCCACAAATGATAGCTCAATGATGTGGCTCATCATGTGGAAATTTATTGTAGTCAAATACTCTAAATGAATGTTTCTTATTTTGGAGGGAAAAACCAGTGGACCCAGAGAAAAATCCACGCGACCACAGGGAGAGAGAACATGCTAACTCCAAATATACATGCGCCAGGGTCGGGATGGAACCCACGATCTCTTGTATATCAGGCGAGGGAGTTAACATCTCACCACCGTGGCATTATGTCACTTAAAAAAGTTGAATTACTCATTATCCACAGGGAAGTAGTCGCTTCCACTGTTTCCGTAAGTGGTAATATCTCTCAAAGACGGCTATCCGCTGCTATACATAATTAATTATGAAAAATAATTCCTCGATAAATGTTTTAGACAACACAATACGATGCCATCCACTTTAATTGAGCTTGTTCGTGTCAAGGAGTAATGGTTAATAACGTTCCACCGATGCGCTGTGGTGTTGGGTGAAAGGCCACTAATGAACCTCGATATGGCAAAATGATATCCAACATTTCTGCCCGTTGCAAACAATGATGACAATGCCAGATTACGACAAAGAACTTCTCATACTGCGCAAGAGTGCTATGTTAAAAATATACCCTATACCGGAGTATACAAAATTGTATGCCATGTAGGGATGCTACCGTGGTGTAAGTGGTGAGCAACCATGGAGTTATAATCCAGTGGTTGCCGGTTTGATATCGCAGCAGAGCAGCTGAGACTACGGTGCAAGTTTCTACACCCGGTCCCCTCCCTCCTCCACACTGCCTCTGTCCACCCAGCAGCGCAAATGGTGTAAAGTGTGAGTACTCAGAGCTCTTCCAAGACATCTGGCCAGTGTGGGAAAAGTAGGCCTCAAAATGTAATCGACAGGGAACTCCCTAGAGCGCCCTCTAGTGGAGGCGTCTCTGCCAGCAGCGGTGAGAGCGGGCGATCTTCAGGGCTGCGCCTTTACCCTTCACCGCTGTGCATCTGATGCACGAGCCTCAGATGCACCGCGAATCTCAGGCTGATTTGCGTATGCACATAGAGGCAACCGTTTTGTGTGCGGTACATACTCCAAATCATTAAAATTGCTTTTAAAAAAGATCTAACCTCTTTAATCTTAAATACAGGACAGCAACCCAATAATTAAAAACAGATAAGCCCCTAGTTGTACATACAAAGTACCTCCCTGCTTGATACATCCCTAGGCACAAAAGCTGTGATAATGGGAGGAGAATTGTGGTATCCCAGAGGAATGCAATGCCTCTCCAGACTACAGCAGCTGCTATTGCTGCTACTCTTGCTGCTTCTGCTGGTGCTGCTGGTGGTGCTGGTGCTGCTGCTGGTGATGCTGCTGGTGCTGCTGGTGCTGCTGCTGCTGGTGATGCTGCTGGGGCTGCTGGTGCTGCTGCTGCTGCTGCTGGTGCTGCTGCTGGTGCTGCTGCTGGTGATGCTGCTGGTGCTGCTGGGGCTGCTGCTGCTGGTGATGCTGCTGGGGCTGCTGGTGCTGCTGCTGCTGCTGCTGGTGCTGCTGCTGGTGCTGCTGCTGGTGATGCTGCTGGTGCTGCTGGGGCTGCTGGTGCTGCTGCTGGTGGTGGTGCTGCTGCTGGTGATGCTGCTGGTGCTGCTGCTGCTGCTGGCGCTGCTGCTGCTGGTGCTGCTGGTGCTGCTGCTGGTGCTGCTGCTGGTGGTGCTGATGGTGCTGCTACTGCTGCTGCTCTTGCTGCTGCTGGTGCTGCTGCTGATGGTGCTGCTGCTGATGGTGCTGCTGCTGATGGTGCTGCTGCTGATGCTGCTGCTGTTGGTGCTGCTGATGGTGCTGGTGCTGCTCTTGCTGCTGCGGCTGGTGCTGCTGCTGTTGGTGCTGCTGGTGCTGCTGCTACTGCTGGTGCTGCTGCTGGTGCTGCTCTTGCTGCTGCTGGTGCTGCTGCTGTTGGTGCTGCTGGTGCTGCTACTGCTGGTGCTGCTGCTGGTGCTGGTGCTGCTCTTGCTGCTGCTGCTGGTGCTGCTGCTGTTGGTGCTGCTGCCCACTGTCACGGCTCACAGCACTGCGTGCGTGCAGCCCGTGTCTGGCCGCACGTTCCACCTCCTAAGCCCCACTGGTCGGAGTCTTCCTCGCCGCGTAGCACATCCTGGCAGCTGGCCGCTGTTCAGGAAACGGGTGGCTTCGAATCCGGGCAAGAGTTTCAGTTACGGCATCAGAAAGGCAAGCGGAAGACGGACTCGTCCAAGAGAAACAAGGGAAGACAATGACATCAAAGGAGTAGATGGAAGAGCTGTACGTTGGTAGGATATCCCCTACCGTAGGTAGGCAACCGATTAGCACGGTTGGCTACGTACGGTACGAAAGGTAGTTCAACATACACTCGTACATACACACACAGTAGGAACTCGGGACACACTAACTGCGAACAGACTCTGGAGATAATTGCACGCGTTCACGTGATCAGGTTCCTTAAATCCCTGAACGGAGAATTTGCTGCTCACTGGGTTTGCGCAACGAGCTGATGCCGGCTGTGTCGGCGAGACCACCGTGTGCTGTGTGGCTGGAGACGCGCACCTAGATACAGAGGCGGGTTGCAGTACCTTTAAGGCCTCGTGTCGCAACGCTCATATCTTTCACGAATCAAAATTAAACTATTTAAACTATAAACTACTTTTTTTAGTTTACCAGGTAATGTCATCACTGAGCTATTTCAGAAGATGACCTATTTTTTCGAAGGGGAACTGGCTATCACAAATGATGGCTAAACGAAGTGGCTTATCACGTGGAAATGTATCTCGGCCAAATGCTCTGAACACACGTTTCTAAATGTAGAGGGAAAAAACTGGAATACCTGGAGGAGAGAGAGAGAGAGAACATGCAAACTCCAAATATACAGCAGGCGTCAGGGTCGGGATCGAACCCATGGCATCCTGTATACCAGGTGAGGTAGTTAACATCTCGCCACTGTGGAGTCCTATGAATATATAAAACTAATCATTTTATTGTGCTTCTCCTGCTGCTTGCGAGATACGCTGAAGACAAACTCGTTCATGCTGTTGCATACTTTAGGATTACTACACCATTCCATTTGCCACTTATTTTTACAACATCTACAGACATCTTTACGTCATGAAACTACCGTACCATATGAATGTGAATCAATGCACCCATAACATTATAGAGCATATCTTGATTGGCCACGTAAAACAGAACACCGTTGTCCTGTTTACATTTTCACAACACTGAAAGTTTTTAAAATAAAGATTTGTCCACAATTTGCTGCAATTTTGCTGGCAATTGGAATTTTTCTGAGCCAAAAAAGTTAATAATATGGCTCATGTGATTTGTGAAACGTACGCACAAAGTTTGTGGCAGCCAATAGACATCTATTTCTGTACAGTCTCTATGGGCATATTAAACGCATTCATCTTGCGCTGCTAAAATTACTATCAAAATATCTAAGACTAAGAGCCATCTGATATACTGCGTTTGCTAGGTAATATACCACAACTTCAAAGAAGCAGAGGGCATGGGCAGTATCGTATAACGCCACTGTGGGCGCAGGTGGGGGGGGGGGGTTGACCATAAAGAGAATGGGACGCAGCTGCTGTTGGTCGTCCTAGAGCGTCTGCGTGTGTGTGAGAGAGAGAGAGTGTGAGAGGGGCTTGCCGTGTTGTCTCATCATACCCCCGCCTCGGTGCCATGACCTTTCTAAATGCTTCAGATTGGGCTTTGAGTGGGAATCCCCGGGGTGCTGGGCCATATGTCCCAGTCCAACTTCCTCCCATCACTGAAGTGATCTTCCTTGTTCCACAGTGAGGGTGTGCGAAGGAGGACACTGGCGACGCGCCTCTGTAGCATTTGGAGAGTGCACTTGCCGCTAAACGCGGGGTGGGGAGATTACAAGGAGGACATTGAACGTAAATATTGAAGAACTGGTGCTACCAATTTTAATATTGGGCCATTGTTTGAGCATCATAAAGCACACATAAAAACAACTGAAAATGTCAGTCAGGTTCATAGGTGATTCAATAAAATATTGTTAGGTTAGGCCACTTAAAGATCTCACCAAAACCAATTTGTGTCATTAAGAAACCGCCACCACCCAATACAGGCAAACACATTCAATTGCCACTTGGTGTACTTGCATTTAAGGCCCAGCTTGTGTTTATTTTATTTCAGCTCATCCGGTGAGATGAAGAACAATTCTCACGACCATATTCAGCAAATAGACAAGTGACGTTGCATTTGAGCATGCGTCAAACATCATCAGGACAAGATCGGGGAGGTCATGACCGTGAGTCAATGTTATCATAACGCCACGTGCCCTGGCTGGCGGTCACAGATGGCATACATCATGGGATTTGCTTCAATATGTATTACACTTGTGCATTATGTGCTCAATTGTTTCTTAAGTAATGCCGCTCTTGCATACTTTTCTTAGCACAGGAACAAGCTTTATTCTTATTACTGCCACTCAGCTATACTGCACTTAGGTGCACATGGTACGGCATCTGTGCGGTACGGCACTTTGCAAACGTCAGGGACAACACCGATGCGCTTTTGCATTTAACTGCCGGCACAGTTGATGTGGCACTGATGGTCTGATTGCAGCAACCATCCAGTTATTGCTGTTAAACGTTACACGAACGTGCCGTTTTTGAATAAGATGGACACGAACTATGTTTGCATCGTTAAAAAACAAGGGCAAGCCCGTGACGTAAAAAAGTCACGTCTGTTACTTTAGTCTTAATTTATTGCATGAAATTGAATACGGCATCCATATTTTTTATTATTATTAAGGAAGAACCCATGGAATAACACTTACTGTCTTTTAAAATCTAAATACCGTCGCGAGGTTTACATTCGCCAAAGCGCATCTCTGCCTTGGGACTTTACGGATGTGCATGCTCGCATATAGGCCGAGTGTGGCGAATGGCTCAAGTTCTAAAAAAAACCCACACACACACGCGCGAATGATAGCGGAAGGATACGTGCTTAGAATTGCAGAATTACATCTTGGGACATAAAGAGAAACACGCGGATCAGAGAACAAACAAGGGCCGACTGGTTGTTGAGTGTGAGATGGTGTGACGGTCAGCCAACATGACGCCTGAGCTCGTTGGAATGAGGTCGATTCCAGAAGCAGCTTAATCACTTCGGGTGGGCAATTACACGAGGGGTACAAGCAATGTTGTAAAGTGGATTGCAAAAACGCCCGTTGGCATCATCTGCTCAGCCAACATGCTAGAATGGCGTCGTCCAAACCCAACATAAGAACATTCCTGCAATTAGTTGTTTTTTATATGAATGCCTTGATGAAGCCATCATACAGGGCCTGCTTTCAAGAGAGATCATGAACCCCGGGGAGCGCTCGCCACGTAGATGGACTACGGATTTAGAAAAATAACATAGCCATGGAAGAATCCGACGAGCTATAAAGCTCTTTTTCACAGATGTCCAGGAAGATGAGATGAATGCCAACCGATGGAAAAATGCGGTGATAGATTTCCAGCAAGGAGAAGAAACGTGCACACGGGGATGGCTGGCTGGGGAGGAGCCAGGACGAGGGAAATTAAGGGGCAGTGCAAGAGTGAGATGGATTGCGTGTGGCCGTTTGGTGCGGGTGCACCGTTCTACGGTAGCCAACGGAGGACGGCTGTCACAGGGGGGTGATGATGATGATATATATATGTGCAATGGCTCTTACATCATGTGAAATCACTCGCGTGAATTTTAGCTGAAATTTTGCTGCACTCTTGCTTGATGTCGTTCCTCCTTGAATTGCTTTTCCCCGAATAGTCGATGCGGCTATTACGGCATTGATTTAAATTGCAAGTGCACACCGAGCCTTTATAACCTGTTCATCACGCGCTTTGCGTATTTTTGAAAATGCAACCCATTACAATTCTTATTTTTTTCAGCCCTGTATTTTGAGGTCTTTATTTATTTAAAAAAAAGGGCCAATTTGTAATGGATTATCTGTTCCTCTTAACCTCCTGAAATACATTACCTGGCAGCTGCAGCAATCAGGTCGCTTCGTCTGCGTGTAAACTGGTCCAGTCGTGAGCCGTCGCGCTTTTGTCGTCTTCGCTGCAGAGAGTTTGCGGGAGTTCGAACCCAGCAGCAGCAGCAGCAGCCCTGGTTAATACTGTCCAGGGTGGGTTCACCGTAACAATTCGTGCCGTCGGCTTCACACACAAAAAAAAACTCGTGATGTTGTTTGTGCGTTGGCGTCAAAGCTCAACTTTTAAAACAACATGCGAATTAAAATCACGGAGCAACATCACCCCTTACTGGCAGACTATGCCTGTCTGTGAAACATAGCACCTTGATGATAGCTTTGTGCAATAAGAAAATTTATAAATACCGAATGTACAGTACTTAATTATTATTGCATTTAAACCGATGCTTAAATGGTAGGCATTAAAATATAATATTTTGTCCGTATAGGCAAATATTTGCCAAAAAATTGCTCCTATTGTCTGAAATAGATTCATTTGGAAATGCATTTTTTGTATTAGTCAGTGTCTAAAAGCTAATGAATGGCTGTACATTGACACCTCAAATGGTTTTTGCTTTCATTGCGGACAGCAGTGTGCATTGCTTGAGCAAGTTACGATCAAGTCAGACACGTTTGCACCCCAACGCCACCGAAGCGTCAACTCCGCCCGTCGGTGCACTTACGAGGAAGTCACCAGTGGTTTCCTGAATGATTTCGCAGCTGCAGAAATTGGGGAGTTGCTGCTGAGCCCCAACGCTCCAGCAATAACTCGGAGGGCGAAATAATTGGATTTCCTCTGCATCCCCCTAATGAAGCTCAAGTTCACATGAGATCTCTGAGCAATCCGCTTCCATGGCACTTGGGCCGTCAGACTTTCCGGGCATTCTCTACCCGCGGAACCCAGACTGTGGCACTGTCTGGGCCTTCGCTTCCATGGCACCTAGGCTGTGGGACTCTCTGCCGAAGGCCTTCAGGGAGCCTGGCTCGGCCAGGATCTTCAAGTCATTTCGCCTAAAGACATTTCTCATTCAGAAAGCGCTTCCTCTTTTAGCTCCACACCACTTCTGACCCAACCCCACCCCCATTGTTATTGTTGTGGAGCGCCTTGGGATGCTTTGAAAGGCGCTGCTATATAAGCTATAATTATTATTATTAAGGAGACTGGTTACTGCTATATTAATGTGGAATTCCCACTGCGGGCTCAGCGCCGCCAATGGAAATTGCTCAGCTCCCGGAGCACACGTTTGCCTTCCTGCTTAGATGAGCATGGAGCAGTACTTATCTCTGTTAATAGCTCGACGCCTCTGGTGGAGATTCCACATTCCAGCGTGGAGCCCAGCCTATTTATAGAGCGAGCCCTTTAGACTTCCCTCAAAGTGATTATTGTCCTGCCCTGGTGGCACGAGAGGCTGTCAACCGCCCAACCATGAGTTGAAAACCTTCACTTTCTGATTGTGAGTTAAGAACTGGACCCAAGATTCACCTAGCGAGTTTATTTTGTGTTATTATTTGTATTGGTACAAACTGAAATGTGGTAGTTAAATTTCGATTTAAAGCTTTCGTGACTGCAGGGATTCATCTTCTTGGTTTTTTTGGTAAAGTCACGTAGAAGGGAAGTAATAAAATAATAAAAATAAAACATAATAAAATGAAACAATTCTCACGACGTTTCGGCCACAACGCAAGCAGCCGTCCTCAGGTGAAGAATGAGACAATCCAAGCTAGGAGCTTACATATAAGCTGGGTTGGGGGTGGGAGAAGAGCGCATTAACAAAAAGGATGTGCATATCAAGAGGAATTTAGCATATACATGGGAAATGCGCAGGGGGCGGGGGGGCTTCAAAGTCATACCATGCCCACGCACTATGCAGGATCAAGAGCACCAAGGGGGGGTGCAGGGATTAGCATTAACAAAGGAAAGGAATGCCAATGATATGTAGCTGCAGTTACTAAAAAACACCGTAGAAAACTAAAGTATAAACTACATACAAAAAACTAAAATATAAACTGCATAGCACCATCAGTATACTTACTATACTCTACAATAAGCTGAGTTGCTAACAGCAAGTAATACATTACAATTCTACGTCGTAAAAGTTATATAATATGCTTCCATCTAAACTTTATTCTCTTACATAAACCGAGCATATACCGTACTATATACTGCCATAGATAAACCCAACATTAAATTATATACTGTATTGCAATAAACCACATTTCTACATAACACTATGTATTATTCTACCTACCCTAATGTGTATCAAAATGGTTTATTGCGTCCTTCCAATGATTGCTAAGCCAGAATCCATCTTCTCGATTAAAATTGTCTCTGTGTTTGTATATGTGGATCGCCTCATGAACGAATCTCTCATGATAGCCAGGTGGCTTGCAGAGAACCTCTGTCTTGGAGAAGTCAATGTCATGTGAGCCCACTGAGTTGTAACAGTGATCTGCCACGGCTGAGGTGTTTGTCCTACCGTGTTTCAGGTCAGCTTTATGTTCACGGATGCGGTCCGAGACATGTCGTTTGGTTTGTCCAATGTAACTGCTACTACAGAGGCAACTTAGTTTGTAGACACCAGGGTGCTGTATGTCTGGAACCACATCTTTTACAGACGGTACCAGATCACGGATTTTATGTACTGTTGAATCGGACCTGGATCTTGTGTTTAATCAGGATTTTGGAGATCTTTTTTGTGACCCCAGCAATGTAAGGTAAGGTGATGGTCTTGAAAGGCTCCTCAACAGGATCCTTCTTGATGGTTGGAGAGATGGCTTTGCGGATTGTGTAGTCGGAGTAACCATTAGCCTTAAGAGCTTGGCGTACGTGTTTGAGTTCACTGGAAATGTGTTCATGGTCGGATATGCATTGGGCTCTATGATATAGAGTCTTGATGAGGGAATTCTTCTGGGATGGATGGTGGTGGGAATCCGGTTTTAGATAAGCGTCCGTATGGGTGGATTTCCTGTAGACAGAGTGGCTCATTGAACCATCAGGTCTCCTTTTGATTAGGACATCCAAAAAGGGTAGCTTGCCATCTTTTTCGACTTCCATGGTGAATCTGATGGCTGGGTGTATGGAATTGATGTGGTCAAGAAATTGGCCAGATGACAAAAGTGTCGTCTACGTACCTCTTCCATGCGGTACTAAACTCTACTGACCTGGTATCTACAATCAAGGGGATTGCCCTGTCCCCAGACGACCTGCTTGTCAGTTTTGATGTGGTTTCCTTATTCACCAAGGTTCCTGTACCTGACACCATCGCAATTATTGAAGACTTGGTTCATCAGGGACTGAATGCTGGGGTACCCCCCCTGGTGAGACACTGCTTAACCAATACATACTTCACCTGGAATAAAACTTTCTACAAGCAAATTGAGGGCACCCCAATGGGCTCCCCCCTATCTCCGGTTGTAGCTAACATCTTCATGGAGAAATTTGAGACGGACGCCATCCAGACTGCCACTCTACGCCCGACCTTATGGAAGAGGTACGTAGACGACACTTTTGTCATCTGGCCACATGGCCGGCCTGCTCTAGACCAATTTCTTGACCACATCAATTCCATACACCCAGCCATCAGATTCACCATGGAAGTCGAAAAAGATGGCAAGCTACCCTTTTTGGATGTCCTAATCAAAAGGAGACCTGATGGTTCAATGAGCCACTCTGTCTACAGGAAATCCACCCATACGGACGCTTATCTAAAACCGGATTCCCACCACCATCCATCCCAGAAGAATTCCCTCATCAAGACTCTATATCATAGAGCCCAATGCATATCCGACCATGAACACATTTCCAGTGAACTCAAACACGTACGCCAAGCTCTTAAGGCTAATGGTTACTCCGACTACACAATCCGCAAAGCCATCTCTCCAACCATCAAGAAGGATCCTGTTGAGGAGCCTTTCAAGACCATCACCTTACCTTACATTGCTGGGGTCACAAAAAAGATCTCCAAAATCCTGATTAAACACAAGATCCAGGTCCGATTCAACACAGTACATAAAATCCGTGATCTGGTACCGTCTGTAAAAGATGGGGTTCCAGACATACAGCACCCTGGTGTCTACAAACTAAGTTGCCTCTGTGGTAGCAGTTACATTGGACAAACCAAACGACATGTCTCGGACCGCATCCGTGAACATAAAGCTGACCTGAAACACGGTAGGACAAACACCTCAGCCGTGGCAGATCACTGTTACAACTCAGTGGGCTCACATGACATTGACTTCTCCAAGACAGAGGTTCTCTGCAAGCCACCTGGCTATCATGAGAGATTCGTTCATGAGGCGATCCACATATACAAACACAGAGACAATTTTAATCGAGAAGATGGATTCTGGCTTAGCAATCATTGGAAGGACGCAATAAACCATTTTGATACACATTAGGGTAGGTAGAATAATACATAGTGTTATGTTGAAATGTGGTTTATTGCAATACAGTATATAATTTAATGTTGGGTTTATCTATGGCAGTATATAGTACGGTATATGCTCGGTTGATGTAAGAGAATAAAGTTTAGATGGAAGCATATTATATAACTTTTACGACGTAGAATTGTAATGTATTACTTGCTGTTAGTAACTCAGCTTATTGTAGAGTATAGTAAGTATACTGATGGTGCTATGCAGTTTATATTTTAGTTTTTTGTATGTAGTTTATACTTTAGTTTTCTACGGTGTTGTTTAGTAACTGCAGCTACATATCATTGGCATTCCTTTCCTTTGTTAATGCTAATCCCTGCACCCCCCCTTGGTGCTCTTGATCCTGCATAGTGCGTGGGCATGGTATGACTTTGAAGCCCCCCCGCGCCCTGCGCATTTCCCATGTATATGCTAAATTCCTCTTGATATGCACATCCTTTTTGTTAAGGCGCTCTTCTCCCACCCCCAACCCAGCTTATATGTAAGCTCCTAGCTTGGATTGTCTCATTCTTCACCTGAGGACGGCTGCTTGCGTTGTGGCCGAAACGTCGTGAGAATTGTTTCATTTTATTATGTTTTATTTTTATTATTTTATTACTTCCCTTCTACGTGACTTTACCGAAAAAATCCAAGAAGATGAAATGTGGTATTAACAAAAGTGGAATTTGGCCTCATAAATAATGTGATGCTTGTAAATATAATTTGTAAATCTCTTGAAATAAATACCAGTTAGCTGCTTGAACCAAACAGACCGACTCGTGGTGCTGGTGGCGAAATGTTAACTCCCTCGCCTGGTATGCAGGAGGTTGTTGGTTCAATCCCGACCCTGACGCCTGCTGTATATTTAGAGTTTGCATGCTCTCCCCGTGGTCACGTGGATTTTTTTCCGGGTCCTCCGGTGTTTTCCTCCACATTTAGAATCAACATGCGTTTAGAGTATTCGACAATAAATGTGTCCACATGATGAGTCACTTCGCTGAGCTATCGTTTATGACCAGGTCGCTTCTTAAAAAAAGAGCTACATCAGTCTGTGGAACTTGTCTGCTAAAATAAAAGTATTAGCAGTTTGTTTTTGTTTAAGTGGGAGCTTTATGCACGCGTGTCGACAAGGCGTGGCTGTGATTCAAACCGCTTTGTTTTCAGAACATCTACAGATAAACAATGCACACACACACACCGCGTCGGGAAACACAGCGTTCATTATACCGTGCACGCGATTTTTTTGCACAAAGCGCTCGCGTTGTCTCCATGGCTGATGTGCAGCTTGAGCCGACTAGAGGCTGGACTTCTTTTGCAGCCTTACGTCTACAACACAGATGGACTTGACTCGGAGCCATGAAGGCAGAGTGCGACGCACTTGGCACTTCATACGGTGCGGCACGCGGCGTGGGACACAGCGTCATTGGCATGGCTTGACGTGCGGAGTCCTGCAGTATGCAGGGGTCATTTAGCAACACGTTCAACTCTCGTGAATATGATTAATTGAAACGATTAAGCGAATAAAGTGGATTGTCATGTGTATATCAATTAACTTCAATGGGTTGATTGATGAATCGTCGTATTTTTTTGTTGGGGTGAACCATCGGTTCGGTTTGGAGTCGAACCGACCTGATTTTTGAAACAGAAATCCGAATCAGATTTGGTCATTGGAATGATTTTCTGAACAGAGACAAAACGTAACACATTCGTCAATAAACACCGTGTGGACCTTAATAGCAAAACAAAAGTAGTCGACGTTTCAGCCAATGGTTCTTTTTCATGGCACATGAAACGCGTGACGCTTGTGCACCGCTGCCAACGCATCATCACCCAATTATTCGTCAAATTTGACGCAACGTGAGGTCTATTCTTGATTTGGCAGATTGGATGGATTGCTTTTGGAATTCGATTACTGTTTGTGGAATTTAATATGGCCCGTTTATTTTGTATTCTTACCACCACTGTGAAGCAGTGGAGTCAACAGAGCCCACGGGAGTCACAATTTGATGCCAAAATTGATTTTTCTTCACAATTTTGGAGCGTGTGGAGCATTAACACGGCGACAGTGGTAGCCATGCAATTGGCAACGCTCTAATTTTCATTACAGTTTGCGGAGCGGTGGAAGTCACACTGATTCTTTTGTGTTATAATTTGTGCCAATGAGACAGCTGTATTATCATCACCATCATCAGCAGCATCATCATAAACAGTAGCATAATCATCATAAGTAGCAGCAGTATTATCAACAGTAGCATCATCATCATCAGTAGCAATATTATCATCAACAGTAGCATCATCAGCAGCAGCAGCATTATCATTAACAGTAGCATCATCATCAGCAGCAGCATCATCAACAGTAGCATAATCATTATAAGTAGCAGCAGTATCATCAACAATATCATCATCATCATCAGTAGCAATAGTATCATCAACAGTAGCATCATCATCATCATCAGCAGCAGCGTCATCATCAACAGTAGCATAATCATTATCAGTAGCAGCAGTATCATTAACAGTAGCATCATCATCATCATCAGTAGCAATAGTATCACCAACAGTAGCATCATCATCAGCAGCAGCAGCATCATCAACAGTAGCATAATCATTATAAGTAGCAGCAGTATCATCAACAATAGCATCATCATCATCATCAGTAGCAATAGTATCACCAACAGTAGCATCATCATCAGCAGCAGCGTCATCATCAACAGTAGCATAATCATTATCAGTAGCAGCAGTATCATCAACAATAGCATCATCATCATCATCAGTAGCAATAGTATCACCAACAGTAGCATCATCATCAGCAGCAGCGTCATCATCAACAGTAGCATAATCATTATCAGTAGCAGCAGTATCATCAACAGTAGCATCATCATCATCAGCAGCAGTATCATCAACAGTCGCATCATCATCATCAGCAGCATCATAAACAGCATCATAACCAGTATAATCATCAGCAGCAGGGTATGGTGGCACACGCCTTCAAACCAGCATCTTGGGTAAGTGCACGTTGAACTTCGTTCGCACCGTACGTGGCCAACTGTGCTAATGGGAGGTGCGCGCTCCCCTCCGTGCGGCCTCTGCCCCCGTGCGCCGCGCCGTGAGTTGCGGGCGCGTCCCGTGATTCCGCCTGTTGCGGCGCGCACGCGTCACGGTGTCTCAGCGAGCGTGCGCCCCGTGCAAGGCTTACGAGCACCAGCTCGTTGACTGTGAGTGCTGATCACGGGAGGGGAGGCCGTGGATAAGGTGGCGGGGGGCAACATTGTGATGAATGCCCTGTCCCCCCCCCCCAAACGACACGCACGACATCCAAATTGTACGTTCGCCGTTTCGGCACAAGGAGCATTTTGCTTCAGCGACTCATAAGTATTGGCTTTCGCCAAATGTACTGGAAAGGCCTCGGCTCAAAACAACCTCGAGGCCGTGTTCTCTACCACGGAGAGAAGAGCGGGTTGGTTATTCTGTGTTTAATTGCCAAGCGGCACTTGATGGGAGCGCAGCGCCGCGTTTCTACAACAACAGTGCGTTGTGCTCGTCATCTCTAACTTGGAGCATCGCCCTGCAAAGTCATTTCGGAAGGTTAATCTAAAAATAACGCCGTGTAACATTTCATCTGTACGAGGCTTGAAGGTGTGCGCTAAAAGGTGCACCGCCCTGTTGTGGAAAGAGAAATGACTTCAAAAGTAGTTCTCTGATGTCACCTTCCAGAATCGTTTTCTGACACTCCGAGGCGACGTTTGAATCGCCCGCTGCGAGAACTCCTCGTGGGAGATGTCCGCGTCTGGTGACGCCGATGGCAATATACAAACGAGCGCGATACTTGTGGACGCAAAGTCTGAAAAAGTAAAAAATAAAACATCACGCAGAACAATTAATTGAAATTGTAACTCGTCGTAAACCACAATTTGCCGTGCGCGACGGGACGACCTGAAGGAGCATTTTCTCCTCGCGTTTCTTCATGCCTCATGCTGTCAGGTGAACTGGCACAACGGCGGAGATGGATGCCCTTGCAGATAAATAAGTGTACCAAATTTGAGCGCTTGATGTGATTTTACTTCGCTCCATGAACGAACGAGTTTATATAATCATCACTAAAACGTGCTTCGGGTGCGAACGTATTCCTTGCGAACACGCGATCACTTTATTTCACCGCGGAGAAATCCGAGCGCAACGCCATGGACAGATTGCGAGTCAATATGCTCAGAAGAATGGGGCCACGGCATGCAAAATGTGTACCCCTTTGTGTGGATTTCGGATGACATCTGGGTTCTGATTCACGTTCATTCAGGACGATAAATAGTTGCCATGTGCCGCTGTCGTGCCACTTTGTGACCCCGATGGATGCGTGGCTCTCCGTGTGTGCCATGTGCCGCTGTCGTGGCTCATTGTGACTCCGATGGGTGCGTGGCTCGGTGTGTGCCATGTGCCACCAATGAAAGAAGAGCCTCACGGTGCGCACGACTCAAGTCACGCGGGCGTGTGGAGATCGCGTGCCACAGACAATGGCCAGCGTTCACCCCCCTGTTATTAATAACCCCTGTACAATTGTACGCATGCCACATTTGTATTCTTTTATATTCAAAGGGTTACTTTGATTGTCCGCTCTAGGCGAGCGAAGCCCCCGAGGGGAGTGTGAACATGAGGCCACCTTGTTGAGCTTCTCTGTGGCGTTAACCGCGAGGCAATTACATGAATCTGGGCTTCGTTGTAACTATTGCGGCTCGGACCAAGTTTGATTTTTCGTGGTGTCATGAAAGGGCTTGGAGTAGTTACCGCAAATGCGATGAGCACAATTGAACCCCTTACATTTCTCGATTGCATTAACATTCGTGCGCATGAAAATGCAGTGTTGCGATTCTGTAGGAGGCTAAATTGTGTTGTTTAATGAGCTGTCCAGAACATGATGTAGCTGCTCACCCCGAGCTCTCAACCTCCCGATAGTGCCATTGTCCTTGTGCTGTCCGCCTTTTGGCGCCCTCTGGTCGAACCCTGTTTGAGACTAGCCTCTAAAGACCAAATCAGTTTCAAAGACATCATATACTACCAGAGCATGTTTTTTTGTTTGCATGTTCACCACAAGTATATGTGGTGAAAATGCAAACATGATTCCTTGCAAAAGGTTTCAGTTTGGTGTTTTAATATCTTAAAATCTGTTTTATATCCAGAAAGGGTAAAACACATTCTTATATGAGCTGTCCAGAGTTACGTTCTGCTCCACATCCGCGAACCAATCATCGGAAGGATGGTGGTGGTGGGAGATCTCGCTCCAGCGCCATGATGTCATTGGACAATCCCCACTCGTGGACGAAGCCGTCGAAGGCCGAGTTAGTCCGTGAGGTTCGGGGGTAGTCTACCATGCAGGACGCCACGGTGGCGAGATGTTAACTACCTCGCCTGGTGTACAGGAGGTCGTCGGTTCGATCCCGACTCTGACGCCTGCAGCTGTATATTTGGAGTTTGCATGTTTTTCCACGTGGTCGCGTGGATTGTTCTCCGGGTCCTCCGGTTTTCCCCTCCCCATTTAGAATCAACATCACGTGTTTAGATGATTTGACTGCTCTACATTTCCACACGATCAGCCACTTTGCCAAACTTTAATTTGTGGCCAGGTCGCTTCTGAAAAAGTGCTATATACCACACCTCCGATTAGCACGGTTGGCTACGTACGGTGCGAAAGAAGTTCAACGTACATACTTAGCTTAGTGGGCCCTTACCTGGTAAAATGATAATAGTTTATGATAGTTTTTTTTGTATAACAACTGCTCTGCTAAGTGCCAAACTCCCTTTGTAAAGGCATAACGAGAGAAGATAGTGGCGGTCCTGTCGTGTGCACACAGACACGCGTGCACCTCACGATTATCTCACGGCCACGAAGCTGTCCAGGCTACTGCCGGTAAAGCCACCACATCTTATCGTTAATCTCTTCCCTCTGCGAGGTCCTGTAACTACAGCACAGCTGACCCAAACCTCCAGTAACCGTCATGTTACCCCGGACGCGTGCTTCATCCGGAAATCATCGGCGTTATCTGAACATACTTCCCTCCGGTGGTCAGTACGATTTGGTGAAGGCAGGGAGCATAGACATCATGATACAGTACAACAATTGAATTTGCTACATCATCCTCTGTGGCCTCACCACGTATTCTCGAGATGCCCCACAACACCATGTTGAATCAGAATCAGAATCTTTATTTCAGAATCAGGATCTTTATTTATCCTGGAGAAATCCGATAAGCTATGACGCTCTTTTTCACGGATGGTCATGAGGGGCGGGTCAGTAAGATACAACAACAATCTCGATTTGAAGCTTTCGTGACTGTAGGAATCCATACTCTTGGTTCTTTCGGGTAAGTCACGTAGGTAGAAAAATAAAATAATAAATAATATTTTATACATATTATATGTTCTTTTTAGTGGAAATCTATAGCGTCCGGTGGACCCGGACAGAAATCCACGTGACCACGGGGAGAGAGAACATGCAAACACCGAATATTCAGGTGTCAGGGTCGGGATCGAGCCCACGACCTCCTGTATACCAGCTGAGGATGATAACATCACGCCACCATGTTTAATGCATGGCAGTCACCCATTTAAGCACTTGCCCGGCTCAATCTTCTCAACTTCATATCAGGATGATTTGGTCATAGGCACACGCGTATATATGGTGTAGACATACACTGACATATATTTCCATAGACACAAAACGTATCATCCTGCATTGTGCAATTTAATTTAACAGTTTTCTGCATTCGCAACTGCCAGAGTAAGATGTTCCTAATGAGCTGCATGTTAGTTCTTGCATGCCACGCTGTGTGCACTACTCAGAAGCCACGACTGGAGCAGAGAGGGCTTCCTGTAGCAACCAAACTTTTTGTGATGAGAAATGCCACCGACTGGGACCTCAACACAGACAATGAAGGACACTCCTAATTATTATAGTGTAGATGGATGTTGTGTTAACTATTCAGACCAAAGAGCAAAAGCTGTAGCCTTTGTTTTATATCGCCCTTGGCACTGGCCAATGTGTCTGATAAGCATTAACCTTATCATAACAGGCACACCCAGCTCATAAGCACACGCCAGTATGTAAAATAAAAAATATATGATGATATAGTGCTGCTACGCATGGTGCGAAAGAAGTTCAACCAACATACATTAATATATTTCACAGTTAATTCCATCACTTGTATATTTGCATACCCCGTAACATTGTTTCGCAAGATAATGTTTCATACCGGAAGCTTTCACGAGGCAAATTCAAAACATTTTTGCCAAGGAAAGAGGAAAATGCTCACGCACAAGACAAAGATCCCCCGTGTAGCCTTCACAGACAAGTGCTCTGTTAGCGAGTACTTTTGGAGGCCGCCATGGCGCACGAGGGTGTGGGTGGCCAGCATCACGCCCGGTTGCCTTTGTCTCCCTCACGGCGATGTTTACACATCGCATCAGGTACACATGTGAGGATGAGTCAACCTAGGGGAGGCCTAGGACAGATTCAAATAATTACAATTGTCGCCTGTGTTGGAGCGCAGCGCGCTACCCGCTACACTACCGCCCCCCATTCACATGCACGTATGTTAACCATCTCTTGCACCGTACATAGCCAACCGTGATAATCGGATGTGCGGGCATACACCCATGACTATCTTAACCTTTCATACAGTCACAGATGCATGAATAATGAAACTTTTGTCTTTTTCCTATTTTAAAATAAATAAATCTTCTTAATCACTGAAAGTAATCGACTTCATTTTTCAGAAACCGAGAAGGATAATTAATACACTTTTTTTTATCAAATTATTTATTCACAAAAATAAAAATCAATGTTGGCACATTGCAATTTTTTCAATTGCATCACAACGTAAAAACAATCATTCAATAGTGTAATAAATTATTATTCCAGGAAATGTTTACATAGTAGTTTATTTTGCACCTGTTAGATGTTGTGGCAGATTCAACTTTTTACGAGGTCGTGCTTGGTGTGAGCTTTATTTCCCAGGCGATGCTGTTTGTGAATTGGTCTCCTGGCACAGACATCCGTCCTGTTAGAGGACTTTAACACCCAGGCAGGTCACCACACCTCGATGTTACCGTCTGGAATTCTATATGGGAGCAATTAAAAGACATGGGCCTAATCAGCCCACATATTGTGTTGGAGGCTGGTTGATTGTTGTGTGCCCCATGGTATTGTAATTACCAACGGGATGTTCAGTTGTGCATCAGCACAACAGTACTGGGCGAATGCGTAACACAAACAAGGATATTTGCTGGACTACCAAGTGGTTGAACACTAAATGTGGGGTCTCACATCACGACATAAAAAAAAAACCAAAATATTATGGCTTACCATCCATAAATGTTAATTTAAACTCTGCTGAACATCTTGAATTAACATTTAAGAAGAATATATTACAGTCTTTTAAAGTTAACATATTCTCCAAAATACCACATCCCCCCATTTTACATGCAAGAACTTTCGTTCGTCGTTAATTTGAATTAACTCACAGGAGCTGTCTGTCGTTCGGTGCACTATCTCTCACCTTTAAATCAAACGAAATTAGTTTCCCAGGAGGCACAGAGGCTGACGTGCCAGTGGTTAAGCCCGCTGACTTGTCAGAGGAGAATGCATTTTGTCTCAGAGAGAGAGAGAGATACAAGAAGGGAGGGGCACAGCCGTGGAAGAGGGTCGCATTTTTTTGCTGTGAATCTCGTTAACTCTCTGCGGTCGACTCATTTAAAGCGTTTACACTGACACGGATGGGTGCATATCTGGGCTGCGCTTTCTCATTCCAAACGCGACCAAATGTCAAACGACAGCGAGATCTACGCACCGGGCCCTAAACCCCCTGCCGTGGGCTGAATATTTCAGCTGCCACGCTAGTCGCTAATATAAACCGACGCCCAATCAACTTTTATCACCGGGCCCGGCCAGAGTTAAATGAAACTCCACACTGTTAGCTCTGATGAGCTCAACATCCCCGTGTTTGGCCATTTGGCAACGAGCCAGTGTCAACAAGCAGTCTGGGCAGCACTGCAACACCTCCCACGCTGCACAGAATCAACGTGAACGTTGAGCTCCGGACTCAAAACTATTAAAACTAAACTATTTATTTTATTTTACTAGGTAAGGGCTATATAGCGCTATTTCAGAATCGACCTATCCTAAATAATAGCTCAGCGAAGTGGCTTATCATCACGTGGACATTTCTAGCAGTCAAATACTCGACACGCGCATTTCTAAATGTGGAGGGAAAAACCGGAGGACTCGGAGAAAAATCCACGCGACCACGGAGAGAGACTTGCAAACTCCAAATATACAGCAGGCGTCAACGTCGGGATCGAACCTAGGCCCTCCTGTTTACCAGGCGAGGTAGTTAACATCTCGCCACCGGAGCACTCAACACAATCTAACGGCAGATAACGACCAGTGGAGTAATCAAAGCCATAAACTGCGTCGAGACTGCTTTGTAGCAATATAATACAAATGCTGATACTGTATGGTTACATTTTAATTGTACAGTACACAAATACTTAATAACGTTTTCTGTGCGTGTAAACACTGTTAAGCAGTTTTGTTTCCTATTTGTTGGGGCATCTGGGTAGCCCGATGGGCGACGCGTAGAGAGACATATGCAGGAATGGGGAGCATCGTAGAAACGCCACCACTGCCACCACCGTCGGTGCGCTCGAGTTTAGTTTTGACGCTGCAATGGAATTCCGTGTCACCCGTGCCAAAGGCTTCCTCCGTTCAGATGAATCCACGGCGCTGCTGCTGCCGGCACACCGGATCTGCTGCAAAGTATCGGGGGCGATTCTGCGTTGGCTGTGGTGCACAAGCATATTTAACGAACGAAATAAAAAATAAAACCCTCGTCAATAACGTTGCCTTAAAAAATAAAAATACAATAGACGTCTCGGGTAATGGTCCTCTTTTCATGGCAAATAAAGAAGGGCTATTTGCGCGAAAGGTCACCTGTGATATATTTTTTCATTTAAGGCAGGGCTGTCTACTGGGGGGAGGGAGGTGGGGGGGCATGATTACGGCATTGCTGTGCCCAGCTGCAATTAAAGGGTCGCCCGGTGTGCGGACACCACTTCTGTTCTCATTACCAAAGGTGCTGACTACTGTGCTCTTGGGGTGTCTACAGCAGCAGCAACAACAACACACCTCATCGGAAAGAATGCAGTTACAGCACTAATTAGTGGCTTCCCATTAAAGCAACGGCTGCACCATCACACACCAGCACAGTTAGGTATTAGTATCAATTTTAATTAGTTTTTACATTACTTTAAGGGGAGGCGGGAGTTCGGGGTGAGTTTATTTTGACACTATGCATAAATCACGTGTGACATTGTTATACCTTCACCCCCCCCCATCCAAGATATGCCCTCAGTTATTTCACACATAAGGCCACCAGATTAATGCGATTTAAATTAGGCACAATGTGCATGCCCATTGAGCAAATATGAGCATGATTAAAACAGTGCAGTACTCTACTGTTTTGTAAGTATGTATAAATGTTGAACTTTTTTTGCACCGTACGTAGCCAACCGTGCTAATCAGAGGTTCGTGGGAAGGGCAACAGACTAAACACTAAAAGGAGTTCCAAATAAATTAGTTTTCAATCTAGATTTAACAGTGCATAGCTCCCGTGGCTACCGAAAACGCGAGAGGAAATTTCAAAACAAATATGCAGTGTTCTGTGGAGAATATTTGGCAATTTACATCTTTTGCACAGTGCAGGAATATAAATTACGCACGTATATTTGTATTGCTTTGATGATACATTCTTATTATGGCAAATACACTCACATGCATCCGATTAACTGATGACTCAGGTATTTTAGATTCTACATCAACAATACTGTAATGTTCAATGTCATGAAGCACATTGGTACTGCAGTGCAGTGTATAGACGACACCGTAACCACTTTCATCGCCATGAACTAGAGACGAACCGTAACTCCAGTTCAGGTTAGATGCGGCCTCCACCTCAGGTTATTTTCCAACCACAATCCAGTCAGCCTCCCAGGAAAATAGATCGAGTGACAGCCAAGCAGCGCACTGTTCACACAAAAACATCGCCTCCAGCTTTCCTGTTCTCTAATTAATTAATCACCTGATCATGTCGTCTCGTAAGTACAAATCCCAAAGCGAAGCACACTGACTCTCTGAGCTGGAACCAACAGTGACCCTGCCATGCCCTGCAATATCCGATCAGGGGTCAATTCCCCGAGGAAATAAATAAATTTTCGTCATATTTATTTTGTACTAGTGGGAAAAATATATTTCAAAACTCTTAAAAACACAACATATACATTCATACAAACAGAAACGTGTAATGTATGTATAAAGTATTTGTGTATACATTTACGTGTTTAGGAGATTACAATGGAGTGTAAAAAAAAAAAAATTTGTTCGTCCCCGCTGGCGATGTTAACTACACATCGCAGCAGCTTCTCATTTGAAGCTGATTTCACGTAGGGGAGGCTCAGGACCGGTTCAGATAATCGTCACCGGTGTTGGCCGTGAGCGGGAATCGAACTGGGGTCGTGGGTTCGTGGTGCATCGCGCTTACCGCGACACCACCGACACACACATCAACTTACACACACACACATCGACTCACACACACACATCGACTCTCACACACAAACACATCGACTCACACACACAAACATCTACTCACACACACATACATCGACTCACACACACATCGACTGACACACACACATCGACTTACACACACATACATCGACCCACACACATGGAATTGCACATAGTAACACATACCAACTCACACACACACACATCGACTTACAAACACACATCGACTTACACACACATTGGACGTACACACACACATCGACTCACACACACTTCGACCCACACACACATTGACTTACACACACATCGACTCACATACACATGGACAACAACAACAACCGCCATTCGCCACTAAGTGGCGGTGACGTCACCATGACGCTTGTGCCAGGCTATGTGCACCTTGAGGCCACATGAAGTGTTGAACGTCCACTGGCAGGAGGTCACGGGGCAGACCCAGATGCCACAGGTCGACTGACTGAGCCAACTGGCTGATGTATCACCTGTGCCCCCTACTGTGCCAACTTGTTGTGCTTTAGCCACCTGGCGCTCCGCTCGTTGTTGTGAGCATCCCTCTCCATTGTTGTTGGAGGGCAACTACCTCCAACTGCCCAGTAACGTCCTTCATGAGCCTCCTCCACAGAGGCCGATCTTGACACCGCTGGTACCAGTCATCGGCAAGTCCACTCAGCTCCTCATCCTCCTGTACCACATTACTTCGTCTCTTCTCTAGCCCGTGCCACGCCCGTTTAGTCCCCTCGATCCGGCCGAACAAAAGCTGTTTAGGCATGCGGGGGCTGGGCATGCAGGCTATGTGACCCAGCCAACGCAGCCTTGCCTGTCAGAGGAGCTCACTGATGGGACTTTGTCCACATCTTTCAAGGATTTGTGAGCTCCTCACACAATCCAGCCTGGTTAAACCCAGGATAGATTGTAGGCAGGCCAGCCTAAATGTTTATAACCGGTGAAGATGTTCTATTAGGGGGGTCCACGTTTCGCAAGCGTAGAGAAGGGAGGGAATGACTGTGGCTGAGAAGACCTGAAGCTTCGTGCGGAGCGACAAACCAGGTAGCTTCCACACAGCGTTACGCAGCCGATTTAAACATAATGCCGCTCGATTGATTCAGAGTGAGACCTCTGCTGTTATACCAGAGCAGGTCATGAGCACACTGCCAAGGTATGGGAAACTCTCCACTTTCTCCACAACTGCCCTATCACCAATTGGGAGTTGTGGGGGTGGAGTGTCCGATGGTACAAAATATCCAGGCAGGTGCTTAGTTTTGGTGGGGCTGATGGTAAGGCCCTACCTCTTAGTGGCAAGCTCCAGTTTCAGCAGCAACGTCTCCGACTCCTCCTCTGAATGAGCAGCAACTACCAAATCATCGGCATACATAACGTGGTTGACCAATAGCGAGCCATCCCTTGACCGCACCCGGGCACCGATCAGCCTCCCATGGTATCTGTACCAGATGGAAATTCCTCCGGTACAGCTATTGAAGGTTTCACGAACTACGTGGTCGAAATAGATGTTAAATAACCTGTCGCTTCGCACCTGTCGCTTCAGTACTTCATCAACAGATGGCACCTCAGCCAGCCACCCACAAGGGGTGACTTCTTCTTCCAATATTTGAGGCACCGCAGCCTCGGCAGGGTCATCCCCACTCTGTCCCATGTTGTTTTCCAGGCTGAGGAATTTCCCCTCCACCAGGACCTCACAGAAATGCTCAGCAAATCTGCAAACCTATTCCTGGGGGTCGGAGATTGGATAATCCACGTGACCACGGGGAGAGAGACACTGCAAACTCCAAATATACAGCAGGCGTCAGGGCCCGGATTGAACCCACGACCTGGCTACCAGGCGAGATCGTTAACATCTCGCCACCTTGCAGCCCCAATTTCACAACTGAATTTCATTTTTGGTGAAATTGTGTCAGCACCTCCATTACCGACTTTCGAATAAACTGGGAAAAATTACAAACTTCTGTCTCATTCTGAAGAAATTATTTATCACAGATAAACACAAACCTTTACACATTATAAAGCAACCTTCACTGCCAATTAACAGAATTCCATGAAACAAGAAATTTCGCTATCCAAAGCTAAATCATGTCAAGAATAACATTAATTGAGCAACTTTTCAGAATTAAAACAATATTACCAATTTGATGATTGGAAACAACAATAATTTCAAAAACTGTAATAGAATATAACATTAAGTTGCAGAACTGTCACGACACTGTGTAATTGGAAATTTGGTCATAACATCGTGGAAAAATTACAGTTGCACAAATAAAATACTGTAATACAATCATCCACAACATATACCGTATGTGGGTTGTGATGTTTGGACAAAACAAATCGCTTAGATGAGATCCATTCTTTTTACATAGCGACTCACAGGCCAAGGTGACCCATTCATCTGGACCAAGACACGTACCCCAAACCACCAAATGTCCCGGTCGGCAGTTCCAGGCCTTTCCCCCTGTGTGTAATGAAGCCAGGGTCAGACCAAGACCCAGATGAAATCTTGTTACAGAGCCCAATTAACCAGGAACCAGAAAAGGATTATTCTTCAACTATTTTATATGCAGTTATTTGAGGTGTATGTTATTTTGTATCTTCCATTCTTAACACATTTTTCACACTGACATGTAGCTTTTTACCCCAGAATCTGAATATTTATTTATACTGGAGGAATCCGATGAGCTTTCAAGCAATTTTCACAGATGTAAAAAACGGATTTCCCTATTTGCATTTCCTATCCTGTTTAGTCAATTATACGGTGTGTACACTATCACACCAAAATTCAACTTTGCTAAATTTGGTGTAGCTGGTTTCCACCATACCAATATATTGTAGTGCCTCCACCATTCTTTTATGGCCTCCAACACACTTACCCACCCCCACTTGATTTATTAGACCATATGGGCACTGACTTTTTGACGATTATTGTTGATGGCTCATGAACAAAAGTTATATTGACAATCTTAATTAAGATCTGCAATATAATTTCAGATTATGGGCAGTAGACGTTATGGGCACGGTAGGGTGGTGCAGTGGTAACACTTGTGCCTGGATTCAATTTCCAACTCGGGATCCTTTCCACGTGGAGTTTCTATGTTCTCTTCTCCTGTTTTCCATGCGTTTCCTCCCATCACAAAATAAGCGCATAGTGTAACAAGTATTGGCCAAACATCCTAAAGCTGAAGAATAACTGAGACTGAGTGAGGCTTTTCTGGGTAAACAAGGATTATAGTTGACATTAATAATTATAGAAAAAACAAGTCAATATAACACAATAAACTCATAATTACAGGATACCATCTCAATGTTAAACATTTTTTATGGTTAACTTTACCTGTCATCCCTCTGCAACCTGCAGATTAAATAACATATGGTACACTGTAAACAGTGTTTAGAGGTTACTCCCTGCCACAGTAATGTGAAATTGCCTCTACTGGTCCAGTATCACCAATGTAGCACTCTAACCACTTAACTACACCCCCTGACTGTATAACACGGGAAGTGAATAGCCACGTCTTCATGGGAGTACAGTGTTAGTCATACTCTTATATAGGCGCACAACTTTATCTGTGATGAACGCTGCACTTTCCGTCGTTTTCATGCAGGGGGCGCTGCAAACCTACGCGCCCCCTGTATGAACGACGGAGGCGCAGGGGCAGACGTTCGATTACGTTGGAATCGATCTGCAGACGGCGGTCTTCTCGCACGGCCAGCAGCTCCATGTCGCCTTATCTCGATCCCGCAATCCCAAACTGGTGAAAGTCCACATCGAACTGAACCCCCAGCAAGGCCATCTACTTAACGACGAGAGAAAATTCACACGAAATGTCGTTTTCAATGAAGTCTTCCAGATATTAAATGATATAATCTTTTAATGAAGAAATACAATTATCTAATTCAAAACATAATAAAATTCAAAGATGTTTCATTTTAAAATTTCTAAACGGAGCATCGAGTGCTTGCGTGAATGCGTCGTTGGTGTGCAACTTTTTTCGTGACTTTCCTGGCCGAGTCAATGAATAGTGGGTTTATATTTTGTGCACGATTTATTCACGTAAGACAATGACAAAACTGTGTTTTTCTCATATAGATTATACACGTCTGCTGTAGGCACACTGCCACAACACCGCACTTCTCAGATATCTGTCATTGATTCAGCTCAAGTGACAATACACATCAGATATCCATAGCGATTGATATGTTCTAAAACTGCAACATTGCACCACACTGCATCACAGCAAAATATGTTAAAAACATAATAACCGAGTTTAATACAGGGTGTTATAAAAAGATGGACCTTATTTCAAAGCAGTACTGCTTTCCATCTTTGAGCGAGCTCTTAATCCTATACAGTACCGTATAAGCTGTCTCCTTTAAAATAGTCGTGAACAATGTTGACATTCATCTGACGGGCGCGCGTGTGTCACACAACACACAACTTGCCCTTCTAATTTACAATGCAAAAAAAATCTCGTGAGATAATTCACAAACTCATTTGTGTGCTGATGTGCCTCGAGTATTATCAGCTCATGCGAATGACGTTTACATCTCAGGCGTTGCTGTGCTTCGCTTATGCTTGAATGATAGTTGTGTTTTGGCCACAATCCCATTTAAGGAATTAACAAGAGCATCTACAGAGAAAATATCCGATTTAATTAGCAATTTTTTTCCAGATGGATAAACATGATTTGTATGGTATTTGCTTTTTTCATGGAAACGAGAAACATTCTAATAAAATATTTTTGGAGCTTTCGTGACTGCAGGAATTATTCTTTGGTTTTTTCGGTTAAGTCACGTCTAAAGATAAAATAATGAATTAAAATAATAGCATTTTAATTCATTATTTTATCTTTAGACGTGACTTAACCGAAAGAACCAAAGAATAATTCTAATAAAATACTTGATTTTACAACGGTTCACGCTGTAAAAGGCTGACATCTTATTGCACTGTACCGTCATCCCCCCAGAGTAAACGAGTGCAAGACAGTGGGACGTCAATGGTGATCTTGCTATTAATTGAATGGCTCTTGCCATAGGAATGTGGACATTTCACAACTGTCTCAGAGCTGCCAAGAGAGACAAGAGGAAACCAATTCTCGAGTAACCATTTGATTTACGAATGTTATTTTTTTAATATACAGCGTCTGTACTCAATATAAAGCATGTCCTTAAAGCACAATACAGTAACACAGTGCGTGTGTGTTTCATTATGACGTGGGGTAGAGATCGTTCACCCAACAGGGCCAATGGAACGTCGATAGCCTCGAGTTATGCTAAAAAAAAAACACCCCCACAAATATCTTCCGCAGCGAACTTCCTAATAATAACACCTCCAAATCGCGCCCACACCCAGACACACCACGGAGCGCGTTCATGGGCTGCGTTCGTGTCCATTGCCCATCGCACGCACGCACGCAACCCGTCGGACAAAGGGCATGGAAGGTTACGCTACAAAGCGACACATCCTGCCACCCACACCCCACCCACCCTGAGTCAACACGCGCCGGCAAATCACAGCCCAGCCGGGGCACGTGTTCTGCGTGCACAAATATAGCCACGGATAAATAGCGGCGATGCTCGCGGCTGACAGCCAGAGGAGAGTGCACGCAACAAGCCCGGGGGGAGGGAGGCGAGCGGCGAGGAAGCTCGGTAGCAGCGGCTTGAATTCTTAACAGGAGGAGGAGGAGGGGGAGAGAGCGACTTACAACTATTTAACCGAGCGTGCCGGCCTGGCTGGTTGCTGTTTAATTCATGGATGCTGAGCCAACAGGCCCAAGCGACGCGACATTCCCGGTGGCCACAAACACACGGCGTTATTGAAGGCGTGATTTTCATGTCAGGGGTTTTGCCAACTCCAGTCCGCGTGAGCCACCAGCCACGCTCCGTCTTTTCGCGTTTACCCAATTTGCTCCTCACGAAGCCAAGTACAAATTAACTCGTTCCGCGCTGCACGCGCCTGATGATTGCTAAACACGTCCCACGTGACGCGCCAAGCAATTAACAATATCTGCGTTCATGAGCCAATTAAAATCCAGATCCCAGTGTGCGTTTGTGTACACGTGTGTGCATACACGTGTTGCACGTGACGCGGCGTTAATTTCTTTGAGCGTGACGTTTATAGTTCGATCCCCATAGCGCACTTTTGATTTAATCTAATTTCTATGAAATTAAATTTCGATTTAAAGCTTTCGTGACTGCAGGGATTCATCTTCTTGGTTCTTTCGGTAAAGTCACGTATTATTATTGTATTACTTCCCTTCTACGTGACTTTACCGAAAGAACCAAGAAGATTCTATAAAATTGCCAATATTTGCAAAGTACAGTAAGTACATGATTCAAATGTGTCAAAATGTAACATTTACCAAACTAAATTATGTTACATGGCTGGACAGCCATAACATGTCACTTCATTGGTTTTAATCACAAATAAATGGATATGACTTTGAATGCTCATTGTTTCCTTTTCATACGCCCTGTGGTTATCGGGGTGCCGCGGCGAGATGTTAACTACCTCGCCGAGTATGCAGGAGGTCGTGTGTTCGATCCCGACACTGACGCTTGTATATTTAGAGTTTGCATGTTCTCCTCGTGGCCGTGCGGATTTTTCTCCGGATCTTCCGTTTTTTCCTCCACATGTAGAAACGTGAGTTTAAAGTATTTGGCTGCTATAAATTTCCACGTGATAAGCCACTTCGTTGAGCTATCATTTGTGGCCAAGTCGCTTCTGAAAAATAGATATATAGCTCAGTGGGCCTCACCTGGGGAAATTTATATAAATATATTGCTACTCTTCGGATTATGTGTAAATGTAATTCTCCTGCACATGCCCACGTGTTAGTGGACCAATTACACCTCATGGCGGGACCCCGGGGTCCCATATGCCCCCGGCTCTCGCATAAACTGAGTTGCAACGTCATTTTATGTCTGTTGTAGGCGAACGACACGGCGATCGATTCCTCTCGACGAGCTCTACACGATGCGCTAATCAAAGTTTTGTTTCTTCTGCGCATTCGTCCTCGCTGCTGCGCTTGGACACGACATGACGACAGAATGATCCGCGCCAGGCAGGTCGCGGCGTTTATGTGCGCGGTGGGACGGAGCCGGCAATTTTTTTATTAATTACGATTTGACTTCCGTTTATTCGGGACCCCGGGGTCCCGCCATAAGGTTCAATTACCCATTAGATTTTCACCCTAATTGTATCTTCAATAAGGATGCAATGTTCTGGTTTCAGAATGTTTGCGTATGGGCATCACTTGTAACATTCGTGTATACTTGTGAAATTGGTTTTGTTAAATAAAAAAAAATGCCTGTGATCATTCATTCCTTGCAATGGAATGAATTATCACGATTCAGCCTTGCGATTTAACCCGATGATTACACATTATATATATGACAGTGGTGAATTGTAGATCATGTGAACACATATAGAGCATATAGGAAACAAAATAATCGCGTCTCACACGTGTTTCTTAGCATGTATGCTGAGTGCAATAACTGATTTAAATTGACGAATGAGCATTAGTACACTCCTACTTGAATATTAAATAATTAAAATACAATGACGTATGTATGTTGAACTTCTTTCGCACCGTACGTAGCCAACCGTGCGAATCGGATGTGCGGGGGAAGGACAACAAACTAAACACAACAATAAGTTCTAAAGAAATTAGTTTTCAATCTAGATTTAAAGTGCATAGCTCCATTGGCTTCCTAATGTCGGAAGGAAGAGCGTTCCAGACGGCCACAGAAGCGCATCTGAAAGTGACTGTCTTTGTTGGATGGTTATCCAGAAGCAGCTGCGAGGATGAACAGAGTTCGCGTGATGGTTTATGTTGCTTGACGAGATCAGCGAGGTATCGTGCTGACGTCTTGTTTGACCAGATTTAAAACTCGCACAGTAAATCTATTCGATAATACTGTACAACAAGCCAAGACGGAACTTTACTTTGCCAAACAATAAAACAAAGCCTTAAATGAAATGTATTGCGTGTGGCAGGCACACTATACCGCATAGGCGATATAACCAACTACTGCAGGGATAGGATCACTCTTCATACAGAGCAAACGTGTTCAGAGCAAATGTAGTTGTCACTGCATTGAGTGCATTGTGCCTTTTCCATTCAGGAACGACCGCCGGTCCTGATAAACGTGCCAATCGTGCTTACACTAAAGACTTTCAAATTCACTTTTAGATCACATTATTTGGCGATGATGCTGCTGCTGCGTTGTCAGCTGTGCACAAGCACGGAAAGCATGAACAACAACAAACTCAACACATTCGTCGAGAAAGACAACACCTTTATATTTGGCACGCAAGTTACCGTATTTAGAACCGGAGACGGATTGTCAATTTGGCTAAACGCGTGGCCCACAGGGGGGGGGGGGGAGTGCCGCGCAGCGACGGCGAATTGATCGAGAGCTGCGGCGGCGGCTGCAGCTTTGTTTACCGATCAACTAATGGGGAGGCGTCGATTGGGCTTTGTCCTTCAGAAGGCTGTGAGCCACGAATGGTAAATGAAGGCAAGCCACGGCTCGCAGTTTTTGTTCTAGATGTGCCTGTTACGTCGGTTTCGTGAATCATACGTCGTGACAGGGTCCAGGGCTTGGGCTAGCGATGTAAAATGTCACGGTTGTTGAGTACGCTCTTGGCAATAAAAAAAAGTGCCTTCTATACAATACTGAAAAATAAGAACAGGGGTTTTACCCTTGCTGGCAATAAAATAGGTGTTAAGATGTTCAAATACTGTAGATATCTTTTGTAAGGAATCAAATCTTAATTATGACACGTACTTTGTGGTGAGCGTGCAAATAAACGTTCTCTGATAATTAATATTTGCATTGTCTTCGAAACTGATTGGCATATATCAGAGCCAGCCTTCTTTAGAGCCTCGTCTCGCCTGTGTGAGACCAGAGAACACCAACATGGCGAGCAGTACAAAGACAATTCAAGTTTCCGAGCATGTATAGTTCGGGGTGAGCAGCCATATAATGGGGACTTTTTTTGCCATAAACCAAACATGAAAAATAAGAATAGTTTTACCCTTTCTGGCAATAAAACAGGTGTTAACATGTTTAAACACTAAATATAAACCTTTTGCAAGGAATCAAGTCTGCATTAACCACACGTACTTGTGGTGAACATGCAAACAAACATGATTCTGATCATATATTACTTGCAAAAGGTTTATATTCGGTGTTTGAACATCTTAGCACCTATACTCTCTGGTTCTTTCGGTAAAGTCACGTAGATAGAAAAATAATAAAAGAAAACGACGTTTCGGTCGCAACACAAGCGTCCGTCATCAGGTGAGTTCATCAGGTGAGTTCACCAGGTGAGTTCGTATTTTTTCTACCTACGTGACTTTACCGAAATAACCAGAGGGGATGGATTCCTGCAGTCACGAAAGCTTCAAATCAAGATCTTAGCATCTTTTTTATTGCCAGAAAGGGTAAAACCTATTCTAATTTTTCATACTTGGATACTGGCAAAAAAAGGTCCCATGATATATACAGTACTGCTGTCGCGGGAACAAAACATATCCCCTGAATATAGGTGATCTGTAAATCATTCTCACTGCACGATAAAAGACGGAGAAAAAAAACCCAACTGCATATCACCAGGCAGTCTGGCTCATAACTACCGGTGGTAAATACCACCGGTACACCCGGCTGTGATTGCTGCCGGTTGAATGGGGCATACGTGGCGACAGCCGGATTGTAAACCTGGCAGGCTATGTGTGGCGTGAGCTGTAGGCAAAGTAAAGACGTCACTGCTGAGGTCAAATCGTGACGAGCAACGAAGGCGAGACGTGATAACAAAACAGCCGTGACTTTGATCGATTGTCACGCTGCTGTCATCATCTAAAAATGCACCTCGACAGTATCACAATTAATAACGTGGCATTACAAATTGATAACCGTGCAGAACCCATGTGCGTTTAAACAAAAAAGTGATTCATTAAAAAAAAACCCTGACCATTTTTGGGAGTTGTACCCATGGCTATGATATAGTTACATCCCCCATTGTAACCTCTTGATTACAAATTAAGATAGGACGTGACGTCAGTCTGGCTACTGACTCAGTGCAGTAACTTATCTCGCTGCTTTACAAGATGCTCGTGGTGGGATGGTGGCTGGCGGCAGTGGTTCGTTTATTTCCCCCCTAAGAGCCCAGCCCCCTGAGTTCGAACCCGGCCGCTGTTGTTGGTATCAGTGGCGAGTGAAATATGAACCGGCCTTGTGTTCCCTTTCAGCAATTTGCAGGGGTGAAGTAAGGTCAACCAACTACCGTGACGGTCCACAGAGTGGGGGAGTCTTCATCTGCGCACAAAGCTGTAGTAAAACATTAAGGAGCAGCTCATTAGCTGGAGGGAGAAGCAAATGTTTGTGGTTCTGCAGCTTGCCTCACTTGGGCGCCATACACGTTGATCTTATACGGCAGAGTACAACAGGAACAACAGAACATGCAATTATGGCAAGGAGATGTACACTGTCTTGCAATTAAATGATAAACGACTCTAGAATGCATTACTGTGCAGTGCTGCATTATTTAAGATAATAATAGTCATGCCAATTATCTGTCCAGCAACGCCAGTGTCTTTAGACGCTTTCAGCAAACGGACACAGTGAAGAACGGTCACACAAATCAAACAAGCAACACACCGCACGAGATGTTTAGTCTCTAGACTATATTCTTTATATTCTTAGGTTTTTTCGGTAAAGTCACGTAGGTAAAACATCAAAATTAATGAAAATAAAATAAAATAAAAACAAAAATCACGACGTTTTACCTACGTGACTTTACCGAAAAAACCTAAGAATATGATTCCTTGCAGTCACGAAAGCTTCAAATCTAGAATCTCTAGACTATATTTCAATAGAGGAAGGGAGAGAGTTAAAAGGATTTTATTTTTACCAGGTAAGGCACACTAAGCTACATGGCTCTTTTTTTAAATCAGAAGTGACCTGGCGACATGGAAATTTACGGCAGCCAAATAATCTAAACGCATTTTTCTAATTGTGGAGAAAAATCCACGCGACCACCGAGAAAACATGCAAACTACAAATATACAGCAAAACGATCTCCTGTATACCAGGCGAGGTAGTTAATATCGCGGCCACCATGGCGCCCCTGTCGAAATCTGGCAGAAAGGAGCCCATTAGAGACAGTGACAGAAGCAGCATCGGAGGAGTGATGACCACGTGCATTGATATTGATGGGAATTCTGGGAGAGGAGGCAAGTGTCTTGCAGAAAATATATTTGAAAAAAAAATAGCAGAGAGTGTTGAATGAGTAGGCCACTGAAGGTCAGCGACTACAACTTGGTGAAAGATTGTGTAGTTCATGCGCGCGAGAATAGGAAAGCCAGCGGTGGGATTAGTAGATTGGCGCAAAGTGTGAATACAAATTAGGGTTGGTATGGTTGTGCATTTATTATAGCGAGTGGGCTGAGACCATTGAACTCCCCGTACATACTGATGTCTCGAAATTACAACACTGTACAAATCGTCCCATGAGTCACTCTACTTTGTACTTTAGAGGCTTCGTGGTAACCACCTATAATTTGAACGTTGATATATTCCACGGCGTTTGCAACGTTTCATTGGGTAATATAATACATCAATATAATTACTATTAAATATGAGCAGCTCAATAGAGCAGCAACATGAAAAGAAACGCATTTTCCTCCCACCTGTGTGACTTTTACATCAGTGAGTAGGCCGGAGAACGTATCGGTATCAAGGCATCCATTCAGTTGCGTAACGTGAACAAGGGCCAGTGACGCGTGTGCCGGATGAAAGAGCATTCTGGACACGCGATGTTGCTGACGTCCATGGGTTGTCAAAGCTTTCTGGGATGAAAAGACTGAACCTGTAGCCGGCACTGATGGAATATTAAATGTGAACTATGCACAGTATTTCACATCACAGGAATGATGACGAGCCCGTATATTACCAAAGATTTTTAACCGGATGCCGTGAAGGTCACCTTACGTGATGGCCTTTCAGAAGTGGCCTTAGCTGTCTGTTAGGCCTCGGCAAGGCCCTAGGCACAAGGGAGCTCTATGTCAAGTGGGTTTAACGATTCGAGCAAGAGAGAGTATTTACCAACTTGCTACGGTGGTTGTTAAATACTGAGATTGCTTAAATCAAGCGGCACGTGGATAATTGCTACCGTCAAAAGTGCCGCATTACTTTATTTGAATTTTATTTCATATATTCACAGTAAGGTATGCAGCTTCTGGGTTGTGCGTATAAGCAAAAATAGTAAATATTTCAACTGAAAAAAGACAGTGAATCAACAAATCTAGACAGACACTGAGAAGCTGTCTACGTATTACTGATGGTACGCGTACCACAGTTTGGGAACACCCTTGCTCTATCATCAACATCAGCCATAATGAGTCGAAGCTTCTTTGAGCCGACCACTTTGTGCCACCTACTGACTGAAGTCCAACTCTGCGTGTGGCACGTGGCACCACTGATCAGATCATTTGGCTTCCCTGATCGACCGCTCAGCTAGGCTCCTAATCTGCTCTTGAAAACACACTCTACGGCTTTGGAAAAAAAAGATATTACCATGAGCTCTGTCTCAGATTGCATGCGTATTTATCCACTAACCTCCACGCTTACCATGGCAAAATTAAGTGCAAATTGAAATGCTATTTCTGGGTTGGATAATCAAATTTGCAATATCAGCTCCTAACTCGGTGACTTAAACATACTATCTCAGAGATGATAATGGAGTTTGTGCCATGGCACATGCCTTAGTCCATATCCACTGTTATATGTTGTTGTCATTATATTTATCAGACCATGTGAGAACTGAGATCATTGCCTAATAATATAATCGGTAGACGATGATGATGATGAAGATGTTCATAGTCAAAACAATAGTTACCTCTTACTAATGTAGTCAGGACACTATATTAACGACATGGTAATATGGAGGTGGAATAAATCTAAACATTATTCCACTTGAAAATTAGTTCTATGCCTTTAAATGAGATTATTTATTGGAGGCTTTTTTCTTAGTGTAATAATCTATGAGGAATGGCACTGTGAGATTGCGACTGCGTAGGGAGACCATCCAGCAGTGGATTGCTCATGCTTGATTATTGTGATGTAAGTGGTTATAATACAATCGCCAGCAAACAATTTGGATCAGATGTTGCTGCTGAGCAACAAGATTTGAGTTAATACAGATCGGATGCAATTTCTCTTTAATCGGATTGAGTTCTGTTTGGACCCCTCTCTCAGCCTCGAATGTACTTTATGTTGAACTTATTTCGCACAGTATGTAGCCAATCAAGCTAATCGGAGGCGCGTTGCCAAACATTGCTAAAATCAAACCTCGCAACCACAGTGATTCTTGTTCATGCACTGTTATTGTATTATATCACTTAATAGTGAAAGTCACAACAGAGTGCAATGATCCACTGGCAGCTTTAGGGGGTCGGCCGACATTGGCAGTCGTCTGCGGTCCAAAGTAAAGGGGGTGGGCAGAAAAGAAACGCATTTCCAGAGATGCCGTCCACCCACGTGGTGTTTCCAAAGGCACCCACACCCCTGCAGCCTCTGGAAATGCCACCTAGGGTACGAATCAATCCAGCGCTGGCCCTGCAATGGTCCACTCTGCTCCTGCTGTTGTGGAGTGACTCATGCAGCCAGCTATGGCTACAGGGTTTGGTGGTACATGTTGTTTGTCGTTTATTGTGAAAATTCGGTCACAGTTCCTATGATCACTGTTACATTGCTTATGGCTTTATTTTGGTGATTTCGAAAAGTTTTTTGGTTTGGCCATGTTTGTTTGTTGTAGTACGGAGTTAGAATGATGGCTTTAATCTAAGTTGTCTTGTGGTTGTTGTTGTTGTTTGACTTGCAACCCACTGGGATTTTTGCACAGCGTTGGTGGACGGTGCTTTTTTCTGGAAGACTTTGCAGTTTTTTCCTGGATTTTTCTGTTTGCGCATAGTAGCTTTAAGATGTTTTCTTGTTCATGTTTTTGTTTTTTGTTTGTTGCGGTTGCACCCGATTCAAGAGCCGAATGGCTCACAGGGCTAAACCAAATAAATGAAACTGAAACTGCAGTTAGTTCATGCCCGCTGCAAAGAACACGGCACACAATGTGGTGACTGCCCTTGACGATGAGCAGGCAGCAGTGAATCGTCAAGCTGTCGACTGTTCAAACTCAGCAACGTTCAGGCGGTGCAGTGATCAAGTTCATAATGTAGTAACCATCTTCAGAATTCGATAACACATTCTCAGCGCTTTAACATTCCGAACAAAACGGGCAAAGTCCTCCGAGACACAATTAAAATCCTGACATTCAAGGGATTGTACGAAATGTGGTTAAGCCAGCCTAGATTACTGAGAGTGGCATTTGCCCAAGCTATTGCCATGCACACAGGCATAGACTTTCAATGCAGGGTCCGCGGAAACATTCACCCAGAGTGGCAGATGTGGCAGCCAGCTATGGTGGAAGGTGTTTTTAGACTTGACAGCATAATTGATGCTTTACCATATCACCCAAGGCGATTTAAAAAAAATATATAACATGCATATGTGTACGTTTTTCTTCTGAGCTATTGAAAACAAAGTAGTAGATTTATTATAATATATTTAAAAAAATTACATTTCAGCATCATCATCATCATCGTCTGCTATGTTACATTCACTACTGGGTCACGGTATCCTCGTATAATCACCGTACCTAAGGGTCATGCAAAACTTCAGTCCATCTCGCTGCCCATACATCAGCTGATCTCATTGCTACACTTCCGTGGTGTTTGCCCTCTTGGGCGTATTTTCTCCTTCGGCTGCCATTCCACCATCAGCCTCCTCCCACGGCGGCTATCATCCCTTCCAGAGAGGTGTGTCCCGCTGAAGCCTACTTATCTTTTATGACATCTCTAATTTGGATTTGCTCTCTGATCCACTCGTTCCCTTTCTGTCGGATTTCACATTTCTGATCCATGTCCTGGCACGTAATATGCGCCGACTTAAAACGTTCTTCTTCGGGCACAGCGCCTTCGATTAGCATGGTGGGCTGCGTACGGTGCGAACGAAGTTCAACGTACATACATTGGTAAGTTGCTTTGCAACAGCAAATGTAATCATCCGAAAGCTCTCCACTCTGCTTCCGTTAACCTCTTTAGTTCATAATATTGATTCCAATCTGCCATAAATGATTGCCCGACATATCCATATTCCTTTGTGTATTCCAGTTGTGTCCTTCCAACTATTATTTATGTTTGTTTAGCATGATATGGATATAAAAATAGTTAAATATGCTTCCAAATGTAGAGAAATAATAATTCTCTACATTTTGAAGCATAATTATCAAAACCATTTCTAAATATAGAATAGCTACATGAGCTTGCGTAAAGTAACATAACACAAATCGGAAGTCTATAATTGTTGGAAGGACACACCCAGGCATTACATTTAACACGTAGTTTATACACAATGTAGAGGACTCGTAATTAGACAGCGTTTATATACCCTGCAGCGTGTGTGTGGATGAAGGTGGTTAGCGCTGTGCTGCGCTGCGAACCCGGCCACCCGAGTTCGATTCCCACTCATGGCCAACACCAGTGATTATAATTTATCTAAACTCGCCCTGGGCCTCCCCTAGGTCGACTCAGCCTTAAATGAGTACCTGGTGCGATGAGTAAACATCGCCACTGGGGAGAGAAAGGCGGCCGGGCGTGGTGTTGGCCACCCACCCCCTCGTGTACCGTGCCGGCCTTCATAGGTGCTCGCTAACAGCACTTGCCCCAACAGTCTGTTAAGGCTATATTGGGGGAATCTTTGTCTTTGTTTTGTGCCGATGTGTGGAAAGTGATCGTGGAGTGTTTATAATCTCGGCGACCTGTGTTTAATTCTTTGTCAAACACATCGTACAGTGGCACATGCTATCTAAGCCGGTCCAAAGCCTCTGCTAGGTTGCATAAACCTCAAATGAGTAGCCAGTGTTGTATGTTAACATTGCCATAGGAACGCAGAGCACAACCTGTGTGCATTGCTGGGAACACGACCCCCTCTCGTGTTGAGCCACAACTGTATTAATAGGTAATGTCTAACACTACTTGGCTCACAAACTATCGGACTAAAATGTTGCGACGTTCATCTTCTTGGTTCTTTCGGTAAAGCGTTGTGGCCGAAACGTCGTGAGAATTATTTTATTGTTTTAGTTTTATTATTTTATTACTTCCCTTCTACGTGACTTTATCGAAAGAACCAAGAAGATGAATCCCTGCAGTCACGAAAGCTTTAAATCGAAATGTGGCGACGTTGTTATTCTGATTGTCGAATGCATGGCAATGTATGGCAATGTATGACAATGGGCCCAATTCATAAATTATTAAATTTCAGACGTTTCCAGAAATTCTGCTGGACAAATGTTGATGCCGACTTGCCTAGAGGGAATGACCATGGTGCCATTCCACCACGGACACAAGCAGACTCTGGAGTTTAGTGGAAACAAAAACTTAACCTGTAACCGTATTGTGAACCGCTACCCACGGCCTTGCTGATCGTGTAAAGGAGCACGATGGTTCATTCTCCTTTACAAGATCATCCTCACAGTGGATTTTGGCTAACCATTGAACAAATACGGTCACTGCATCGCGCACTTTCAGATGCGCTGCTCGGCCATCGGGAAAGCTCTTCCCTCCGATATTAAGAAGCTCTTGTGCACTTTTAAATCTAGATTGAAAATAATTTTTTTTGAACAGTTTTTTGTGCGTATTTAGTTTGTTGTCTTTCCCCCGCACCTCCGCTAAGCACGGTTGACTATGTACGGTGCGAAAGAAGTTCACTATATATACATACACATACGGGCATACACAGGGTCCATGCTTGGATTACTCGAGGAGTGTGGTAGGTTCGAGCCAAATTGTTTCTATCCTTGGTCATATCCAGCTGCACAGGTATCGAAGTACATTTGACAAGAATCCGAGTAATTTTAATGGTGACGTTGGTCTCGTACATGGGTGGGCACCCTGCAGCTTCGGAGCCCCATGCGGTGGCTCTTTGGCTGCCCACTTGCGGGCAGCCGTTTAAGAAAAAAACGTAAACCTTCTACATAATTTGACGTCGAAATAATAGATTAAATATGGCAGTGAATGGGTCACTACGGAATGTATTGGTGACGACAAAATGTACAACAGTCACAAACTGCAGTGTTAAAGAATAACTAAGGGGACTAAATAGACGCAGTTTATTGCATGATCTATTTTGTTATTTAAGTCAGAATTTGTTTGTCATTTGCTGTCTACCTGATGCTGTGTTTGTTGTACAAGTAGCCCTGCGTGTGAAGCGGCTCTCGAACTATTTTGGTCAAAGACAAAAACGAAAAAAAATATTCTTCTTTGTAAGGTTGCCGACCTCTGGTCTAGTACCATATTTGTATTCTGTGAATTCATCTTGTGGGAGTTTCATAAGCACGCTGATGCGTCTGGTTTAGAACTAATGGGAGCGAATACTGGAGTCAATGATCATGGAACAATGGGCATATTTTAAATGTAAACGCACGTTTGTGCGTTACAATGTCACTTTTCTTAGCAGGAGATTCGTTAAATGTATCTAAATTCAATACAGTTTGGGGAGGAGTGGGGATTTATTGTTTCCCTTAAAATTGCAATGTTTAGTGTTAGCTGATTTTTTTAACGTCCACTTAATATATGAACTTATAATTTGGTGATAATTTTTCACAATGGTATGTATTTAAAACATTCAAGCCACACAGCACTCGGGAGGAACACATTCAATCGCGTGCAAGCACATCGTACCCAGTACCCCATGCATGCGACCAACCGTGAAAGCTGAAAGTGCAGAAATGGGGTGGCTCTGCTTCTTGGTTGACCCTGTATTAGAAACCATCAGACCAGCATATTACCGTAAATTATATCTATTTATCTTTGTTACTTTTACAAAGTATGGCCCAAGGCGGGTTATATGCAGCATCACACTATAACAATTGTGGATGACACCCACACAAAAGAAAATCATACCCATTATAAGCCTAACTGATCTTGGGTGCACTCAAAAGTAAGAGTGTCATGATGGATAGATTTTCTACAGACCTGACATGAACGAAGGCAACTTTTTCAAAAAACTTTATTCTGAATTATTCCTGGTCAACATTTATGCTGCTGGAAGTGGTTTGAAGGATACATCAGAGGCCCACAAAACAACATTTTATGCTATATCAGCTTAATTTAAGTGACATTTTATGAAACATTAACAGGTGACCTGCACGCGAAGTAATGCTAAGTGCTGCAGGGTGGGTAGCTGGCGCCGAGATTCAAGAGGACGTGGCACAGTTGAAATCCCAGTCAGGGGTCGTCAACTCAGCCCATCATCCTTTCGGGGTCAGGTAAGAGCACCGCTTTACTGCCATGGGAATGTGGCATTTAGACGGCTACCTCCGGGTTACCAACAGAGATGAGCACTGCCTCGTTGCTTGAGGTTACTCCTACAAATACGACCATGTATGTGTGTATGTATGTCTGTTAAGGCTATACGGGGGATCTTTATCTTTGTGGGGGAGCAGTAGTGTAGCGGTTAGCGCTACGCTGCGCTATGAACCTGGCGACCCGGGTTCAATTCCCGCTCATGGCCAACACCAGTGACGATTATCTGAACCGGTCCTGGGCCTCCCCTAGGTCGACTCAGCCTCAAATGAGTACCTGGTGCGATGTTTACACATCGCCACTGGGGAGACAAAGGCGGTCGGGCGTGGTGCTGGCCACCCACCCCCTCGTGTACCGTTCCGGCCTTCATAGGTGCTTGCTAACAGCACTTGCCCCTACAGACTGTTAAGGCCATACGGGGGATCTTTGAACTTTTTTGAACTTTGAACTTCTTTCGCACCGTACGTAGACAACCGTGCTAATCGGCGGTGCCTGGAAGGACAACCATCCTGGTCTCTCGAGTCATTATCATCTGGTTAAACAAATACATTTGAGTTGACTTCATTGAGGAGTCAGATTTGTGAGTTGACATGCATGTGTATTTCCTCCTGTTAGTGCCGGATTATCCTCGTAGCAAAGTAGCTACATATTCTACGGGCTCCGCACTTTCTAGGGCCCGCGCTAAATGCTTTCAAGCTATCAATTCCGGTTCAGTGATTCTACACTTGCTCTATTACTATAGTACTATACTGCCTTCAACTTTTATAAACGACTGGGTGTTTAGGTTAGCGATTTGTTGTATTATCTGGCTGTATAGTAAATCAAAAAATACAATGACTTTACTATGCAAGTAAATTGTTTATGTTTTAATATTTAAGACTTTTAAGGGCCCCTTTAAAACATATGCTACAGGCCCCCGCACTAGCTTAATCCTGTGGGAATTGTATCATTGAAATTTTTGAGACAATTTAAACAGATTAATATTTTTACGTAGAGGGACAGATACGTGGTACGTACAATGTTGTAATTAAATGCACTGAATTACAAGTTACTTTAGCTATTATTACTTGGACGTATTTAGTAATTACAGTAAGTTGTACTTTGAGCCACATTGATCTGTGGCAGTTGAAATACAAGTGCTCATTTACAATACCGCATTCGAAATTACTGACTCTGGACAACACTAGATTATAATATTGTACCGTAAATGTTTTGCTATATTTTTTTCATAAGACCTTGGATCAATGATTCAGTTGCAAGTGATGCATGAATGTGTTTCACTTCGGCAAGCATTGACATCTTTTTATGGCCTGTACACATTTCATTATCAGATGGGAATATGATTAATACAGAAGATGGGTACTCTTAAAGAATTAGCATGACACACGTTGGTTGGTAATTTGAATAGATGTAGGTTATCATAAGAGTTATAGGATGGATAAAACGTGAGCATGAATGGTTTATATCTGCATGCTATAACTCCCGTGAAAGATATTTTAAATATGTCTCCTTTAAAATTGAAAATATATTACATTATATTCAACACACTGTTAAAGGCCATTGCATTAATACAGTACGGATATGTGATATATACAATACAGTTATTGCTTTGATTTTCTCAAAAGACGAGCAGCGGAGGTGAATTAACATGAAGCATTATTAAATGTGGGCCCAGACGGCAGACTGCCGTGTGAAAGAGGTGGAGAGTGCAAAAGATGAATATGCGACAGACAACTTAGTCGGTGACGCAAATAATTTCGTAGCAAATTGAGGATTTAATCTAAACAAAAACTAGAATGGCATGGCAGCCAGATGAAGTGTATTTGCTGCAATTATTGGTGTCTGGTAGATAAATGAAAGTGGTGACAAAGACATTGGAGGCGCTTGACTGATTTTTTTGTCAAGACTGCCCACTGCCTCAATCAAAGGTCTCGGGATATGCCAGACGGGGTCCCAACGAAAACCCCAGGGACGCCGGCGACCAATAGCACGCAATTGAAACCGCTTCCCTGAGACATTGAAGCTCTAATTACAATACAGCTGGTGTCTGCTCTGCCCACCCCTGCATTTATATGCTAATGGACGCAATGTGTGCTTTGGTCTCAGCAGAAAGATTGTAATTGCATTTCCGAATGGCCACTGACAAAGCCAATGGCAATATTTACTTCTGCCTGCGGTGCGATGGGTTTGATCTAGAGTCCCAGACACTGTCCATGATGCCCTCGTGAGCCTATTAGGCAATTCTACTCGCTGCCATGTAAATGTCAACTTGATTGTTTCCCCCCATTGTGTTTTTAAGCCAAACTGTCCGATGGCATAGCCTGATAAAATACCATCTGAATGCTCTGTTGCCGCACTTCCAGACTGATGAGATAGGGTCCAGTGCGGTGGCTACACATTTATTTTAGCATACATCTCTCCAACGCGCTTGCACGGTACAGAGCAAGTGACGACTTCAACAGGATCGAGAGCTTTGTTTGTGCACTCCACGCACCACGTGCACACTGCAGATAGCACGTGCACATTCCACCCACCACGTGCACACTCCACCCACCACGTGCACACTCCACCCACCACGTGCACACTCCACTCACCACGTGCACACTCAACCCATCACGTGCACACTCCACCCACCACCACGTGCACACTCCACCCACCACCACGTGCACACTCCACCCATCACGTGCACACTCCACCACCACGTGAACACTCCACCCACCACGTGCACACTCCACCCACCACGTGCACACTCCACCCACCAGCACGTGCACACTCCACCCACCACGTGCACACTCCACTCACCACGTGCACACTCCACCAACCACGTGCACACTCCACCCACCACGTGCACACTCCACCAACCACGTGCACACTCCACCCACCACGTGCACACTCCACGCCCCACGTGCACACTCCACCCACCACGTGCACACTCCACCCACCACATGCACACTCCACCCACCAGCACGTGCACACTCAACCCACCACGTGCACACTCCACCCACCAGCACGTGCACACTCAACCCACCACGTGCATACTACTGCAGCCAGCACGTGCACACTGCAGATAGCACTTGCACACTAGGAATGTCCAATGCTATAACCACGCTACGCCTCACATCTCCCAATCATACACGGTGCTTGACTGTGTCTGGCTAGGTACATGCTATATAAGTACATAGCATATACATAGTGCAGTGGTTAGCGCGCTGCGCTACGAACCAGGCCACCCAGGTTCGATTCCCACTCACGGCCACCACCAGTGACGATTATCTGAACCGGTCTTGGGTTTCCCCCTAGGTCAACTCAGCCTCAAATGAGTACCTGGTGTGTGGTGTGTAAAACATCGCTACTGGGGTGATGTGCTGTTCTCTAACAGCACTTGCCCCAACAGTCTTCGTCCTTGCTATGTATATGCTCAGAGAATGGCGGTGTGTCTTTTCTCTTGTTTGAGAATCGCTGCTGGACATTGCAGAGTGAAATCCTGCTACCTGCACCATACTCGATAAGGCAACATCGCGCGCAAGCGTCTTTCGTTGCTACCTTTCGCATAACTTTCGTACAGAATTCCAACAATTTCAAACGCAATTGTAACGGACATAAAAAATAACAAAGGCAGCTTCCATGACTTTTTTTTTTACTAAATCATTTTGGTAATTACATTTTCATATTCCACACAGTTCGTTGAAATGTTTTTCGTTGTTTAATTTAAAAGTGAAACGATAATGTAGTATTCTTTTTTTGGTTTTAACTACTTGGTGAAACGTTAAAACAATTGTGTCGTTGTTGCACAAACATAACAGACATTCATCTAGATTTGAAGCTTTCGTGACTGCAGGAATCCATACTCTTTGGTTCTTTCGGTGACTTTACCGAAAGAACTACATTTTTCCGTGTTTAGTTAGTTTTCTTTCCTACACACCTCTGATTAGCACGGTTGGCTACGTATGGTGCAAAAGAAGTTGAACATACGTGAGCTTTTTGCGGGAAATGTACAGTAATCTTGTTTGCTACCACATGCAAAACATTCATCAAACAGGGATTAGGCCTCATATTTCCAATAGAGCACCCGACTTGAGACACATTGAGGCATTCCTGTACAAACTACATTATGGATGTAGATGTAATTCAATCCTTTGCATATTGTTTTCTGCAGGCCACACACCGGCAGGTCGGTCTGTTCACACGTGATGCCCATGCAATCAACTGCAGCAATCTGTCTCCAAACTTCGAAGATTACAGACAGACATATGCCACCAGGGATGGCTAACAATACTTGCCACGACTTTTTTGAAACGCAAGCGTACTCTTCAGTTTGGGATTTTATACAATTTCTCTTTTGATGAAATCAATGAAGCGGTGAGACGGCGGTGCTGGCCCCAGCACGCTTGACGTATAGCCCGGCGTATAGTAGAGGAGCATGGCCACTGCTCACAACAACACAGCTCGAGTTAGCCCGGTTGTGGCCATAATGAATGCGGGTTTTGTGAGGCTTGGTTAGCAAGGAGGTGGAAAGTGATGCTGACACAGCATGCAGACGAAATCCCAGCAGCATTCCACAGCTTCGTGCTGCACAGTCATTTGCTGTGGAGCTACGCGCCTAATGTAACACTTGCACTGCAAGACTTGAACATGCTTGTGGGTTTTCTGAAAACGGAGCAGCTCAAGCTATCCCCGTGCACAACCCACAGTGGGGCAATGGTGGTTGGCATTGTTAGTGGTGTGAATTCCACATTACCATGGTAGGAGTCGGTCCATCCATAGGGTTACGACCGTTAATTTCCTACAAAGCAGGGCCAATTTTATTGACCTGGAGAGATGATACACCGAGATGACCCTTTACAAAATGTTAATTTGCAACCTCAAATTCTGAGATGGGCACTCTAAACACCGTATCATTTGGTTGGATTTTACAAGGATGGTATCAGATACATCTTCATTGTTAGTACCAGAGGTGTGGACTCGAGTCATGTGACTTGGACTCGAGTCAGACTCGAGTCATGAATTTGATGACTTGCGACTCGACTTGGACTTGCATAACAATGACTTTGTCCCACCTATGAGATGTGGACTCGAGTCATGTGACTTGGACTCGAGTCAGACTCGAGTCATGAATTTGATGACTTGCGACTCGACTTGGACTTGCATAACAATGACTTTGTCCCACCTCTGGTTAGTACTGTGGTTGATGAAATCATTAAAACGTAAACTTTCAACTCCAAAGCTTTAATTACTTCTAACACTGAATTCGCTTGTCTTTCAGGGCAGGTACAGGCAACAGGCAAACCTATTCAATTCACGTAAGGCATGGGGCGCCTTTCTATGTTTGTAAATATTGTAGTTGGAGATCCATTGTGGAACACTGCAAACATCATTTGCATGCACGTGGACACGTGCGTTTCATATATTTTTTACTGAAAAAAATAATAAATTTTCAAAATCAGGGACACACAAGCATGCTGGTTTTGTTGTTTTTAATATTATCATATTTATACAAAAACAACGTGCTACTGCAGAGTCAACAACGTGTATTTGTAAACACCGGAGCTGATGAGCAAATGGATGGGGTGTGCCGCTTGTATATTTCTGGTTTTCAATTTAATAACAGGGCCCAGAACTCCTGGTATTGATCTCTTTAGCCCAATGTTGTGTGTTATGGCTTACCGAGTAATTTAATTGCTTTTTTTAAAGGAAAACAATAATATTTCAACTTCTTTTATTTACTTTTTTTGTTTCAAATATTACCTAATGATGAGCTTTGTTTTAACAACATATTGACATTTGAACCGCATTCCCCTGAATAACAACCGCTGTCCACATGGCATCCAGCTCCAAATTGCTGGTGCAAAAAATATGTGAATTGAAATGTAACTAAAACTCTTCCCAGCCTTATCCAGACCACCAGCTCAAAAAAACTTGAACGTGTGGCCATTTTATCGTTTCGGCCACCAACTCGACAAGTTGAGGAAACCCAGTGGGCAGCAGTGAAACAAGGGCACAACCGTTGATCGCTTTAGTCCTTGGGGCTCATCAGAACAATTCTGTTAGTCGTCAATGTTCGCCGCTGCCTTATGCCTCTGGGGTCCCCAGATATGTAGAGGACTTGAAGCTCTACACTACGGGGACCTTATTCGCACTTGCCCAGAGGCAACAATCATTCAATCTGTAAATGACAAAAACAAAATGGCAACACAACAGAAAAGATGCGTGCGCTAATAACTGCAATATAATTCAATAATCAATAAACATTTAACTAAAACGTCCCCACTGTGAAATATAGTAATATCACTGAATACAAATGGCATGGCAGATTTTCATCCCTCATTTAACAGATCACATGCCTCCCTCACAGCATTACTGCACCGCCATCTTTTGGTTAAACGAGGCAGCAGGCTATTACACTGGGGGTCACTAAACATTATCTAAAAAACAATCCTCAGAAAGGCTACATAGTCATCGGTGAAGAAACGAATTAATTTGTGTAACCATATTCCATGACTCACCCACTCAAGCGTGCCAGTGTTCTTTAAGTCTGTGTGATTAACTTGTGGTCATATAAATTAGATAAATTACTTACGAACTGTAAAACACTTCCCCATATGCGTGCCATTTAGCATGCGACCAACTCCATTGTCTAATCCGAAACATGTATGGCACAAAGCATCGAATCCAGAGTTTGCCTTACATTAGATGACACTGATACAGCACCACTGGTCTGTGCTTCACAAATGCCTGGGTAAAATGATTTAACCCATGGGTAATGGAGTGAATTACAAGCAGGCTTTCAATGATTGTACTGGCAAAATGGAGCGTTGTAGATTCGAGTAACTCGGCTGCTTCTGCACGAGAGACCGATATATTTTCAGAACCTTGGTTTATCCGAGAGGAATCCGATGCGCTATGAAGCTCCACAGATTCTCAGTACGAAGTGGGTCAGCAACTGACATCAACAAACAATACCAAAAAAACAATGCACGTGCAAAATAGAGAAAAGGTAAGCAAGTCACTAAAGCCTAATAAATAATAAATAAAGGCTAGAAGTACAAATTGCACCAGTACATCGATACCTGCCGACTGACTTGTCAACACTAAATGTAAGCTTGGGCAAGGCAGCAAAACAACAACAACAACAATCCCAGGCCACTCCAAGACAACAACGCACAGTTCCTCGATTGCGTTGCACATTCGAATTGTATCTTCTTGGGTTTGTCTATGGCAGTATATAGTACGGTGTATACTCGTGTGATGTAAAAGAATAAAGTTTAGATGGAAGCATATTATATAATTTTTACGACATAGAATTGTAATGTATTACTTACTGTTAGTAACTCAGCTTACTTTAGAGTATAGTAAGTATACTGATGATGCTATGCAGTTTATACTTTAGTTTTTTATGTAGTTTATACTTTAATTTTCTACGTGGTTGTTTAGTAACTGCAGCTACATACTATTAACATTCCTTTCCTTTGTTAATGCTACCCCCTGCACCCTCCCTTTGGTGCTGCTGATCCTGCATAATGCATGGGCATAATATGACTTTGAAACCCCCCCGCCCACCTCCTACGCATTTTCCATGAATATGCTAAATTCATCTTGATATGCACATTCTTTTTGTTAAGGCGCTCTTCTTCCACCTCCAACCCAGCTTATATATAAGCTCCTAGCTTGGCAGTGTCTCATTCTTCACCTGAAGACGGCTGCTTGCGTTGTAGCCGAAACGTCGTGAGAATCATTTTATTTTATAATGTTTAATTTTTATTATTTTATTACTTCCCTTCTACGTGACTTTACCGAAAGAACCAAGAAGATGAATCCCTGCAGTCACGAAAGCTTTAAATCGAAATCATGTGCATACTTATGTATATATTGGGATTTGTTTTATTCTAATTAGATTAGAAATGTATTATCGGAGTAAAGTACAAGCATGCATTATTATTTGGTTTTTTGGGTGCAGTCACGAAAGTTCTAAAATTAAGATTGAACTACAAGCATGCAATTTGTGTACTTTTGTGTTGTGAATAAACAAACATTTCGCCCGCAAGACCTGTTGATCGAATAATTTTTTTAATCCTTTTCTCACAGACGTGTCCTCGGATTTGCCTTCTTGGGATTCAGCTCATTGGGATGTGATGGCTCATGCCACAAAACGCCCGTGTGTTGTGTAACTCTGTCTGCATAGCCACGAAAGTTCACGCAGTAATGAAATCCAAGAACGGATAATGAGCTGCTAAAGTAAATTTGCCTCAATATATTTTGTGCTGGCAGGCATGGCATAAAGCAGACAGAAATTGCATTATGAAGCAATGTTGCAGATATAAACTTATGCTGGCATTTCAATAACGTTGTATTGGGCAAGGAACTACTTTTCAAAGTTGTGCCCATTACAGGTTCACTGAGTATATGAAAGTGCATTACTTATTATTGTGCTGATCACATATTCCGTTGATAAAAATAAAAATATAATTATATTTTACATTATTTTTTATATTCATGTTTGCTTTAACAGCAAATGTAATGTAATAAAAATTATGAAAAGCATTCATGGCAGATTTTTGTTGTTGTACAATGCTAAACTGAGTTTTTTATTAACGATTATTCTCATCATTATTACGTTTATTTACCGAGACGGTTGTTCATGGGGGGGGGGTCTCGTTAAGTTTTCGCAGGAGGGAGATGATTGCTATTTGTATTTCAAAAAACAAGTAATTTTAGAGTACGTTTTAAAACTTGAACTATGAAGCTCGCCCACATGACCTATTTTTTTTAATTTGTTTTATAACATCACAGAATCTTTAACGTCCTCAGTAAAACAGCGAGGGTATTTCATTTTTACGATTTAACACACAACGTGACTGTGTCATATCACTTAGATAATTAGCTTGCTCTCTTTAGAGAGTGTTGTTATTTGTGTTTATTTAATTTCATGCAACAAATTACGTCAATGCAGTTTGCACGCAATGTCATAATTATGCAAGACAATAAACCCTCCTTGTACGTCTAATTCAAAACAATACTTTCTTCATAAGAAGTAATAAGACACGGTAGATTAAACATTTGTACAGTAATGTGTATACTGTATCTGTATATACAATTTGTTCTCCGATAACGTGGTAGTAGTTGCGTTCCTGAAGAACGCCGCGTTATGGCAAACATCGCATCATTATAGATAACGTATGATATAGGGGGTAAAGCACGGTCCGCAACAACACGTGTAGGTAGCGTCTTTAAGCATCCAGCAGCATCCCACCTCGTGTGATGCCACGCCGAGGCGACGTTGTTCCATTCGCTCAATCGCGTTATATCCAATTCGCATCCGCGTTATAAAAAAAATGTGTTCCCGAATACATTCATTGCGTTGTATCCAATTTGCGTTATGAAAACATGTGTTACAGCAGAACAGACTGTGTTTATGATTAGAAATTGTGTTTATTCATCTGTGCCTCAGCTCTGATGAGTGGCAAAGTTAATGTCACGTGGCTACACACAAGCCATGGAAACCATAACAACAAGCTCCACTAAACATGTGGAAGAGGTTTATGTACTTTTTCAAGTATTTTTTTGTATACATTAAGTTAATCAAATTCATGGTGAAGTGGAGAATGTTTTGGGTGTTGAGTAGGCATGTAAGCGTTATTTGAATGTTTAACACGTAGGCTTTCGCGACCAATATTATCCATAACAGTTTTTATTGACGATATAGTTTCTTACGCTCATTATAGATGCATCGAAACGTGTAGAAAATAATAATGTATTTCCTATTTCAGTCAATACTGTGCGAATGCTACTCTTAGGCTGATGGCAGGAACAAGAAACAGAACATGTGTGACAGACAAAAAGAGGGCATTGTAAACAGAAAGGACAAAAAAACCATACGTACTTGAATTCAAGCGTGACCCCGAATTTGGACAAATTCACAGTGAGGGGGATAAGAGGAGAAAGGGGGTAAAGTTGAGCACTGAGCCCACAGATGGCATCTGCTAAAGGCCCACTCGTGACTTGGCAGTGAGCAGTTGCAATTGTACAACGGGAAGCAAGCCCAACAACAGTTTGTGAACATTGATACTCATCATTTTACATTTTAACGGATGAACATGTCACCTCACCTTTCATTTTAAAGGATCTCTGGACTGTCCATGCTAGATTTTTGTTGTGAAACAATGAATTATTGAACTCAATCAAAAGCTCGAATTGAGACAGATACAAACGGTATTGGGGAAAGGAGAAATGGATGAGCAACGATGTAATATGATATTGATGAGGTGTTTGGCAGGGGCTGTTGGGACTATCGCATTTACAAAAAAACAAATCACAGCTGAATAAGATGAATACTGCAGCAGTATAAATGATTTAGAAAATAGCATTTCTGAAACTATCATTTGTTTGATTTTAATATAAACGATTTCATTTGCACATAAGTAAGGTCAGTGCAGTTTATACACAGCCCAATAAGACAAACTATATTAAATAGGCTACAAGCCAAGGCACTGAACAGAATATCTAAAAGGTCATGCTACCGAGCATACACACATTGGTTTATAATTTGTATTCATGCGCACGCAAAGCAACAATGGATGTGGCCTTGAGTGAATATCGCCCGTGCTGACCGGAAGGCCGTGCGAGTGACGGGGAATTGAAGCCACTTCAAACGCCCTAGGGAAACGCCCTGCAGCCCTGCACTTCCTTCCAAGCAACAAAGCCCCCACGGAGAGCAGACACACTGGCTCCAGCACAATATGGTCGAACAGCAGGACCCCCATTTGGAAACGAGCGGAAGCCTTTCCTCTAATGAGAGCCTGGCCTGCAGCAGTAGCAGCAGCATCAAAATATCTGCCCACATTTTTCCCATACATCTATTTTCCTTCCTTGTTCCCTGTCGGGAATTATGTTTTTCGTCTCGTAAATGATGCTGTAAATCTGGGAATGCAGCCCAAAATACCGTAGGCATGCCGTTGGCCACGTCATTGTAGATGTACTGCATACATGCGTGCACTAATTGTATCATTAGCTTCACAGTTCAAGCGTTTTGTTTCAGTAGGTGGGAACCAACACAGATCCCTATGACTCGGTTCATGTCTACTTTGTGTTCACACGTTTGCTAAATTCTGCCATTAATATTAATTGTGCAAAATTCAAATGTGTGTAGTATCAGTTTATTGCCCGATTCGCCAAGATCTGATGATGCCAGCCCCACCCCACACAGAACCTCACAGCCAATCGGCAGCCGGGGTAAGTGCTGACATCAGCATGCTTGCCCCACCAAGGGGTTGAGCCAACCAATCAGGATTCGTCGACTAAATTATAAAAGCTATGAACTACTATTTTTATTTACCAGGTAAGGGCCCACTGAGTTATATAGCTCAATTTCAGAAGCGACCTGCCCACAAATGATAGCTCAACAAAGTGGCGTATCTAATGGAAATGTATAGAAGGCAAATACTAGAAACGTATGTTGATTCTCACTGTGGAGGGAGGACCCGGAGAAAAATACACGCGACCACGGGGAGAGTCATGCAAACTCCAAATATATAGGAAGAGTGAAGGTTAGGATCGAACCCACAACCTCATGTATACCAGGCGAGGTAGTTAACATCTCACCACCGTGCTGATTGTTGCTTTTCTCTGCACCAAGGTATTAAATGTAGCACGAAGCCAGAGATGGCTTCGTGCTACAGTATTTAAAAATTAGAGCAATGCGAATGATGATACGTGATTAATTCCTACTTTCCTGTCCTCCAAAATCTAGCGACATAGGCTGAAGGTAGAAAATCAACTGGCCTACCATTTATTTTATCATCACGAACATACTCATATGCTGATTGCAGTAATTCCACCCCGTTTGTAAATATTGTCAAAAATCGTTTATGCTGTCAACATAGTCCATTTTCATTCTTTGATAATTTCACGAGCCTTTAAACTCTCAAAGGACAAAAAAACACACACTAACGATATCTCGTTGCTCTTTCTCATGCACAAGTGGTGCTTGTCACCTTCGATCGTGAGAAAAGTCTGCAATCTATGAGGAAAATATACAGGTATACACCGAGTTACAAAAGCGATGTGTTCTTTAAAAAAAGACACGCGTAAAATAAATGTGGGGAATCGGAATTACTTTTCCCATTAATTTCATACAAAAAATGAGTGATCTGTTTCAGACAGTCATTCCAACTGGACTGCTAACCTAAAAATATACACCTATATCACTTTTCACAATACAAAATATTAATAAAGAACATAAAAGATTGAACAATAATTCATACGAAAAAATGTTGTACCTTTTTCAGGGAACTCGCATGTTGGAATAACTGTCAAGGTGATGTGGAGGCGTCACTGTTGCACTGCAGGGACACCGTGACGCTGTTGCGGATGGATGAGGCAGCCTCCCCGAATGCTTCCTGATTGATCTCATGGCGCGTGGCCGTGTGAAATTTCGTTCACGTGGAAATTCGATTTCGTTCATCTAAAAGTGGCCATAATTTGTCGATTGCGTTAACGCGAAATTTCGTAAACCGAAAGTTCGTAAATTTAGGGATACCTGTAAATTAAAAAACCCATCACGCTTGAGTAGCAAAGGCCCTTATTCCATTCACTCTTTACCATCCTTTAATAAAAACACAGGTGACTTGTTAAACGTATCTTTGCATATTGCAATATGATTGTAATAAAATATTATCAATGACAATCAAAATGAGCGTTGAAATTATGAAATACCATAATTTTGGTGGCTATATTGTTGCTAATTATCTCTACAACATAGCATTTTTACGTGCAAAATGGACAGACATTTATCAGTAGCCATCAATTATGTTGTCGACAAGAGCAGCTTATTATACGAGTGACGTTGAAGAGTAAATTGCATTATTCTTTGTACAACATGTAATTTTAAACGATTTTACATTTAGAACGCTGCAGTAGAAAGCATCATGGGGACCCCGCAATATTTTAAACGCACGATGCTCCGAACAGCCTACAGAGGGCACAGTAGACTTTTTGTAACAATACGCCTTCAAAGGCTGACGCTGATGCAGTCGTATAATTACGTGCAGGCCGGTTCGTTTTCGTGAAGTTTTATTTCGAATGTCAAGTCAGAGAAAGGGCGTCATGTAATTTGCCTGGACACTAGGCCCGTCGAGTGACCTTTCCTAAAACGAAGCCGATGACAATGGTGAGGACGGGAGCCGTTGCATCTTCACTGCAGGCGCCCATTCGGAAGTGACACGGTGGCGACAAGGGTGACCCTTTGTGTGTATTTGTTAGCAATGGGCGCAGTAACGAGTGGTTGTGAGGACCGTAAACACATTCCTGCGGAGGGAGCTGGTAGGGACGTTGGGTTGCTCGGTCAGTGGCCAGGGTCAACGGCGGCGTGATGTATTCCGCAAATATGCCCGACTGTGAGGGCGGGCACAAGCCGGCGTGAGTAGGTTAAACGTTGAGTTTTATAAGGCCACCACGGGATGACCAGCCTTTCCCCACCCAGCCCCACCCCTCCCACCACCCACCCAGCCCCACCCTCCCCACCCAGCCCCTCCCCACCCTCCTCACCCAGCCCTCCCCACCCTCATCCCCACCCAGCCTCTCCCTCCCCACCCAGCCCCTCCCTGCACGACAGACGGACGGACACAATAATCCCCTGTGCGCTGATGGAATCAGTGGGTTCCTACCAGTACAAATACACTACATTTATGTTGCAGCATGAGGTTTTTGATGGACTTATATAAATCAATCTTGATTTGAAGCTTTCGTGATTGCAGGAATCCATACTCTTTGGTTATTTCGGTAAAGTCACGTAAGGTAGAAAAATAATAAATCACGACGTTTCGATCGCAACACAAGCTACCGTCATCAGGTGAGAAAGAATTGCTGCAACATGCGGTTATATAAGGTAGGAGGAAAGCTGCTGATGCAGGCTGCTTCTAAAGGGTAGAAATGGGCGTAGCCTAAGAGTCATTAACGGCTGCTGCACGTGAGACAAGGGGGAGATAGGCGGCTAGCAAACAAAGGCGAGCAAACGTCAGCTAATCCGAGGGGGGATGGAGGGGAAGGGCTGCCATAACGGGCGAGCGGGTGGGGATGCAATTGACAGAGAGATCGGCGGCAGGAGGAGAGAGAGGGGGTGGGGCAGAGCTAAGAAGGGTCTGCGTGTGAATGTGACTCAGAGAGTTGAGAGAAGCTGTTAATATAGGCTAGCAGGAAGGGGACATCACAGCCAGTTATGACCGAAACTGGTTAATAACGTCCTTCCAATGATTGCTCAGTTTGTACCCATCTTCTCGGTTGAAATTGTGTCTGTGTTTATATATCTGGATGGCTTCATGGACAAATCTTTGATGGTAGCTCGAACGTCTGCAGAGTACCTTGGTCTCGTAAAAAACAATATTGCGTGATCCCACCGCGTTAAGACAGTGATCAACCACGGCAGAGGTATTGGTTCTGCCATGTTTCAAATCTGCCTTGTGTTAGCGAACACGGTCCAAAACATGTCGTTTCCCCAATGTAACTGCTACCGCAGACACAACTTAGTTTGTAGACACCAGGGTATTGCATGTCAGGAATCATATCCTTCACGATGGGATCAAATCACAGATTTTGTGTACTGTGTTGAATCGAACCCGGATTTTGTGTTTGTTCAAGATTTTGGAAATCTTTTGGGTAACACCTACTATGTATGGCAAGGTGATGGTTTTGATTAGGTCCTCAGATGGATCTCCCTATGGTTAAGGATACAGCTTTGCGGATTGTGCGGTTTGAATATCCATTCATCTTGAGGGCTTGGTCTACGTGTTCAAGCTCACTGGCTATGTGGTGCTGATCGGAGATGCAGCGAACCCTATGGTGTAGTGTTTTGATGAGGGAGTTCTTCTGGGCTGGATGGTGGTGGGAATCAGGCTTTAGATAGGAATCGTGTGGGTGGCTTTCCTGTAGACAGAATGTCCCAATGAGCCATCAGGTCTCTTCTCGATCAAAACATATAAGTCAATTTGGCGAGTATTCTACTCTCATGAGTATTGATTGAAGCAACTTCTCTTATTATAAAAAAAAAATCATGGGAATAATGTAAGGGCTGACATTTGGATGGAGGTGAAAGGGGCAGGATAAAAATAACGAGAGCATTGTTAGAATGTTTCGTCACTGGCAGAGTAGATGATGGTCGTGAGTCTGGACTTGAAAGAGGCAGAGGGAATGGGCAGGAGAGAGCATTACGAACACCGACAGAGGAGGATTGATTTTTGGTTTCATCAAGACGCTTCGGCTGGTAGAGCAAAGTGTCCACCAGGGTAGTAGACTAAAAAAGTTTTGGAGACATTTTTTGGAAAATACACTTTTTGTTTTGCCTTGAAAATACAGAAAGGTTAAAAAAATTGGCAGCTCCCCCCACCCTTTACTTCCTCCTCTCTACCCCCATCATGTTAGTTATCTTTCCCCTCATCCTTCCATCCGCCAAAATAATCTTTCATGTTCTCAATGTCGCCACGCGGGGATGGGGCAGAGAGTCTGAATGTCCCCCCCCCCTCCTTCGTTAAGCCCCCAGGCGCGCTGATCTCAGGGCTTTGTACTGGGCTCACGTTGGGTCACAATAACAAAAACGGCAGCTTGCCACTTACATTGGTTAGAGTTGGGCAGGTATTCACTCGGGTAGTTAGGCAGCAGTGAAGATGTACGTTGTAGGCAAAGGATAAATAATGGAAGTGGACTTTTTTTTATTTTGGAGATGATGCCCGAATGTTGTTTTTGGTACGTGACTGCGGTGGGGGTAGGTAGTGGAAACCTGGAAGTGGGACACATGGAAGGAATGGAATGGAAAGAGCCTTCTGTTCTCAACCGTTTTAGAGAAGTCCCACACAGCAGGCGGTGTATGCGTGGAGTAATAAAGCATGATTAGCTCAACTTCTATAATAAAAAAGCCCTTGCAAAGTTAATGAAAGTGAAAGTCCTCTCTGTTGGCATAGTTGTTAACCAGTCAAACAACTTGCTTTGATGGGACGCTGACTATCTAACTGCGGTTCACCATTTCAATTGGGCATGGTCAATTCACTGCGATAGCACAATCCATCCAGCACCTACGCATGAACGGAATTCATTACTCCACCTACTCGGTGGACGTCCTCTCAGATGTGTTCCATTGTTTGGATGCCACTTTGTTTTTGCACTATTCTTGACCATCTGCCAAAGCCCACTAAATGTAATTCCATGTATGCATCTCTCGACACTTGTTTGCAAACTTTTTTTTGTTCTATATATTGTTTTGTTAATTACCACGTTTAGTCCTTTCTGGACTATGTATGTGTAATGACAAAGAATTGGTCACTATGTTGCATAGCGCTGGCTGCTGGCAGGAAAGGGGATCTGCAGAGTGAAGCAGCCCTGATTGACAGCAGGCCACGTGACAGACCTGAGAGGGATCTAGGGTAAAGGTTATGGAGGGGACGTGTCGAGAGCCCGCTCATAGGTCCCAGAAAGGGGGCATGGCCGAGGCTGAGCGAGGCCACGCTAACAGGATAAAAGGGGACCCCGAGCGGGGGATCAGGGCCATCGTTTGGAGTGGGGTCCCCGTTGTCATCGTTGTGGTTGAATATCGTCGCCATCGCCGCTGTCATCTTGTGCCTTCGTCGCTATCGTCGTCCACTTGATAATTGAGCTGCTAGCAGTAGTCGGCTGTCTTAGTTCAGCGCCGTCAGTGTCAGACGACAAACGTTGTGTTGTAGGCTAGCAACCAGTATAGAGCTGCGTTTAAACGAGAGACAGAGCATTTGTAGGGGTGTTACGGAAGGGCTGTTATACAATGGTATCAGACGGTAAACAAACACAGTGGGCGTGGCTATGTCTGTGCACAGGGGGGTGCTCACAGCGACGTCCGCACCGGGCAGCCTGGGGGGCTGACTCGGAGCTGGGATCCCACGGGGCCCCACCCCTCAGCGGGGGAGTTGGTATATAAAGGGGTGAGCCGGAGGGCTCGGGGCAGAATGTATGAAGCTTAACCAGTGAAGAAGGAAGATCTGCTAGATAGAGCCCTGGACTCCCCTGGATCGCCTCCCTTGTCAAGGCCGACCAGGACCGAGCCAGTGGCGTGGCCCCGAGAGCCAGAGCCGGTGCTCTTGTCAGAGCTGGTCTGGGGACTCCGGGCACCGTAAGCCCAGTTGGCCAGTGCTGGGCTAGCTAGCCTCCCCTAGCCCGATAGTGGAGGACTGAGAGGTAGGCTAGGGGTAGCCTAGAGTGTGTCTCCCCAGTTAGACGGGTGAAGGGGCCGACACCCCTTCCAGTGTTGTATGTCCCGGTCTGTATTGTGCCTTGTACGGAATAAATAAGTGTGCCTCCAACCCCGGCGTCCAAGTCCTCCTGAACGTTATTACATCTGGCGTCAGAAGTGCTCTTCTACGAACATGGACACGCGACGGACGGCTCGTGCCAGAGAACCGGGGGCGGAGGAAACCGATGCCGACTTTGAGCCCGAGATAGCTGACGGCGACGCCGAGCAGCCAGGGCCGGGTCCATCCACACCGCAACGTCTGGACGGATGGGAGCCGTCGGCTGACGGACTGCGGCAGGCTCATTCGCGACTGGCGGAGCTACTTTACGCTGCAGCCGCCACACTCGAAGAAATTACGCGGCTGGGGGCGGGTGGAGCGACACGGAGCGACGACAGCCGACGGCCAGCGCCGGTTCCCGCCATTTCCACGGGGCCGGATTTCGAATTACCCGCCATTACTACAGTGAGTGCTGGGGGCGGGGCCGGCCTTAGCCGCGCGGACGACGTCGGGCATACAGTAGCCGCCACGTCATCAGGAGCGGTCGGCACGTCACCAGCAGAGCGACCGCCGATGCCACACGCCCTTCCCGCCAAAACCGTGCCGAGTGACGGGAGCGACGGGGGGCGACCATCGACTGCGGCCGCCGCGTTTCACCAGCGCTTACCACCTCTCAAGGAGTTCGTGGGCGAAGACGGTGACTGGGGCGGCTTCCAGAGGCGTTTTCTCGCACACCAAGAAATGGCGCAGTGGACAGATGCCGAAGCTCTCCGCGCGCTGCCGGCGATGCTCGACAGGGACGCCCTCGCTACTCTCACCTCGGCGCCGAAAGCGAAGCGCGCCACGCTGCAGATGGCGTTTCAACTCCTAGCTGCAGTCTATGGACCACCTTCGGACTGCAGGCAGCTGTTTTATAATCGCCAGCGGGGTGCCAAGGAGTCGCCTCTGGCGTACCGTACGGCTCTGCTGGCACTGGGGAAAACGGCTTTCCCGCGGATGGATGAAGAAGGGGTGGACGCCATGGTGACGGAGAAAATCCTGCTGTTGGCTGACGAGTTGGACATTGTCGTCTTGGCGCAAGACGACACGGAGATGTGTTCCCTGCGGGCCGTGCGACACATCCATGCTAACTTGCTGTCCCAGCGTCGAATGGCCAGCAAGGCGGCGGCCACCCATACCGTGGCTGCAGCCACCCTCCCAGCGGAAGAAATCTGCGCCGTAAATCGCCCGACGGAGTGGAGATCGGGAGTACGACCGGCTCGGGACAGACTGAGCCGCCAGGACCAGCCCAAGTCATCGGGAGCACTTATGCGCTGCTAAAATTGCGGCCTCCGGGGCCATGTGGCCTCGGGATGCCGGTCTCCTCGGCAGCGCGGGGCGACGCCTCGACAGGACATCGCGCCTCTTCCCAAGCTTCACCAACAAAACCCGGTGCACCAGGAGTGACGGGCTCACGCCCGCCAACCCCTCCTGGGGATGTCGGGGGTCACTCAGCAGCAAAGAATGACTCCCTCGAAACCGGACTGTTCACACCTACCATTGCACCAACCGGGGTTGCCCCGTGTGACGGGCCTGCTGCAAGAACGCGCGCAAAAATGCGCAGACTTTTGTGAGATCCTGAAAATGGTATATATGTTGGTTCCTGAGAATTGTATATGTGTTGTTTTTACTGGAAATTGTATATATGTTGTTTTTACGGGATTCAGTATTTATTCGGGGGGGTGCGTCGGGTTATTTTCTCTTTCCTGTTGTTATTGTTCTTGTTGTTGTTATTGTTGTTCGAAAATTGTGAGGCACACACGGGTTCAAGGGGGGGATACATCTTTATTGTTATTTTGTTGCAGCCGGGACGGCTGCGAGCTGTACAGGAGGGGGTGATGTAGGGGTGTTACGGAAGGGCTGTTATACAATGGTATCAGACGGTAAACAAACACAGTGGGCGTGGCTATGTCTGTGCACAGGGGGGTGCTCACAGCGACGTCCGCACCGGGCAGCCTGGGGGGCTGACTCGGAGCTGGGATCCCCCGGGGCCCCACCCCTCAGCGGGGGAGTTGGTATATAAGAGGGTGAGCCGGAGGGCTCGGGGCAGAATGTATGAAGCTTAACCAGTGAAGAAGGAAGATCTGCTAGATAGAGCCCTGGACTCCCCTGGATCGCCGCCCTTGTCAGGGCCGACCAGGACCGAGCCAGTGGCGTGGCCCCGAGAGCCAGAGCCGGTGCTCTTGTCAGAGCTGGTCTGGGGACTCCGGGCGCCGTAAGCCCAGTTGGCCAGTGCTGGGCTAGCTAGCCTCCCCTAGCCCGATAGTGGAGGACTGAGAGGTAGGCTAGGGGTAGCCTAGAGTGTGTCTCCCCAGTTAGACGGGTGAAGGGGCCGACACCCCTTCCAGTGTTGTATGTCCCGGTCTGTATTGTGCCTTGTACGGAATAAATAAGTGTGCCTCCAACCCCGGCGTCCAAGTCCTCCTGAACGTTATTACACATTGTGTAACAGCAGAAAGTGTGTAACAATTGCTCGGTGTTTAATTAAAGAATTGCCTCCAAGAAGTAACGTCTCTAAGTCAGCCACTACATATGTGTAGTGGGTCCAACTGAGTCGCAGACGTTGTTCCTTTTAGAGGCAACGCATTTATTTGTAACACCGTAACACAAAGGGGTAACTGCCCCTTTACCAGATACAGCCTAGGGTGGTGACCACCCAGCTAACTCCACTATACAGGGGAGTTACTGCTGCGAAGGGTCGGACCCTCGCTCGGGTCTCTGATCACATGGTCCCCTGTAGGACGAGGCGCTTCCAGCTTGAGACGCAGAACTTTCAGCTTGTAGAACGAAGAGAGACCCCGGTCCCTCTCAGGGACCCTCCTTACATTCCTCTCTGGGCGGGGCCACTACGCCATCGGCCCCGCCCGCCTTCGCGAACATTCTCATTCACTCTCGATCTTTCTGAAAAGTTCTCTCCGGACACGTGATCACCCCCTAGTCCCCACACCTGGGGCCCCCTGTATGGACATTCCGGATCACGTGTCTACGGGGTCAACCAGAGTGCCATGGCCCGGGGCAACCCTGCCCCTGGACTGACACTCCCCCCCTCCCGTTCGGGAGAGCCCCCACCACACGCTGTGCGTGGTGCCCGCACTATCCCAGTGCTCGCCAAGCCCCGCTAGGGCTGGTGTTACACACAGCCACCCACACGGTGCTGTTCACGATGTAGGAACATCGAACGGCACGACCCTTCCGGGCCGGCACCATACAGTGACATTAGCGATGTCACTACATATGTATTGTAGCGACCCTTGCGAGCCCCACCCCGCTCGGCCCACCCCTTCCTCGGTTCGGCGCTGTGTTGCGGAAAGGGTGGGGGGAGTTGTCTTCATGGGCAGGATGGGGAGACTGACAGAAGATGGAGGATGCCAGTCGGAGAGGTGCGGCGTGGCGCGACCGCACGGTCGCCTCAAATTTAAAGTCGAAAGGATGAAACATGGTGCAAGTGCCGCATCAGCCACCCCCATTGTGTGCTGCCAGTGCCTCGAGGAGTGTGACGCTGGTTGAGAGAAAGAGAAAGAGACGGACGTCGGCGCCAGGGCCGTATTATCTGATAGGCAAAATGTCACCAAGATATTGTCTTGAATACATGTATTTATATAGCATGGATAGGCACAGTGAATATACAAAGAGGCAGAGTCATGTCAATCGTTTTTTTCTCATAAGGTGAGAGAGAAATTAACAGCGGAGATTCACTTTTCGAGATTTTTGAAAAATTGCAAAATTAGCAATAACATCTTCAATCTCATAGTATAAGGGAAGCCGACAGTTGTTGTCCTATGGTTGATCAGATACAGTTTTCTTCATATCAGCTTTAGCTTCGAAAAAGAACGCTCCCCTTCACAATTCGTTCCCAAGATGGTAAGATGCATCCTTAGAGCAATGTAAACATTTGTAAAGCTACTAATCAGCTCGTCAGATATTTGGGCTTTGAACATATCTGCCACTGTTTTTTCTCTGCATACAAATGCAGGAACAGGAATTCATCTGTGAATGTTTTTTTTTAATCTGCTGGATATGCAGCAACCAATGCATTGGCCCGCACAACAGTTTCTTCTATGGATAGTGATATCTACAAGGAAACTGAATTGATCATTCAGTTTGGCATATGCATTTCGCCGTTTTTCCATCTCCACGATAAGTTGATTCATTATTATTTGGTTATTTCGGTTAAGTCACGTCTAGACGTGACTTAACCGAAAGAACCAAATAATAATTCCTGCAGTCACGAAAGTTCTAAAATTAAAGTTGATTCATGATGCGATAGAAGCATCGCATACAGAATCTGGTCACTTGCATTATCCAGACTGAAATCAGTGCCATTTTCATCAGCAAATTGTTTCCTCTTTCGTGCACACCTCTCTGTATAGCGAGATGTTTTGAGACCCTCTGACCATTGTTTTGAATTCCTCAAACCTGTCACATCGTGAAACTTCACAATGGTGCCCAAGTCAATCCCTGCCTCCTGCACACCTTTGTTTACAAGGTTTGCCTTTTTCAGAACATCATTCCAAATAGTGATCTCATGGCGCGTGACCGTGTGAATTTTGCTGTATCAAATTGGTCAAGATTCCTTGCCAGTGACTTTGATTCATGTTAAGGTTTTCCGAATTTTAGAATAATTTTCATACAGGGCTTCAGTGGCATTACTTCGTGCCTGACCACCTTGTTTATGACATGGGCATTTTTCTTCATCTTATTCTTTAATTTTGTTAATGTTTGTGGTGAAATAGAGAAATATGCAAATTAACATTTGCAAAATGCGATAAAAAAATTACTGCTTCAGTGCAACACTTAGCAGCAGATAATATAAACAAATTTAGACTATGGGCTGCACAGGGCACCCATTCGGCTTAACAGTTCACTTCATGAAATCTTGCTTGCACACCTGAGTATATGCCACTAGCGTTACTCGCATTGTCATATGACTGTGAGCTGCAGTCTGCCATATAATGATGCCATGAGATTTGAGAACACTTTGTAGAACCTCAAATAAATAATTCCCATTATGCTGTTGAATTGAGCTGAATTTAAGAAATCTTTCAACATTTCCGTCAATGGTGACATAGCAGAAACTATACTGTCACATGATCAGTATGACTGACGTCCGGAGAAGAATCAATTATGTTTCCCGAATACTTAGCTATCTTAATTTCAGATAATATGGTTTTCATAACCTCAGATGCCAATAAATCAATACTTTCTGGATTTCCATACATCTGAATGTAATTTGCAAGAAATGGGTCGAATTCTGCTAAGAGGACAATGCAACCCAAGTAGTTTCCATTGTTTCGTCAATTGTGCACCTCAGTATCACCACCAAATGCCAATCCTCTTTCTTGCAAGGAATTTTACTACTGCAACAAACCTCCTTAACACATCTACCCGGTATTTACAAGATTTTTCTTTCGATTTTTGCAATTCTGTATCAATTTTGGCACATTTTTGGTGCTCCAGCATCACGGACAGTGCTTTCAAGTGATCCATTGACTGTTCATTAGCAGTAATCCTGGTGATTTTAAGCTTTAATGACTGCAGGAATCCATACTCTTTGGTTCTTTCGGCAAAATAACGTAGGTATAAAATTAAATAAATCACGACGTTTCGATCGCGCAACAAAGTTGTTGTAACTGCACTCTCGCTGGTTTAGCAGTTCCACTGCTGGATTATATTTTTTACACATGAGGACGACCGCTTGTGTTGCGATCGAAACGTCGTGATGTATTTAATTTAATACCTACGTGACTTTACCGAAAGAACCAAAGAGTATAGTAATCCTGGTGTTTGCATTCTTACAATCATCAAAGCCAGTTTGAACGTTGATTAGAACACTTGCTGCTGTCAAATTTTTTGCACACACAGCAATGCACGTGACTAGTGGAAGGTGAGTAAACGAGCCAGCCTCTCTGGATATTCTCCCCGTTGCCCAAGTGCCTGCAGAAAATTCCTTGTTCACATACGTTTTCTTGTCACCAAATGTGCTACCTGACATGGAAAAGTCAGAATCATCAATATCCTGAGATGGCATTAGGGGCCGTCCATAAATGACGTCACGCACCTGGGGGGGGGGGTCAGACATTTGTGACGATGTGTGACGAGGGGGGGGGGGGGCGGAGAAATGTGACGTCACATCAAAATGCGCAACTTTAAATAAATATAGACAACACGTTCTACTTCATTAAATAGACTTTTTAATAAATCTTTTCTCCTCCAACATTAGGTGCAGCACCACATTAAATACGCACTACAACGACAGTATTATTTGGTTCTTTCGGTTAAGTCACGTCTAAAGATAAAATAATAAATTAAATTAAATAATAGAATACGACGTTTCGATTGCAACACAAGCAATCATCATCAGGTATAATGAAATAGCGACATAAAATCTAACCAGAAAACTATAGACAGACATATTAGCAGACAGATATCACCAAGATACATAGCGGGAGCAACACAGGTAACAGAGAGGTGTGATCGTCTCTGTGGGGTGGCCTTAAATAGACAAGGCCACCCCACAGAGACGATCACCTCTCTCTGTTACCTGTGTTGCTCCCGCTATGTATCTTGGTGATATCTGTCTGCTAATATGTCTGTCTCTAGTTTTCTGGTTAGATTTTATGTCGCTATTTCATTATACCTGATGATGATTGCTTGTGTTGCAATCGAAGCGTCGTATTCTATTATTTAATTTAATTTATTATTTTATCTTTAGACGTGACTTAACCGAAAGAACCAAATAATAATTCCTGCAGTCACGAAAGTTCTAAAATTAAGATACAACGACAGTAGTTTAAAGCGATTTGAAGCATGTTTTATTTTTTTGGGGGGGGGGCGCAGAGCTTTGGGACGTCATATTTGAGGGGGGGGGGTCTGACTTTTTGTGACGCCGTGTGACGGGGGGGGGGGGTCAAAAATCGTCCAAAAATCGCGTGACGTCATTTATGGACGGCCCCATATCAGCAAAATGGGATCTCTGCAATGACTTCTGTCCAGAGTGCAGGATCACTGGCAGGCCGACTCGTAAAGTCAGCATCTGATGTTAGATTTGGAGTCTGTGATTTTTTCCACCACAAATCTGCTTCCAAAGGGGCCTGTTCTTCGCTTGATCTACCCTCTATGTGCGAATAAGATTCTGCTTCAAGAACAACATTTTCACAAGGTTCACTATTATGATCCAACTATGTCATTAATGATGATTCTATTGGAGGTTTTGCACTATCACTCTTCACATCCTTGTTCATGAACTTCAGAATCTCTTTCAATGCTTCCTCCTTTTTTTCTCGGTTCTTCCTCTACTCGTGCATTGACTCATGCTTTCATTTACAGTTTATCCATCTAATTTTATCTCAATTTCATTTTACGTTTTACTGTTATGTGTGCTCAGGTACTGTGGAAAGGTATCACATATTTGTCTGCATCTTTGAATATAATTCCAGTGCAGAATCGGGAGATGCTTATATAGAACAGTTGTAGACTGAATACGCCATTATTTTTGTGGATAACAAGCTCACAACGTACGTCGGTAAAGTTCTTTATTTCTCTAATGGCACCCAAACTTAAACGTCAATAAAATGAGTTTCACTGTGGGTTAAACTTATTGAACTTTTAAACTTTTTTGGCCCATGGACCACCCAGCCGATGCAAACGTTTCCGTCCACCACCCAGCCTCCCACCCCTGGTGATAAGACGCATTCACTTTCCTCTCTAAACGCCAGTGTAGTATTCCCTTGTTATTTGCGAGGGATACGTTCCAGAAATGCTCGTGAGTAGCAAATATCGCAGATAATAATGTTGGCCTACGATATTGTATATTTTTAACGAATGACCTTAAATAAATATGTAAACAAGCTATTAAATACAGCAGTTCCACTGATGGATTTTTTTCCCGCCTGAGGACGACCGTTTGTGTTGCGAACGAAACGTCGTGATATATTATTTTCATTTAGTTTTAGTTTTTTACCTACGTGACTTTACCGAAAGAACCAAAGAGTACGCAACGGTAAGGTTTATTCTTTAATCAGAGCTTTTAGATCTTACGGTTAGAGTAGTTTAATAAGGGTAGTTTACCTAACGTCATTTTAAATACAATATCAAGAGTAAAATGTTAATTATCGATTGAAACAAAAAGTATAAACGTTAATATTTCCGGATCAAGCTACATTTGAATCACAGCCCCGCGGGACCACCTGGAGGACCGTCGCAAACCACTGGTGGTCCTGGGGACCACGCTCTGAGAACCACTGAACTATAATAACAACTTGACTGGTCATTTTGTCGCCTGCACGCTGTAACGCTACGTTTTCTCACCCATTGTCCATAGGTCTGGATAATTTGTGATTTCGTCTTGCTATGCTGCTGTCGGAGGTCAAGAATATATCGGGAACAGCTGTATGAAGTTCTGCGGGTATTCACCAGCCATTCTTTGATATTGACTAGTTGAAAGTTTGCTTTAAATGAACCCACGAGATGCAATTTACTTTGGGTGTTGCACATACATTAGTGAGTAGAGCCAGTCCCAATAATTGTATGACAAAAATAATTGTATGACAATTATTGACTTGCCACGTAGCGATGCTCCATTTATCTACCCTGGAGGGATAAGCTGGGTCTTCCGTAGACTATTTCACTGTGAGTTTGCACTTTGTTACAGTATCAAATTTATGGATACATCTCATTCAGTATTAAGAACCACAGTAGAATGGACCTCATTTTGCATAACATGGCATTATCCATGACTTCCATTCCCCATGATCTGTTATTATTTCTCTTACCTGCAGGCCCCTAAAGATTTAGATATGATGATCAGCATTATTAATGTTCGCTCTGTGCTCACGATTCTTACAGCGACAGGGCTAGACTTTGTCATTCCTCTACTTTTTGGTGAATGGCAGCTGTGTTTGTAGACAATTGGCCCCATTCCACATTTTGCAATTGATGCTGAAAAAAACATTCACCGAATTTTCTCACTACCAATGCGGAATGGGCCAAAGTGAGCAGGGTGAGAACAAAGCCTACTATGGATAAACATTTTCCACTATCACATCATTGGGGGTATGGACTGTGCTGGATATGCTGAGAGGGCATGGTGATACATTCCACACAAAGTCACGTGCGTGCTTGCTACCTCTACAAACTTGACCACGCGTGTCAGCGTGGTTAAAGGTGGGAAGCCCATACGTGAGAGTACCGTATAGAAGTACAGTTCAAAATATTCTGCTGTACTACCCCCTGATGACCACCACGTGGCATACCTCCACCTCGATAACCTGGCATGCGTGGCGTTCACTCATCCAAGCACTTTCCAGACACTATCCAGGCGCAGCCTCGCTTAGCTTCTGGAAAGTGACAAGACGAGATGCATTCCAGGTGATTTGGTCATAGCCAACCCTTTGTACATCCTGAAATGAGACTTATTTTCACAGTGGGTTTAACAAAAACTTTGATGATTATGATGATCAGCAAAAGAAGTGACTGACCACGCTTTCAGAAGCATCCTCACGATTTGTTTTTGTCTTTGTGTTTTAGACTGATGGCTATGAGCGGATTGAAGAATGAAGGCACGCGAATATCGAGTGGCTCAGCCCTTGCAGGCTGGCCCCTGCTTCTCCTGCATATGTAAAGGGATTATGGTATCATTCTACAAATATATTTCTCACTCGCTTTAGTGCGTCTTTTACACATGATTGGGCGAATGCAATATGCAGTGAATTGATTTGTATTTGAAGTGAAAGTTGTTAACATGGACACGTGGATCGTGTTGGCGAGTGAAGAATCGAGTTTGAGAAACCTTGGGTTGGGTTAATAATGGATCAATCAAGGTAACGTTTATTTTTTCGTGGATGTAATTATATATACGTATAGTATACTTTATACACACACGTGTCCTATAACGTACAACCCGAATTCAACTTATCTCAATTTTGAACATTCAAGGCAGCCAGGATAGCTGCAATCTTCCAACAATCTATGAATTTATGACCATTTTGGTTAAAGATTTAATCAAATACATTTGAAAATGTCACGACTCTTACTTGACATGTCTGGAGCACAATATCTGAATTGTCTATGGAATGGTAGCCAAAATTTCAGTTTAGATTTCAAATGAGGCTCTTTCTGGCAGTGCGGATTAACATTCTGTCACAGCCCAGTCTGCACAGGGAGCTGAACCTAGGTAGGTAGGTAAAGTAGGCTCAGGGCTTGGCCCTAAAAGTGCCTGTGAGGTGATTATTAGCAGCGCAACTTGGCACTCCAGTGGGATATGGATAAAATCACATCTTATAAGTGTATATTTTATTTCAGAAACTCATGTTGAAATTACAATGGTGGTTGGAAGGCAACGGTCAACTTATGCTACAGGCACACTACTTTTGGATATGAGCAGAGCTGGCCTTGCTCCCAAGAGGTGCGCTTAGTTCCGGCTTCAGTATTAATTAGACATTCCACCACTTCTGCTCCACCACAACATGGCAGAAACTCCACCACAACATTACTCTTGCTTGATCCAGCTGAATAAGGGCCCCATTGAGGCTGCACAAGGAGATACCACAACTGGCAGTTTTGTCCCACCACTGGTAAATTTCTTCTTGCTCAGCCCACAAATACACTTAATGAAACTATGCATACATTTACCCATATACCCCAGAGCACAGCCCCGCACACTATGAGTGAGTTTTGGATTTTCAGACTTTTTTTTAAAGGACAATTTCGGATCTTGTTTTAGAAAATTGTCACGTGTTAATGTACAATATCGTCCTGCTCACATGAGTGACATCAGACTATGCCACGTAACATTACTTCTGGCGGGGACAATGTGGAGGTGATGTCATTCGCGATGTCACTTGTTGACCTCGGATGAATCTGAAGTCGGATCAATCTGAAACAAGAAAGAGTTCTGGCCTGAACTTCAGATTTGTACGGTTCGGGAGCACATCCCTACCACGAACGTATTTAGAGGCACCATTGTTGAAACATCATAACCACTCTACTACAATGACCACTATCGCCACCATCATATAAACGTATCACCACGCATCCTCGCGTGCAGTTACATGCACATATGTGTGCAACACAACTGTTGATAGTGAGCACGTATTAACCACATTGTGGCACATGTGTTAGAACAGCGGTTCCCAACCTGTGGTCTATAAACCGCTGGTGGTCCCTGTAAGGCTTTGCATAAAATATACATTTCTTCACAAAACACCCTATTTTTTTGATTGCACGGTTGTTGAATATAAAGTAGTTGAGTTTAATAATGCGTTAGTTGCTTTGATTGCATAACGTTTAAAAAAATGTATTTTAAATTGAAAGGACTTGCGGCCACAGACCAGAATCAAACTGACCTTGGAGTCACAACACAATAGACCATTGAGAGCTGACTTGCGCACAGAGAATGAGATTACTCCGCCTTTGCCGACCATGAAGTGAATGGCTTCGCAGCTGTGTCAAAATAATCTAACACCGCCCACCCCCGACAAGGGAGGCACCACAGAGAGATAGAGAAGTTGGAACACAGCTGGAGTAAGTTAACAGCAATGTGGATTTGCTCTCCAACACACCGGTGTGCTGTACTAGTCACGAATTGGCACGTTCTGTTTAGGTGACAAATATTACTAATCGGCTGTGTCGGGTGGTGGCAGGTTTAACGACATTCATATTTACGCGATCTAACCCAAAAAAAACCTGTATTATGGATGATATCGGTCGCGAGAGACCTACGTGTTAAACTGAGCTACAGAGGAGCTTCACGAGTTGAGAAGATGAAACAATACGGCAGTGGCGCTGTTTTAAGGGGATCTGACGATGTGCAGTCGATGTGCAGTCATTGGTGAATGTCGGGATAAGTGTGACTCAAGGAGACGATTCACAGAGAGGAGAGAACTCCTCCTGCACTGAACTCTGCCTATCAACTCACGAGCCGTAATCAACACGAGCCAACGAGTGCCGTTATAACTACAAACGTGTGGACTATCATCACGCCAAAGATGTATAGATATGTCCGGCTGTCACCTGACGGAGAGGGCGCCGTGCTGTCTATACCCACGAGCAGAGATCGCGTGTCGTCTACCCTTCGGTCAGAGTTCAGCGCTGCTGCTGTCATTGACGGCCCGTGACTGCGTTCTCGTCGCGACGAGGGAACGTCGTTCGTCAAGTCGCGAGCTGCCACCGCCGGCGTGTGGCCGCGTCGCTGCGGGCATCGCGCTGTAAACGTCGATCTGCGCTGCACCGGAGGAGGCATCGTGCGCACCGACTCCTAACGGGCAAGAAAAGAGCCCTGCTCATTGACTGCGAATGAAGGATCAGAATCGGAATATTGATGATGGAGGAATCCGATGAGCTCTTTTTCACAGATGTCCAGTAGTCTTCACAGATGTCGCGATTGTGCTTAAAACTTAATATAAATTTTATTTTTTATAATACCAAGTAAGCCCCACTGAGCTGTATAGGTCTTTTTTTAGAAGTGACCTCGCCACAAATGATAGCTCAACGAAGTTGCTTATGTGGGAATTTAGAGCATCCAAATACGCGAGATGAATGTTGATTCTAAATATGGAGGGAAAAACCGGAGGACCCGGAGAAAAATCCACGCCACCAAGGGGAGAGAGACAATGCAAACTCCAAATATAGTATACAGCAGGCGTCAGGGTCAGGATCGAACCCACGATCTCGCCACAACTACTTTGGGTCTGTGGGATCAAATTCTTATTCATTTTTAGTCGCGCATATACATTTACTACTCTTCATATTGGATTGTTTAATGTTGATTGAGTTTTACGTTCAGAGCATTTCCTGATTGATTTTTTTATTAACACAAATTACCTTCGTAACAATATTATAAGTTGTACCGAACACTGGTTGCATATTCATGACTGGTATTCTGGTTTTCAATAAAGAAAATACATGCTTGCACTTAAGTCCTGTTCACGTGTGTGTGTGTGTGTTTTACGAGTGTGTTCAAACGTTCCGTTGAATGCAACGATATCAAACGAATCTGGTTTCATTGGGTTCCTGTCATTATTCAACCGTACCCTAAACAACGAAACACCCAAAAAATTAACAGGTTCAAATTGGAGTGACAATGTTTGTCCACGGGCCCCAATAAGGTTGGGAACCCTGTCTCAGATGGCTTGGTACAGTCAACACCGCGCACAAGCTGCCAGTGAATCACACGTTGTAGGCCAGTGTTCTTCATTGCTGCAAGGCCCGTGGGCCACTGGCTGCCCCTGGTGGCCTTTACTTTGGCCTCTGACGGGCGGCCCCCGAAAAAACACAAGTGAAAACACCCCCATCATAATCGTGTTGCTGCCAAACCCCAATGGTTTCAAATGTGTGGCGACCCTCCCACTGATGTCTTATCGGCGAAAGTGCCTCGCCCCCCTCTGAAATGAGCGAAAAACACTGTTGTAGGTGTAATGGGTTCAACCGAGTCGCAGATATAGACTTGGAGGCAACACATTTATTCAGTTCCAACACACGGGTAACTTCAACACACAGGCTATTTACACTAGTTACAACGTAACTGCTACTACGGACCGGGACCAACGACTTCGGCACGGGTCCACGTGTTGGAGACTCGTTGAACGGAGATCGTAGACGAAGGGTTTCTTCTAGGATGAACAACAACCCTGGTGCCTCTCGGGACTCGGCTCATATTCTCTGCGGCGTGGCCGGCTCCGCCCTTGGCCACGTCCACCTTACAGAATCCCCGGGAAGGATCTGGGTCCCAATCACGTGACCCCCCCTAGCCCCCTCTTGGGGCCCCTTTGTCAACTTAACAGGACACGTGTCCTCATCCTTCGGTCGGCACCCACACACCCTGTCCTGTAGGGTTGGCACTTCACTTAAAGCGTCGTGCCATCTAGCGCTATTATTTAGCACACCCTGGGCCCCTCTAGGGCCGGTACTGCCCCCACAGCCTGTTGACATCCACCGATGTCACGACATTGGCCTATAACGAGCTGTGCTGCACTGTGAGAGATGCGGAGCCAACTATGACATTCTCCAATTCGACGTTTCTATGGTAATATGGCTCTACCCCCACCTAGTTGGTAGCAAAAATAAATCTGGGTTGAGATGTATTTCGCTTATCATCTTGCTCCCTCTGGGTTTCGCGAATGGGAGTGACACCACTTTGAGCGAGGGCACTAATGCTTGTCCCATAAAAGAGGTCACACTGGGTTAGACACGTGTGCAGTATGGAGATGGGCATCTCAGAAGTAAATGAAGGGCAATTCTCTGAAATCATAAAACGTCAGGGTTTTTTGTTGTATATGTTGCTTTGGATGCCCTAATATATCGCGTAAATAAGGAAATTATTCTGGTTGTATTAATCCAACTTTAACAAATTATACTGTATATTAAATCATTATACTCATCATGTTAACGTGGCTTGCTATAGAACCTGATTTTTTTTATCCCAAAATATGATTGTAGATGTGACATTTCAGAAAGGCAAAGTTGCACACTGCAGCAAAGGAACCAAGGGTGCAAAGTAATTCTCTAAAGGACTTCACAAAATGCTTTTAATGAGGACCTCTTTGGCATGGGTCGTTCTCATGATGCATTGTAACCACATAGGGTCCGCAGAATTTAAAAACAAACAAACGTACCTGTGATAAAATAAACGAATCACTTTTGCACGAATGAACACTCTTTGCCAGCGTAGCTGACCCGATTTGCCTCTCTCCTCCATCCGCGATCGTAACGAGAAGCCAGGCGGGAGAAACTAACACCGAGGAACGATTGATGCTCATTTGTGGCGTGTGGTTGGATTTGTTGGCCCGACGTTCCACGTTTTCTGGGCTGTCTCTTCAGAGCGCGTCGTTTGAACACGCAGTGTTTTTTTTGTTCCACAATGAAGCGATTCAGCTCACTTGATGTAATTGCCCAAGGGGCGGGGGCTATGTGATGGTGCTGACTTGGAACCTCCACAGATGCACACGAAGGTGAAAGATCTCGAAGCGCCATGGCATAACATACCCCACAAGTCTGCTGTGGAGCACACAATATATGAACAGCAACGTCAAAGAATGTCTCGTCACCAAGTTACCTGACGAGGGCTATGTGTGAGGTGGAAGTAATAATAATGGAACGAGATATTACACCACCGCCAGTTGAATAAAACAGAAATTGAATGTCATTAAAATACCCTATTCGTAATATAATGATACTGACCCTTGAAAAAATATATATTCTAATCCAACTCTGATAATTATTCACTGCAGTCACTGTTCACTATTCAAAGGCGATTCATTAAAAGCGCTGCCCGGGCACATGTCAATCACAGCAGCGCAGCCCCACCGACCACCGCGCTCTGGGTGCTATGAAGAAGGGCCATCGCCTAAAACGTCGCTTCTATTATGCTGTACACTGTACGTTTCCTTTAATTCCGCGATGTCATTGACGAACGTGCTGCGTTCTGTGTTACGTGCGTCTGCCTCTCGTTGTGTCTCTTTAGATGTCTGTCTCCTGTCCATTCATCAGTCTCTCTTTGTGTCTGCCGCTGTCTAGGTGTCTCTCCACGTGTATTTGCGCGCCTAAGTCTCTCTACGTGTCAGCGTCTGTATACATCTACGTGGCTGCCTCTCTGTGTCTGCCTGTACGTCTGTCACCGTTCCCCCCTCCTCCCCCTCTCTGTGTCTTTATTTACAACGATTGGGAAAAGACGGGGACATTTACAGTGGTTGGCCACTCAGAATAAGCTGTGCGCGTCTTTCTGTCTTCCCTTCAACTAAACTTCGCGATGTTTTTTTTCAGCAGCAAATGTTCATTTATCAAAGGCTCAGATAAACACGTGACATCGAGGACCAAAGTGTGAGTGTGGAGGGCAAGAAGGGAGAAAATGACAGCGCAATTGAGACATGCGCAACTTTAGCGAACGGCACAAAAGGGGGGCTTGCATTTAACGAGTTGGCAGAACGTCGAGAAGAAATTAACACTTACTCTGCTCAATGGTGAAGGGAGACACGAGGGAGGCTATTATTATTACATCACGATGAATGGCTGCCAACACCCCCGATTAATACAGATGCAATTGAAAAATGTAATTGTAAAAGGACATAAAATCGTGAAATAGTCCATGGAATATGCAGTTATGCTCAACGCAGATTTGTGAATACGTCTGATGTGATGTATATCCATGTGGGAAAGCCGCAATATATCACTGAGAACCTTGTGGCTATTCAGCAGTTCAAAGTGCAAAATGCTGAGGTGTACACACGACAGGAACACTGGAAGACAATGACTACATTGCTGCACACAGCTGTAGTCAACTTGTATGCAGCTGGTTACCAGCTGCACACAAGTTATTTGTTTTCCTTTATAGCTGATGTTGATGGGCTCTATGCTTTTAAAGAATTCCCAAGCACAGATTACTAAATTATCGGTGGTCATTTAGGTGCGCCATGGTGGTCAGATGTGAGCTACATCGCCTGATATGCAGGAGGTCGTGTGTTCGATCCAGACCCCGACCCCTCCTGTATATTTGGAGTGTAAGTGTGATCCTCATGGTCGCGTGGATTTTCCCTGGGTCCTCCGGTTTTGCCCTCCACATTTACGGTCAACATGCGTTAATAATATTTGGCTGCTATAAATTAACACGTGATAAGCCACTTCGTTGAGCTATCATTTGTGGCCAGATCGCTTCTGAAAAATAGCTACATAGCTCAGTGGGCCTTATCTGGTAAAATAAAAGTTTGGTTTAGTTTATTTTGCAGCAAAGGGTCACATTTACAGCATCATAGCTCGTCGGATTCCTCCAGTGGTACTGGAAGGCGACCTTCGTAAACTGCATTTGAATACAGCAGATAGAAGGCAATGCAGTACATTTACGGTAGTCAAAACGGATTATCTACCGTATAATGCATATTCCACTCACCAAAGCTGTTTAATATTAGCACCATCGTGTAAAGCGAATCAAGGCAAACATGTGGTGCCATTGAAAGAGGTGAGATGGACCTTGGCCATGTCCAGAACAGTGTGGTCACCAGTACAGTTCTAGAGATACCTTGTAAAGCTGCAAAATACATTAGCAGAACCTATTAGGCTCAGCATTTAGCTGTAAATATCTATCGATTCAATCACGTCAGTGGTTTATCTTGAGTAATAGGTAAATATATTAAAACCATTATTTTCATTAAAATAAATTCTAGTTTTAAAATTTGTGCAAATGTCTATATCGAATTTGCAAGAAGGGTCGCTGAGGATAATACAAAAAAAATATCCGAAAGCAGAAGATTGGTGCTGGATACAACCGCATTTGCGAATGTGATTTGTTACTTTGATCCTTTCCCGTGTATCGATTATTCAATTGTAATGTGCAATTTTATTGAGGGTCTGTGTGTTGTCTCGGCGTGGTCTGGGACTGCTTATGTTGTTGTTTTTCTGCTTTGCCCAGGCTTGTATTTGTTTTGATTTAAAGCTTTCGTGAATGCAGGGATTCATATTCTTGGTTCTTTCGGTAAAGTCACGTAGAAGGGAAATAATAAAATATATAGAACTATTATTTCCCTTCCACGTGACTTGTATTTGTTGTTTAAAGGTCGGTAGGAATGCTTCTAGTTGTGCAATTTAGACTTGTATGCCCTCTTTCCGTTACTTGCTTACCAATTCTCTGTTTTGCACTCCGATCGTTTTTTCATTGTTTGTTGTTCTAACCTTCTGACCCCGTGTCCCGACTGGACGTCGGTGAAAAAGAGCTTCATAGCTCATCAGATTCCTCCTGCAGTCTAAATGAAGATTGTGATAGGACAGGAGCCTTATAGTTCATTAAGTTGATTTACGATAACATTTTGACCTATGTACATAAATGTTGGTTTATGTACTCACCATCAGTGCACATTTTCATGGCTTATTGATTTGGAGACCATGTGGGGTGGTAAACAGCGTGAAAACTGTGGCCAACAGCACAATATTAACAAGCCACATGAGCCAAATGCTTCTTAACACTATTGGCAAATAGATGGAAAGAGTCAAATTTGCGACACGAGGTGACGAAAATGTGAGAACACCCTACGAAATATTTAATGTAATTGATGTTATTGCACAAAATAAAATTAGAGTTTTATTTAAGTGACTTAATATACCGTGTATTAATACTGTGATGTAGAAAATGAATGCTGGATGCCTCAATATGTACTAAACTAAAATAAGCCCATTAATTCTAGAAAATTCCAACCCACATTACCAAAATACCAATTCAGGATTAGTGGATTATAATTACACTGCGACTTATCTTCATCCGGTCAATTGCATTGTGGGACTGTTTTCTCCGCCATATGAAGCAGAGCGCGTGTGGTGGATGGTAGTTTAACAACGATGCTTGATAAATACTGTAATGTGATATTTATAATGTATATACAGGAATACAATGAGGTACAAGTTACATTGCCAGATAAATCGCGAATCACCGGCTGCTGTATGGTCTGTCCATCCCAACTTGTCAGAAAGCGCACACTGCAAGTAAGCAAAGCGGCATTTCGTTTGCAGGTTTGCAGACATCATTTGACTATTCTTTGGTTTTTTCGGTACAGTCACGTAGATAGAAATAAAAATAAAATAAATAAAAAAGTTACATTAAAACATTTTAAATAAAAAACACGACGTTTAGATCGCATCATCAGGCAGATGAAGACTGCTTGTGTTGCGATCGAAACGTCGTGGGGTTTATAATATTTTTTATTTATTTTTTATTTCTATCTAGGTGACTTTACCGAAAGAACCAAGGAATATGAATCCCTGCAGTCACGAAAGTTTTAAGTCATCATTTGATTGTTTCACATGAGATGTAATGGACATAAATACAGTAAACACCTTGCTATGCAAATACAGTGGTATACTGTAGGCTCTAGCTAATTGATGCACCCTGTTTACCATTGTTAAATATTGTACATTTGGAGTGTCTTTTTTGTAGTCTACTCATGCATACCTTGAAATAAAATAGCCCTGTGATGTTGAGATTTGTGCATTTATGCTGCCACCTAGTGTCCAACCAAACAAGTCTTTAACAGGTCCTGCGGTGATAATTACACGTTCATGTGGCAGGAATCAGTCGATTCTTGGTGATAAAAAATATCGAGGTTTACATTCTATCAAGTTGTGTTCATTTTACACTGGCATAGATCAAGAATTATGGGCTGAGTAAAACACAGGAACAATATTTGTTGACTTCCATGTACTTTGGGACGTTTGTTGATTAAACGCTGGCTCATCGGATTCCTCCAGTATAAATATCGATTCTTATTCTGGAGTCGTTGTGCTTTGTGTTTAGCGTCACAGCATTGCAAACACTGCACACGGATGAATAACTCAGCGAGTCGGAGTCCGAGTTGTGAAACTAATAAAATCAGCTCTCTGCAATAACACGTGTTGTGCATCTACCCGTCGTGATACTGCGGTGTTCATACAAAACTATTCACACTACAATACCAGATAGGAGGGACAGAGGCTAAAACGCGTGGCAGGAAACGTAATGCCCAGAAACTATAATGGAGACAGCGGAATGTAGATGTAGCAACATCGGGGATGTCACTGTATGGTGCCGGCGCGGAAGGGTCGTGCCGTTCCATGTTCCTACATCGTGGACAGCACCGTGTAGGTGGCTGTGTGCAACTCCAGCCCTAGCGTGGACAGCACCGTGTGGGTGGCTGTGTTTGACACAGCCCTAGCGGGGCTTGGCGAGCACTGGAATAGTGCGGGCACCACGCACAGCGTGTGGTGGGGGCTCCCACGAGGGGGAAGGGGTGAGTGTCAGCCCAGGGGCAGGGTTACCCCGGGCCGTGGCACTCTGGTTGACCCCGTAGACACGTGATCCGGAGAGTCCACACAAGGGGCCCCAGGTGGGTGGGGGGCTAGTGGGTGGTCACGTGTCCGGGGAGAGCTCTTGAGAAGGATCGAGAGAGAACAAGAATGCTCGAGAAGGCGGGCGGGGCCGAGGGCGGAGCGGCCCTGACCTTAGGGGGATATAAGGCGGGTCCCTGAGAGGGACCGGGGTCGCTGCATTCTACAAGCTGGAAGCTCAACATCTACAAGCGGAAGCTCTTCGTCCTACGAGGCCACCACGTGGTCGGAGACCCGAGTGAGGGTCCGACCCTTCGTAGCAATAACCCCTCTACAGTGAGGGAAAAAAGTATTTGATCCCCTGCTGATTTTGTACATTTGCCCACTGACAAAAAAATTATCAGTCTATAATTTTAATGGTAGGTTTATTTGAACAGTGAGAGACAGAATAACAACAACAAAATCCAGAAAAACGCATGTCAAAAATGTTATAAATTGATTTGCATTTTAATGAGGGAAATAAGTATTTGACCCATCTGCAAAAAATGACTTAGTACTTGGTGGCAGAACCCTTGTTGGCAATCACAGAGGTCAGACGTTTCTTGTAGATGGCCACCAGGTTTGCACACATCTCAGGAGGGATTTTGTCCCACTCCTCTTTGCAGATCTTCTCCAAGTCATTAAGGTTTCAAGGCTGACGTTTGGCAACTCGAACCTTTAGCTCCCTCCACAGATTTCCTATGGGATTAAGGTCTGGAGACTGGCTAGGCCACTCCAGGACCTTGATGTGCTTCTTCTTGTGCCACTCCTTTGTTGCCTTGGCCGTGTGTTTTGGGTCATTGTCATGCTGGAATACCCATCCACGACCCATTTTCAATGCCCTGGCTGAAGGAAGGAGGTTCTCACCCAAGATTTGATGGTACATGGCCCCGTCCATCTTCCCTTTGATGTGGTGAAGTTGTCCTGTCCCCTTAGCAGAATTACACCCCCAAAGCATAATGTTTCCACCTCCATGTTTGACGGTGGGGATGGTGTTCTTGGGGTCATAGGCAGCATTCCTCCTCCTCCAAACACGGCGAGTTGAGTTGATGCCATAGAGCTCCATTTTGGTCTCATCTGACCACAACACTTTCACCCAGTTGTCCTCTGAATCATTCAGATGTTCATTGGCAAACTTCAGACGGGCATGTATATGTGCTTTCTTGAGCAGGGGGACCTTGCGGGCGCTGCAGGATTTAAGTCTTTCACGGCGTAGTGTGTTACCAACTGTTTTCTTGGTGACTATGGTCCCAGCTGCCTTGAGATCATTGACAAGATCCTCCCGTGTAGTTCTGGGCTGATTCCTCATCGTTCTCATGATCATTGCAACTCCACGAGGTGAGATCTTGCATGGAGCCCCAGGCCGAGGGAGATTTACAGTTCTTTTGTGTTTCTTCCATTTGTGAATAATCGCATCAACTGTTGTCACCTTCTCACCAAGCTGCTTGGCGATGGTCTTGTAGCCCATTCCAGCCTTGTGTAGGTCTACAATCTTGTCCCTGACATCCTTGGAGAGTTCTTTCGTCTTGGCCATGGTGGAGAGTTTGGAATCTGATTGAACAGTCGTCTTTTATACAGGTAACATGCTGAGATTCTGAGCACTCCCTTTAAGGGTGTGCTCCTAATCTCAGCTCGTTATCTGTATTAAAGACACCTGGGAGCCAGAAATCTTTCTGATTGAGAGGGGGTCAAATACGTATTTCCCTCCTTAAAATGATTGACATTTTTGACATGCGTTTTTCAGGATTTTGTTGTTATTCTGTCTCTCACTGTTCAAATAAACCTACCATTAAAATTATAGACTGATCATTTCTTTGTCAGTGGGCAAACGTACAAAATCAGCAGGGGATCAAATACTTTTTTCCCTCACTGTAGCGCTGTGCAAGCAATTATCAGAATTTTTAAAACATTGCATCTTTAAACTCAGTGAACACTCTACACCGGTACCATTATTCGAAAACTTGTGCTCTACGCATAAATCGCAAAAAGATAAAAAGCGTGTCATGGTTTGTAATTTATCTCAAGGGGCCGTCCATAAATGACGGCACGCGATTTTGGCCGATTTTTTTTACCCCCCCTCCCCCCCTCGTCACACGACGTTGCAAAAAGTCAGACCCCCCTCAAATGACGTCACAAAGCTCTGTCCCCTCCCCCAAAACTATATTTCCATTTTGAAAATGAAACATGCTTCAAATTACTTTAAACTATTGTTATTGTAGTGCGTATTTAATGTGGCGCTGCACTCTGATGTTGTAGGAGAAAACATGTATTAAAAGGAGGCGTTGGGAAGCTGAAATTTAGCATAAAAATAACTTGAAAATATTCAACGTCTAACTAAAACTGCAGATGTTCAGAATATTATATTTAAATTATCTTATAATTATAAAATATTCAAAGTAATTATAACTATGAAAAAAATACTTGAAACTTTGTAGTAGAACGAAGCAAAATTGAGAGTACAATTATAACAATCACATATTCATTTCACAGAATGAAAAGCCCTGGTACAATCATTAGAATAAAAATGTTTAATAACAACCATTCAAAAAATTACAAAATGTATGCTTCTCCATTTTCCCATAGAGAAGCAAAATGCTCCTTCATGGAATAAATAAAAGGTGACCTTAGTAAATTTAAATAATCAAATAGTTAACAATGAATTTTTTAAATCAAAATTTGTGTTGTTATAACAATTATATTTAACTAATAGTTATTTAAAGTTGCGCCTTTTAAAGTGACGTCACATTTCTCAACCCCCCCTCGTCACACATCGTCCCAAATGTCTGACCCCCCTCCCCCCCCTAGGTGCGTGACGTCATTTATGAACAGCCCCCAATGGCCTCTCAGCCATACATTTATCTGATAATATGTATTGCACTATCAACTTCTGCTAAGCGGCACAGCTACGCGGTCGTATTTAAAAATAGCTCACGAAAAACGTATATGTAAATAACTATTTTCCAAATAACCACTAATCTAGATTCCTTATCAAGCCGCACGCGCCGTTATTTCCCTCCAACATGCTTGCCAAGCTGCCTATCTAATCACTCCCAACAACCAGCCTTGCCCAAGGCGGCAGGAAGTCCTGGCAACAGCAGATATATCCACCAGGCACCTTGTAGTTGATTCATAGCCTGGATGTGGGAATTTAGAAATCGTTCGGCAGAGGAGCGTTATGCCGACTTAATGCATCGGAGCAATTCATGTGGCAGCTCGATTTACGTTGGGAATTATGGGAGCGCTTGTGTCCTGGATCATTTGTTGGCTTCTGCAGTGCCTGCTCTGCCAAGGTAAATATGACATGAAATATAATATTGAAATGTTTGTATTTAAATATATATGAACGTGAAAAAGAAAACAGAGTACCTGAACTTAATCATGTAAAGCAGTATACGGCATTTTTTTTTAAACAGCATGTTGTACATTTTGATCTGTCATCGCGATATATTATTTTACTTTTTCAATACGTATCTATGTTGAACTTCTTTCGGAGGGAACCGTGCTAACTGGAGGTGCAGAGGAAGGACAACAAACTAAACACAAAAAGCAGTTCTAAAAATATATATATTTCCTTTTGTGGTATACAATTTCAGTTGATGATGAATATTATGGAAGACAAGCGAAATAATATTCAACGGCATAATACTCGAGGTGGCTCTTAGGTCACAGCGCTGTGCTCACGCCGCTGATAATCTGGGTGCGAACACAGATTTCAGCTGCTTGTCATAAGCCGGGTTCTCAAGTATAGATGAGTTGATGGTCTCTGCCCAGTCAGCGGGGACTGTATGAATAACCGTCTCGTAACGTTTTTTCATTTGCTGATATTGGCTAAATTACAAAATATTTTTTTTAATATCGATTTTGTGTATAAATCTGGAAAAAAAGATAATCTTCAAATAATCCCTGACACAATGAGAGCACTGCTCTGGAAGATTTACGAATTTATTTGTTTATAAACGACGATATGCCGATAGCACAGTCAACAGATTGAACATGTTTCGTTTTTTGTAAAACTTGATATCTATACTCTTTGGGTTTTTTATTTTATTTTATTTTCACCTACTTGACTTTACCGAAAGAACCAAAGAGTATGGATCCTTGCAGTCACGAAAACTTCAAATCTAGAATTAATATCTATAGTATTACAAATAATAACGCGTCAACACTATATTGTCATCACTGCTGTATTATAGTTGAACAAAACCGATAATGTGTTGATGTTTCAGGTATTTGCCCTTCTTCAGGGCAGAGAAAGACAGAAAGATGTATCAAAATATTTAGATAACTTTACACATCAAAGGGAAGCACCTGGATCGTATGGTATAATTGAAGACATCATAAGATGCACAACCACCTACAATTAGCGCGGTTGGCTACGTATGGTGCGAAAGAAGTTCAATATACATGCATGCAACCAGTTGTTGGAACAAAATTAGCTAACCCATGTACTGTACCAAATGTTTACACACAATTGACACACCACAATCGTGGAATGACACTTCGACAATTCTTTTTAAAAAGTTGCTAAAGTTAACTCAAAGAACGAGACACTTTTGGGAAATGTCTTTCCACTATCGGTCAGATTCTGAAACATTCGTGAATTCCAAACACAATTTACGCGTAGCCTTTGGAAACCATGGAAAAAGCATTTAACTCGGTGGAAATTGATGCATTCATCCAAGCTCTCACAAACCAACGGATACAATATACATGAATAATACAATCCATTTACAAAAAACGGAACAGCTATACCAATATAGGAAATATATGATACTGTGTGTATATATATATAAATGCGTACAAAAGTGGTTGAATATGCTCAGATGAATTTGCCATAATTTAATTGCACTGTTGTATTTCAGGTTCACGTCTAATTAGTGCATCTCCAACACCTAAATACTTAACACCCAGGCATGAAGATGGCAGAGAAGGAGAAAGTATCAGGTTGATATGTAAAGCCTCTGATATTCTTTGGTTTGAACAAGAAAACCAACAATCACAAAAAGCAGTCTCATGGTACTGGTGGAGTTCATTCGAGAAATTATTGCCTCAGCTTAATATTAAACAGCTTGTCATTGAACAGTTTTCTACTAAAATAATTCGAAAACCAGAAAAAACATCACAGTTCCACGACAGGGTTAACATTATAGATGCTGATTTTAAAGGAGGATTATTTTCCCTAAATATTGAAAATCTGCAGCTGAACGATTCAGGGGTGTTTTCCTGTGAAGCATGGGGAAACGCTGCTATGCACCTTGAAACGGTTAACCTGACGGGTAAGAGTTGTTTTAAATATTCTCTTTCTATCTCTGCACCTCCATGACCATCGCACCCTCCCTCTTGCATGATATACAGCATGATCATCTCGTACAGTAACTGCGCATGCCATTGAGATTCTGCAATTGAAATGTGGTTAAGGAGCTATCCAAACTATTATCTAACGTAATTTCCAAGGCCAATGCCGTACGTAAATTTCGGCATTAACATTTGAACATCACTCATTAACGCGTACATACAATAATACGTGCGGAAACGTGTATGGATTGTTTCAAAGGTTTCAAGGAGCAGGACTATCTTAGAAAATACATTGAGCTAGATATCGGAAAAGTAGTGGAGAATATAACTTTAGGACACCCTTTTTGACGAGTGGTATCCAACGAACTAAAATGATAACATCTTCAACTTGGGAGCAGAAGGGAATGTTAAACATCGCCCCAAAGTGATCATCGGGCTTGTTAACAGCACACGGCTTTATATAGTGCACGCTTGCTCTCCACATTAGAAAAGTCATCATTTGAATAAACAGAATATGGATATTGAGAATATGTGTTAAGTAATACCGGATTGGACTTTGATAATTGCAATTGAAAACTATATAAAGATATACTGTCAATGGACTGCAATTGTTGTCAAATACGTTTACTGTATCTGTTAAGTAGATGTTAAATATTCGGACATCTTTCACGAGCATAGTTTGCTAATGTGGTGTGTCAGTCAAAAAACATCAACATTTGAAAATTAATCAAAGCTAGGCTGTCAATAACACACATTTTCACATGTTTACATTCAGCCTAGTTAGATAATGCATCACAAGGGATTATAATTTCACGTAGCGCAATTGTATAAAGACATAACAGAGTTATTACAGAAGTGTCCATTTCCTTCTGTTTCAGTTCGTCCCAAAGAGTCATCAACCAGTCAATGTAAGTAAAGTATAAAGTACAACTAAAACTCAATTTACACGCAAGACAGCAAAACTACACTTGGTCGGAGGTGGAGAATAAATAATGTTGTTCAATACACTTTCATTTAATTTTTCAGATTACACAGGTGACTGGCGTGAGACAACCGCAAGTGCATCCATAACAAACATGACTCCTCAGGCGGATTCTTCATTTTGCTCCCCGCTCCAATGCCGAGTGGCTATCTCAGTGCCCGTGGGTGTTTTATTGCTAGCTGCCGTGAGCGTCACCATTGTTTTGTGTGTACGACACTCAAGGCGATCAGGTAAGCCGTCGATTGGAATTTCCCGTCCTGTTTCCCACCCACGACATGAACATGGATACCATCGAGAGTAACATACTCTCTCCGTCTCTCTCCGTCCGTGTGTTTTCGATCTTTCTCCCTCCTTGCAACCCCTCCACTCGAAGCACCTTCCTCTGTACGTTGATCAGTCCCCCTCCTTAACCTCCGTCCGTTCCTCTCGTAGAGCTTCACCTCTTCTCCACTGCCCGTTCCCTTCCTCTTCCCTCCCCTCCACCCCTACCCTCCATCCCCTTCCTTCCCTGTAGCCCTTTCGTGACCCCCACGTGCCCCCTATCGCGGTCGCTCATTCCACGGCCCTTGCACGACCTTGCCATTCTAAATCACTCTAGTTTTGTGACCGGTTTTAAACCCCATGCAAAGCACCTTGGGCTAAGTCGCTCTATCAATATAAAATCAAATAAGATGTTGTGTTTACATCCATTGACGGAATTCAACTTTATTCGCGTGTGACTGCATTTGTGACCTCACCACCGTTCGTTGCTTAAGTCGCCCTATATTCTACCCGGTGTTTGTAGACCACAAACATCAAACAGCCAATTCGCCGTGAGAATCATCTAATTGGATGGTAAATGTCACCAATGAGTGCAGGGGTAATGCTCACAGATTTATGCTTGCTGTATAACAAGCAGCTTGTGTGTTGCAGCAGCAGCATTAACAATGACATGCGCACCACCACCAGCAGAATCCATAGCAATGACTGTTCGTGAAGCCTTATCTTGCAGACCTTCAAGGCAGATGCTGTTAGCGAGCACCTATGAAGGCCGGCACGGCACACTAGACGGAGGGCTGCCAGCACCACACATTTTGTCTCATTCTTACACATCGCGCTGTGTACACGTATGAGGCTGAGTCGACCTAGGGGAGGCCCAGAACTGGTGCAGATTACCGCCACTGGTGTTGGTGGCTGTGAGTGGGAAACAAACTCAGGTTGGTAATTGGCAGCACGCTAACCGCTCGTGTATGGGTTTGTACATGGTTTCAGCCACTGTAAAATTTCCCTATCACAAACACACTATATACTCACAGCCCGAGACAGACAGCCTTGCACATTGCCAGACCACAGTTCCCCAGAAACACCGCACGGAGAAGTCAATGCTGTGATTCACTCGTAGCCACATTTTAACCGACACAGTTTGGGTTCTTATTTGTATAATAAAGTCTTAGTGTTCTGTGACTATTGAGAAATACTGTGGATTTATTTCCCCCTACTGTTAAAAGGTTCGTGATGACGCGGATGGGAAATACGAGGCGTTTACTACGATATGAATGTTCATAATGCATACGTTTCACCCTTAGTATGCGCAAGGTTCGATATTAATACCTCCAGATGGCTTGTCAGTTACTGATAAAATATCTCGATATGCACCGTTAAATCTTGATTTGAGGCTTTCGTGACTGCAGGAATCCATACTCTTTGGTTCTTTCGGTAAAGTCTCGTAGGTAGAAAATTATTAAAATTATTAATAGATCACGACGTTTCGATCGCAACACAAGCGACCGTCTTCATCATGAATAATGTTCTATCTACGTGACTTTACCGAAAGAACCAAAGATTATGCACCTTTACGTTGATGTGGCTCATTCAAACGTGTGCGGTCTTTGTTGTCAGAACCCTTCACATGTATGTAGCCATAACGTCGTTTACAGAATACGAAAAAACAAGAAAGCAATGGAAACTTGATCAACAGGAATGTTTGATTTTCAGAAGAGCCACATTTTTTGGTAGATGTAGGTAAATTCAAGGAATACAAATCGTGTCATTGGGTGGAGTAATAATAATGTGGTGATAGAGAGACGGGAAAACATAAAGTGGAAACAAATATAATGAGGTTTCGCTGTACGTTATTAGTTAACTTTTTACAAACGTAAATCATGTTGGTGTTGTTGTATTGTAATCGGTTGTACACTACAGTCGCACATGCAATGGCGAAGGAAGATAGAAGCCCCAGTCAAATAATATATGCACCTATAAAGCACGACAATCCAGGTCAGCACCAACAAACATTTTAACACGTAGACTTTCGCGACAAATATCATCCATTCGTCATTGTAAATGTTGTGGCTTGGCTCTCCAACACACGGTGTGCTGTACTAGTGACGAATTGGCCACGTTCTGTTTACGTGACAACCCTTGCTAGTTGGCTGTGTCGGGTGGTGGCAGGTTTTAACGACACATTTATATATTTACGCGATCTAACCCAAAAGACCTCTATCATGGACCAACAAACACATTCGTTAATTCAGATGATACAGGCGTCCCTCGCGTAACTCCTTCCCCCCACAGCGCGAATACGCAGTTACCCAATCGATTCATGAGGGACATACTTCGCACTTACGCTGCGCGTTTCAAAGTTGCGCGCTAAGAAAATGAAAAAAAGTTGTAAAATCGATTTATTTCAAAATTTAAAGATAATTGTCAATGATAAAAAAAAATTAAAGTAAAAAAAAATTCGCAGGTTAATAAAATAAAATCTCAATATGTTGGTTGCAGCGCCCAGCCCGTGAATCTGAGTAGCAGCAGACCCATGTAAACGTTCAAGAAGCCCTAAGGTTACTCCTCATTAAGTAATATTTGGCAGTAGCAATCTGTTTAATATGTAATTTATATTTTTACTAAACTCCTCACGAAGTATGTTTTGCAATGTTAATATTATTCATAAGTATTGCATTTATACGTATTTGTAAATCCAGGGCAAAAAAAAGGAAATTAAATTATGCTTAAATTATCTTCGGTAATACCCCCCCCCCCCGCCGCTTGCAATATGTATGCCTACAGAAAAGTAGCGCGATTTGACTCACGTGCTGTTTTTCAGGAAGTCACGTCGCGTGTTATGCAAGGGACGCCTGTATAGACACAGTATCAAAATTGTGTTTGTAACAAGAAGATGCACGCGTTATTGTTATCTTATCACCATACCGAATGGGCAAGTTTGTTCACAACCAAAAATTGGATATCTGCTGCAACCTGGTTATTGTTGTATGGATTTTGCCAGAGTGGTTCGCACGTTATAAAGTAGAATGCTGAAGACTTTTATGCGAACTGAAATGTATTCGTATCAATGAGCTCTAAAGGGCAAATCCACAAGAAATCCAACGGATGGCTCTGTGAGATTGATTAGCTTGAAATTAAACGCAAAAGCTGCATATTATCACGGGTATTTGTATACGTATATTTTACAAGTATTACTATGCACAGGAAAAAATCTAAAGATACGTAATTTCATAAACGCCATTACTGTGCTGGCATTGTGAGATGTTTTTGTTTCTTTTTGGAGACAGTTTTGTTGTCTCGTGTGACTTGTAAAACAGCATGAGGCTGATTCCTTTTTTACCCCCGCGTAAACCAATAAAATCAATCAATTACTCAAATAAAAATCCACGGGATACTTGAATATTTAAGGGATTGTGTGAAAAACATTGCCATTACATTGCCATAATGGGAACTCAATTTCATCAATGTATGCACAGGCTTGGGCTAACTTAACATGTTTCAACTTCGGTATTGCATGTGTACTCAACAACGTTCGACTTGTTTAGACTATTTCATGGATATGCGTGTAAGCTTAATTTATTAACATGTTGCTGCATTGCACGTTTCATTTTGATTTAGCAAATGACGCCTTACAAACGGAGACATATGAGGAGGTAAATATAATCAGACTTCAATTTGATTCCCAGTACGCCACATTTGAAAGTGTGTTTTCGTATGCAATATTCCCTCTGCAATCCGGTAAGTCCTCGCTTAATGCGTGTTCACACAACGCGGTTTTCCTGTAACGCGGTTATACCATGAGGGAACACTTTTCGCACAATATGGAACGCGGCATGAAAACGCGGAACGCACACAGTAAGAACGTGAAACGCGCACCGTTATAACGTGGAACATACACATGGAAGACGTATCTTTAGAATTGCTTCTTGTGTTTAGTTCGTTGTCCTCCAATTAGCAGGGTTGGCTATGTACGGTGTGAAAGAAGTTCAAAATACATACACCCCGTAGTGAATTAACAAAAGGCCTGTTGCATGTACATATGGGGAGTAGGAGTGTAGTGGTTAGCGTGCTGCATTATGAATTATGGCGATCCGAGTTCGATTCCTCTCACGGCCACCAACACCAGTGACGATTATCTGAATAGGTCCTGGGCCTCCCCTAGGTCGACTCAGACTTAAACGAGTACCTAATGCGGTGTGTAAACATCATCACTGGGGAGACAAAAGCGGCAGGGCGTGGTGCTGGCCACCCCTTGTATAAAGTGCCGGCCTTCATAGGTTCTTGCCAATAGCACTTGCCCCAACAGTCTGGCAAAGGCTATACGGGGGATGTTTGTCTTTGTACATTGTTGGCAGTTGAATAACGCTTGCGAATGGGTGCATGGGGTATTTACAAGGTAATATTCCAATTTGGTAATGTACGCTGAACACGCCTGTATCACTTTTTTGTCGTTGAAATATCTCATTTAAAATCACACACACTAGTGTGTGTGCAAGCAAGGTTATTGAAATTCCAGGCCACCCAGGTATGCCAGCACGCGGTGCGTGGGCACAGCAGTGTGCCCTCAAATGCGTCACGGCTCTGCTTTTTCCGATTGCGGAATGTCCGCTGGGTTAGCCGCAGTTTGCCGATGCTATGGAAAGCTCGCGAAATATGTAGTCCGCGATTATGATACCGTCCGTTCTCTAAAATAGCGTGACAATCAGTTTCAATGACAATGCCATATTTGATCAGAGCATGTGTGCTTGCATGTTCACCACAAGTGCGTGTAGGTTAACGCAGACTTGATTCCTTGCAAAAGGTTTTTATTTGGTGTTTGAACATCGTAGCACCTCCCGTTTTATTGCCAGAAAGGGGAAAACCTATTCTAATTTTTCATACTTTGAAACTGGCAAAAAAAGGTTCCATGACAAAAGTAAAAGTTCTCGTAAATAGTTATAATAAAATTAATGACGTCTCGATGACAGTGTGAGTTGTGTTTTATTGGACACCGGGACATCTAATAGGTGTCGGGACACCATGAGAAGAATACAATATAGTTATTTGTAACGTTTGGATAAATATATGATCCTATGTGATCTAAGACTGTGTGTACATTACAGGTCATTAAAGTTACATATTTCTGCTCGAGACACAAATCCCATATCTCAGCCAATACAAAGAGACTGCAATTATTGTGATATCAGGGATCATAAGAACTACTGTGATAATACCGATATACTCTTTGGTTCTTTCGGTAAAGTCACGTAGGTATAAAATAAATTTCTCACATTAACATCACTAGCCCCGGCCACTTCTTTATGACCCTTGAGCTACACCCATTTCAAACCTTTAAAACAGTCTGCCTCAGCAGCAGACCATGCTTTCCCACCTGATGACAGACGCTTTTGTTGCGCCCGAAACGTCGTGATTTATTTTTCGATTTAAAGCTTTCGTGACTGCAGGGATTCATCTTCTTGGTTCTTTCGGTAAAGTCACGTAGAAGGGAAGTAATAAAATAATAAAAATAAAACATAATAAAATAAAATAAATCTCACGACGTTTCGGCTACAACGCAAGCAGCCGTCTTCAGGTGAAGAATGAAACACTACCAAGCTAGGAGCTTATATATAAGCTGGGTTGGAGGTGGAAGAGCGCCTTAACAAAAAGAATGTGCATATTAAGAGGAATTTAGCATATTCATGGAAAATGCGTAGGAGGTGGGTGGGGGGGTTTCAAAGTCATATTATGCCCATGCATTATGCAGGATCAGCAGCACCAAGGGGGGGGTGCAGGGAGTAGCATTAACAAAGGAAAGGAATGTTAATGATATGTAGCTGCAGTTACTAAACAACCACGTAGAAAACTAAAGTATGAACTACATAAAAAACTAAAGTATAAACTGCATAGCACCATCAGTATACTTACTATACTCTACAATAAGCTGAGTTACTAACAGCAAGTACTACATTACAATTCTACGTCGTAAAAATTATATAATATGCTTCCATCTAAACTTTATTCTCTTACATCACACGAGCATATACCGTACTATATACTGCCATAGATAAACCCAACATTAAATTATATACTGTAATGCTATAAACCACGTCCTTCCAATGATTGCTAAGCCAGAATCCATCTTCTCGGTTAAAATTGTCTCTGTGTTTGTATATGTGGATCGCCTCATGAACGAATCTCTCATGATAGCCAGATGGCTTGCAGATAACCTCTGTCTTGGAGAAGTCAATGTCATGTGAGCCCACTTAGTTGTAACAGTGATCTGCCACGGCTGAGGTGTTTGTCCTACCGTGTTTCAGGTCAGCTTTATGTTCACGGATGCGGTCCGAGACATGTCGTTTGGTTTCCCCAATGTAACTGCTACCACAGAGGCAACTTAGTTTGTAGACGCCAGGGTACTGTATGTCTGGAACCACATCTTTTACAGACGGTACCAGATCACGGATTGTATGTACTGTGTTGAATCAGACCTGGATCTTGTGTTTAATCAGGATTTTGGAGATCTTTTTTGTGACCCCAGCAATGTAGGGTAAGGTGATGGTCTTGAAAGGCTCCTCAACAGGATCCTTCTTGATGGTTGGAGTGATGGCTTTGCGGATTGTGTAGTCGGAGTAACCATTAGCCTTAAGAGCTTGGCGTACGTGTTTGAGTTCACTGGAAATGTGTTCATGGTCGGAGATGCATTGGGCTCTATGATATAGAGTCTTGATGAGGGAATTCTACTGGGATGGATGGTGGTGGGAATCCGGTTTTAGGTAAGGACGTAATAAACCATTTCGATACACATTAGGGTGGGTAGAATAATACATAGTGTTATATTAAAATGTATAAGGTATAGGGTGGTTTATAGCAATACAGTATATAATTTAATGTTGGGTTTATCTATGGCAGTATATAGTACGGTATATGCACGTGTAATGTAAGAGAATAAAGTTTAGATGGAAGCATATTATATAATTTTTACGACGTTGAATTGTAATGTAGTACTTGCTGTTAGTAACTCAGCTTATTGTAGAGTATAGTAAGTATACTGATGGTGCTATGCAGTTTATACTTTAGTTTTTTATGTAGTTTATACTTTAGTTTTCTACGTGGTTGTTTAGTAACTGCAGCTACATATCATTAACATTCCTTTCCTTTGTTAATGCTACTCCCTGCACCCCCCCCCTTGGTGCTGCTGATCCTGCATAATGCATGGGCATAATATGACTTTGAAACCCCCCCCACCCACCTCCTACGCATTTCCCATGAATATGCTAAATTCCTCTTCATATGCACATTCTTTTTGTTAAGGCGCTCTTCCATATCCAACCCAGCTTATATATAAGCTCCTAGCTTGGTAGTGTCTCATTCTTCACCTGAAGACGGCTGCTTGCTTTGTAGCCGAAACGTCGTGAGAATTATTTTATTTTATTATGTTTTATTTTTATTATTTTATTACTTCCCTTCTACGTGACTTTACCGAAAGAACCAAGAAGATGGTCGTGATTTATTTTATTTTATTTCATACCTACGTGACTTTACCGAAAGAACCAAAGAGTATGGATTCCTGCAGTCACGAAAGCTTCAAATCAAGATCAATACCTAAAAAATAAACATAATCGGTATATCTATCCCTCTACATGAACATTTTAAGTATTTCTTCAACTGTCCCGTCAACCGCAAAACCTTGTGGGAGTGCATCGTTTCAGCAGCCATGGGCACAACATGCGAATACACAGATAGGTGAAGGCGATATATGATCTGCTATATTTATTGCCTATATTTTGCACAATGACGCTAATGCTAATTTTTGTCTTGTGATAGTACAGTCACTATAATATGGCCAGCATCTTATACTGAGTCACCGTCTGATCTGATCACGAGTGGAGAGGGGGAGATCAGTGAACCCCAATGTCCATCGTTTTCATCCATGCCGGTACTATATCCACATTTCAACATCCAGCATGGTGGCTTGTAAGTTCAGATCCCGGACAAATGTCCACTGATTGTACTTTGGAGAGAGCATTCCTCACCACGGAGATGTGGAAATTACGTAAACCTCAAAGCCACTTATGGAGATTGCATGTATGGACGTATGTTGAACTTCTTTTGCAACGCACGTAGCCAAACAGTGCTGATGAGATGAACGCTGCTCCAGCCCATATTTGATTGTCGAGACCCTTTGACATAATATGCGACTTTTACTTCATTTTAAGAATTTCCATAAACAACTAATGTAGTACAGGAGCACTTCAGTCTCTATATAACATGACGTATATGTTGTTTTGACCGGGGCGGGTGCCAAAGGTATTTATAGTTGCAGTCCAGTTAAATCTACTATCCACATTGGTAGGTTGCATACCTCAGGGTCGGATTAAGGTTCTTGTAGTGCCTAGGCACTTCTGTTTCGTAGGCCTACAATGACAACTCTACAGTTGGATCTGGCGCTGCCCCATGTACTACTACAGCCGCTGTCACTCGCTTGAATGTGCGAAAAAACACCATTTTAAGATGTTATTGCTAATTGTGCAATGAAAAAATCTCGAAAAGTTCATCTCCGGTGTTAATTTCTCTCACCTTACGGAAAAAAAACATGGACATGACTCCGCCTCTTTGTATATACACTGTGCCTATCCTTGCTATGTAAATATATTTATTCAAGAAGATATCTTTGTTACATATTTAATCATACAAACAACAACAAACATGGTCACATTTTTCCGTAGGCCCTTTAGTTTTCGAAGGCCCTAGGCAGTGCCTACAGTGCCTACTGTGCCTATTGGATAATAGGGCCCTGGCATTCCTACACTGGTGGTAGCCAAATTGACCATAGACCGTGCCTACGGCTGCACAAGTCACAACATTCACGTGGACCACGTCCCACGGATATTGCAACCCAATGGCACTGCATAATTGAGACAATTTCTCTTAACCAAACGTTCGCTAATCCACAACCCCACCGTCCATCCATGGCAGACAATCGACTCGTCTCCATAATTGCTGAAGCTATCACAGTGGCATTTATCTACCACTCTAATTATATTGCCTCACAGCAGATGTGGAGCGTACGTTCACAGGAAGTTCCTGTTTTTTTATGCTAATTTTGGTCACGTGACCAGGAAGTCACGGTGTTAGATTTTTAGTGAACCACGCGGGTTTCGGCCATCTTACTCATAATTCAAGATGGCGGCACGCATCGTATCTCAGTGAGACCACAGCCGCACTTGTCCATTGTGGGAGCTTAAGAAGCATTGTCTGTAAATTGTTTATATTCCTATAATATTGGCAATGCTGTTGTAATGTTGGAATGACCGTTATAGTGATGTAAATGCCTTTATGGTGCCGTTAAGTTGTTGTAGTAAATATGAGGCCTAGTTAGCAACGAAGCCTCCAACTTTCCTTATTGTGGATGTTACTTGTGATTTAGTAGGTCGAGTCAGACTTGTGCCTATGTTGCGATCCTGAGAGTAAAGATGACGAAGTATCTCATCCACAGTTTAGTGATATGTGTAATGTTGTACATTTGGGGTGCAGTGGGATGAATACACGATGTGCCTGTATGCAACGCATCGGCTTGTGCGCTTGTCTAGCTGTTCAGTGGTAATGTAGGGGCCTGGTCCGTCTAGGATCTATTGTTATCTAAGACAATGTTCTGATGCTGTGGTGTTCATTGTGTGGGTGTTTCCGGATTATAACAGATGTTGTATCTGTGTTTTCTCACCAGTTTTACCTTGTTACAATCAATAAATGACGATTGGAGTTGGACGTTCATCCTGGCTCCGAGGGTTTATTGAACGCAAGGTTATCTACTCGACTAGCGGTGCAACGCAGCGCACAGCGAGGCCGAGATACTAATGGAGAATAACAGAAACCAATTATGTTTACTAAAACTGCAGGGCTACCTGCAAATATCTGTAGCATGGTCGTGATGTTGTGCTGTTTGTGAATTATGAAGTCAAACCAGTGTGGCCCAGCAGTATGATGAGTCCACTGTGCTGACTGTGCTTGTTGCAGGAGCTGATGTACACCGAGGTGGAGATCACCCGCCATAGGCAGCCCACGCTGGACTAAGGGGCAGTTCATCTCAACAAGTTTCTCAAGATTGCTTCATTCGCAGTGTGGACCACTTTTAAGCACTCTACACCTTTCCATTGTCAATGTCACACAACAGCTATAATCTTCTACTTGGCTTCCATGGTTAAACAAATGCACAGATAATTTCACACGACAACGTCGTTACGTGTTTTTCGGAGACGTAAAACCAAGCAGCTGTGATCATGCTACTCATCATTAATAAGTAATTCCCTTTTAAATACAGCAAGGTGTGAAGGTTAAAGTAGAGATGTGTTTGTCGTGAGGCAAAGTAGTTTATGATCGTTCTGCTCGCATAGTCTTGCGTCACCATTCTGCATTTTGTGTTCGCGTTCCAAAAAGGGGACAAGAGAAAACTTGTGCAGGACGGAGGGGGAGGCAAAGCGCGTGATGTGTGTGGGTATTTTGGGGTGCAAAGCAGCAGCGTGCCACGCTGCGACGAGCAATAGGCACAGCGGGACGCTGCAGATTTGCACTTCCAACAACAGCCTTACAGGCACAGCTGTCAAGCACATTTACCATCCCTCGCGTTTGTCTTAAGGACTATTAATTTACAATTAAATCAACAGTACACACATGTTTATTTGTAGGCGTTCAATGACACATCTAGAGCAATACTGCCAATCCATGGGAAGAAAGGTGTCGATAACTGGAGATTATAAAATATAGAAACATTTATATTGAACACAGTTACACATGGTTATGTTAAATGATACTGAATACAGATTACTCTTGTTGAAATAGGAAAATAGCGTACTGTATTGTGACCGCTCATATAGTCATGCACGTGTAAGCAATGGAAAGGCTGGAAGCAAGTGGAGCTTAGTGGTAGAGTTTAAAAAAATGCAATTTCCAATTAATATAGTTTTTACACAATGAACAAATAGTGTCATGTTCTTGAATATACTCCGGACAGATGCAATACAGGAACACTTCCAGGCCATATTGCCTTAAATCGAGAGCTCTGCTTTATCCGTGGCCCTGTTAACCACGACTTTTGTTATTCGCGGGAGCTGTAGGTTTTGGGAAAAGGCCAATCATCCACGGTCCGATTTCTTCCAATTATCCGTCGATTATCTGCACCTTTTTTTTACCTCGCGGAAAACAGGAGTAATATCGCGGATAACCCCGCGAATATTAGGATCTGCCATATCGGGCCCTCACAAAACCACGGAAAATGAGGTGTGTTCCTGTACGGTATTCCACCGGTTGATTGCCAGTAAAGTAGTGTAAGGAGACATAGATTGTACGTCCAAATAATCAGGCTAGATGTACAGTAAGGATTCCATGCCTTTATTCACATATGCAAGTAAATGCTAATTTTCCGCAAACAAAACATATTGGTTACGTAGATGTGTAGGTATCTGTGTTGCTATCTATATACTGTATTGTACGTACTCATGCCTGAGAGGAGCACACTGAACTTCTAAGTTTTGCCTTCGATTCATATTGTATACTTTAGCAAAAAAAATGAATCATGCATCTCATAAAACAATGTTGTCTCACGTAATGCCGAGTGATTTAAATGTTCACCTGAATGTCACACGCCAAAGGCTCAATACTTAAGCACAAGTAAAATGCTCATATACTGTATACAAAATCTAGAGGTCGCCAGTTCGATCTGCCGGCGCGGCAGGAAAACCCCCCTCCGCCTCTGTCTCTCCAGCGGTGTCAATGGGCTCACCAGTTGATCAGCAGGTCACATGTGGTGGGGTAAAGTGAGGGTAATCCCACCCCTTCCGAAAGTCTCGGACAGCGTGGAAGAGTAGGCCAAATACCGTCGATGGAGGCTCTCAAGAGCTCACTGTCGTGGAAGCCCTTTTACCAGCGGTGGCGTGAACAAGCAATTGCAGGGCTCCACCTTTACTATACTGTAGAATTGAGGTTTATGTAACTATTTCATCTTCAGCAAATGTTGAGCATGTTAACCAAACTATGTATTTAATTATAATTTGTAACAATTTTAGCTGAATGGCTTGAAATCGTTTTTTTATTTTCATTGTCGCTTGGTTTGATGTTAATTTTCTTGATTAATCATAACTGTCAATCTATTACGGATATAATACTGTAACTCAAAACTCGAGAGCACTTGTATATTTGCTTCGGATAAAATAAATGCTTTAAACGTCATGATTTGTTACGTCATGTTTTTTTATGAATATAAAGTTAACTAAATGCATTCCTTGTTAATGTCGTGCACTGTGACTTGGCGTGATAACCTCATAGAGCTATTGCAAGTTCAAGACTAAAAACAAATGACTAGCTTCAAGCATCTATTTTCTATTAATTAAAAAGCAAAAGAGTTTTCATTTGTAATGTGTTATTACATTTCATTCGACTTAAAAGCAGTCATCGCCTCAAAAAAGTTAATATTTCTACGAGTGCCCTGCTTGGAATATTTGGGCAAAATCACTGTAATTCAAATACAATATTGAGAAACTACTTTGGCTTGAAAAACAAAAAAATGAGAGCCAACCATGCAAACTAGAAACTATACACGCCAGCAACTTATATTCTATAATAGCTCATTGTCACCTCCATTCCTCTACATCGGATGTAGTTAAGTACCCTACCCGCATATTTGTGATCCAACCCATCCTTACCTCCGGTACACTGCATTCCAACCACACCTGGCCAAAGTGCACTGCTTGTGAACCGTGAGCAAACATCATCGACTCTATGAGAGAATGTGCTGAATACAACTGAGCAGCAGTAGATCCGGCAAGCACCTGCTGGCGACACGCGTCGTTTTGTTTACGCTTTGCGAAAAATGCAATAACTTATCGTAAAAGACACACACCCGTGGCAACCACCCGCCCAGCGAGTGACTCTGAGGCCTTAGATTCAGCCCAAACAGCAACAAAAGTCTATTCACCATTCAGCTATGAGTCAACTACAATCAATGAACGTACAGTATCGTACCTCGTACGCTGCTGCGTTTGCCTGCCGCGCGAAATGTAAAATAGTTTACAATTTTGTCATATCGATATCGCCATCGTAAGATCGAAATATCGTAAGTCGGACCATCGTAATTCGGGGACTACCTGTACCTACTATAATCACCCAGGAATGATCTTAACGTTCGTGACGTCACTCCACATCGACCAGCCCCCATAATGAATATTCATGAACAGGTGTCGTCCTCCAAATGGACACCCCCCCACCCCTCATTAATAATCATGAGCAGGTGACGTCACTCAACATCGAACAGCCCCCGCTCATTAATAATCATGTGCAGGTAACGTCCTCCAAATGGACACCCCCCACCCCTCATTAATAATCATGAGCGGGTGACGTCACTAAACATCGACCAGCCCCCCTCATTAATAATCATGAACAGCTTACGTCCTCCACATGGACCCCCCCCCTCATTAATAATAATGAGCAGGTGACGTCACTCCACATGGACCACCCTCCCCCCTCATTAATAATAATGAGCAGGTGACGTAACTCCACATAGAACAGCCCCCCTCATTAATAATCATTATAAGGTGACGTCTTCCAAATCGACACCACCCCCATCCATAATAATAATTAGCGGGTGACGTCACTCCACATGGGGGAGGGCGCGGCGCCTCCTCCCCCCTCCTCGGCGTCAACTCACAACGCTCACGACAAAGGCAGAACCCTCACGTCACGCGATCTCCGTAGCGCTATTGAGACATAGAAGTAAAAAGGACGTCATGATGAACAAGTGATTATAACCTTAAAAAGAAATAGGTCTGTGTCACCGTCTCCTTCCAAATTGCACACGAATTGATGCAATTAATATATCACGTCGCGGTCTGCTTTTCGCTTGCAAGTTTCAGATTTACTGCAATACACCCGTCCTTGGACGGGCGAAATGCTAGAAATTACATAGCCATCGCGAGCACGCTGCGGGGGGCTTTGTAGACGAGTAAGGAATTAAGTCAATTCCGTGCTATAGGGTCCATCCATTAAGTGTGTACGCATGGAGGGGGGTTAATCCAAATGCGTACGCTTGCGTATGGGGGGGGGGGTCTGCTGACAATGTACGTACACATAGGAAACGGGGGGGGGGGGGGTGAAGCCTCGATAATAATTTGTCTACATTGGCCTTCAAATGAGTTAGATAGTCCGGCGGTGGACTGTTTGCTTAAACACGTCAATATTATTAATCCTTGATCGTTTCTACGTGGATTAAATATCGGCCGTTCTATAGGATTCGGGGGGGGGGTGCGTCAAGCGTACGTACGCAGGTGGGGGGGGGGGTGTAAAAAGTACGCGTGCGTACAGGGAGGGGGGGAGGGGTCAAGTTTTGACAGATTTTTGCGTACCTACTCAATGGATGGCCCCTTAGGATCGCGGCTGATGACGGCTATGCTGCAACTTTAATTACGTCACATAATTTGCACAACTACATGAACTAATATATAATTATAAAAAAATTGCGACATTTCTGACAATGTGCAAAGTTTGCACGTCGTAACAACGTAACTACTGCATTTAACACAGTTAACGCAGCAACATCTTGATTGTCTGGTGTTAATTTCCACCGTAATAACAGCGCGCCGTCCACAATTAATCTTGCAATTTGCATATATCATGACTCGAGAACTTTGCAGCTTTTCTTTACATTTAGACCATACCTGTCAACCCATACGTTGTATCCGTATTCTTGACCAGGGAAATTGAGTTTTCAGGTCCATACGGCGTACAGCCGTTTCAATACGGGCAAAAAATTATATTTGTTTGTTTCTCCCTTCTGATGGGACTTTGTAGGATGAACGTTGAGATTTCTAAGGGCACGGGGTGACCAAGAAGGTCTGAAGGTGGCACTGATAAGGGGTTGACAGTTATGATTTAGACAAAAGAGTGCATACCTAATCTTAAGAAAACATTCACTTTAAATGCAGACATTATGGAACAATGAAACACATTAATTACCACCGCTCTCTAGTTTAGTGCATCTCTTGGAAGTTGGCGCCAAATGTGTTGAGTGCAGCACGTGGCAGTCTCACCGTGCGCACCAAAAAGTGAGATGGAAAAAATCTAAATGTGGCATGCGCAATTCTTCGCCGTTTCCTTCGCTCGGGAAAACCGAGTCGAGCCGCATGCTAATGAGCCTATTGTGACGTCTCAGGCTCACGGCTCTGTTGCGTTGCAGATGTTTCGAGAACCTGGAATAGCGGCTTCTTCGTGCGTGCCAGATAAGATCCGCGGTGCCGACATTTTTTGAGCAAACACAAGTGGAAAACGGTATACAGTCGTCACACTTGCAGCTAATTTCAAAACGCAAGGCTCGAGTACGTATATTAAATGCTCATACGCAGCAGTGTTTATAAATCCAGAGGTTTGGTGATCCGATCTCCTGGTAGGTAAGGCTCACTGAGCTATATTGCACTTCTTCAGAAGCGACCTGGCCACAAATGATAGCACTCTGTAACACGATTTTTGTTCCTGGGTAGTAAGTGTTATTTTCTAATTGCTTATGCCTCAAAAGTATAGAAAATGTCTATTATTCCCCACAAACTTTGCTTTTGTGACCAGGACTTTATGTGAATGAATGACACAAATGCACACCACGTTTTCTCATTGAAAATAGGTACATTTCAAAATGTCACTGTTCTGGTCACAAAAGCAAAGTTTGTGGGGAATAATAACCATTTTCTGTACTTTTGAGGCATAAGCAATTATGAAATAACACTTTTACTACCCCGGAACAAACATTTTTTTGTTACACAGCGTTATTAATGGAGTGGATGATTAACTTTGCTTTTGTGTCCTTGTCACAAAAGTAAGGTTTGTGGGGAACAATAATAGCCATTTTCTGTACTATTGAGGCATAAGCAATTAGAAAATAACACTACCCAGGAGCAATTTTTTTTTTACAGTGTAGCTCAACAAAGTGGCTCATCGTGAGAAAATGTTATAGCAGCCAAATACTCTAAATGCATGTTTCTAAATGTGGAGGGAAAAACCGGAGAACCCGGAGATAAATCCACCAACCACTGGGAGATCATACAGGCGTCGGGGTCAGGATATAACCTCCGTATACCAGACGAGGGAGTTAACATCTCGCCACCGTGGTCGCGCCCCTAAGATATATTCAGGGCTTCACCTGCATGGTTTATATGTGGTGCCCACATCAAAGCTAAGTGCTTTACGGTTTGCACACAATGACTCAATATATCCTACTTCCCCCTCCTTGTGAATACACAACCCACAACACATTCTCGCGGGAACTTTTATTCTCGCGAAACACTTTGTACTCTACCATTTGATGTTGAACACACATTTGGTTTAGGTGCACTTAGTAAATATGCAGCTGTGTGAATGTTGTACCGGTCTCTCTGTCGTGAAAAAGGCTATCGTTATTTGTCCATTTACAATACTGTTTTTTTTACATTTTCTTTAACAATATGTAGCGTAACAATTGTGAAACCAAGTCAAAATAACAATCTGTTAAAATGTTTTGGATAAAAGATAAAGCTACTAAAATCCATAATACACGAAGGTGTGTTTAATGCTGCCAAGTTTATTTTATTGTCGTGTTAATGTATTTTATGATGATTTAGCCTAGATTTTTAGACCTTTTACTGAAACATTAAATATTTACAAACACAGCTTCTGTATTTCCTCTTAACATCACCTCTAAGTTAGAGTAATTCAATTATTCCAATAACTAGTAAATATCTACTGTCTTCATATCTACAGTACAGTAGTGTGTATATGTACTGTAATACAAGCATACGGTAAGTGAAATATTGTACACCGTTTTGCATAAATTTGTTTTAATTGTGCCGATGTCATCAAAATGTATTCCAATGCAGCACAGCAATATTCTGGTCGTCTGATGCTTTCCAAACACATTCCTGCGGAGGGAGCTGGTAGGGACGTTGGGTTGCTCGGTCAATGGTGAGGGTCAACGGTGGCGTGGTGTATTCCGCAAATATGGCCAACTGTGAGGGCGGGCACAAGCCGGCGTAAGTAAGTTAAACGTTGAGTTTTATAAGGGCACCACGGGGTAACCAGCCCCTCCCCACCCAGCCCCACCCCTCCCACCCCCCACCCAGCCCCACCCTCCCCACCCAGCCCCCCCCACATTAATTAGTAGTCCCGTGGACGGTGGTAAATTCTTATGCAAGCTCTGACGGAATGCACTGATGAAGTACATAACTTATTGTATTTTTTACGCCATTATAGTCCTTTGATACATTTATCATGTGTACAGTATCATTATCAGGGACTATTACCGATACCCCAATGAAGCCCTCATATATCAATCATAGGTTAAAAAAAGTGTGCCGTCAGTACGCATCTCCATTGGAACCATGTTATCATAACCTCCTAGTGTGCTGCTTCATATAGCGTTCAGTTTGATCAAGAATGCATCCTGAGCGCTACAAGAGGTAGGCCTGTATTTGTCATTATGCCGTGACAATAAATGCTCGAACATATTTTTTTACTTAAGATTTAGTTTTTGAAATGTGCTGAATACAAAATTTATATTAATTATTACTTATAATGTTTAATGAACGTACTGCGTAAGCAGCAGATATACATTCTGGGCAGGCAGTTAAGTAAGATGTTGCTTATTTTTGTAAAAATGTTAAAGAATACATCGGAAAATTGCTCAATCTTCTCTGACTCTCTCTGTCCCTCCTTCTCCCTGTGCCCAACCTCGTGTTCGATCCTTCTATCTCCTTGCAACCCTCCACTGGAATCAACTTCCCCTGTACATGAACATTCCCCCTCCTTAACCTCCTTCCGTGCCTCCCTTTTTTCCAGTTGTACAGGTCATGGATGAAACGAATACCATGGTAGATTTCTGGCTTACGAGCCACTAAAGTGCACATTCTGGAAAAGCTTACAAATGTTCTATTAGTTAGAGAGCAGGTATAAAAGCATCACTTTATAGGGCATAATTGTTATTACGGGCGTTGATTTTACCGTATAAATACAATTGCTGACACATTGACGTCGTTCTTTCTTTGTTTGGTGTTTGCGTGCGGTGGCCGTAAATTAGACAAACACCAACGCCCAATAAAAGTGGACTTGTGTTTTTAGTGCGGCTGACGTCACGCCGCCAGGTAAATAATCCCTAGGGGCACGCGGCGGCCGCGACACGGTGGTGGGGGGGGAGTCTTTGCGTAAAATTCCCTCTCCTTCTTCCCTCCTTGTTGTCCTTAAACGGTCGCTTCCTCTGCGCAAGGCCGGCAGTGAGAACGTTCTCGTTCACCCCGCACCGCCCCCCGCCGCCGCGAAAGGCGTTGGGGGCACCAAAATCGCCCGGAGCCTAGAAAGAGGGCGAGCACGGGGGAACGCAGCTCACTTCTATTTGTTTGTTGCGGCTCGAAGCCCGGAGGAGCCACGGTGCGTACGTCGTGGAAAATGAGGCAGTCGTGTCACTGCTGCCTGGTGCTGCTGCTGGTGGTGCTTCTGTCGTTTGCGCTCGCAACCGGCGATGGCAAAGGTGCGTACCTGCGTAGGTTACGTAAGAAACTGGGTGCCGTTGCGGCTTTGCATTGTATTGTCACGTGCGGTAATTAGACACGTGATGCAGATTTAATCAAAGGTTCGTGCGCAGCCAGATTACGACGTGGAGTTTTATCACCTGCAGAGGATAAATAGAGTTGTAAGTGCTATTAAGAGCCCTTGCCCGAAAACGTCGCCTGGTATATATTCTTCCTTTTAAGGCCGCATTGTGATAAATTAACTTTTTTTAGATGCATATATTTAGTACGAGAGTAACCACCATCATGTTGTAAACATTACGTATTAGAAGTAACGACATTTACCGTAATTGTGATTCGCAATTGATATTTTGGGTGAGGCCCACGTAATGACTTGGCCAAAAATGCATATCACTAAAGACCCTCTGCTACCTGACACGGCCAATAGACCAATTAAACCGTCACGCTCAAATTGTGTTGTTACCATTGTAGTATGCGGCACGTGGAACGTAACTCCAGGACTGTGTACCATTTACTAGGTGGCAAGTCACCCTGTCAGACCATGCCAGTCAAGCCTCCTTCATGCGGTGGGACTGGCAGATACTCCCGAAGCCTCCACCGCAAAATCAGGCAAGTTTCTTACTCTGCTCTAACAAAGTTACTTGGTCATTCGACAATGTGAGCTGTACGTGACGCTATGGATAACTGTTGGTAGGGGCGTCCATAGGGGGGGTGCGGGGCCTGGGGCAAATCCCACTATGTGGGCCCCCAGGTGCCTTCAATCTAAATCGGAAGTATTACATATGACGCTGTGACGCCTCCCAAAGCGCGGGGCCCGGGGCAGTCACCCCATTTCGTTGTACCCTTAGGGACGACTGACTATATACGGTTGATTAACGTCCTTTGTCTTACGACGGTGATAGTCCATCGAGATTAGTGGTCGCTGATGCACATAAAACGAGCTAATATGCAGAGTTTTTTATAAAATTTTATCCATTTTTAAACAATTATAGTAGTGTGGATAATGTTTAAGTTTTGGGGGGTTTTGGCTACAATATCAGAATAACAATGACCTCTTCTTGGCATTCGTGTCGGGGTTTTTTTAATGCAAATTGCACGTGCAGGTATATTCCCCATGAAAAACACCGAGGAACATATGGGAAATGACCCAGGCAGTGAGATGCATGGGTGTAAAACACTGCCCACATGCCCCTATTTCCTCAACCCACATTGACCAGCGTAGTGAAGTATGGTCAAATAACCACCATGACCGACAAGGTGGAGGGGGGCGGGGGGGATCCATCAAGCACTGGATTGACAAATTGTTGTCAATTATCATTTAATATATAACAGGTTTGTTTGTTGTTGTTAGATCGCGTGAATAAAAATATGTCGTTAAACCCGCCACCACCCGTCACAGCCAATTAGTACGGTTTGTCATGTAAAAAAACGTGCCAATTCGTTACTACTTCAGCACTAAGCGGTTGTGTGTTGGAGAGTAAACAACCCACAACATTTACCATTCCAGTGCGACGTTCCGCCGGTAATCACAACAACCAGCTTCATCAGGCGACAGCCAGAATTGTGGAGAAATCCTCCCCCTGTTTCCGTCCTAAATAGAAGGGGGTACATAGTCCCAACATTCTACTTGAGGATTTTACACATGTAATGTACATCACAGCGACTTTATTTCACAATTCTTTTTTAAGCCCAGTAAGTGCATACGATTGACATATTGACTGTAGACAACCCACAACTCACACCTGTCACCCCCCCCCCCCCCCCCCCAGAGAGATGTGAATGTTACACAGTCTCGCTAACAGAGCTCTTTCTCTCTCTGTATGTTTTCAGGGAGACAGTTTTAAAAGCCGTTGTGGACAACCGGGCACGGCTGTCCGAAGCGCAGCTCGTTGAGAAGGATGCGGAAGATCGTCCCTAAACACCGCAATGGCGTGACTGACACGTGTACACGCAATCCAGTTATTTTAATCGATAGTAGGGAACGCATTTATTGTAATCGGTATTGATTCGAGTGGCGGGAGAGCACGTGAATGACGTTCAGAGCCAATTCGACAAATATCTGCAGCTGTGACAGTTCTAACAGATGTACGTGAAGCTGTAAGAAAAAAAAATACTTCTGAAAAAGTTTTACTCACGAGTTTCACATGTTAGGCAAACTTGGTTTTGGAATTAAACTTTAATGCATTCGCGTGTGGTTTGAACTCAAATGGATCATCATCTTATTCCTGGTCAGCAATAGAGTTTGAATCCCATCATATTCCGTGGGGTGGGGGGGGGTTCACACACTATTTTATACCAGGGCTACTAAGATCGGTGAACTGTGATAGATATTTTTTTGCTCAAGATTGTTGGTGCTTTTGGGAACCTGAGAATGGGATGAGGCTTATGAATTGCTAGTTGCCATTTGAAGGCGCGTCATACACTGCGCTACATTCGAGTGGCATCAGGAGGGCTAACGGAAGGTTAGATATAGTCCCCGTGTTGATCGTTTAGCCCTCCTGAAAGTATTAATCGTTGGGCATCGCAGCCTGTACACAGGGGGTGAACTCTTACCGTGGTGCGACCTCCAACGCATTATATAATTCAGTAATGCTTATATTGTATCATCTAAATTAATGATTAAGTATGCAGTGTTACCGATTAACAAGCCATATAATCGAAGTACCCATACGTATCCAATTTTCACTCTATTGTATTCGTTTAAACATATGTTTTCTCTTGCAAGTTAAACTATATTTCAATCCACATTACAAAATCGGGTTTCCATTTGTCCAATGCATTACACATGTTAGCAGGGACATCATCGTATGAAGACTTCTCGTACGTGGCAAAATGTTGGTGAAGACCACACACGTCATGAGAAACACACTTTCGAGCCAACCAAACAATGTTGCTTTCGCAACGGACAATAACATGCCGTTTAAGTCTTGTTTGGACACGAAGATAGATAATATAAAAGCAGCAGATAAGAATGTATTGCTAAGACAGAGTTGCACAAGACAGCAGTGCAGGTATGCAGCGTGTGTACACTAACGTGGTAACTAGAAAGCTCTGAAACTGAGACCCTATTTGTTATTAGGATGTTTCCCAATGTTATGCAAATTGTGCTGTCGGGAAGCGACGCATCAATTTGTAACGCGAACAGAGCAGTGCTGTAACCCCCATGACGTGTTATAAAATGGCTCGCAGAAGATGCCACAAAACTACTTCTGAAATCCTTGCAAGGGAGTTTGTGTCCCCCACACTTGTGGGGCACGCTCACACTTCCACACACGCACGTCACCACGGAGAAATGTTGGTGACCTGGTAAAACCAACCCAATAATTTGTAATTCTCGGAACTGGAATTTAGCCATATTAAGTTAAGGCCAAAGTTAATATGATCGGTTTTGGACCATTAGTGACCAGGCTATAACCATCAACCTACTATAAAGGAAAAAAAACAGTTTTTTTTATCAGGGGTGGCTATACACACACTTAACCATTACTCATTCGTGCTGCTCAATGTTCTGACCCATGAAGCCATCTGGTCACTTCCATGGGACCTAAATTAGTTTGTTGGCCGATACCAAATTTCCACCACCGCCAAACCACTTCCCCCCCACCAACTGCATAAATATTGGCTGAGTGAAGTCGCATAGGTGTGCCGTTTAAACCACTGGCGACTCATATTTGGTTAAATTAAAGCAACCAACAGAGGGCAAGGTCTGTTTAGTACGGCATTTGTACGAAAGTTTTTTTATTGAAAAAATTCGTTGAAAGCATTTCGCGCGTAAACATCGTGTAGTTGGTTTGTCCTTTGACGGAGTGGAACGCGCTCTTGCCCATGACGCGTCGCGTGGGTACACTGGCGTTGCTGAACGGCTTTGCGTGGCGTGCGGTCGTTTTGTGCGCACTGGTGGGTGGTGAAAAAAAAAATAGAGGTTCTATCCTTTCCGGCAATAATACAGGGAGGTGTTCAGATGTTCAAACGCCAAAATAGATGCAACAATTGCAAGGCAGAAAGTCTGCTTTTGAGCACACGTGATTTTGGTAAAACATGCAAACAAACATGCTTTAATGATGTGCAGTGACACGGCGCTGACTGCTGTACAGCAGCTGCAACTGCAGGTAGACACTTAGCACACACGCCGTTGAGTATATACACGGTGTGTGTGCCGGCAGGGCGAAGGAACTGGGGCAAGGGTCACGGCAGACCTCGTGGGGAGGCCCCTTGAACCCTCTGGTGGGTTCGAGAAGGGAGGCGTGGCTAAGGTGGAGCCGAGCCGCGCCGAAGGGGAATGAAAGCAGCGGAGAGCGAGAGCTCTGGGCTGCCGGTTCTGGGAGTGGACTCGTCTCGTCGTCGCCGTCATCGTCGCCGTCATTGCTGCCGCCTTCACCCGATCATTTCGCGGCTGGACAGTAGTTGGCTGTCTCGATCGACGCCGTCGGTGCAACGTGGACAGGGTTGTGTCTGGGCCGTGTCGGACGGCAGCGTGGTCTTGAGAGAGAGTGGGGGCCGGAGTTGGTGGCGTGAAATGTAATCAAGGAAGGAGGGTGCCTTCTGCGACTACCTCGTCTCTGTCACCTGCTCACACACAAGCCTCGACGAGGAAGAAGAGGCCTACGACACTACAGATGTACGTGTTGTCTTTAAAACTGATTGGCCTACGCCAGCCTCCTGCATGGCCTTGTCTCTTATCAGTGTTAAACTAGAGAACGGCAAAAGGCTGAACAGCACAAAGGCAATGCAATTAATTATCAAATCACTAATTGCTCAGGTTGAGCAGTTATATCGACGGGGACCCTTTAACTTTGATATTCTGATACTGGCAAAAAGGGTCCCAAAGATACTGTTGGGTGGGGTGGCTCTGAGGGTGTCCATTTGGCCTCGTCGTTGTTTTTGTGAAGGGTGCACTTAAGGTGAAAATGTGAAAAGCTGTTCGGACAACCGACGTGGTGTAAACTAATATTGACCCAGGGCGGTGTGTGTGACACGCGGGAGGGTTGTTGTTTTTTTTAAAATCCTTTATATTAAGTTCGCTAGCTTGCTTGTGTGCTTGCTTGCGTGCTTGCTTGCTTGCTTACGACCGTGCAAATCTTTCGGTCGTTTTTTAACCCACTTCCCGTGATCCAATCGAGCTGACATTTTCCACACATACTCGTTGTGCGAGACAATTAATGTTCGTGAAAAAAAATTCCCAACATTTTACACTTTTTGGCAAAAAAAAAATATTTTACATATATTCAAATAGAACGCACAGTGTAAGAGCCCAGAGCGTAACCCCTCCACAGGCTGTGGCGGAGTAGCGCAGTTGGTAGTGCCCTCGCTTCCCATGCCAAAGGTCGCGGGATCGATCCCCGCGTCCTCCACATGCGAATATATTTTTAAATCCTTTATATTAAGTTCGCTGCCACGCATATAAAGGATTTATAGTGAAAAACTTCGTTTTTACGGGTTATACTTATTTCCGTTTACCTTGCAGATGAAGAGCTGGGAAGTGTTGATTTCGGTTGGTTTGGTAGAATCAACTTTGCAAAGGTCGACTTCTGCAAATGACAGGTGTGGTAAACAATTATTGATTGTATCCCAAATGTAATGTATAGCACCAACAGCGTTAGATGTGAGAGTCCATGGGACACATATGCCGCCTGCTTTGTGATAGCCTTGAGAGCACAGTAGCGTGTGTAGATCGATGTCAACGTAGTGACTTGGCTGTTATTGATTTAGATTACACTTACGCAATGCATGTCGTTACAAACTTTGTTCCCATCAATTCCCAGAAAATGTTTTAACAATGTTCCGAGTAGTGATATACCCACATCAATAAATAACAATTTATATAAGTTAATGACAACCCCCCCACCCCCTCACTGGTCTTCTGTCGAGGTGAAATGCACTCCGGCGCCATGGACAATGCTGAGCACAGAGGCATACTGGCTGAGGATGCCGGGCTGTTGGGGAGGGAATTTGTCTGGCAGTGGTGGAGTCGTGGTCGCTGGCACAACTCTCCGAGTCTCACTTATCTCGGCAGGGTGGTTGCACGCATTGGTGGCAACAGCAAGAATCCCCTGGGGGTTCAGTTCCCGACTCGAGATCCTTTCTGTGCGCGGAGTTGCTAAGTTGCAGAGCCATCGCTAGTCACTGCAAATTGAGATCGTGTTGTGTTGGAGTGTGCATCGCTGCTACGTACGTCAAACAAAAAATGAAAACCAACGTGGGAGCACCTTACATAACATGCCCCAACCCAGGTTGCTCACTTAATAAACAAAAACAAACATGGATGCTCATTCATTTACATTTTATACGAAGTGAATAATTCAAACACTTGTTTCTCACCTTCGGGGCGAATTTCACACAGCTGTGTGCATAACGTGCTCAAGAATATCTTCTCTACTTGAAAGGCATGCTGGGATACCTCTTCTTCATTGTTGTTTCGGTTTGTTGAGGGGTGATTTGTAAGCTCCCATGCAGCACCTCTTATATGTATGCAATGTTGCGCTTCTTTCGCACCGTACGTAGCCAACCGTGCTAATCGGAGGTGCGAGATGAAGGACAACAAACTAAAGACAAAAAAAGCAGCGCGAAAGAAACGAGTTTTCAATCCAGATGCAAAAAGTGTACAGCTACAGTGGTTTCTTAGTATCGGAAGAAAGAGTGTTCCAGACGGCCGCAGAAGCGCATCTGAAAGCGCCGCGCGATGCGGCGACCGTCTTTGTTCGACGGCCAGCCCGTCGCTCCAGCTACACCGGCGGGCGATGGGCAACCCAGGCGAGTTCGTGGGCCACACGAGCGACCCTTCCTCCACCTCAGTGGGCCACAAGCTTGGCATTGTGCTCGTGCACTTACCATGGCACCCACGCATCACCCGAGAGACCCTTAGAGTAGTGCTGAACGATTTGGGGAAAATATCTAATTGCGATTTTTCTGACATACTGCGATTTGATTTGCGATTAAATTTTTTAAGGTCAAGCTTCAGTTCAATATTCACTGTGTAATCGATTTAAAACATGTGATAGAGCATTACCACATGATACCATCAAAATATTAACTGCTCTATATATTCTAATGCAAGGATGAGAACTTAAAATATTTTAATTGCTTCCAACATGTATTTATACAAATGTTTTAATTGAGAACAATTGTTAAGTTAAATAAAGAAAGTTATAATAACAATAAAATAAAACAATTCCAAGAAGAAATTAATAGGACTTTTCAAATCGCAAAAAATCGCAGCCTTTGCCATTTGCTAATCGCATTGTTTGAAATTGCGATTTCGATTTGAAATCGATTAATCGTTCAGCCCTACCTTAGACCGGCCCCCCATGCGGGGTTAATGCAGACTTGATTCCTTGTAAAAGGTTTCAGTTTGGTGTTTTAATAACTTAACACCTGTTTTGTGGCCAGATTAAATGGGAACACCTATTCTCATTGTATTAAGTTGCTTCAGCACTTAATCTGGCTAAATTCCAGCTCTTTTAATTTCCAATTTCGGTTTCGTTGACATGCATTGAAAGATCTCTGCAAGGGTGTTAAAAGGTGTGCCCCAAATGACGGCAGATCCCATAGGTGACTTGTTTACTACTGTGCAGCAGTTGTGGGATCTGATGGGAGTAGCTTTGAAGAGGTTAGTATGTACTGTATGTTGAAATTCTTTCGACCGTACGAAGTCCACCGTGCTAATCGGAGGTGCAGGGGAAGGACAACAAACTAAACACACAAATCAGTTCTGGAGAAATTAGTTTTCAATGTAGATTTAAAAGTGCATAGCTCCAGTGACTTTCTAATATTGGAAGGAAAAACGTTCCAGACGGCCGCAGCAGCGCATCTGAAAGCACACGATGCAGTGACCGTCTCTGTTCGATGGTTAGCTAAAATCCGCTGCGAGGATGACCGTAGTTTGCTTGATGGTTTATGCTTCTTGACGAGATCAGCAACGTCCTGTGGTTCATTTGCGGCAAGCACTTTGTTTGTAATGAATGTTACCGCATAATGGATCGTGTGGTAGCATATATGGCTTAAACCATGACGACATCTTCATCGAATGCGAATGAGAGTCTACACCGAGGGGACTTCTAAATTATTTCTGCGGCCACTTTACAGGCTGCTCTCTCTCCAGACGAGAGTTCCAAATGACATTTTTTTTCATTCGGTGAAATTACACAAATGGAATATAATCGGGGGAAATAAATGAGGATAAACGTTGCATGCTGTAAGCTGTTTGGAATATAATTGTAAACCCAACTATCTAAGGCCATGAAGTGAGCCCAAAGCAGAGTTTGTTGTGCACTTCTTATGAAGGACTCACAGGCTCATAACAGCAAAATCATCCGTAACAGCAACATCATCCGTAACAGCAACATCATCCGTAACAGCATCATCATCCGTAGCAGCATCATCATCATCCGTTGCAGAATCATCATCAACATGCATCCACAATTTCCTGCCCCCTCCTCTTCTGGCTTCCACAGCCCCTTGACATTGCATGAGCTGAGCCAAGTAACAGTACCCAGGCCAACCCAGCGTGATTAATGCCCTCTCCTGCTCATCAGGTGAGCATTGTTCCAATATAATAATCCAGTCAATCCCACAAAAAGCGGTGAATATGCAACACGCCGACTCCTTCATCGTCTGTAACAAGAGGGTTAACATCGAAAATCTTCCTTCAATAATTATCCTGAAGCTGAAGATGAGTGCAAGATAACTGCATTTGCAAATGCGATTTGTAATTTTTAAACTTACCCACGTATTGATATTTACATTTTAATTTGGACGCTTATTGAGGGGCTGTGTGCTGTCTTGGTGTGATCTTGGACTGTTCTTGTTGTTGTTTTGCTGCCTTGCCCAAGCTGGGGAGTTGGTGTACTTATGCAATTTGAACTTATAAATTTGATGTATTTTAGCGATTTACTTACCTTCCCTATACTTTGCACTCCTATCGTTATTTGTATGTTCTGTTGTTGCCACTTTCTGACCCGCCCCTTCTGTAAATATGTGATAAAGGAGCTTCAGGATAAATAAAGATTCTGATTTTGGCTGTGCTGGCCTGCCCCATGTAACATTTAATCTGTCATATTACAAAAACTGCAATGAAAAGTCACGTTAATATATTGTTTGAAACATGGAGATCTCAATGTACAATGTGAAAATTAGCAGGATCGGCAAAACTATACACCTGCTAACAGGGACTGTTGAGTAGTGAAGGGCCCCATGGTGGCGGGATGTTAACTTCTTCACCTGCTCTACAGGAGGTCGTGGGTTCGATCCCGACCCTGACGCCTCTGTATATTTGGAGTTTGCATGTTCTTCCCGTGGTCGCATGGATTTTTCTCCAGGTCCTCGGGTTTTCTCGCCTCCACATTTAGAATCAACGTGCGTTTAGAGTATTTGGCTACGATACATTTGCACGTGATTATTAGCCACTCTGTTGAGCTATCATTTGTGGATGGGTCGCTTCTGATAAAGAGCTATATAGCTCAGTGGGCCTTACCTGGTAAAACAAACATATTGGTTTAAAGCTTTCGTGACTGCAGGGATTCATATTCTTGGATCTTTCGGTATAGTCACGTAGAAGGGAAATAATAATAATTAAAAGTAAAAAAAAGACAATAATAATTCTCACGACGTTTCGACTGCAACACAAGTAATCATCATCAGGTGTGAAATCCACAGCAAGAAAAAAATAATGATTGCTTGTGTTGCAGTCGAAACGTCGTGAGAATTTTTATTGTTTTATATATTTTATTTTATTATTTCCCTTCTATGTGACTTTACCGAAAGAGCCAAGAATATAAAACACAAATAGTTGAATGGTTTCGGTTTAATTTAGTTATACATCCACTTCAAATTCATGTAGGCTGTAAAAAGTAATTGTAGAGGAATATCGTGCCGCATGAACACAGCCAAACCAGTATAAATCACTCGTTCTGAACCATAGTTTTATTCTGTCATGCAAAATATTTCCAACTCTTTCTTTGGGCCATCTGACATACTGTTCACAAATATTTAACACATATTCACAGTCGTGTGTGCTCAGATATGTACAACTATCATGTCTATATTGCGAATTAAACAAAAAAAAATAAAGAAATGTAACTTTCGGCCTTTCCGAAGAAATGCTTACAATTAATTTGGAAGACCCTCTTTGGAGCTGTAAATAATTAAAATAAATTATTTGGAGTGAAAAAATTCAATAAAAATCTTAAAGCTACGCACATAATCTGTTCTAAAGAGGTACTAGGTTGAAGTGTCAAATATATCATCCAACATGTAGGCCAGCTACTAAATAAAATACTGCATATATATAAAAACAAACCTCCAAATGAAAAATCTTCCATCACAATTCCTGCACCAGCCTTAATTTGCATTGCTGATGTTTAGCAACTCCTGCAGTTCCGCGTGCATAAATCAAAAAGGAAAGAGTTTTACAGTAACGCGAATATAAATTGCTAAGCCATACACACAACAATGCACTTCACCGGCAGCCCGTATGGTTTTGATGTGGTACGGCACATACAATGGGTGTTTTAAGTGAAACCCACACTTACCAGAACGAGATGCATTCGTGAATTTAACATCCAAAGTTTACAACCGTCACCCCGTCCTCTCCCAACTAATACGTGTGAAACGTGGTGTGAACTTGGAGACAACTCACAACAAAGTCGTCCAGACAAATCCATGGGCAACGGAGCCCTGGATGTTTTTGTTTGTTTATCTGGCCACTGTAATGCAACATCTTGTGTAGACAAACGCTACTTTAGTTTGTGGCCACTTGGCACAAAAGCGAATGGTGTGTAAGAGAAGCCCATCAAGAAACGTAGTCAAGTTGTCCGACTATAGCATCGCAAATTTAAATCACCCCAGGATTATTTGATTCATAAATATAACAAAAACATGAAACAGTACACAATGCATAACTTTATACTCGCACAAAATAGCAATGTTTTTGTCCAATTCAGTCTCGGAGAAGATGATGTATGAACGATTGTAAACAACAACAGCAACAACAACAACAAAAATGAACGTTTATAAACTGAAATTTACGTACGCTAATTAAATGTACAAACAAACAAAATACGTTTACATTTTGTTTGGCTATGTTCATTGGCTATGCTCACACGTGGAATGCATTCTAAAGGCAAGTTAGCTTTGTTGGACAACTCGACAGCAGTGCATTTGTGCCAGCCCACGCGCCAGTGAGAGGTTTAACGCAATGCCACCCACAGAGCTGCTGCTTGCTGATGCTGCCCAGCCCAGGGTGGAAAGTGCCCCTCAGGTTGGGAAGCACCGCTCTTGTCGCCCGTCAGCATATCTCGCGCTAAGCTTCTCGTTGCTCATGCCCGACAGTCGGTGACAACACATATTACGTAAATATCCGCCGGACATCTGTGTGTTTTGGTGTGGATTTATCTACACGTTTATGTTCACACTACTGGTGCACACAAACTGCACTTGCACTCTGGATTATTATTTTTTGGCTTGCTTAGACTGGTAGAGCAGTTAGACCAGACTCTTATTTAGCTTATGAATTAAATTCTAAGGGGTAAATATCATAATTTAAGTCATCCAACCACTACTCTAGGTTGGTGAATGTTTTTGATGATCGGGGTGAAAGAAATGTAGCCAGACGAGATATTTCTACGCATATTGTCGTGGATTTGTGTTACTTTGCATCTTGCATATGAATGCTTCTGCCATTGATTGTTTCCGTTACAAATGTTGCCGACAAAGGGAGCTGCCAAGTCTTGACAACACCGACAACGAAGCAGCGGCACGAACACTGACACGAGGCTGTATATACAAGGCCTCCACTGGCTCACCTCAACGTGATCATGTGAGTGCAGAGGATGGGTTGAGTGGGATGAATGTAGAAATGCAAAGTTGTAAACATTGGCATTTAAATGTAATGGACATGTGACACGAGTTTAGACTGCATTTGAACACCCAACGAAGAAGCATATCTTGGCTCCGTATTTAACGTTATATTTATACACTTTTTTCCCCAATGCATTTTCACAGGATTTGGGTTAGCTTTTACAGGAAAGCAGCACCACCTCTGATGACGGGTGAAACAAAGCATTTGACGAGAACCAATGTTTGATAGCTATTTACAACGATGAGTAGAAGATTGGAATATCAGGATCTTTGCACTGTGGACAGGTTTCACCCAGCAGCAATCCTGCAACCACATGGCCCCAGATTTGACCGGCAGGACCCCACCCTCCCCTTTGCACGGAGGGTTGGGTGAATATCAAATTCCTCAACCAATATTTTAACTCTTGTAGAGTCAACGAAGTAGTAACGATACACGCAGGTAAAAGCACAGCTCTGCCGTATCTTGCTCAAAGCTACCGCTGGCAGAAGGCTCTGGAGAGCCCTTCTGGAGATGGTGTTTTGGCCTACGCTTACGCGCTGGCCAGACGTCTTGGAAGAGGTGGGAGTCCCCAGACTTCACCCCACCACACGCAAACCTGTTAATAAACGCATCCGTTTGCACTGCAGGGTGGACCAAGGCCATGGAGGGTGATTTAAGAAACTTGCCCCATTGTTTCAACTGCCACACCGGGAGATTGAACCGGTGACCTCTGGGATCACAAGTCCAGTGTGCTGACCGTTACACCACTGTGGCAACATCCCAGCTATCTATCTTATATATATTTATATAGCAGCATCTTATTTCAAGGGGCTGTACGACAACTATAAAATTGTACATAAGATGATAGTGCTTGGGATAAAGAGTGGGGTTATTACTAAAAGTGGCAGTATAGTTATGGTGAGAGTTATGAGAAAATGTGGGAGTGGTTAAGGAAGGGTTGTGGTAAGCCTGGTCGTAGCTGGGTGGTGCGGGCAGGGAGTAGCAGTAGGGGTAGTGATAGGGGTAGTGATAGGGGTTGAGGTAGTGAGTGGGGTTGGGGTAGTGATAGTGAAAGGGGTAGTGATAGGGGTTGGGATAGTGATAGGGGTTGGGGTAGTGATATGGGCTGGGGTTGTGATATGGGTTAGGATAGTGATAGGGGTTGATGTAGTGATAGGGGTTGGGGTAGTGATAGGGTTAGGGGTAGTGATAGGGGTCGTGATAGGGGTTGGAGTAGGCCTGATCTTAGCTGGGGGTCGGGAGCAGGGAGTATCAGTAGCAGCAGGATGGGCTAGGGGAGAATAGATGGGGTTGCTTTAAGGGAGGCACGGCAGCAGGTTAGTGAAGACGATATAATCTTATATTGGGTTCACCTTGTGGTATTGTTCAGAAAAGCTTCCAAGGTTCAAGCTTTAGAGAAAAAAAATTACCGGGGAGATTCCACGAAGTGTTCCTGCCAAAGGCTCATGCATGAAAACTGAACACTGCCTCTGCGCTTTCAGCGAAACAGCTGTACCCAATGAGAAGTGGACGTGGACTTGCGCACAATTTTCCTCTTTTCATCGAATAGTTCTTACGTCCTCCACTTCAACGCCCGAGAGCAGCGTTGACCACCTCATTTCACACGCAGAGCTAGAGTTCAATACTGCATCGCATTCGCACGATGAGGGCATATACGTGACTGATTCATCCGGCGGAGGGAGCAAACCTACGATACATTCATCTGCTTTCCCCTTAACAGATTACAATCGAGCATCACTTTTATAACTCTGGCAAAACAATCAGCTCCGTTTTACAATAAACGCAATTCGGGGACAACACGCAATGTGTTTCACCCTTCCCATCAATGCCCTGCGTGTGTGTTTTGTATACGATCCCTGCAAAAACCCCTTCACGACAAAATGCCCATCGTTTTGGCTATACATAGCGAGCGTGACACATTATATAGCGGAGGGGGGGGGCATGACTGACGCTTGGCAACCGTCATGATGTGAAATGCAGTGCGAGACGTGTACCAGCTTGGCCAATGCCGAGGGCATCGTGGGGTTTGAAGCGACACAGTAATGCACGGCATTTAAGCGGCGTGACGTGGTCAGCCATACTCTATACGATGGCATTCCCATTGGACACGTGCCCGTGATAAACCGAAAACGTCTCCATCTGCTTGCCGTTCCTTGCCGTTCCTCGGTGACTTGCATGGATGGATAACAATCTCCCGTTGTTATCCAGGTGCATTCGTGAATGTTATTAATGACAGCAGTCGGTCCGTGCAGCCACAGGCAGCAGTAATCGATGGTCTCGTTGGCTGCCCGGCTCAGGGGAGGCTTCACCAAGTTGCAGAAGACCCAGACCCCTTCGCGGTGGCAGATTCGGGGCATCCCTCTCCGTCGGAGAATTCAAACTGCATCGTATTCTGCAGCAACAGCAAAAATACACAAGTTGTGTTTAGCTTAATTTGTGCCCGTTTTTGTTTCACACAACGTACGAGTTCGTTTTGACTGCCAGCAGCGTTGAGAAGATCACGAAATGCTGACTCTTATTTGAATCACTGCCCGGGATTGCTCGTTAGGAGGACATGCGCTCGACCGTTACCACAACAGTGCCAAATGGAATTCTTCACTTGAGCCAGCAATGAACTCAAACGCAAAAAGCAGTGCTGCTCCTCGTCGTTGACTACTCGCGTACACTCGCCAATCACACATGCAATAAAAAATAATAAATCCCTCAGACCTTGGTGTGAGCAATTAAAGCTAAATTGATATACATAGAGGATGTTTTTGATGTAGTTACTGGTGACCAGGCTGGGGCAATGTAGCTCTGCATGAGAGAATATTTTTTACTTGGCACGAGCCAAAGGTTTCACCCCAGGATTTCAACAGTCCACAGAAGCCTGGTACAGCAATTAATCTAAGTAACTATTTTCATTTTATTTTACTAGGTAAGGCCTATTGAGCTTTATAGCTCTTTTTCAAAAGTGACCTGGCCACAAATGATAGCTCATCGAAGTGGCTTATCATGTGGAAATGTATAGCAGCCAAATACTCTAAACGTATGTTTCTAAATGTGGAGGGAAAAACCAGAGGACCCGGAGAAAAATCCACACGACCACAGGGAGAACATGCAAACTCCAAATATACAGCAGGTGTCAGGGTTGAGATGGAACCCACGACCTCCTGTATACCAGGCGAGGTAGTTAACATCTCACCACCGTGGTGCCCCTCATCTCCTTAAGAGACCGTTGTTCCCCCTACTTGTCCATGACAGGTCAATGTAGATTACTTGGTGACTGCAGAGATAGTCCAGGAACCAGTGAGGACCGCAATGCCACTGACGTGACCCGTAACTTGGCCAGTGCATGCAGGCTTTATCGAATTGCGTGTGTCAAATTTTTAAATGGATAATCTGTTGATCGTGGTATGAACATTAACCTACAACGGTGAATACATTTCTTTTTATATATTAAAATATATTATTAATAAAATAATATATACTTTTATGAATGCCATGTTGACACAAGTGGAAGGCTATGTTCATCTCAGTTGATGGTTGAGAGTCAGTGATAGAAATTCCATAATTCCTATCATTGTTTTCTACAAAGTTATACCAATTTTATAGATCCCCAGAAGGACACACAGGCTGAGTTGACCCCCCCACCCAACCTAGATTTGACCGTCCAATTTTTAGAAGAGCAACTCTCTTCCGACGTAGCCTCCCAGCCAGTTCAAAAGCGAACGCAGAAGTCAAACAAGCGGCGATCGCGCCGCACGAAGCGGGCACCTCCGCAAAGTGGTCCTGCGAGGCGGCGGCCGTCTGCCCAAGCGAGATCTGCGTCTTGACGCGCCGCACGACGCGCTCCTTCTCCGAGAGGCCGTCCGACGCGGTCGAGAGGGCGTCCAGGGAGAGGTCGGGGGTGCGGCGACCCGGCGGCGGCTCAGGGGAGACGCGGCCCTTCCGGGACGACCCGGACCCGGACCCCGAGCCCGAGCCCAGGCCGGCGCCGCCGCGGCGGCGGTGGTTGTGGTGGGCCGGCGTGGGGCCGGTGCGCGAGTCCGTGGTGGCGCCCGGCGAGCGGTCGCTCGTGTTGCCCTCCTCGCCGTCCGACGCCGAGGGGTTCTCGGAGCTGATGGTGGAGTACGACTGGCAGCTGCTTACGCAGCGCGCCGGCCTGGTGGTGAGGAGGGGAGGGGAGGAGTGGGCGGAGGGAAGAGACAAAATTGCAGCAAACGACAGGAACCGATACTCATCCAGAAGGTGATGAAAGATGATACAAATGCTGAGTGTATTTATGTTTAGGAGGAATCTGGACAGGTCTGGTGTTAAGCGTAATTGCCAATAGACCACGATGAATTGTAAATCAATTCGGTATCTATACTGATATCAATACAGTAATATCCTGGTTTACATCAGGGGGGGGATGCATTTCTGAAAGGTGCGATGATGAATATCGAAACGACGTAAATCAAAGCAATTTACAGGCTAGGTAGAGGCGAAGGCCGAGAGGCAACAGATTCGAAAAAGGACGGACGATGCTGGCAGTGATGTAAGTGTGGGGGTTGAGGCGACGCAAAACAGGTGGTGGTGTTAATAATGTGACGATGTATTTGCAAAACCACATTAAACACGTCACTTAAAAGGGGAGACGTAAATCGGGGTATTACTGTACCATGAATTGTATATATATGTAATGTAGTTCTCAGAGACACCATCTTGTTCAGTTATATGTATATTTATTATGAGTAAAGTCCGCCGACTCACTGAAAGCTTAACGAGTAACCACGAGTGACTATATTCACTTGGGTAACTTAGACAACTCTATTATTCTGAGACAACATAACTCTAGCCTTCCAAGACTACAAGGTGCCCACTCCAGGATGATGAAGACGACCCGCTCAAAGGTGACGGCGACGACGGCAGTTCCCCCACAACAGCAGCCCTGAGCCCCGGTCCACGCCGGCTTTTATCCCCCTCACGACCCGGCCACGCCCCTATTCCCAAACCCTCTCTCACCGCACCTGGCCCTGTCTGTCTCTGCCCTTATGACAATTTACGACCATTAGGTCCTGTGCTTCCCCTACCGTGAACCTGCCAAAGCTTGTCGCATCAATTATTATTAGCAACCGCTTAGGTCCCACATTACCCTACCGTACCCAGTCTGTTCTCGTTACGTTAATTAGTAACCATGGCCACGGGGAGCCGTACTGTCCCTACATCACCCCGTACTGTCCTTACATATATACAAATATATGTATATACAATTTACAGACCTGAAATTCATAGTTTCATGGTACAATAACTTTTAAATATATAATAATCAATGACTCCATTTAAAAGATATAACGTAGGATGTGTGTTATGAGTGAAATTAGTACTTATGGATGCTGGGAACTCTTTGTTGTTTCTTAACAATGAAAGCTTTGTTGTTTTTGGCTCTCTTCACTCTGCGGAAGGGCGATTAGGGGATAACTTTTTATTTATTTTACCAGGTAAGGCCCACCGAGCTACATAGTTATTTTTCAGAAGCGACTTAGCTTCTGTGGAGGGAAAAACCGGAGGACCCAGAGAGACATCCACGCGGCCACGGGGAGAACATGCAAACTCCAAATATACAGGTGCCAGGGTTGGGATCGAACCCACGCCCTCCTCCATACCAGGCGAGGTAGTTAACATCTCCTAGCCACCGTGGCGCCCTAAGGCTGCAATGTGAGGCTGACCTCTGCCTGCGTGGGAAGTCCACTTCACTGTCCACCTCTCCCTCCTCCTCCGAGGAGTCCAGCGCACCCTGTAGTTACATCAAAAACATTCAACATAAAACAGGCATCATCCCGTATTTCATCTTTACCCGTTGCACACTACAGTTTTTGTTTTGCGACACATAATAAAAGAGAAACTGGCACAAATATTCCAAAGCGAGACCCTCTTAAAATTCTTGAAAGTCAGTGAGACTTTTCAGGAATCATGAATTCACATTATCTCCATCCTTTTCATACCGTGTCGCCTTCTCAAGCTCTTTCCCTGATCACATCTCCTCCCCCAATTCCCAGCCAACATAATCTTGGCACACCGTCAGTAGCTCGAGTCTCGTTAGATGCTTTACGAATCGAATTGTACCGTTGTATTAGCGTGTGTATAAGCTGCATTCACATCACGGTACAACAATAAAGAACGTCTAGTTTTGTAAAGCTACAGCAAGCCCAACTGTTATCACTTTGTATGGCCACCGTTAATGCCATTAGCCTCCATGTAGCGAAGCAAATTGAGTTGTTTTGGTAATATTTTCTCAGAGCGAAAAATCCGGAGCTCACAGTCTTATCAGGAAGTATTTACAGCGATACCTTGACTTTTGCCCACTTGACTTTTGTCACTTCGCTCTTTCGACCGTTTTCAATTATAACCAGATTTCAAATTTCGTCCACGTGCTTTCCTCTTTCGTCCGATTTCATCCCAAACCTTCCACGACGTTCGCGCCACGCGCCATCTTTTTCGTTCAATCTTTGAATAGAAGTCGTTCGGTGAGCATCTCTTATATTTGTGTTTATTCATATATTATTAAAACTGTACTTATTTCTGTGATTATACTGCAAACAATTCATAGTTATTTTTGTGATAACAGTATAATACTACAGTGTTCATAGTTATTTTCGTGATTATAAAACACTTGTACAGTATTGTTTATTTACTTAGTTTTGTTTAAATATTCTTAAGTTTATTTTATTTCTGTTTATTTAGGTTTCGCACACATGTGTCATATAGTTACTGTAGTTATTTGCATGTACGTTTTTATATTTACTGTAGTTATTTGCATGTATGTTTTTCACCGGCCAAAATAAATTTGCAAGCTAAATAAAGTCTCTGCCTTGACATTCGTTCATTTTTCACATTCGTCCATGCTCTGGTCCCTAACCAGACGAAAGTGCGAGGTATTCCTGTAAATGAGGATAATATTCTCATGCCTTTAAAAACAATGAACCCCTAGATTGAGGGTGTTTTGGGGACTCCACCCACGGGCTGAAATTAAATATTTCAACAAGTGATTCAGTTGAAACATTATTGGTTGAGCTCAGTGGAATCACATTGAAGTGGATTATCATTCTTAAAAACAAAATTTATTAAATCTCTAATTAAGTGAATACATGTGTATTCCAATTTAATTGTGGGAACGTTTCATTGTGGGTGAGTTTGCCTTTACACACAGCGGCCACTGCATAGCAGCATTAGTCATTCATAATATATACACACACTGGGTTAATGACGAATATCAAACTATTAAAAACGACATGCAAATTGGTTCAGAGCTGAGTGCACCGACCAATACGCTACCTACTCAGCCACATGTATGCTACTGGACTGCATCAAGACGCAACCACGTGGTCTGTCAGTAGGAGGTGTCCGCCGTACCAATCTGCGCTCTTTCCGGCCACTGGTGCAGGACTTGCGAGCGAGCACGAGCGGGCTGTGCCGGTCAGCCGGGAGCCTCCGCGGACTCCGTGGACTCTGGCCCCTCTTAGCGATGATCACGGGGCTCAAGTCTACCGCTTCCTGCGATGCAGCAGCAGCAGAGGTGGTGGCGGCGGCGGCGATGGCGGCACGCTCAGGCGAAGGCGCCGCAACATTCGCCGTCTCGTTCCCATCGCAGTATCCGTCCAGGCGCCCCTCCAGGCTCCTGCTCTTCTTGAGCGACTCGCAGGAATGACAGGAGCCCGCTGCCGCCCGTCCCACGGTGCCATTGCCCGCGGCCGCGTCTCTCCGCGCCTCCGACTCCAACACGGAGCAGATGAGGTCGGGGCTGGAGCCAACCAGCCGTCCGGGCAGCCTCAGCGACGCGGGGCTCCGGAGCGCCGCGCCCGAGCCGAAGTAACGCAGCGCGGCACGGCGCGTGTCGGAGGTGTCTTCCCCGGAACAAGGAGCAATGCGGCTGTCCGCATTACGATCGTCGTCGTCATCGTCGTCGTCGTCATCGTCGTCGTCGTAATCGTCTTCGCGGATGGGACTCGTCTTCGGGCTGCTGGCAAAGTCGGCGTGCCAGCTGCGACCGTAGGGGCGCTTGGGCCGAGGTTTTCCCCGCAGCTGGGACTTGCCGCGGCTGGAGGGCAGGTGGACGGGAACCGAGTCCAGACTGCGGGAGATCACCTCGGCTCGCAGCAGATCTGGCCTGGGGCGGTGAAAAAAGTGGCAAAACAATGGCGTGAAATTTTTCAATTTCATTGGGCAAGATAAATGTCTCTCAGTGTTAATGTACGCCAAGGTGTGTAATGCATGCCAAGGTGTGTGTTTGAGTTGCATGACATTATGTTCATTATGATCACTACATATGAGGCTGATCCAGACATCAGCCAAACAAGATTAAAGTAATAAAGTAGTATTTAACGACAATATTCATGTTGTGGGTTTCTCATATGATGGCATGATGCTTACATGTGTTTCATTTTAGCATGTATTCTGTTCCATGCAGCAATTAAAAAATACATCATTATAATTATTCACACTACGTGGGTTGTTAATGAAAATGGTGACTAAATTAGTAGGGGTATATTTACCTGGAATTTTTTCAACAAAATTAATACAGACACATGTCCAGGTCTGATTTATACGGTGGTGTAGACTGCTTTTCTCCAAATTTTGGACAGAAAATAAAAAAAACTAAATATCGGAAAATCACGTGAAGTTTCAGTGCTCGGCTGACTGACCCACACCAGTGTTGACTCGAACCATTTGAACAGTTACCTCCACAGGCGAGCAACACGGCAGCATAATAACCGGCTTAGCTTATGGCTACAACAAGGAAGCCAATGAGAGGACTTTGTGGGGCAGCAGGTGACCCACAGTATGCACTGGTGAGCCCTACCTATGGCTGCGGTGCGGGGAGCACAGGTAGGGTGCGGGGGACACATGTTTACGAGTGCGACGTCACCGTGACGTCGTCACGCACGCGCAGCTTCACGGGTGCAGCTCACAGGCGCCCTGTTCTCTCGGCTATTCGTGCCCCCAAAAACCTCGAGTCCGCTGACACCGCCGCCCTTGTGAGAGGAGCCAGCGAGGGAGTGCCGCCCGTTACCTGCGGGTGTGCTGGGCCCCCTTGCCGGTGGTTGACCTCTTCTTGATGAGGCGCTCCACAGCGTTGGGGCGGAGGGCGGGCCGGTCCCCGTGGCGCTTGTAGAGGCCCGGGTACTTCTTATCCAGGACCTGCTCTCGTCTGGCGAATTAGGGCAAAAACATACGCAATACACGTTAACTCAATGTAGCCTGCCTGGTAGTTGGGTCCATAACAATGTGTGTGTGTGGTGGTGTGTACGTATGTATGTTGAACTTCTTATGCACCGTACGTAGCCAGCCGTGCTAGAGGTTGTCTACGTACGGTTTGTTTGTATGCAAGTGTTCATACGAGCGACTGTGCGTGTGAGCGAGTGAGCATGTGCGAGTGTGCGTGAGCAGTGCCCTCCCTACCTGACAAGATCTTTCTCCCGCACCTCCAGCTGCAGCATGATGGTACTCAGCTCCATGTAGAGGTTGTTGGCTCGCTCCAGCTTGCGTTCGTAGTGGTCACGCACGTCCAAAGCGTGCCTGAGGAGGGAAAATAACAACAACCGCTATGAACAAACACTTGATTTTTTTTATATGCAAATGTAATCAATGACTTAATATATTTCAATCATTTAATGATCCCAGAAGTTTAGTAAGTAAAGGGTTAAGGTGCAGTAATGCCTGCTCAGTGTTGCGTACAATTTTTTCAAAAGGCGAAGCCCTGTAATTGCCACTGCTGGTGTAAGGACCTCCACTGTAGGGAGCTCTACAGAGCTTCTCTTTTTGTTATTTTAGCCTCATTCCTCACACTGGCCAGACATTCTGGAAGAGGAGGGAAAACCCAGAATTGACCGCACCACATACGAACGACTCCGCCGACTAACCGTCGTGCACCTAATTCATGCTGCTGGGCGGACAGTGGCGAGGGGATTTACCAAAAAGTGCCAGGAAGCTGAATCGGCACCCTCTGGATTGCTGCTAGTAAACGTCCATGCGATAATCCACTTCGTTGAGCTATTAGCTATAGAGCTCAGTGGACCTTACCTGGTAAAATAAAAAATAGTTTAGTTTGCATCGTTTAAAGTCCAGCGCGTCAACCATCGCACTGCGACGGCTTCCCTCGGCACGCCAAGTCGGTTGAACAACGTGGAACGAGGGTCACCTGAGCTCTTCTCGCCTCCTCTTGATGAGCTCTTCGTCCAGCCTGTGGATGCACGCCCCCTCGCTCCGGATCTTCTCAAAGTGGTTCTTCACCTCCTCGCGCCACTCCACCTGCAAGCGCACGCGCGGGAAATAAAAGGCCAGTGCAAGGCGCTTCACGCGCGTCTTTACGGTGTGTGTGTCGAGCCATCGTGGATGAGCGACTTTCACAGGGGCAGAGGAGACCGTATCCAGCGGCATCACTATGGGGGTTGGGTGTCAGCGTTATGCGACGCATAGGGGCCCAGTCGGCCACAAGAGGGCCCCCGAATCAACGGATAAACAAGTAACAGAAATGTGTTCAGAAAAACGAATTAAACGAAAATATATTCCAATAATTTCAACATAAATGACAAAAAAACATTGTTACAAATTTTAAAAAAATATTTCCGAAAAATACTACCGGTGTTTGTTACTGAACACGATTTAAATCAGTCTGCATTAACCACAAGTACGTGTGGTTAATGAAGACTTGATCCCTTGCAAAAGATTTATATTTGGTGTTTGAACATCTTAACAAATGTATTATTGCCAGAAATGGTAAAACGTATTCTTATTTTTCATACTTTCATACTGCCAAAAAGGCCCCATGATTTAGACTTTTTTTTGCTAACTGACGTCCGCATGAACATAAGACGCACAATAACACAACTCTGAGTGTTGTACCTTTAATAATAACTGTCACCGTGAGACTGTCTTCCTCTAAACCAAATACACGATGCAACTAAAATAATACACATATAAAGTTATAGCCTACGTATTATTGCATACCGATATAAAACCATCCGTAGCTATCTCAGTAAAAGGGAGTCGGGAGAAAGGAGGGTAGTCGGGGAGACCCCACAGTCGCATCTTGCATAGCCCCCACCCCTCCCCCCCGTTGAAACAGGTCGTTTTGTTGTTTTGGTGGCCCAGCCACCTCACATTGGAGGGGGCCTGTTAATCACGAGACTAAAGAGGCACCGCTAATTTCTCTTTCAGGTATCAGGGAAACCGTGCGACATTGCTAACATTGCGCTACTGTTAAGTTGGGCACCTCCGTGTCGGCTGAAATTTAGGAACGATTGTGCCCACCGGTAATCCCTGAAGTTTGCATGACACTGTGTTCATATGAATAGACATGTAGTGTAGCGGGTAGCGTGCTACGCTACGAACCTGGCAAGCCGAGCTCGATTCCCGTTCTATGGCCAACACCAATGACGATTATCTGGGCCTCCCGTAGGTCAACTCAGCCTCAAATGAGTACCTGCAGAGGTGTGTAAACATCCCCACTAGGGAGACAAAGGCGGCCGGGCGTAGTGCTGGCCACTCACCCCCTCGTGTGCCATGCCGGCCTTCGTAGGTACTCGCTAACAGCACTTGCCCCAACAGCCTGTTCAGGCTACACAGTGGATTTTTATAGAGATGTATCTCATTCAAACACTCGGCTCAAGTTTTTTTTATATACAATCCGCAGTGCATGGATGCTTGTGCTTTTAAAACTAGCTGCTTCCTGTTCTCAGCTTCCCATCAAGATTACAGTATTCCATTTCCAGACTTGATTGTATTTTTCCAGCTGCTACTTTCTTAATTGTCATCACCACTGCAGTCATGATTCTGAGGTCTTTAGAGCAAAAAAAAAAAAATTCAAGTCGCTCTTGAGAAACATTTAATTAAACTAATTTCTAATTCAGCGTTGCACTGCAGGCAAGCACCGTTGTGCCATCTGTTAGGGTGTGTGTAGTAATTACCCAAAATAAAATGGAATTGTGTGTCATATTCAAGTTGTTTCAATGATGGGTTTATTTCTGGTAGGGTCACATACTAAAGCTCGTAATTTTGTCCTTGCTGCTATCACCAGCTAGTCACATTCTCAGGATTTACCATGTGTACGTACTCTTTGGTTCTTTTGGTAAAGTCACGTAGGTAGAAATAAAATAAAACAAACTTAAATAATTAGCGATGGATGACTGTATGTATTCATGACCATGTGGCACTCTATTTTGTCATGGTTTTGTAATGACTGTAGTATTAAAGAAACATACACCAACACTTCTGTTTGTTTAAAAAAACATGTCGTATATTGCCAACCTCTGATTAGCATGGTTGGCTACGTACGGCGCCAAAGAAGTTCAACATACGTATATCTAGAAACACAATATGTTCATGAAAACTCGTGAAAAGTAGTCAGAATGGATAGGTCCGTCAGTGTCTCCACATTCAAGCATTGGGTGGCGATCATCTCAGTTGCAGGCCCGAGTTCAAGTAACCGACAACACTCCTGGCCAAATTGCCTGTGATCAGCACAACTGCCAGTTGTTTTTTTCTTTACACTTGCTTAGCCAGGAAAGCCACACACTTAAAACTGAAGTATTTCATGAGGGCGGTGTCCAGTTTTCGCAGCAGGGGGCGTCGTTGCTGCTGAGTGATCCCAAGCGAGTAGTTTGAGCCCTGATTACAAAGAGCCTGCCCCTTCGAGGAGAATTACATCGATGTACCACGCCTCACTTCCAACACACAGTTTCACCCCCGTTTATGTCGGGGATGCGTTCGTGAAAGTTGCGACGAAGAATATCGAAACGACGTCAATCAAAGTGATTGACATGGGAGTAGAAGGTGATGGTGGAGGCGAAGGCTGAGAGACGACGGATAAGGGAGCGTCCATAAATGACGTCACGCGATTTTGGAAGATTTTTTACCCCCCCCCCCCCATCGTCACTCGGCGTCACAAAAAGTCAGACCCCCCTCAAATATGACGTCACAAAGCTCTGCCCCCCCCCTCCCCAAAAAACACATTTCCATTTTGAAAATAAAACATGCTTCAAATTGTTTTAAACTATTGTTATTGTAGTGCGTATTTAATGTGGCACTGCACATCGTCACAAATGTCTGACCTCCCCCCCCCCAGGTGCGTGACGCCATTTATGGACGGCCCCTAACGAGAAAGGATGGACGATGCTGTGAGCGACGCAAGTGTAGTGCTTGAGGCGACGGAAATTGGTGAGCGATGCTAATAAAAATTACGACGTTTTTGTGAAACGACGTAAAAAAGGGCGATATATATCGGGGTAATACTGTACTTGCATGCACAAAATCCCCCAAAGTACTTGGAAGGTAAACAACAAGATAAACAACAAGGTAAACAACAAGGTAGACAATAATGTTGGTTAGGGTAAACAACAGGGGGCAGCATTGTCTTTAATATTACTGTATCTGGAAAAATATACCTACTCAATTACCAACTGGTACTGCATTTGCAGAAATTGTCACACAAGCTCATGTTAATCGTGTCGGGTTTCTGCTGGCAAATGTGACAAGATAAAAATAATACGTAACCATTTTTTTTACGAATAATAATTTAAGCTTATATTTACCCTCGGCAAGCCTTAACGGGTATCAAGACTCGTTTTTAAGGAACGTCCTGCCAAGTTTTGCCAGTCGGGAGGCGATATTGCTGCTTGTGTGCGATCCCGATGAAGCAAATTGCAGGTAATATTCGAGCATTGGGATGTTGGCCAATACCGGTTACATTTCTGTATTGTTTTAGCCGTGGGAGGAAACCAGGGAACCGATGGATACCCACGCACACCGAGTGAAAGTCTGCGCGTGGGAGAACGTAGCAAGTGTGGAGCACACTCACCTGGGACTGAAAGTACGTCTCCTGTGGTGTGGACAGCAGGTCAGCTGACGCAATGTCCAGGTGCAGCAAGATCTGCCGGAACGAGGGACGGTTTCTGGGCTTGCCTGTCCTGTTTCCACAGAGGACACGGACATGGGGGAAGCATGTACGCTCACGTCATCAGCCCACAGACACTGTGACTATATGCCCACCAGAAATCTCAAGGAAAGCCTCCTTCAACCTAATTTGTTTGTTATGGTTTATCCTACACCCTTTGAATAGTACAGAACTCCTCTTATCCGCCACCCCGTTATACACGGCTCCTATTATCTGTGGGAGCTGGAGTACCCACGAAAACTCCTATTATCCGTGGCTCTATTCTTCCTATTAGCCACGCATGATTGTGGAATGGCGTCTGATTTCCTGCGTTTTTGTCACGTTTAAGATAAATCGTGATGATTAATTGAATATGAAACACAAATGGCCAGAGAGAGAGACATTGGGAAGTGCTGCGGTCAAAGCATGGTGCATGCTGGCCTCCTGCTGTGACCACAGGCGGCACAGATGCCACAAATAGACACAGGGACAAAGAAACACAGAGTCACAGAGAGACACACATCGAGAGATATAGATACACATATAAACACGGAGGCAAAGAGAAACACAGAAATACGGAGGCACATAGAGACACGGAGACAGACATGGAGACACAATGACACACAAGAGAGAGACGGAGATACATAAAGACACGGAGGCATACAGAGAGAGAAACAGAGACGCACAGACACGGAGACACCTTTTTCCAATGGTATCAGAAAACATATGAAGATAAATGACAACATCCAGACTGAAGAAAAGTAAGTGGTCTTGGGCAGAACATGTCACTGAAAAGGATGATAAATTGTGGTGTAAGATTAATAAAGGAGCGACAACCAGGGAACGTAACACATCCAAGGGGACGTTAACAGAGGAGATGGAGTGATGAAATCAGCCCATGTGCAGGTGCTGGATGGATTGTTGCATCGCAAGTGCATGAAAGGTGACGGGGGCTTGGGGAGGCCTTCATCCAGCAGTGGATTGAACGTGGACGATGATGTTGAATATTTGCAGATAAATATAAAATAAAACTAGTTATGTTCTTGGTTCTTTCGGTAAAGTCACGTAGAAGGGAAATAATTAAATAATTAAACATAATAAAATACAATTCTCGACGCTATCTTTCCGACAGCCCTGGTCTTCACCAGAGGACGGGTGCTTGCGTTGTGGCCGAAACGTCGTGAGTATTGTATTTTATTATGTTTTATTTTTATTATTTTATTATTTCCCTTCTACGTGACTTTACCGAAAGAACCAAGAAGATGAATCCCTGCAGTCACGAAAGCTTTAAATCGAAAACTAGTTACGTGCTGATTTTAGAAAGCCACTGGAGCTATGCACTTTTAAATTGAAATTGGAAAATAATTTCTTTAGAACTGCTTTGAGTGTCCTTCCCCGGCACCTCCAATTGGCACGGCTGGCGACGTACTGCGTGAAAGTAGTTCAACATACATACTGACTACACACTATCCAGTTTTTTTTGTTTAAAGACAATATCCATGAGCTGGCTTTTACATTGTGGTTAAACAAAATAATGAATTACAGTTTGCTGAAGTCAATGGAATTGATGGCGAAGGCCATCAAGGTAGATCACGATCTAACGATTGGTTAACGTGTGGTATTCATCCTGATTGTGGGCCAGAGCAATTGGAATGGTTTCCATAGCTGTCAACCCATACGGTTTACTCCGTATTCTTGTAGAGGGAAATTGAGTTTTCAGGTCCATACGGCATACAGCCGTTTCAATTCGGGAAAAATAATATATATTTGTCTATTTGTTCGTGTTTCTTCCCTGCGATGGGGCTTTGTAGGATGGACGTTGAGATTTATAAGGGCACGGGGTGAACAGGTGTGAATTGGTCTGTAAGGCACTGATGAGGGGTTGGCATGTATGGGTATCCCACACTCAGTACATTTCCCATGTGGGTTGCACCGTTTTGGAGTAGGGCTGGATTTAATCACATTTTATTGATGGGAAACATTACATGAAGAAAAATTAACGTGCAATGCTTCACGTTTAAATTACTGATTCGGGAATAAGTATGCACACAATGAAAGTGATTGAAATGTTCTGAATTTAAATCTGAAAATAAGAAATAGAATCTGACGTTGAGCCTCAAAATCCAATATCTGAAAATATTGATCTCAAATGTATCCCGAAAATGTATAAGTAGTATATATTGCATATGCAGATTCAGCTAAGTTACCTTTTTTAATACTTTTTTAAATGAACAGCTGTGTGCTCTAACAAGTCACATTTGTTTAATCTTCCATTAATTAAACGACCATTTTGTCTCCTAAACCTTTACAGCACATTTATGAACGTGATAAAAAAACATGAACTTGTTAAAATTATGACAAGATTTAAACAAATGCAAACCTGTTGCTTGGTCAAAATGGTTGACCAGAGAGCTACAGAGATGAGTTGACCGACTTGACATTGGAGAGTGAATAACATTTACAAGAACACAGTTACTACATTTGTCAGGAATTTGAAGCCTAGGCAGGTTTTTATTATTATTTAAAATTCAGTGTTTAATGTAAATTGTTGTCTCACGTGGTAGATTAGGGTCGTGAACTTGCCGTTGAATTCCGTTTTTTTTACTGCCGTTAGAAGGTCCAGGGGCAAGTTTCACGTCTGTATATTGTTTGCCTTGTGATTGCCAGAGGATCTCTGAGATCAACTTAACTGCAGACAATGCACTTGCCTGGTAGCTGCACATAAAACAATAATTTTCACTAACCTGCTTCCGTTTCCACCATTAAAACAACCCCCATCTCTTCTGCCTTGCCCATCCTACTGCTGCTCCCTGCCCCCTAGCTAAGACCAGGCCTACCCCAACCACTATCACTACCCCTATCACTACCCCTATCACTACCCCTATCACTACCCTTACCATTACCCCAACCTCTATCACTATCACTACCCCAACCCCTATCACTACCCCAACCCCTATCACTACCCCTATCACTACCCCAACCCCTATCACTACCCCTATCACTACCCCAACCCCTATCACTACCCCAACCCCTATCACTACCCCAACCCTTATCACTACCCTTATCACTACCCCAACCCCTATCACTACCCCTAACCCTACCCCAATCCTCCATAACCACTACCCATCTGTTCTCCTGTCACCATAACCGCACTATCACTTTTAATAACAACCCCATTCTTTATTATTTCAACCACTATCATCGTATGTACAATTTTATGATTGTTGGAAAGTGCCTTGGAATATGGCGCGATATACATCTATGTAAGATAAGATCAAACAAACCCTAAATCCCATGAAAATTGTGTTAATTGCAAACATGTCACCAACTATTCACTATCTGGTGATACTTGTAATATACATCAGGATACTTCTAATCCCCTTGATTGTTTTGTTAGTCAATAGTTAAATGTCTTAAATAAAAATTTTCCATGGTGTATGGGAAGATGGACATTAAATGTGGGCATTGACAAAGAAAATGGAACTACCATTGATGAGTGCACAGAGAAGCATGAAGAGATGCATGCTGGGAATTACACTGGAGGACAGAAAGAACGAAACATGTATTCGACACCAAACACGAATAAAATACGTCGTGTTGACTGTTCAGAAGGTAAGTCAGCTTGGGCAGGGCACGTCGTGGCTTGGAGGGATGATGGCCAGTGGTCAGGACTGGTGACGGAAGAGCAGCTAAAGGAGGGAACGCACCTAAGGGGACGACGATCAGAGATGGAAGTGATAGCTGTCGCATGACAGCGAGACAGACATTGTGGCATCACAACACTACTTGGGATGGCTTTGGGCATAAGGAAACCCTTTCATCCAGCAGTGAAGAGATCATGGCCGAAGAGATGAGAAGATGGCATGAAAAGAAATGAGATGATGATCAGGTGTTTCCGGTGTGAAGGCTGCTGCATCTGGTTACCAGCATTGTGTGAGGAGGATCTTGAAGCCATCGGGGCAGGATGTGGGCACAGGCAGGTGCAGGCTGTTGCTGCCCACGCCCCAGATGATGGCCGAAGAGTCGACGTCTCTGTACGGGATCTCCCCTGTGAGCAGCTCCCACAGAACCACGCCGAAAGACCTACAGACGCACGTACAAACACACACACACACATACACAAAGATCCTTCACAGCCTTTTAGGACAAGTGCCGTTTCACGAGCACCTATGAAGGCCGGAATGGTACACGAGGTGGGTGGGTGCCTCCCGCCCCCCGCCTGGCCACCTTTGTCTCCCCCAGTGGCGATGTTTACACACCGCACCAGGTACTCGTTTGAGGCAGAGTTGGCCTAAGGGAGGCCCAGGACTGGCTCAGATAATCGTCACTGGTGTTGGTCGCATCGCCGGGTTCGTAGCGCAGTGTGCTAACCGCTGCACAATTGCTCCCCACAAACACACAAGCACCATGCACTAAACACCGCATAAACAAACACAATCATTACACACGTGATCATGAAAGCCACAGAATATTCCCCGTCATAATTTTAGGGGTCACCACAAGCGCGACAAATGCAACGCAGCACCATATCATGTTTCTTGTAAGAGGTCGAGCGTTGTTAACGGTAAACGGTTAGGTGTTACATTGCTAATTTAAAGTCAGACGGCGTCGACGGAAGGTTTTGAATGTCTGTGGGCTGGCCCTGTGGTTGTGGTGGCGCCTTGGCATCGGTAATCCAATCCTAACGAGGCGCATGCCATCTGTCGCCCGGGGATGCCACGCAGGGCCCACAGAAGGGACATCTGTACCCAGCAGAGGCACACCGCGCCCTTCCTCGGCAGTCAGCGCCAACGCGGGACTAATCACTGCTCTGCTGCCCATCAACTTGCTGATGGGGCTCCACAATAACGAGACGGGCTGAGCGGAAATGCCCCAGCGGCGATGATATTAAGCGGCATCGCCAGCAGTTTACCTGTTTCCGTGTTATTTCAAAAGCAGAGGCTGCTTATGACGTTGTGGTTTTACATGGAATTTGGACACGGGCACATATTTGGGGGGGGGGCGGAAATCCCCCCGCGGACCCCCTCCAAAAAATGTTTGCAACGTACGCAAGCGCGCACACCCGTTGATGGCTCGACAATAGGATCACGACGCGTGATTGATGTGGCTGTGGTGAGACACAGGTCAACAGACACACACACACCTGTCCACACGCTCGAATGAGTGATGTATAGGGGGGGGTCATCTCTACTAGTACTGTACTGCTAGTGGTGGAAAATTCCACTGACTTACAAGTGAGCACCGGCTCTGCATAGGATACTTTACTTTCATTTTATTGATCGTGCATAAACGAGCCGAGTTGACCCCCCAACCGGGGTTTGAACTCGTGCCTATCCGCTTGTGTGTGTGGGTGTCGGCTGCTATTCCATGGGGATATCAACTACAGCCATAGAAAGAAAGCCAGCGAATATTGTACAGAACCTCTTCCAAGACGTCTGACCAGTGTGGAAGAGTAGGCAAAAAAAAACATACCCTCTTAAGAGGCACTCTCTAACGTTCCATCAGGAGGTCGGCAAACCGAAATAGCAAGAGGAGCAATTTTCTTTGAATTCGGTTGAATAAAAACATCCCTGGAATATTTCGAGAGCCGCCAATGGCACGTGAATTAATACAAGACGGATTCTTAATGAGGAAGCGTCAAACCTCATTTTTTGTCAACACTATTTTAATAACTTGCACATGGCACCATGATTTGTAATTGCCGCATTACAAGTCACAGTTGGACTTTTAGACGTGGACCGTTAATCGAAAATAATGATAGTGTCGGCAGCCACGACGCAGCCACAACGCAGCCCCTTCAAGCGCTGCATGCGGCTCCAGAACCGCAGTTTGCCGACCCCGTGCGCTAGCGGAAAGGCTCAGCAGCACTGTGAGCAAGCAAACGCAGTACTGTGTGCAAGTGTTTGCAGTCAAGTGTTTGCACACAGTACTCATTATTTTATGGCTATACGGTGCAGTATAGAGTCAACAGCACGTGTAACATTCACATCGAACGGGCAGTAATGACAGTTATTATGTATCACAACTTTGCCGCCACGAAGGTTTTCAGCAGCTGCAGCTGCGGTGACTATGAAAGGGAGAGAGGCCGCGTGGGCCAGAATCCAGCTCAATTTAGGAGCAGGGCCCCCATACATTTGCTTCACGTTCAGAGCCACAGCTGCCCCCTGCGTGCCAGCCAGGGCGAGGCTGGCACCACGTGGAACGCTGTGGTGGACAGCCTCACGTGCAACCACGCCGTGTGTGGACCATTGCCTGCAGCTGCTAGCCGCTAGCCTGCCACATGCCCTCTTTGTGTGTACACGTTATGTTGAACTTATTTCGCACCGTACGGAGTGGAATCTATCTGCCGGCTAACAACAACATGAACACAGTCATACATTGATATGCGAATATTCGATATACGAAGTTTCAGTGGAACGAACTTTGGATTTATTACCATTATCTTAATGACTATTAATTGAATGGAAAAATAATAAATACCAATATATTTAAATAAATCATACGCAAATAGATCTCTGGCACTTTATAAATAAAAATAACATTACGTTTCTTCGTGACTTAGATTATATTTACATCAGTTTATTTATTTATATAAGTTATAATAATGTACAGTATAAAATATAACGTTATTTTCAAAATAAATAATGTTTGTTTACAATATGAAGGGAAAGTTATGAAGTGTTTATAATATGAAATAGTAAGTTACGAAGGCTGGGAATGCATCCTCATAGTACGAATGTTATAGGTTATTCAAAGTACGAAGTTTAAATATACAAAGCACCCAGAACGCATCTACTTCGTATATCGAGGTATTCCTGTACACGGACGATACACCTCGATTCCTCTCCCATTATCAGTCGCTTAACATACACAATAAACGTGTGTTTATTTCCACATCCGATCAGCCACACAGACGAAATACTATGTATTTGTACGTGCGGGACAACTATTGGACGGAGGCGAACTGTCGTATTATTCATGATGCTGTTAACTTATAATCACCACAAAGACGCTGATGATTGCACTGCCTAGGAGCGCCACCTGTCCTATTTTTCCCGAGTGCTCTTTTTGAGGAGGCCGTCTTGAGAAATCTGTAAGTATTCCCAGAGACATTCAGAGTCTTCTCATCAACCGTATAATAATAATTATAATACACCACGCAAGACATGGGCGTGGAGTGCTCCCCTTTTCCAGTATTGGGAGATATATCTTTCCATGCTATTTCCCAGTATTTTGTATGTCAGATTCTCAGAGGGTGGCAGCCCCAACTCTGCCGTTCCACCTGTGGCAAGGTGGAATGAGTGACGGGGACAGACGTTCACAAATAGCCGTGGGCGGCATCGGGTCACGATGGCTGTGAATCTGCCACCGAGGGGCACAGAAGGCGGCGGTGGAAAGCGGAGAGGCAATTTGTGCCCCTGAATGTTCTCTTGGCACCGTTGACTTCTCATAAAACATGAAAAAGTAGAGGGATAGGTGCAGCCCTGCAACTGCTTGCTCACAACCACTGCTGGCAGAAGGGCCTCCATGAGAGGGAGCTCTGAGGCTATCCATTTAGTACGTACGCATGGAGGGGGTGAAGGGGGGTGGTAACCCAAATGTGTACGCTTGCGTATGGGGAGGGTCTACTGACAATGTACGTACGCATAGGAAACGGGTGGGGAGTGTGAAGCCTCGATAATAATTTGTCTACATTGGCCTTCAAATGAGTTAGATAGTCTGCGTACAGGGAGGGGAAGAGGGGTCAGGTTTTGACAGATTTTTGTGTACCTACTCAATGGATGGCCCCTCCCGAGAGCCACTCTAGAGAGGGCATTTGGCCTCATTTCCCACACTGGCCACGCACGCATATTATACACATCTCGGAAGATGTCGGGTAACACAAAATGTGTCATGTTGAAAACTAATATCTGAATTGAAAACGTATGTCTTCAGAACTGCTGTTTGTGTTTCATTGGGTTTCCTTCCACCGCACTTCTGATTAGCACGCTTGGCCTACGTACGGTGCAAAATAACTTCAACATGCAGCCAGGGCCGGATTAAGGCATTTGCTTTCGGGGCTGCAGCCCAGGGGCCTCTGCCAGCTGGAGGGCATCTAGAGATTAAGTGAAAAGTAATTTCATTTGTGAATGCGGAATTTTATTTGTTGTGAGCGCTGTAAAAAATATTGTTTCTTTAACTTTGTTTTCCTTTTGAAAAAATTACTGGGGAACTCACAGTACCTGTAGCCCCGGGGGCCTACAAAATCTTAATCCGGCCCTGCATGCAGTATATACATGTTGTGTGAGTGCTTCCATGGCTGTTTGCTCAATGAAAATGCGCAGAAGAAATGTCCTTCAGAGCAGCAGCTGCGGTATGGCTGGCACGGTTCGTGGGGACCGAGCAGTGGACATCTCTTGCACGATGAACATGGCACGGGCACAGTTGGTGTTCAACTTCCGTACGAAGAGTAATGCAGTGTATGCAACCAAAGTTATTTTAAAGTCCTTTCCTTTCGTGTACTTTAAATGTATATTCGGTAAATCGAGGTGTGCAAAATGTTTGATTTTAGTGTATTTCACAAGACTCTCACCTGGTTATATGAAAAACTAAAAATTCTGTATTTGTATCACACCGTTGTCAATATAAATTTGTGGCACGTAATGTTCATCACGTGTGACTGGAGTGAACAGGGTGACTGAAGCGATTGTAAGTGAACAGGGTTCAAAACGATGAAAAGTAAAGATGACAACCGGAGCCGGATAAAGTAATGCTTTTGCGAAACTGAATTTGATCATGGATAGCAACCTGCCAACGTACCACGCTCTATAAACATTGGCAATCACTGCACACCATTTGCTGCAGCATATGTATGTTTGGGGAACTTCTTTCGCACCGTGCAAATCGGAGGTGCGGGGGGAAGGACAACAAACTCAACCATTCCGATACGGATCATAAACATGGGATATTGACAAAGGAGAATGAAACGAAATGCGAAAGAAAGTGCGGAAAAATAAGCATGGAGAGAAGCGGGCTTGGAATTCCACTGAGACACGAAGGCGAGCGGGTGGATCGGGCAAAATATGGAAATTAGAAACGTCATATTGACTGTTAAAGTAAATAACTGGGCTTGGAGCAGGCTCTCCAACACACCGGTGTGCTGTACTAGTGACGAATTGGCATGTTCTGTTTACATGACAACCCTTACTAGTTGGCTGTGTCGGGTGGTGGCGGGTTTTAACGACACATTTATATATTTATTACGCGATCTAGTAAAATAAATCCTCTTATGGATGATATTGGTCACGAAAGCCGTGTCACGTGTTAAACAGGACGCATCTTTATGGGGGGGGGGTGACATACGATGGACGACGCTGGTGATGGAACGGCAGCCGAAGGATGGAACGGGCATTAGTGGGTGACGACCGGCTAGTTGGAGCGACGAGGTCGCCTCGTGTGTGCAGGAGCGAAATAGGTCACGGCGTTGCAGCTGTACCTCTCCTCACCATTGGCTTGCACTGGCTCGTGTCAAAGCCAGATTCACACACTGAGGGGGGCGTGGCCTCACTGAGGGGGGCGTGGCCTCACTGAGTGAGGCAGATGTGATAGCTGCCTCCCCTGGTGCTTTTTCATTGCAGTTTCATGACGAGACCAGCGAGCCTAAATATATTTATACACATACGTGAAATAAGTTACCTGGAGTATGGAAGGCGAGGACATGAAATTAAGGGGTTTACAAATATTATATTGGTGAAATACTGAGATAGTAACAGGCACGCGCTTATTGCCCGCGCTCCATCTAGTTACTGAGGGTTTGCGCAATCAGAGGGGAGGCTGAGCTCGTCGCTGCCTCACCTCTCGTTTCTTCCTGTATTTGCAGCGGAGCTCGACAAATTTGGCGATTTTGACTAAAAAAATGATTGGAATCGTACATAAATGACATTGATAACACAGATCAGTGGAAAAATTTTAATATTTATTTCATTTGATTATTCTTTTTTTGTTACTTTTAGTAACAGCTATTTTCATTGGAGTATGACAGGTGAGACTCTGCCTTCCCTGCCTCCCCTGACCGCACGTCCCTGCTCCTCATGCTCTCCACTGCTTTTCACAAATGGAGCAGCTGACCCAGTAACAGTAATGGACAAAATGCTGGGCTGAACGTGAAGACAATGAATGTGGGCATGCGTTACTTTTACTACCAATATCCCTGAGAATTTTTTTTTAAATGACATTTTCAAACGAGGCGTGGCAGCCGGAATTGCATTCAAATAAATAAAATCCCACCGACTTTGTGCAAAATGCAGATATGGCGCCTGATCAAATCAGCCCCACATCACAGGCAATCCGTGTTGTCAAGGAGACCGCGTTCGTGGTAACCTTGGTAACGAGGAGGCCGCTGATGTATCACCCCCCAGGCACGCACAGAGACCCGACTCACACCAGCTTCCTACAACGATGCCCATTCAACATGGGAAAGCTAACGAGATTCAGTTTGTTTTAAATATTGATGCCACGATGTGTTGTTTTTTTACCGTATTTTGTTTAAACTGCAACAGCATTCGCTGTGATTTTACAAAAGACTTTAGAAATGGCCTTGCGATGGAGGTCTTGACATCCCAACGTCTTATTGAAAACCAACAAAGCATTAAAAACGATGTTTCTAGTATGCTCCATAGAGATTGCAGCATTTACAGTCATTCGTGGATGTCTTTAAATAGCCAACTATACCATTATACAGTGGAATGGCTTTGGCTTTTCTACGATAAACTTCGCAGAGCTTATGTGCATGACTCGCTGTATATTAAGCATTGGGGGCTAACGTCACATGCTGCGATAATCCAGATGTAATTAAAACTAAATCTCAATCTCCATAAGGGTCAATTAAAGTCTGCCTGGTGTCACTTTTCATTTTTCCAATCGATGATTAAGGTCGTATTGAGGTTGTATGGATAATTATGGAAGATTGATTTAAGATTATCAAGTGGATGAGCTTAGTTCCCAACACCTTACCTAGCTTTCAATTGCCACTTTTAGTAATAATAACATAGTAATAATAACAGTGGCCCTTTTTCAGGTACTTGGGAGTTGTTTGAACATAATTCACCACGATGGTCAGTGTGGGTTGGCGAAGAGAGGAAGGGTGGCGGTTGGTGGGGAGGAATGGTGCAGATATCACTGGCCACTTTCGCAAATCTAAATGATGACGTGGAGATGTAAATAAATCCAGGATGGATGGCGTTTGAGAAACGTGGCAAATGAAAAGCAGCGCATCAATGTGCCTGAAGAAGAGACTTATCAATCAGTGCATATTACCAGCTGTGACATGAATCAAAAGACATTAACCATGGCAAATACAAATGAAGCTAAAGCTGAAAACTTTGAAAGGAAAAAAAAACGGCAAGGGAAGGAGGTGCACGCTCTGAGTCACAGGGAGACGGGAAACGGGGCACACGGATCACGGGAAACAACTCTTCAAAGAGGCATTGGATGGGCTCTTGAGAAAATAAAGTAAGCGGAGACAGCCGCACACAGTGATGGAAGGGATGAACGCCGATGGTTGAGACTCGTGATGGAATAGCAGCAAAAGGAGTGAACTAATACCCAAGAGTACGACCGGCACGGAGATGTGGTGTATGTTGAACTTCTTTCGTACTGCATGAGGCAAACCGTGCTAATCGGAGGTGCGGGGGAAGAACAAAAAATGAAACACAAAAAGCAGTTCTAAAGAAATGGGTTTTCAATCTACATTTAACAGTGCATAGCTCCAGTGGCTTCCAACTATCGCAAATAAGAGTGTTCCAGACGGCCGGAGAAGCGCATCTGAAAGCGCACGATGCAGTGACCGTCTTCGTTTCGATGGCGAGACAAAAGCTGCTGCGAGGATGACCGATGAGACGAGCTCCTGTGCAGGAGCGAGTTGGACTGTTGCATCACGTGACCGTATTTATAGCGTGCTGACACCACTGCTGGGAAGGGCTGCATGCTCAATGGTGAGCCTTTGCCCCCAGAAAGAATTGTACAGTATTTCCTCGTTATTCACGAGGGATACGTTCCGGAGATGGTCGTGAATAGCAAATTTTGCAGTTAATGATATTGGCCGATGAGATCGTACCTTTTAATGAATTACCTCAAATAAATAAGCTATTAAATGCATGCAAATTATCATAACTATTTTTTTAAACAAAGTAAATACAAAATATTATAAACGTATTAAATAGTAATTTATAAATTAACTTAATCTCATTACTTTGTCGCATCACATTCTCTCTCAGCACTTTATCTAATCACTTTCTGTCTCTCTCTGTCTCTCGCTCTCTTGATCCAGTCGCGAGTTCCAGATGCGATTAGCGGAGAGCCAAAATCGCGGACAGCACAACGACAGAATACTGTACTCACTTGTGATGGCCGCATCACCAGAAACCAAACACTCTGTACGCCAGCGATAGTTTTTGCGCCGTAAATACAACTGCTGGTAAGCTACCTCACCAATGCCCATATCCAAACTAAGTCCAACACATACCAATTTAGGCCCACTCTTGTTCAGAAGCGACCTGGCCACAAATGATACCTCGACAAAGTGGCTTATCACGTCAAAATGTATAGCAGCCAAATACTCCAAACACATGTTGATTCTAAATGTAGGGGGGGGGAACTGAAGGACCCGGAGAAACATCCACGCATCCACGGGGAGAATATGCAAACTCTAAGTATATAGACACCAGGTGTCGAAGATCGAATCCACAGCATCCTGCATACCAAGCGAGGTAGTTAACATCTCGCCACCGTGGCGCCCCAAGCGCAGGCAGGCAGCGATATTTCAGCTGCAGTCCCTGGGTGACAATCCTGGGTCACAGCTGCTGGGATTTACCCTGCTGAGGCTGAATTTGCATTAGTCTGGCCCCTCCTCGAGCAGATGGCATAAAAGTGGATTTGGGACAAATAGCTACAAAAGCTTAATTATCATCCCATCCAGTTAACGGGGGCTCCGTCACAAAGCCACTTACTGGTTACTGGGCGCAAACGTGAGACCCATGTATGCATAATGCATTTCTTATTTTTTCGATAAAATAGCTATTTTAATATCTATGAATCCATCTGCGCACAAGCTTGGTATAAAAATTGCTATGGTTAACGTAGAATGGATTTTTAATATTGCCTATGTTCTCACATCCATGATATTATCAAGAAACTGACATTTCCACCACAGACACTGCTCTGTTGAAAAAAATATCACATCTAAGTGTGTAATGTGAGATCCAGTGAAACCCATCCCGACAGTCAAATCCATGTTTGTATTCTCTTCTGCCAGAGCTAGAAGTCGCGTATGCCACAGGCAAATGCACACATTATTTCAAGGCCTCCTTCTGCAGTACCTGGTCTCTGCAAGGCTTTTACAGCCTCACACATTACCAAAGATAGATCACAATGACCACACATAAATCGCACATACCTTGTAGACTTTCTGGCTTGACAATTAAACATCATATATCGATGCAGCAATCTATCGCCAACCGCTGACTTGGCAACCGTGGAATTCATATTACACACGGTTTATTATCTGTGTAACAATGTACCGAACCGCGGTGCTGGAAATTTTGAGTATACACGGGTAAGCACCGGTCTGCAACCACGCAGTTACACATTTTCACCGGGCCGCAGTTCTCCACAGCGCCATCGTGGCGCTGCGTCGCAGCTTATCAGCTCTCCGTCCACTTTGTTGTGATTCTTGCAGCGCGTCGCATCGCAACCGCACATTTGAATTCCGTTTGTTGTGGGCTAAGGCCCTCCCTCCTTCGAACCACCCCTTTCACCATCATCTCATTGTTATCGTCATCGTAATAATCATGGACTTCTACCCTTAACATGAAAGCTATGTAAATTTACACCATGGGACCTCCTTTGCCAGTAACAAAATATGAGAATAGGGTTTCCCCTTTTTTTTGCCAGAAAAAAGGGGGAAACCTATTATCCTATGTAAAGTTCATATAATGTTTATGTACGTTTTATTATGCTATTGTGTAATGCACTGTATTTTATTCGGTGTTTAGTTAATAAACAGGTAACTTAGTTAAGCTATGCTGAGTGTGACCACGACCATGGTTCCCCTAACCCCTGTTTCCCTTAGTCCCCTAGACTTCACCAACCCCGTATTTGCCTTAGCATGGCCTTTTTCAGGAACCTAACCTACGTGCTGTACTTCTAATGGATTAAGGGAATACATCTCTTTTTTTAAGACCACATTCACAAAACATTTTAACTTACAAGTTAAAACTACCTTGGTATTGACATTCATATGAATTAGAAATACAATAGAGGACATTCAGTTTACAGCAGGCCACAGTGAATAAAATCAAAAGGGAGATTGACCTAATTATTTCATTCGTGATATTTGACGTGTGACAGAACCAACGGCCAAAATGAAGGAGAGAGATGCTCTTGGTACAGATTTCCCAAAATGGGGGACAAAGTGCCGGCGACACAATCACACAGGATATGTTGTAGGCTGTGTTCCATTGATGTATCTATTGTGCTCCCACACGTTGCTCTCTTACATCGGAGAAGTGACTGCGGAATCAGGCAAAGAGGGCAGGCGAACACAAGTCACAAAGCAGCGAGTCGCAATCTGATGGAGGCGCTCGGACATGCTGTGTCTCATGTTCTCATGGATGAGTGAGTACACCCGAGTGCAAACAGCAATGTGATTTCGGGGGCTTTTTTGTTCAATCACTGATGAGTGGGCAGAGGACATCAAGCTCTCTGCCCATCAGAAACACTTTGTGTCGAGTGGTGACCCGTGGCACAATCCCACGATCTTAGAACTCGCGGCTTAGTGTCTCGGTCAGGACATGAGCCACAAGACCATCTTTAATTGCAAAATTATTATTATCTGCTTTTGCAACGTATGTTACATGCCCTTTAAATGTTTGCTTCACTACAAGACGGTATCTTTTGGTGAGTACAGCAGCTGCAAAAAAAATACCATGATGCAAAGTGAATCTAACTCTGCTCTGTACAACATCATACGTTTAAAAAGTGCTGTCCGTTGTTAAAAGTGCAATGGCTGTACATGACACGAACAATACAACATTGAAAATATAATAATTGGTGTTGTTGTTCTTCATTTAGCCATCTCTAGATCTCCACCTTTATTTAACAGGGTGATTTCGATGTTATGTATCTCAGCAGGAAGGGCCCAATGAGCTGTTAGAGCTGTATGTTATGGGCGTTTTGCGATGGTACAGATGTTACCCAGTACACATCTTAGCCCACTGAGGAAACAAATCTATTTTTCGGATAACTTGAAAAAGGCATGAATATAACAGGGGGAAAAGACACAGAAATTCAAATTAAAACAATATTTTGGAAATAAATACCTATTTTTGTATCAAAATTTCGAAATATATGCTAGAATTCAAAGAAATGTTTAACATAGCATTACATTCACATCTTAAAGAAAAGGCCAAACTAACTGCCAGAATGATCATCGTATTTACATTCCTGAATAATAATAACGCTTCACTCAATATGAGACATTAAAATTGACAGTGACTGTAAAGATGATGAATGTAGCACACAAACGTGCCCATTCCAGGTAACTGAAACATTGCATTGCCAATATCTTGGCAAATGTCACATTTCTTGTTAAGACAGCAACTGTATCGACTGGAGAAACGTATCCTGGAATTTTTCTGGAATAAACATTTGAGTCGTGCATTTTATTTGTGTTTGTTCATGAGTGAGAGATGAACACACGTGTCAACAGAGGTGACGTGCTGGCGTTTTGTGTCCAGGCTTTGACTAATTACACATCCATCACCTCCTTGCAAGTGGTGTTTTTAATGATTTCTCTATGGATTGTTCACGTAGATTCTAATGTACCCATATAGTAATGGAAATTCTTCCTTGCTTTTACGCATACGGCAATCACAATAGCTCATGGCCATCAGCGAGTGACTTTGTGCTTGAAATGGCCATTGTGTTATAACGTAGACTAATTAATGCGTGCAATCTTTTAAACCTGTAAAATATAAAACATGTCAAATGTAATCGCAAGATTACCTACAAGCCATAATAGTAATCCATCAACAGTCATCTATTTCAAGGGAAAAGCAATACATTTTGTTAAAACATTGTCATCGTCATTATTCGACATCAGTTCCCGTGAACATCAAAGTGTGCATTCAAAATCCATGGAGCCCACTGTGGGTGGAGTAACTCACCAGATGTCCACCTTTTCAGAGACCGGCTCATTGCGGATGACCTCCGGAGCCATCCAGGCCACAGTTCCCGCAAACGACATCTTGGTGCTTTTGTCCATCAGCTCTTTGGACGTCCCAAAGTCCGAGATCTTCACCAGGTCATCGTGTGTGATGAGCACGCTGCCAGGCGCACACAGTCAAGAGTCACGACACCCGGTTGTACGCGCGTCGTTAGCACAGGTGGTTGTTTTTTTTACTCTAACCGCACGTGTAATCCTGAATGTATGGATAAATCAACCAATCATCCAATCAATGTTATTTTGTGAGAGTCCAGAGTGATGTCATTCATCTCCATCGCAAAGGGAGTACCGCATAAATTTTACTACATTTCAACATTGCCCCCCCCTCCACCCCACAATTTGGTTGTACCATAATGTTCAGATTTAGTGTGACACATAATGCCTGCTTTTGGAAATGATGTCCCACGGTATCATATTTTTTCATAAATCCATTTACAGCAGAGGCGTTCTTAATTTGGAAAGTCTCTTTAAATATTGCGCTTGCCCGCGTAAATCAAACTTCCGGTCGTAAGCAATCTACCGCGTTTGCTTGCATGATAGTTCCTCGTGACTGAAATGTCAAATGCTTTTATCGACCACAAAGAATAACACGAGCCGCTGTGCTCCACTACGATTCACAAAACAATTCCCTGACTTCACGGGCCATTAAAACACCAAGTCTCTGTGTTCCCTGAGACTTATTTCAGCTTTCAGGCCATGGTATAAGCGCAGCAAAGAGGCTTTGTGGTGCCATTCTATTCAATGTGAAACAAGTCATAATTTGTGTTTTTATTAATGTGCCAGTATATCATTGGCATTGTCCATCTTAATTGTGCTTTGTACTGAAACTCAAATATACAACTCAAACTCTACATCAGTATTTATAACAGCATGCAAGGATTCATAATTTACATCGTGCAAGAACATGTGATTTTTTTTTCATAAGCCTAATTTTATTTTAAATAAATATATCCTGAAATATCATTGGTTGATACTGACTAAGAGCCATATGACATTCCTAAAATAATCGTAAAAATGTTAAATGTATGACTTCTTGAAAAGTGACCTTTTGTTACCAAAGCTTTTGATCTGAAGTTTGAAACAATATGTATATGTACATATACAACATTTTACTATTTTACTTCATAACAGAAACATCCAGGTAACAACGCCAGGAATCATACACAACAAGGTAAATATTACCAGAGTGCATGGTGGCACAAAGGCCTAATATTCTACGGCAGGGGATTGAGCCAGCACTGGCACAATTATGGATTCACAAAGAAGGTGATTTATTATTATTATTACTACCCTTGCTGACCCAAGAGAGCCTCACTGAGTCTCAAGGTCCTGCTAAGTATTTGCAGTAGCGGAGCGATTTTGCTGCTGCTGTGTGGAATCCAAATTGAGTAATATGCCGGTAATTTTTCAGCATTGGGGTGTTTGACCAATACCACTTATACATGCAGAAAGAGGTGGAGAGAACATACAAAATCCACACAGAAAGGCACCAGAGTCGGGTACGGAACCCAGGCCCTTCTTGCCATGTGGCATGAATATTACCACGATGCCACGCTGCCGCATTGGCTTTTAAAGCTGCAGAACACGAGGATGCGAAAGCATCTCGACGTGTGTTCTGTGGGTGTAGCTGTGTATCACAGGAGACCGCAGTAGACTTGGCAGTTGTCTGCAGACAGCAAACAGCAGCCTGCGCCAAGACCAGCTAACTACGTAGGCCCAATCAGAGCACATGTTGCACGGTGACGAGAGGAAATGTCATTGGGTGGCCAACAGCAGCAATCCCAAGTCTCCTAATGTGTCAAAAAATAACCCCTATTACAAAGTACAGTAGAAACCTCTGCCTACGTGAGGACAAGTCAGCTCCTAAGCATACAATTGCAGCTTACAAAAACTTCTTTGCACAGACTTGCTCTGCGACTTATAGCGCGGAAAGGTTTTATGAAGACCTTGGACCAGTGTGTAATACAAATTTACGATAATTAATGTTTAAACTTGAGTCAGTCCATTACCCCTGGCTCTGGATCACATCTATGTGCACAATCTGAATAGGTGGAGAGAAAATGCGAGCGTGGAAGATTAGGTCACAATAACCCATTCCGTCTCATTCAATATCCCAAACTCTTCACCGCCCACAGAATGTACTCAGGCAGCGGTGCCGTTGCTTTTGTCCACAACAACAAACAACCTTAAACGCGCATACGTTGACAGCGCAACTCCGCCCAGCTGGGCTTGTGGCGTTGGCTGGGCACGACAGCATCTGCCCCGCACGGCCATCGAGTCCACGTCCGCCCGATCCCTCCCCACCTCCACACGGCTGCAGCTCCATCAGGAGAGTGAAGATTCATGACTGGGCAGACGGCAATAAGAGCCGCTCGTCGACTCTAGGGGTGGCCCCATGTCCCTGGGCAATGTCCTTCTGCTCATCAGCAAAGCATCAATCGCCAAAGCTTTGCAATTATCTAATCGATGCGCGTATACTAAAACGACCGCCACGTAAACTCAGACATTGCTTAACAATCTGAATGCCATTTGCTTCGTGCCAAACTGTGGAGTTTTTTTTGCCTGCAGCTAATTTTGTGGCTGGGATTTGTAAACGGCGTCTTCACAGGTCCTGAGCACACCGTGGAAGAATCAGCTCAGGCAGCAACGTGGATGCTCGATACAGAGGAACGCCGACTCGTTTTGTCGGGAAATTATCGATGCGTATTTAGAGGCCCTCTCTAAATGAACAATCCAAACTGCGACTGTGAATTTGTGCCGTGTTCTGTTCTGAAAATTGCATTAGCATAGCAATATTATTCATTAAAGTAGATGACGGGTAGCTTTGGCGAAAAGCTAACCTCGACCGCAGAATGCTCAGATTAGCATAGGGCAAGGAAGAGTGTCAGGAAATTTAGCCAGGAAAGCCTCACTCAGCCTTAATACGCTTTTTTACGAGTGTCCTGCCAAGTTTTTGGAGCGGAGTTTAATCCCAATTGAGTAATTTGCGGGTAAATATTCAGCATATTGGTAAATATCAGTTATATGAAATGTTATATTTTTTGAGCTCTGGAGACCAGGGAATCCAGAGGAAACCGATGCAAGGCAGGGGATGAGAACATACAAACTCCATACAGTGATAATAAGATGTTTTACCCTTTCTGGAAATTAAACAGGTGTTAAGATGTTCAAATACCGAATATAAAGTTTTGCAAGGAATCAAGTTCGCATTCACCAGGCATACTTGTTGTGAACATGCAAACAAACATGCTCTGATAATATATGCATCGTCTTTGAACACCTGTTTTTTTGACAGAAAGGGTAAAACCTATTCTTATTCTTTCATATTTTGATGCTGGCAAAAAAGGCCCCATTTTATCTACACAGAGAGGCGCCCCAAATCGGGAATAGAACCCAGGGCCTTCTAGTTGCGAGGCACGAGTGTTACCAGTGCACCACCCCGACACATTCATTGGCAAAATCACACATAGTTCTTACACTGTCCACTTCAGAGCAGACACAAGCTATGGCCACATGCCCTGCAGTGGTGCTTGTGAGTCCTGCGCCGTTGAAGAGCAGAGCAGCTTACAGGGAATAGCACCAAGTCAGAGGCTATCAGTCAACGCTCCGGTCTCATAACATTTGTGCTCAATGTGTTCCTATGATTTGTTGCTTGCAAATCGCTCCCTGTGCACTTTGGAAACAGCATATTTCATAATCATAAACTTCGGCAATAAAGTGGAAATCTTCTTGGTTCTTTCGGTAAAGTCACGTAGAAGGAAAATTATAAAATAATAAAAATAAAACATAATAAAATAATTCTCACGACGTTTCGGCCACAACGCAAGCAGCCGTCTTCAGGTGGAGAACAGGTCTGTCAAGTAGACAGAGTCTGAATGTGACTCTGTCTACTTGACAGACCTGTTCTCCACCTGAAGACGGCTGCTTGCGTTGTAGACAGAGTCTGAATGTGACTCTGTCTACTTGACAGACCTGTTCTCCACCTGAAGACGGCTGCTTGCGTTGTGGCCGAAACGTCGTGAGAATTATTTTATTATGTTTTATTTTTATTATTTTATTATTTTCCTTCTACGTGACTTTACCGAAATAACCAAGAAGATGAATCCCTGCAGTCACGAAAGCTTTAAATTGAAAGTGGAAATCGTTCACGTTTTCTCTGGAAATTGTTTGCATGTATATGAACATAAATTATTTCACCCACACAAGTATAAATATAGTGTACGCATATATACAGTATATATATAGCTTGATTTCCTGCACCATCCTGCCTGGCAAGGACAAATTTAAATTTATAGATGGAAATGCATCCCGCTAACAGTAAATAGTCAAAATCCGAGAACCAATCCAACATTATATAGATTTTCATGTTTAAACTAGCCTAAAGTGGTGCTGCAATCAATGCAGAAACTTCAAACTTTCACATTCACCGCCGAAGATTAAACTGTAGGCAATTCATGACTCGTGTGCAGAGCTGCAGCAAGAGCACGTGACCTGTGTCCTAGAATACATTTTTTACATCGTTGTGACTTGTTATACGGTGGACCATGCTGACCGTATGTTACGCTGAATGTGAGGATGCAGCACATCGCAGTGAAATGCGTGAGTCGGCCGCAGATAAATGAGTTTGGCCTTCAGCTACCAATATAATTTTACTCACCACCCAAAAACAACCCCTCCCCCACCAAATATAATCATCCTGTTATTCTAGCTTACTGCGAACAGGGGGGGGGGAAACATATACAAATTTTGAAAAAAAAATGCAACAATGTTACACTCTGAATTGATCTTCACACTATGGGGCCAAATTTCAGATATCTGTAAAGTCACTGGATGATGTAAGAAAATAACAATACCAATTACCCTGAAAGATATACGCTTGCACAGTAGCCTGACCATCAATAAAACCAGCATCCTTAAAACACATGAAAGTATGGGCTTTTTTTTTTATTCCATAGCCATGAAGTACGTTTTATTGCACATCAGTACAAAATAGCCACGGCGGGATCCTTATATCACAGCTTGGGCTGCTAGCGTGATACAGCCACCTTCACAAACAATAGGCTGCTCAATAATACAATCAATTGGCAGCTATTAAAACATTAAAGGTGGTGGTGGGGAGGCCTGGAGATGGCAGTAGAGACAGCGGTGGATCATATCGGTGCAAGCGTGGAGTGCTACCCGCCTCAGGTGCTACAGTTTCCTTCTACACGCCCAGACACTCGCCAATGGAATTGGTCAAATATACCAGAATCGAGAATGTTTATTTGTACTGGAGGAATCCCATGAGCTATAAAGCTCTTTTTCACAGATGGGGAAAGAACGTTACAATAACAAACAATACACAAACACGATAGTCGTCCAAACAAACAAGAGAGGGAAAAAAAATCACACATACACATTAAACAAAAGCATCCCCATCATACCAGGCAACGCCCACTAATGTATGAACATATTTCCAGAAGCGACGTGGCTATTGCAAATGATAGTTCAACTGAAGTAGCCCATCATTTGGATATTCATAGCACCACAATAATCTTCATAATCCCAATGCACGTTTCTAAATGTGGATCCACTTTTATGGCTCCTGACAATGTATGCACCACGGGGACTCACAAGGCACACCACCAAAACCACCCCCCACGATTGTCACGTGTTGCCAACGTGACGTATTTCACATTGGCAACATGTGACAAACGGTGGAGTCTGCGAATGTAATTTGCCGTTGCGAAATTCAAGCAGAGTGCCATCCTGCCACTGAAAGGAAGGAGAAGAAAAGCGTGACGGATTTTTATGGGGCCCAGCTGCTTTGGGGACCTGCCTGAGAAGTTTTATGGCCCAAAGGCTTTGAAGAGGTTAATAAGAGCCGATACATTATAGCCTGTTTAAGCGACTGACATAATTGTAACTTTGCTAAGACTGTGCTGACTTTATTGTCATGCCTTGCCAATTTACCACAAAGGGGTTTGGGGGGAGGGGGGCATGACGCTGGATGGTGGGTGAGAGAGAGGCCCATCGTAAGAGATAATTACGTGACGGACATTACCTCGCTACAAGCCTGCATACAAAAGAGCTGCTGGCTCTGTGCTGGCCAGCTCAGAGATGTCTCGCTGAGAGCACTCACTTGGGTGACTTCAGGTCCCGGTGAATGATCTTGTGCAGGTGCAGGTAGTTCATGCCGCTCGCGATCCCCGTGGTCCACCGGTAGAGGAGCTCCGGGGTGATCTTACGCCCAGCGCGGAGCACCTCGTACAGCTGGCCCTGTGCGCAGTACTCCATGATGATGCAGTAGCAGGGAGCCTGGGTGCACACCCCCCTGTGTGGAAAACGCACATAAAACGGAGACAGAGAAAGATTCCCCCATGTCACCTTTACCGAATTGTTGGGGCAAGTGCTGTTAGCGAGTAGCACTTATGAAGGCTGGCACGGCGCACGAGGAGGTGGGTGGCCAGCAACTTAACTGGCCGCCTTTGTCTCCCGAGTGGCGATGTTTATACACTGCATCAGGTACTCATTTTAGGCTGAGACGACCTCACGCACATGCATATTCCCAATAAAACTCGTGTATCACCAGCCCCATCGTTAGGTTGATCCAACATTTATGTTAAGGAAAATCACGAAAATGAAACAAACGGCTCAACACACGATGAGATGGTAAAGGTGACGATTTTCATGATCGATTGATGACCGGGTGGCTCAGATCACCATTGATAACCTAGGTTCAAATCCGGACAACCATGCGTGATGAAATGGAGTACTTGTGTTGATCGATTCATGTTGGTGACCCAACGGCTGTGCAAGGCAACACATCGTACGGTATATCCGGGAGCCACTGACACTAGGAGGTGGGTGCCCCGCTCTCTCTTTGAGGACAGGAAGAAAGTGTGTTCATCGCCATGATGCCGCCGAGAGCCAGAATCGCAAGGTTTCGGATGAAAGTGAAGTTGTGACAATAACAGCAGCACTGATCATTTACTGCAAGCGTAATACTTTGGTCAAAAGGCCTTCAACAGTAACCATTGGTAAATGTATATATTATCGTATACTGTATACGTAATTTTAACATATTGTACGCATCAATCATCTGACATTGCAAATGCAACATCTTAACATTTTAGGTCAGGCTTTAAAATGTTCAATGCCTCTGACTTTGCAGAGATCTCCATTACATCGCCTGCGCATTAAGATGTGTGACCCAGGTGACCTCACTGCAGTCCACCGTGCGAGGCTTCGAACAGGAAATACAACCAGGCACTCTCATGCAACCTTATAAAGGATGTCCCTGCAGTATATCTGAAGCTGTAAATTTGTCTGTGCGGTAGAATACATTGGTGCAGTTTCAGCTCTGCAAGCCTCATTAATTCAGCGTGTGCTAAAGCTAGCGAAACAAAATAAACAAGCACAAAATGACAAATAATACGCGGAGAACGTGGCAGAACATTAATTCGGGCCGATATTAAATTGTCTGCTGAGGCAGCCACTTCCTAAATAACCTTTAGTTAAAAAAAAAACCTTATCATGAAAAGGAGTCATTGGCAACCCTCTTCCATCAAATGTGCTGGCTGACGTGTAACCTTCAAAACCTGACGTGGCTGCCACAAGGCGAGTGTTAATACAGCAACACGTTTAATAGCCTCCTGGAAAGGGTACACGTGCATTATTGTCCCAGGAAAGCTGCAGCAGGGGCAAAGCAGGTAGCGGCAAGGCAAAAAGCCCACTGGCAGCAACGTGATGTTACAAACCAAATGGGAACCCCTCCGTGCACACAGTGGACTTCAGGGTAGCGAGGTGATAGAAGGATGAGCAGGGGGAAGGGGGAGGCTGACGGGACGAAGTGAAAGGCAACTGTAGGGTCCAATGTCACTGTGGTCTTACGTAACAATAACGGGCTTAAGAGATCAGTGTCTCAATGCGGCATTTTCGATAGGCTATTAATCATTATTCATCCTTTCTGCTTCGCATCTTTGCAATCGCTTGCATCCTGGTTTAGTTATATTATCCAGGCTTTTTTAATTGCCTTCAAATTTGTTTCAATTATCTTTTCAATTTAATTAATGAAATTACTGAACTGAATTACCCAACTTCATGCCATGAATTATATTTTGTAATTGGATATTTTTTCGACTAAATTTGATACCAATTTTGATATTGATGCTATGTAATGAGAATTAAGAGATTTCTATTTGGGACACTTGGAGTGAGCAGCGCACCAGCCTGTGTCAAGAGAACGACCTTGGAAGATGATATCGAAGAACCACTCCACCTCAAAACCACTTCAAACACCAGCCTGTTTATCTGTTTGCCCCTGTAGAGAGTGTTCGTCGCATGTGAACGAATTATAAATAATTTTCAGAGCTGGAATTTTTGGCCAAATTAAGTGAGAAAACACGAATCTAACGGTGTATTTCTTGTGTGCAGTTCGTGGTGACCAGGCTGAGTCCATGAACAAACGATACTGATGCACCCTTTTAAATCACAGGTGGCATCTGCCCAGACACGAGCTCAGCATCTCAGCCGTACAGGCTCAGCCATCTGACCCCTGAGCCACATGCTCACCTCCAATTGTATTTTTACACGGTTTTATTTTTTACACTTTTCTGTTCAATATTTTCAACATTCGTTTTGCAACTTTTTACACCTTCTGGAAATCAAGACGACGTGTGTTCCCCACGTTAAATGAGTAATGGGGGTAACACTCATCTCCATTGGTCGATCTGAGCCAGTGGTGGAAATCTCACATCCTTGTTATGCTATTCCAAAAAACGAAACTAAAACTATGAAAACTATTATTTAGTTTACCACGTAAGGCCCACTGAGCTATAGAGCTCTTTTTTAGAAGCGTCCTGGCCACAAATGATAGCCCAATCAAGTGGCTTATCACGTGGAAATGTATAGCAGCCAAATACTCTAAATGCGTATCTAAATGTGGAGAGAAAAACTGGAGGACCCGCAAACTCCAAATATACAGCAGGCGTCAGGGTCGGGATCGAACCCATAACCTCCTGTATACCAGGCGAGGTTGTTAACATCTCGCCACCGTGGAAACCTGCGCTCTACTCGATTCTCAATTCCAGGGCCATACTTTGTCTCCTAGCACTTACACCTTGCTATATAAAGTGTGACGCTTGTTCATTCATTTGTGCATTTATTCAGAGGTGATGAAGGCAAACGAATAGGGAAGCATATTAAATGATTAATTGCGAACGGGGGGCACACGAAGGAGAGATGGAAAAAGGAGTTGACGGCGAAAGATGAGGGGACGAAAAGACGTGGCAGGGGTTTGGGATTTTTTTTCAAAGGACTCATTAATCACACCCAGCCATTACGCAATCACCGTACCGCACGACGTTTAAGAGAAACGATGTCGCTGGCACACTTTCTGTCCCGTCAGCCCACCTCTTAACAGCGAGGCGGTGAACATTCTTCGGTGTTGATTATAACGGGCCGTGCAAACACGGGCTGCTCTTTTGCCCAGCGAATCAAGGCTCAATTCGGTCAGGGACAGTGCAGGGGCACTCAACCTGCGGGCTTTCAGGACACCCCACAAGAGGGCCGCTGTGTGTGCTTCTCTCCCTCCTCGGATTAATTATCACTGAGTCTCGGTGATCTTCTCGGGAGGGTCTTGCATTGGAGCATTTGTGCCCATTGCAATAACAAGTGTTTTGCGTTTTAAGGCAAAACCATGAAAAAAATTGTTACAACAATGAAAGCGCCGCAAACACTTGGTCCTCAAACCACTTGCTGCACTGCCGTCCAGCGCGTTTGGGAATTTCCACGAATGTCGATGATCCGCAACCCTCCAGAGTTAGCGGAACACTGGTGCGCACCACAGTCTTGTTTTTTGTGCAGCCGCTGGTGCTAAATTGGCTGTGTTGACTTCCAGCAGGGGTGCAACGACCCATTTCAACGGGGGTATGCAAGATACGACTGTGGGCCCCCTTCCTTTTTCCCCGACTCACTTTGCCTGAAATTGCTACGGGTTGTTTTTAAACCGTATACAATAATATGTAGGCTATAACTATAAATATAAGTTGCACTGTGTATTGGGTTTAGAGGAAGACAGTCTAATAGTAATAGTATTAATAGAAAGTATTTAAAGGTATAATACCCACAATTTTCATGCCGGCCCATCGATCTCGGATTTCCTCAAAGGGGATGGATCATGCAACTTCATGCTGCTCTGTGCATACGATAGCCAGATGCATTAATCAGGCTTGGTCCATGGTAGACTGCAGGTACCTTTTTGAATGAATGTTTGTATTTGAATTATTTTTCTTAACATTTTTGTACTCGTTTATCTGTTGTTTCGGGGCCCCCCTTGTGGCTGACTGGGCCCCTACGCGTCGCATAACGCTGCCAACATACCCCCCCATAATTGCTCCCCTGAATTCCAAGAGACCCCTCTGACCGGCCAGCGGTGAGTTTCTCTGGGGAGTGAGAAAAGTGCTGGTCGCTCTCCATTAATCCATATCTCTCCCACCTGGAAGTCGCCATTGACCCTGATTTGAGAACCACACGCCTAATGGTCAGCATGCCCCTCACTGTTCACATGCATGTACATTGAACTTCTTTTGCACCGTACGGAGCCAAGAATATGAATCGTAAGTGCGGGCAGAAGGGTAACAAACTACACACAAAAAGCAATTCTCAAGAAATAAGTTTGCAATCTAGATTTAAAAGTGCACAGCTCAAGTGGCTTAATAATATCGGAAGGAATGGCGTTCCAAAAGTGCCGCAGAAACGCTTTTGAAAGCGTGCGATGCAGTTTCAGAATCAGAAGTTTATTATCCGAGTAAATTGCCCATTGAGCTGTATGGCACCTTTTCAAGGGTGACTTGGCCAGCAGACAGACACGGCAGAAAGAGTTAAGAAACAAGATATAAAATATCAAAGATATAGAGTAAATAAACCCAAATGATCTCACAAAACAATGACGCACGTCCGCATTTGCATTGTTTCGACCTCTATAATGTCTGCGAGCCCCTTTGTTCAATGGCTCGGCAAAAGCCATTGCGAGGATGACCGGAGTTGACAATCCAATTCCTACAGCCGCCCAGTACTCTACAGGAATATACTACAGTCTGTTATTTAGTGGAAATTGCCATAGGTCCTGTGGCATAATGAGCGAGGTAAGGCAACTTTGTTACGTGTCTTGACCGTCATTCTAAAGTTACGTGTGCATGTTGAAATTCTTTCGCACCGTACGTAGCCAACCGTGCTAATCGGCGGTGTGGGGCTAAGGACAAGAAACTAAACACAAAAATCTGTTCTATAGAAATTCGTATTCAATGTAGAATTTAAAATACGTAGCTCCAGTGGCTTCCTAATATCGAAAGGACAGAGCGTTCCAGACGGCCGCAGAAGCGAATTTTTAAAGTGTGCGATGCAGTGGCCGTCATTGTTCGATGTAGTTACATGTCACATGTAGTTACTTATCACATGTCACATATAACTACGGGTTACTAGTGTTACCTTAATGGCATACTGTACTCTATAATGAATATTAAGGCTCTTTTATTTGGCTAGTCAAAATAGCATTGAACTGCCTGCGATGATTCATGAGTGAATTTGCGACTGAGTGGAGAGAGTGGGCATGTGTCCATGAGGTAAACTATACTGTACTTTGTTTTTAAGACGAAATATAAAAAATTTGGTGGATAAGTATATGTATCGTATATTACAACAAATTATGCCAATCCATATTAACTTATTTTACAATTAACACAATAGGACATGCTACTAAAACATAAATTGGCAATGCAGAATCTTTGAATAAACACAAATCTTTTTTTTACGTTTAAATAAAGTATTGCATTACAGCTCGTGTATCAGATTTCTTAGGCATATTATGTTTTTGCCGACTCCGCGGTTTTATAATAATGCTGCTGCTGGGCTTTGTTTCAACATAATCTGGCAATAAGGAAGCTTTCTCTCTATTTTATATATTTTTTAAATTGGAGATTTAAATGTAATGTTTCTTGGGAAACGATGTGTTTTACCACTGCCAATTTTTATTCCTAATCTTGCACTTTTTCGATTACTTAATTGGCAAAAACTTTCAAAAGAAACATTTTATATTTGAAACAAATTATGTATTACCTTTTTATTGATTCATTTGGATTATTCATTTATTTTTCTCTGATGTGTTACGTCTGTCACGGAAACCATGTGGGGTTTTTATTGATGAAATCCGACCTAAAACCTTGTTAGCTCACTGGGTACTTCAAGAATAAACTGAACTGAAATCTATGGGGACACTTTTTTGCCGGTATTAAGATAATGAGAAAAAACATTTTTTTTACATTTCTCGACAATCGTAAAGATGTGTTAAGATGTTCAAAAGGGTCCCACAGACATAACTGCTCAACCCAAGCTACTCATGCTTCGACATTTGTCTCGTCTTTGTGCTGTTCACCTTTTGGCGTTCTCTGGTCTAATACTGGTGGTGAGACAAGACCATAAAGGAGGAGGCTGTAGGTCTGTTATAGGCCAATGATTTTCAAGGACAATGCATACATTATTATCAAAGCACGCTTGTTTGCATTGTCCTTGTCCTGTTCGCATTGTTCTCTGGTATGACACTGGTGCAGAGACAAACGTTTGTGTGCATGTTTTACCACGAGCATTGTGTGGTTAACGTGATGCCTTGCAATATGTGTCTATTTGGTCTTTGAACATATTCGCCGCACCTCTATTCGTGCAGGGACGGGTAATGCCTATTCATTTTTCATAAAGATGCTTTCGTTTGTCTTGAAATAATCAAATTTCGCACCTTCAATTAGCACGGTTGGCTACGTATGGTACGAAAGAAGTTCAACATACGTACACAGAAATTGCAACGTCAAAAAACCCCGAACTTTTACAGACAGAGGGGGGGGGGGGTGTTCTCCACTAGCCCACTTAATCCTTTCCCGTTCCGATGACGTACGTTTAAGCATAGGCATACGTCGTCAAAACAAAACTGGAAGAAAAACTAAAAATAGATCTTTTTTTATTGGTACCGAGGCTCCCACAATGCCATGAGGGAGGGCGTGTGGCACAGTTTCGTGCAAGCCATCGTAGAGTGCGGTCATGTGGCTGCAGTTCTTTGCAATGAGTGCAATGTCTTTATAAACAATGGCCCTAATGACTCTCGAAATAAAATTCAGTGGTGAACGGGACACCCACACCCTGAAAAATGCAGACGTCTCGGAACGGGAATAGGGTTAAGAGTTGAACCCTCCTTTCCTCGCACAGTATCCGATAGCGGCAGGGAGCGCTACGGTATTGACTGGTGCGTAAGGGGGCAAGGCACAAATCTCTGGTTCAACATTTGTGAGGAGTTGGCATAAAGCAAACCCCCCGCCACCCCACCCCTTCTTCCCAGGGGAGTGCACTAATGGACGACGGAAAGGAGGCATCGTGATGAGGCGGACTTTGAGGGGGGGTGAACAGGAGGAGATGGAGATGGGGAGAATGAGCTGAGTCAGGTCCCCGGGGCTGGGTTGCGCTATAGTGCGGCACTCCCAGCGCAGGCCGAGTTACCTCCCAGTGTCATTCACCACGCGGGCCCCAGACAGGCCTCGCTCGCAACATGGGACGTATGAGGAGGAGGAGGAACAGCTGGGTAGTGTCGTGCACGTGCACTTAACCTCTTTTGGAATGCGGACCTTCTAGGTAGGTAGGTACAGATTATTGCTTGAATGTGTCTTTCATGGTTGCTTTGTCGTATTGGAGACCTCTTGCAAAATACATTATTATATTGTATCACTATGATTGTTTACCCGAGACTATATCAGGAGAGGGTCCTGCCAAGTTTTCGCAGTAGGGGGGTGATGTGTCTAATTGAATAATTTTCATGGACTGTAATTTTCCAACACTGCAATGTTTGACCAAAACGAGTTCCGTTGCACGTTTTTTTTTAATTTAGCTATGGGAGGAAACCCACGCAGCAGAAGACGAGCGGATTATACAAACTCCACACAGAAGGGCACCCGAGTCAGGAATCAAACCCAGAACACGTCCTGCTGCGAGGCGCAAGTGTCACCACGGCGCCACCCTGCCGCCCAGTGATAATATTTTAAGTGTGCAATACAACGAGGGAAAATTGTAATAGGGAGTGGTGTGATAACGAGGACACCACCCAGTGCTGGATTATCCTAGTAGCAAAAGTAGCTACATATGCTACGGGCCCCGCACTTTCAAGCTATCAATTCCGGTTCAGTGATTCTGCACTTGCTCTATTACTATAGTACTATACTGCCTTCAACTTTTATGCACGACTGGGTGTTTAAGGTTAGCGAATTGTCGTATTATCTGGCTGCATAGCAAATGAAAAAATACAATTACTTCACTAAGCAAGTAAAAAAAATTGTGTTTTAATATTTCCGTGTTTTTATTTTATTTAGGGCCCCTTTATAACATATGCTACAGGCCCCACACTAGCTTAATCCGGCAGTGCCGACCACCAGGCGTATTCCTCAACATGCGTTGTTATGTTGCGGTGTATGTGTCCCTGGTCTGACTTTATGCTATGATTGTCGCCGTGCCACGGCCATGCACGCTGTTACATCGTGGACGTTATTATATTTTGCCACCATAAAACGCCTCCTTTATTCTCGAAATATTTATTTTAAAATAAATAATATAACGTGCTGTTTAGACAGGTTTCCATTGCTCCGTGATCCGTAATGTGTGTTGGGCTGGTGTCAACCTTCTTTCATATCCTTTGTGTTGTGGACCTGCATTGTCTTGTTAATAAAATACTTTCGGGGGAAAAAATGACTTACAATAATGTCATAGCATTCGTGTTATTTGTGACCTAGACAGAGTTGCTCTTTCCAAACAAAAGATCTGAACAAATATCACGAGGAGCAAATAAAAACAAACAAAGAACGTGATTAAAATAACAACCATGAAATGCGCACAAAGTGCGTTCATTATTTTATTACTTTATTGTGGCTTGCCAGCTTTGAGTGGGTGGGTGTGAAGGCAGCATATGGTCGCCACAGATTATTCACCGCCACAAAATATTATCACGTGAAGGTTCTTAAATAGGTGACCTATTCAAGCCACTGCACGGAGATTGTGTTAACGCTCTGGCATTATTTGCAATATCAGCACGTACTGCTTTGTGCTTTCCCCACGATTCCACGAGGCGTGAATATCTTTCACCTCTGAATACCTTACATCTTATTCATATATCCTGTCGTGCCTTATACTCGAGGTTATTTGTCTGTGAATTCTGTATGCTGCCGTGGCGTTAGCGAGCTGCACAATCCGGCGCGGCGGCACCATCAACATCATCGTCCCCGCTGCTTCTGTCCACCCACCAATATAGAATGGGTCGTTTAACTGGCAGATCGTGTGGGGTGGGGTAAAGTGTGAGTACTGCCACCTCTTCCAAGAAGTTTAGCCAGCGTGGAAGCACATGCCAAAATAGCATCTAAAGTGGGGCTGTCTAGAGCTCCGTCTAGTGGAGGACCTTCCACCAGCAGTGGCGTTGAGCAAGACTTTGCAGGGCTGCGCTTTTACCTGCGTGTATAGTTACCACTCCGTTGACTCGACAAGAGTTAAAAGATTGGCTACTCCCCCCTCTCATCAGCCTCCCACTCCCAGCCCCGCTCACTTCTCCCCCCCCGCCCTTTTCCTAATTCCTCTAGCAACGCTCCACTCCCCCTACCCACACCCCCCTCTCTATCTCTCCTCCCTGGCTCCTTTCCCCCTCTCTTACCTATATAGCCTCTTGTCACAGCAGCCCTTTTGCCCACTTCAGCAATTGTTTCTTGCTGTGGTTGTCCCACCTGATGACGGACGCTTGTTGTGGCCGAAACGTCGTGAGAATTTTTATTTTATGTTTTATTTTTATTACTTTATTATTTCCCTTCTACGTGACTTTACCGAAAGAACCAAGAAGAAGTTGCATGACAATTTGATGCGTGCGGGTGCTCCGTGTTTGCGCGTCGTCGTCGTCGTGAGCGAGCAGCGCTGCCGTGAGTGCGAGTGCACCGAGCGGAGCCGCCCCTCACTTGAAGGCGATGATGGTGGGGTGCTTGAGCTTGCGCAGGTGCTTGATGTCGGTTTCTTTCTGCTCGCGCACCTTCTTGATGGCCACGTCCTCCCCGTGGAACTTGCCGAGGAAGACGGCGCCCTGCGCGCCGCTGCCCAGCCACTGCAGCTCCGAGATCTCCTCAAAGGGAACCTCCCACGCGTCTGCGCACCGTGGAGCACCACCATCAACGTCAGCGTCGTCGTCAGCGTCATCAACATCGGCATCATCATTAACATCAACCTCGTCACCGTCATCATCATTGGCATCAACTTAATCTTCAGCATCACCACCATCAACAGTATCATCGTCATCACCATCAATATCATCGTCATCATCATAATCATCAACATCATTGGCATCATCACCATCGTTATCATTATCCTCATCACCGTCATAATCATTGTCATCAATTTTATCTTCAGCCTCACCACCATCATCAGAATCATCACCATCAATATCATTGTCATCATCACCATCATCATCACTACCGTGATCATCATCGTTGTCATTGTCACCATTTCCTTCATGTGATGGCATCACAAATGCCATGGCACGGACAAAAGCTAGAAGTGGTGATGAATAACAAATGAAGTGATACAACACCTCTGCTGTGAATGCATCAACGCAGGTTTCTAACACTTTACAGCTGCCATATCCCTTTCAGGAAAAGGTGTTAATGCATTGTAAGCTTTTGTATTTATAAACCACTTTCGATGCAATCCCTTAAGCATTGTTTGTATGAGTGCTTAATGACACATGCCTAGACTGGTCACCTTCCTGTTGACAATGGTGTTTATTAGACAAACTCACTTTTTTGTAAAGGTTAGTTTTAAGTTATAAAAAATAATTTTGGCAAAAAACTACTAACGTGGCCTAAGCCGGGGAGAAAATATACATCAGTATTTTCGCTACTTTCGTATTTTTTTTTTTATTACGGGGAGGTATTCATGTATTCGTGTTATGCATACAAAATTACTGCAGCATTTAGATTATCAGTAAAAATTACTGCCGTAATTTCAAGGCAAATATCTGTATCAGTGATAGCAAGGCATGCCTTGTCACGCAGACATTCAGAAGTACAATATATGTCTGTAGAGTATGCAAATTTAATATCTAAACATCAGCTTGGGCAGTTGGGTCGCACAGTGGTCACAGCAAAAAAGAGGACTCGGTTCGACTTCTGACTCTGGTGCTTTTCAGTGTGGCGTTTGTTTGTTCTCCCGCTTGTCTGCATGGGGTTTACTCAGGGTTCTTCGTTTTCCTCCCATAGCTAAATACATACAACGTAATTGGTGTTGATCAAACATCACAATGCAGCAGCGCCCTCTTAAAAAAATAGTATTTCGGCTCATTTTTGCTTTTCAAAACAATGAAATGCACTAAAAAGGCACGGTCTGCAGATTACACAAGCCTCAGTTACCTGGAAATAAAAATTTTAAACAAACAAGAAACATGAGGCCACTGCCACGAGGTCAATAATTCATTTTGTCTGAACCAAGGCGGGCACTGTGGGGCTGTAAAGTTCAAATTCCAAGTGCCCACTCAGGGAAAAACCACTCCGGATGAAGGTGGCTGCATTGCCAGGCGATCATCATTCTCGCCAACGAACCGTTTTACGTGGAGTTGACGCTTCGATTCCCGCTGCCGCCTGAGGATTTCCCCGAGGAACGGTGAAAGTGCAGCCTTTTGTGCAAAGTATCCGTGACTCAATTCGCAATACGGGGCCACTGTGTGTTTGTGCGGTGTTCCAAATCTCCTAAATTGCCAACTGCCCACAAATTGTAAAATTATTAAGAGAATAATAATTGCCCTGACATAAGCATGCGAGGTACAAGTATTGCGATCTCCCTTAAAAATATATTTTCTAAATTGAAAACTAATTTCTTTCGAACTGCTTTTTGTGTTTAGTTTGTTGTCCTTCCCCCATACATCCGATTAGCACGGTTGGCTACGCACGTTGCGAAAGAATTTCAACATACATACATACAGATGTGGCACGATACATGCACGTGGCTTAAATACACGTGCAATGCAATAGCCCCCACACAACTGGCCTTTAAAACGTATGCCTTCACGGATGTTTATATAAAGTGACACGAGGTGAAAGGAGTTCTGGAAATATTAAGATTCAGCATAATTACCAATGAGCCTCACCAGCCATTGCAAATTACCAGCTGGATCCTCAGATGTTATCTCCATCGCAATATGTGAACATTTTAGATGTACACGTGAGCCAGAATTAAATAGTTTCAGAAAATGCAGTATACAGTATTTTACTTTTCTCATTAGATTTTTTAATTCTTTGTAATATTGTAGATAACGTGACTTATGTTTCATCATTTTCTTTCAATCATGATGTATGCTAATGCCTCAGGGTTAGCGATGCAGAGAGACCATTGATATAGAGGGGAAAATGTCCTGTGAAAGTCAAAGTGTCTCCGTGCTCAAACAATTCTCAGGGAGGCACCCATCTCTGCCAGCTGCATTGAGCCAGTGGTGGAAACTCCACATTCCTATTGTGGAGACCAGTTTCTCCATCGGAAAACCACCGTTCACTTACCACAAAGTGGTGCCCATTTCATTGACTGTGGAGGTGTTGGCAGGCTGAGCCAAACTACAATTGGTAAAATTCTGATTGTAGGACAACTCGGTCAGTGAATCACACTGTATAGACGTGTGGTTTTCACTCACAGCGAACGTGCAACGTGATCTATGCTCTCACTTGGAAATCACACCCACGATTACTGCAAAAAATAAATGTGATATTGAGTACCCAACAATGCCCACAATAGGTCATGCCTTGACGTAGAAAAGAGAGAAATGCTCACGTGTCCTGTATTTGTGACAACTTGCCGATACCGTTGCTATGAGTGCTGTATTCATGACGTTACAATTTTATTTATTTAAAAAATGTATTGTAAAAAAATCCGTCACACAAACAAATTACTCCAATTCTCAAACAACTAGAAAGTCCATGGGCTTGTACCATGCTAAATAACCGCCATTCGCCACTAAGGGGCAGTGACATTACCACGATGCTTGTGCCAGACTATGTGCACGTTGAGACCACGTGAAGTGTCGAACGCCCGCTTGCAGGAGGTTACAGGGCAGAACCAGTTGCCACGGGTCGGCTGACTGAGATAACTGGCTGATGCACCACCTGTGTCCCCTACTGTGCCAACTTGCTGTGCTTTACCCACCTGACGCTCCGCTCGTTGTTGTGAGCGGGCCCTCCTCATCACGCCAACGCATCCCATCCCAGAGACTGCGATCAGCAGCAAATCTCTTCATCTCCTGGCAGTTCTACCGTCCAATCTGTCTGGTGCTGGCGATTTTGTCCAATTCATTTTCAGACATTCCGCTAACAATCTTCCTGTAAAACATCAGCCGAGCCCTTCAGTGTTTGAAGTCAATCTAGATTTGAAGTTTTCGTGACTGCAGGGATCCATACTCTTTGGTTCCCCCGTCCAGCTTCACGTCTCCCTCTCCTAGCGTCCACGCAACGCTCCCCTCCCCCTACCCCCCTCCCTTGCCCCTCCCCCCTCTCTTACCTATATAACCTCTTACCACGGCATCTCTCTCCCACTTCAGCAAAAAAAAAACATTATTGCTGTGGTTTTCCTACCTGATGATGATTGCTTGTGTTGTAATCGAAACGTCGTGATTTAATTTATTTTATTTTATACCTACGTGACTTTACCGAAAGAACCAAAGAGTATGTTTGAAGTCACTCCTCAAAACGTGGCTCTGTCGGTGAGCATGGTTTCCGTGAATGGTCATGGATTATTTATGAACTGTCATAAGTACAGTGATCCTGCACATGTGTAAACGATGTGAATACAATGCACTTCAGAATTCCATTCGAAGCAAAGGTATAGTATTTATATTACTCTACGTGTCGTTATTATTATTTGTGCACACAGTGGCGGGCCGTGTATTTTACATCGAGGCCTTCAGTGCTATCCTCCAGCAATTAAACTGCCTTCGAACAACGTCACCATGACACTAGGGCTATAGGCTTTTGTCATTCGACGTAACCACCATATTCACAGTGACAGTAACCTTTATCAAGTTGAATAAAGTGATTTAACACGAGGCTCAACACCTATGAGGGTTACAATACACTAATTGCAGAGCCATTCATACATGGTGACTAAAACCATCAAGGAGGTACTACTATTACGCAGTATGACAGGATTCTGCATCACAAATAGACATTGCATAGCCTAAATCGATGTCATTACCAAAGAAACGAGAGCAACCAGTCACATGATCTCATACGACCACCAAGCAAGCAGAAATGCCGTAAAACACAAATAACACAATCAGGATTCAACAGGCTTCCCAACAGAAAAAACATCTAAAGCACTAAATCTAAAAATCTAAACGTCACGAATGAAAGTTTAAATCTTAGATGATGCTACGTTACGTGCTAGATAGTTTTACTTCAGTTAGCTAACTGGCCCTCCGATCCCGCCACACGAAAAATGGTAACGTAGGCAGCTAGGCCAGCTAGAAGGCTCCGGTGTGTCAAAGAATAGGCCCAACATGGCGAACTCGAAATCTGATTGGTTAAAGAATATGACAATCAACAACATCGTCCCCATTTGCTTCAACAGCAGAGGGGATTCACTCGACATTCTGAAGGCGTCAGGGTAGATTTTTCACTCGGAGAGGCGGAGACAGCACAGGTGGAAAATCTGATTGGATATAAGCTCTAATTTATATGAGCTGCACTGGAAGCAGCGCAACTGAGGGAGAGAGGAGCAATGAAATGATGTTAATAGACTGATGGGAACGAACTTTGTAAAATACATGTAGCATTAATGAAAATATATATAAAATTATAAAAAATACAATTTTCTGATTCTGACAATCTGTACGCCAGCAGATAAGGCATTGCTGGCCATGACGGCCATCTCTGTGTGCACATAGGCACATCCTGAAAATTGACATATGCACAAATAAAACCAGGTGCCATTTACCACCAATTGACGGTCATGGAACGTTGAGGAAACGTCTGGACAGGGAGACGAAGCCACATGTTGTGGCCCCTCAATTAAACGATGTCATAGCCCCCCCTCCCCTCCCCCTTGGCTATTCAACATTTACCCCCTTGGTTAGTGACCCCAAAATAAATAAATAATTGACACCCATGTGAATTGTGCTCAAGGTACCTGAGGCCCAGGCCTGTGCACACGAAGACACAAACCCAATGGCAAAAATGTGACAGGGCAGACCCAAACATCACAGATCAGAAGCGCCCTGTTGTAATTGCAACAAATGGCACCTCCTATTGTTCCACTCTGCTATATCTGCGCTGTGGAACACTTTGCTCATCAGTGTGTACCCCCCCCCCATCTTCTATTGCTGCTGGAAGGCAAATGCCACAAGCTGCAGCAGCAGCAGCAGCAACATCAATCACGAGCTCACTCCATAGAGGACGCTCCTGACACCACTGATACCAGGCCGTGCCAAAACGAGCCACGCGATTTAAGTCCTTCTGCACTGCGCCAACCGAACCTCTTCACCATCACGTGCTTCCTGCTCCTGCCTGCCCCTCTCCATCTGGCCGATCAAAAGGGTGCTTGGGCAAGCAGTGGCTGCGCATCCAAGCTCAATCAGCTGCCGAAAACAGCCTGCTTTGCTGGCCGAGAATCGAACTCATGCCGTTAGAATTACGAAGAGTTGCTCATTACACTTGTTAAGCTGGGGAAGCCTCACTGTGTCTTTAACACTGTTTTTCAGGAGCGTCCCACCAAAGTTTTCACAAATGCTGGCACGAGCAATCCCAATTGAGTCAAACCTTGGATAACAATCACGTGGCACTGGCAGGTCAGTTGTGGGTGTTTCAGCTGGCAAAGCTGTCGCTGTGGCCAGGTCCACGACTTGCACGTTTAAAGAAGGAGAAACACGCGCACACACGTGTGAAAAAGGCTCACGTGCAAACGGACAGATACAGAGACAAACACCCATGGGCATATTCGTGTTCATGTTGGAGGGACCAACTGCATATGGAAATGTGTGTGGATAACACAAATAACGATTATCCTCACATCCTGATTTCAGGTATAAAATACACAAAACACTATCATCTTACCTTTACATTGAAAAATAGTATGCAGTGGTACTCTACTCTATACTATTTACCATTCAATTTTATTATTCCGCTGTATGCCCATTTTATTCAATTTAAAATAGATCTACAGTACTGTATTCCTACAAGCTGCTTGATCATAGCAAACATCAATGTAGTATTTGTAGAAAATTGCTTCACCCAATGAGTGAATTCTAGATGTACAGAAACAGCCACAGATCAGGTGAGTATGGGTTCAATCAGAGCTTTCTCAGGTTTCTCGAGGTTTCAGACGTCCTGGTTTTATCAGTTAAATCGCAGACAGCATATGTGTTCGTTATTATGAAAAAAGCATACCCCTTAAAACATTAACTGCGCGTTGTGTGCTGGTTGGTAGCAGCACTGCCGTGTCAGACCTCCAAAGCTGTGCATCATGAACTTAGACAAGTGACGTCGTTAACTGAGGCATCGTTGTCCTGCTGCTACTGTTACTAACACACGCGTGTGGCACCCACGTGCTAGGCTTATCCTCTCCTTGCCTCCTCCTGTAAGAGCAGGAGGTCCGGCGTTGCACGCGACTCTTCTAAGGGCCGCGTCGTGACATTACTCACATGCATTGCGGCTCTTGGAATATTGAGTGGGAGTGGGGAGGGTTACTGAATTCGAAGAAAATCACAGCTCTTCTTGTTGTTTAGGTTGCCGATCCCTGGGTGAGAGACATTCCTATATTCCGTGGTGTGTGTGCATCGTCAACGAGTCGACGGGGATATCCTGCTCAAGTGAGCATTCAGAGTGACGCTCATCATCAACCGTTAACAGCCCTGAACCAGCAGTGGAAATTCCAAGTTCCTATGGTGGGGGACAAGTTTATCCATGGGACAACCACTGTTTACCTCCCCATGAAGTGGTACTTATTTTGTCGATCCTTTTATGATGATGATGATGGCGAGTTAACTTCCCAACCAGGATTTAAATGAGAAATCTTCTGATTACGAGCCGCTAGCTGCACCATTGTGCCACTATATACACTGTATATATGTATTCACATCAATAGCGTATGTTCATTAATTATAAATTACAAACTTTAAACGCTTGAGTGCATGTCATATGCTTGCCACGCAAATGTCCTACATACATGGTGTAATTTAGGAACCAATTGTGTTCAAGGTGGCATACGGTAATTACTGTAATATGCTATGTTGATTCATATTTGTTATCATATCAGTGACAGGTAGAGTATTGGACAGCTGTATTTTTTTAAATAAAACAACTCAACACCGGCTCACATATCAATGTGACCTACAGTCCCTGCGATAGCGCTCAACGCAGCAGCAAGCCTCCTGACTGGCTCTCACCAGTTAGATTTTAGCGTTTAATGGAATTGATTGTAGTTTTATTGAATTAACTTTTCACCAGAAATGTGTACCAAACCTGTGATCATTACCTATGATAGACAAACTTTATTGGACATCGGGAAGAAGAGCGTCGCTTGCTTACCCAATGCTGCCTGCCCGGAGACGACCCTTTGTTTACTGGACAACAACATAAGACGAGAGATGCGGAATAAGAGCCGGCGTTCAGATGAGAAGTAGAAAACGTCCTCACCATACTGCAATGCGGAGCATATTCTTGTGCAACGCACAGTCCCTGGTTAACGAGTTGGATGATGTGCGGGCCAAGATCGAATTCCAACGGGAGACACGAGACTGCAATGTTCTGTATTTCACGGAAAGCTGGCAGAATGGAAATATCACAGACGCATCCATTGGGCAAACAGGCTTCTCTCCTTTTCGCCACAAACGGACTTTGGACAGTGGGAAAACAAAAGGTGACGGATTGTATGTGATGATCAACTCATCTTGGTGTAACGTGAGTAATGTCTCCGTCAAAGCGTCTTTGTGTTCACCAGATGTGATCCTATCATGCCGCCCTCATTAGCTCCGGAGAGAATTTCATGCGATTGTTTTAATCGCTGTGTACGTCCCTCCGAGCGTCAACACCATGCCGGCTATGGACGTATTGCACAAAACAATCTCTGCACTGGAAACCAAACATTCAGAAGCTGCTGTGATTGTAATTGGGGACTTTATCAGAGCGAACCTTAGGAGCGTACTCCCAAAGTTTTACCAACATGTAAAATTCAACTCCAGAGGAGACGCCATCTTGGATCACTGTTATTAAATGCTGAACAATGCCTACAAGGCATTCTCTCGCCCAGCGCTCAGCAAGTCCGACGACAAAGTCATCGTGCTGCTGCCAAAGTACCGCCCTCTCATAATGAGACAGGCTCCCACTACAAAAGTAGTCTAATTGTGGTCAGAAGAAGCAAGAGGAAAGACTCACGTATGGCCTGGAGGATACAGACTGGGATATGTTTAGGGATGCGGCCAACAACAGAGTGGAGGAATTTGCATCGACAGTGTACTAGGTTATATCAAGTTCTGAACGGACGTTGCTGTGCCAACCAAAACTCTCCGTTCTTACCCAAATGACAACCCCTGGGTTAAAAACGTAGCAGTCAAAGCAGCACTGAAGGACCAACACAAAGCATGCAAATCCAGAGACCCTGCTGAAATCAGGAGGACCAAATACGCGGTCCGAAAATCCATCAAGGCGAGCAAGAGACAATACAGGGAAAAGTTGGAGGCCTTGTACCGTGACTCCAACTCTAGGAGCCTGCGGCGCAGATTACAGTCCATCACAAACTACAAGGGGACAATAAGCTGCGAGGCAATCAACAACGCCTCCCTCCCCGACCAGCTCAACACCTTCTACGGACGGTTCGAGGCCAACGCAGCAATCCCTGCACCCCCAGCTCCACAGTTTCCCCTGTCTCCCCCTACGTCCCCCACCTCCGTCTACCCCCCATCGCACCGACCACAGCTCTCCTGCAGGTGTCCTTAGGCTCAACAGAGGCGAAGTTACAAAGATCCTCCGGCAGGTTGACACACACAGGTAGCCGGCCCAGAGGGGATACCGGGGTGTGTCCGCAGGGCATGCACACCCCAGCTTGCCCCTGTGTTAACAGACATCTTCAACCTTTCCCTTGTCCAGGCTGTCGTTCCAACATGCATCAAGACGTCTACTATCATTCCAGTCCCCAAAAAGGCCAAAATTACGTGCCTTAATAACTACAGACCCATAGAGCTCGCCCCCATCATCATGCAGTGCTTCGAGAGGGCAATCAATAAACACATCCATCCTACCGGATACAATGGACCCCCTATAGTTTGCGTATCGCACTAACAGGTCCATGGACGACGATATTGCTATTGCATTGCATAATGCACTCTCCCACCTGGAGGTGAAGGAGGGTAACTTTGTGAGAATGTTGTTTATCGATTACAGCTCAGCATTCAATACCATAGTGCTCTCCATCCTAATCTCCAAACTGGAGGCCTTGGGTGTGAATACCACCCTCTGCAGTTGGGTGCTGGAATTTTCTAACAGGAAGACCTCAGGCGCAGTAAAGGTGGGGAATGACACCTCATCTTACCTGCCCGTCAACATAGGTGCCCCCCCAAGGATGTGTGCTTAGCCCCCTCCTGTACTCCATCTACACTATCGACTCTACAGCCAGGTACGGCTCGAACGCCATCATCAAGTTCGCCAACAACTCAACAGTGGTGGGCCTGATCGCCAACAATAACACCACAGCTTTCATGGATGAGGTGACGGCACTCTCGACGTGGTGTCAAGGGAACAACCTTGAGCTCAATGTCGGAAAAACCAAGGAGTTCATTCTGGATTTCAGGGGTAAGCACGTGCCACTAACCATCAACGGGGCCTCAGTGGAGCGGGTCAACAGCTTCAGGTTCCTCGGAGTTCACATCTCAGAGGACCTGAAATGGTCCCGGCACGTGGATACACTGGTGAAGAAGGCCCAGCATCGCCTTTAAAACCTCAGAAGGCTGAGAAAATTTGGCATACCCGCACCTGTTCTCAGGAACTTTTACAGGTGCACCATTGAGAGCATCTTGACTGACTGCATCACCACCTGGTACAGTAACTGTACCGAACGGGACCGGCAGAGGCTTCAGAGGGTGATGCGGTCCGTCCAGCGGATCACTAGTGGCATGCTGCCCACCCTAAGAGACCTAGACACCAAGAGGTGCATCGCAGAGGCCCAAATGATCATCGCCGATTCCAGTCACCCGAGCCATGGCCTTTTCATCAGGAAACAATCCAAGAGGAAGCCCGGCGACATCAGCATTGCGGCTACCACCAACCGCCTCAATATCTGCCCAAGCCCCACTAACCCTGATTTTGCTCCCCCCTACCCCCATTCACACCCCCTCTCCCTCCCCCACCGATTTCAATAGACATTAACCAAGCATTTTGCATAACAAGATAATTGATCAAGCTCACCCGCAGGGAACCATATTTCTGCTATGCACATGTCACTTTCATCATCTGCACGGCGATTTCACTTAGTTTTTAATAATTTTTTTAAATATTTTTGCTGCTGTTTTGTTCATTGTTGTTGTTAATTTGCTGAAGCTGAGAGAGGGACACGGGAACAAAGAATCTCACTGCCATGCACCTCATCTATGCATGGGTATGTGATCAATACAGCTGACTTACTGACCTGCAGAACTACCGGCATATCTAGCACAATGATATGCAGATTTGAAGTCTTGACTGCTATATATTTTAATCCCGACAGCTCTTGGTAGGTGAAACCTGGACTTGGATATGGAGACACCCACACAACAGGGGGCGCCAAGGTGGCGAGATGTTAACTACCTCGCCTGGTATACAAGAGGTCGTGGATTCGATCCCGACCCTGACACCTGCTATATATTTGGAGTTTGCATGTTCTCCCTGTGGTCGCTGGACATTTATAAACATGCGTTTAGAGAATTTGGCTGCTAAAAATGGATAAGCCAGTTCGTTGAGCTATCATTTGTGACCAGTTTACCGTTGAAAAAGAGGTACACTCACAAAACATACACTCACATACAATATGTTTATACATATTGTACACACAAGATAAAGTTTCCCCCTATAGCCTCAACAGACTTTTGGGGAAAATGCTGTCAGCGAGCACCTATGAAGGCTGGCACGGTACAGGAGGGGCTGGGTGGCCAGCACTATGCTCGGCCACATTTGTCTCCCTTGCCACGATGTTTACACCCCACACCAGGTACTAATTTGAGGCTGAATCGACCCAAGGGATGCCCATGACCAGTTCAGATAATCGTCACTGGTGTTTGTGGCCGTGAGTGGGAATCAACTCGGGTCACCGGGATAATAGTGCAGTGCGCTAACCACTACCCTACCACTAAAAGACACATTCATGATTTACAACAGCCGCTATTAACCACTAAGTGGCTGTGGCATTACTACAACGTTCGTGCCAGGCTAGGTTGTATTTGGTGGCCACGTGAAGTGTTGAATCCTCGCTGGTGGTAGATCACGGGACAGATCCAATTTTCATACCTCTCAGCCCTGTGGTCCCGATGGTTCTACCATGCATTGTGCTTGACACGTGTCGCCCAGAAGTTGCACGATAAGTTACCTCTGTAGGCCCTTCAAGTTCTCAGCACACACACTGCTCGTGAGAGTGCTGCTGTTTGTTGCTGACCCTTGACGTTTTTAGCTGTTGGGCCTGTCCTGTGCTCGGCAAATGAAAATAAATAATGGTATAGGTACTGCACTAGATTTGCAGAACACAGTCATGCAAAAGCGTTTAGCAATTGTTACATGTTTACCTATTGATCTTGCTTGAGTAGAGTAGTATACCAATTCATCACTGCCACACTGTTTGTAACTTTTTGTTTTTATTGGATCAAAACACATTTTTACTTATGTAAAGTCCTTCCCGGGCGCTTTTTGGTGTAAAACTTCGCGGCTATGGCAAGAACACGAACGTAGATCAGCGTGCTCACTTTAATTCGTGAGGACAAAGTGTTTACAGCCTCAAAAGGTTTCCTCCAAAACAAACTCCACTCTTGAAGCCCTTTACGGGCTTTGTCAAACTATTCCAGATGCGTTTGTGTTTTTTGTTAATGCAAACATGTTTGAGGATGTTGAACTTCTTAGAGCCAACCGTGCTAATCGGCGGTAGTGGGGCAGGGACAACAAACTAAAGAAAAAAGCAGTTCTAAAAGAAACTCGTTGTCAATCTAGATTTAAATGTACATAGCTCCAGTAGCTTCATAATATCCGAAGGAAGAGCATTCCTGATGGCCGCAGAAGCACTTATGAAAGTGCACGGTGCGATGAACATCTTTGTTTGATGGTAAGCCAGAAGCCGCTGCGAGGATGACCGGAGTTTGCTTGATGGTTTATGATTCTTGACGAGATGAGCAGGGTATTGTGGTACATTTGTGGCTAGAACTTTGTATGTAACATGCAGCATCGGCATGCTTTCCATAACGATTAAAACCAGTGACATTGTTATTTTAGAGCCTCGGACTGAACATCCATTAAATTTAATTGTATCTGCCCTCTAGAAAAATAATGTTTAAATGGGAATTGGAGAATTGCAAATGTGTTTATGATAATTGGGGGTGTTGGTCTCACATAGAATCTTCACTGGCAAGGTCATGTCCACAGCATCTGTATCCTGGAAGATAAGTCGCTTTGTCAGTTGCTGTATGGGTCGACTCCAATCAATAATGAGGAGCTTTCTTATCATTGTTTACTCTGGCACGGCAGCTGCTTTATCGTAATCCATTTTCCATCTTAAGTTGAAGAGCACTAAAATATGTACTAAAAAGACCAAGGCTAGCTTGGTGGAAATACTGCTGTGGTAAATGCATTTAAGTGCACACAAATATAACAAACAAAAAATCACTTTTGCTTAATTAGGCCAAAGATACCTTGGTCGGGAATTCGGCCACCGATTTGGCATTCACACGTAGCGAGGTGTCACCTTCTCCCCCACAACTATAATCGCATGCTGGAGATTGAGGCTTGTTTATGTGCATGAAAGAATAAATGACACTGCAGCAGCTGCGGATATAGCTAACCAACTCACTCATGGCTTGGACAAAGCCGTGCACAAAATAGCAGAACACCTCCCTGGTGCGGGTTGTTGGGTAACTGAGAGGTGACAGGGTGCTGGGCTGCCGCCCAACTGCTGAGCAGCTGGGCGAGCCACCCGTGATCAAAATTAATTCTCAAGTCGGCTGCGGTCGATGGTCTCAGCCAAGTGGCCGCCGACTGTAAATATATTTTAAAAAACACAACCCACCACATTAAAGTTGGCTAAATTCCACCTCGAACAATTAGAAATGGTAGTTTGATAGTAAAGAAATGCTCTAGGAGTCAGGTGTGTGTGTGAGGGGAAACTATTGCCTCCGCGTGCTAATAAGAGGTAACTTGAAATGGTAATATGAAGCACTGCAGGGTAGTTCTGTGATATCTACAGAAATTCCGCGGGGCCGTTCTGTAACGCTGGGTGATGCGCGGCTCCCTTGACAAGACATCCACCGAGCGGTTAAAATACAACGTGGCCTCGTTCGTGTCTTACATTTATTTACAGCGGTGCGTTCGAGTTGTGGTGACAACAGAGACAATGATCCCCTCGTGTAGCCTGTAACCGACTGTTGGGGGCAAGTGCTGTTAGCGAGTAGCAGCACCTACGCAGGCCGGTAATGTGGGACACGAGGTTGTGTGTTGCCACCAGCACCATGCCAAACACCACCACGAGGACACACAAATGCAAGCGACCACTGACACTGACGGGGGGTGGCAGAGCGAGAGCACAAGAAATTCCTTGCAAAGCAAAATTAAGATTAGAAAATGTAACATGAAGATAACATTTACGCCCCATTGGCACATTTTACGTGACAACGGATTAGCGTGGGACATCTCTGCTGGTTTGTGACACATGCGGGCGTGAGATAACCCTCGGATAAACCCTCCCTCGGCAAGCCTTTATTGCCACAATGGATTAGCCTGAGCTGCACGGACAGACAGTGCTGAGGCCGCACCGTCAGACTACACCCCCCACCCCAACAGAAGCCACTTTACCCTAATCATCCCATCACTCTTTATCAGCCCCCCTTTGCAAATAAGGTCCAATCTTACAGAGGACCTACCCCCTCTGCTGAGGACAACAACCCTTTGGATGACCCCAAAGAGAAGTGGCAGTCTGGCGTGAGCTGATGTCACCGACGCTGCCATAGGTTTAAGTTTACTTTGATTTGTTACACGGATGATGATGATGGCGGTGGTTGTCCGGCTATTTTACGCGGGAGATCCGTGATGCTGCTAACTGTGAGCATGGCAGCAGCAAAACAAAGACAACAACTTCAACATTGCAGAGAACGAGTACAAAGGAAGTGTTTATAGGTCGAATTCCGCTCACAGAGCAGTGTGCTAATCATTGCACTATCACTCCATTACCCATTTTACTAGAACGTATTAAAGAAATAATATTTTATATTGGATCATTATGTTCCAGTTTTCAGCAGAAGCATGAATATTTTATTTTCAAAAGTTTGAGAATGGCAAAAAAATCAAGTGTATCAGCTTGTTCGACGTGAAACTGTGTAAGCCTAAATATCGGTCAGAGGTCAAATGTGGGTCATCTTTAATATCATGTACTGTACACAAACGTGCTTGAATGTGATGTACTGCAGGACTTTTTATCTCCAGAGAGACTGGAGAAGAGCACATAGAGTGATGATCTATGCACAGTACATATGCACAGCGGATCTATCAATCCACCTTTAAACACTGAACGTACGATCATTTAAACATTTCAGCAGTAGAGTCATACGGTAACTATGTGGCCAACCATCTCAATGCAAAATTTTTTTATACGCAAATGATTCAATTGGAAACACACAGCAGTAGCATCAACATCGCCCCCAACTACTAAAACTTGGCAAGGCCTTCCTGCAAAAGTATTGATACTCAGCGAGGCGTTCCAAGGTAACCAAATGCAAACAAAAACTGCATTCAGTTTCATTCACATTGGAGATCATCAGCAAAATACAGCCCTACAACACTGCTCTATTGGGTAGTAGGCCTATTTTATAGGCTTATTGACCATGTCAGTTGATGCTCACATAAACACATTTGCTGTTGATGGGCCTGTTACGCCAGCTTCCGTAGACTACGAAGATAGCTACTATGTGTGTACACGCACTTCATTGTGGAGTGAACTAATATTTTCTGCTGGGTTGCACGCATTTTCTGGTGGCTGTAAAGGAGTCTCGTCACATGGAGATGCGTAATTTCAGGAGTCGGGACAAGCCCTATATTACTATAAACTTGCAGAAAATAAGCTCATCTCAGCAGTTAAACCTGATATACAATGTTGCCCAATATGCCAGCGGTTTATTGGAACAAAATTAATGTTTACATAGCCAACGAAACAAAAAAAGGTAGGCAATAAATTACAAAGTAATACAATATATGAACGTTTTATGATATAGCAAATATGCTCAGGTGCAGAGTCAGCAAAGTGGTATTTTTGCACGCAATAAAATATAGCCTCGTATTGCGCCCTGCGCGCATGTTATTGTGTAGATCCTCTGGAAGTTAGAACGTCAGCGTGAACTTTCCCGGCAAATCCTGCAGAGAGACGTTATCTGAAACCATAAAATGACCAGAATGGTATTACACACTGGCATTCATTGGCTGACCCCACACATTTGGGAGTTAACAATGCGTGGATGAAAATGGCTGGAGTTCACTGACTGCGATGAAAGGATTACAGTATAACAGCTTTCTGGGTCCACTGCTGTTACAATCAGGCGGTGTACCATTCGTAAATCACTCGCTCACTACTCGGTTTAGAGTGGTAATCGCTCCCCTCTCACTGGTCTTGAGACTGCTGTAGTTTAGTGGTGGAAATAAATAAAATAAACTCCTGTGCAATGGAGGGAAGGGAGGGAGTTGGTCATCCGTGAAAATGTAATTTAATACTTTAGTGATTTTGACCTTAATGTTAATTGCCTTATTCATATAAAAAAAAATCCTTAACAAGTGTAAAAACCTAATTATCTCTCATTCGTGACATTGAAGTAGTTGCGAGTCGTCTTTTGAGTTTTTTTTTGTAAAACTCGTGTTGAGACATTCTGCCCATGCAAAAAAACACTTAAAGGCTCAATAGTTTACCTCTACTGGTGCACGTTTTGCTTATGTATTGCTGAGTGCATTATTATTTTCTCTGCTCCATTTTGCTTAGTCCCCAGCCACATGGCCATGTTTCCCATAGCTACCCTGCCACCACATCCTGCTGCCTGCTGCATCTGACGTTCACCTGTGCCTGCGTTCTGTTTCATAATGGAACTGCACTCAGACACTGCATGAGTTCACAGAAGTCTTTGCTGGTGCCCCAGCAGAAACTGCTGGCGTTCCACGGTGGCGAGATGTTAACTACCTCGTCTGGTATACAAGAGGTCGTGGGTTCCATCCCAACCCTGACGTCTATATATTTGGAGTTTGCATGTTCTCCGCGTGGATTTTTCCGTTTTTTTCCCCTCCACATTTAGAATAAATATGCGTTTAGAGTATGTGGCTGCTACACTTTTCCAAATGATAAGCAACTTTGTTGAACTATTATTTGTGGGCAGGTCGCTTCTGACAAAACAGCTAAATCGCAAAGTGGGCCTTACCTGGTAAAATAAATACATTACTTAGTTTTCAGTTTAGAATGGCACTGCATTGGTAGGTTACATTAATCAGTGTTATATAACATACTGTGTGCTGTGTACATTTTCACCACGTCATTTATGAATTAATCTTACAAATATGCTTTGGTCAGCGTGGAAGGATAGGTTCAAATACCCCCTGTAGTGTGCCTCTTCAGACCTCCCCCAAGTGGTGGCCCTTCTGCCAGCAGTGGCATGAGTGAGCAATTGCAGGGCCGCACCTTTACCTTCCTTCCTTCTTTCTTTATAAACTAAAGGTGTTCAAATTGAGTGACCTAGCGACCTTGTGCCTCCATGCCGTGCTGACCTTGTGACATCTACTCGTGCCATCACTGGCGTGATTTGATTGTCCTTCCCCGCAACTCCGATTAGCACGGTTGGCTACGTACGGTGCAGAGGAGGTTCAACGTACAAACATGCACCGACGTGATTTTGAAAGTGATGGCAACGAATGGAACGTCGGATCGGAATCTGCACGGAATGAGTCAAGCTCGCTCTGAAATGGTTGTTGAGAATAGCCATTAGTGCTCTGACGTGGCGTTAGCCCCCCAAAGGGAGATATATTTATACATAGAAATTAATTATATATTGACATTTAGGGGGAGTGTGTGCAAACATTTTTCCAGACGATGGAGATCTTTATAAGCTGAAGATGATGAGGATGTCAGATTGCTTGGCAGATGTGTTGTACATTTGATTGACACGTTTCTGGCACAAACCTCTAAGGCATCTGTCGTCAAATTATCTGAGCCACGTAACTACAGCATTTTTTTTAATATAATGAAATTGTGTTCCTTTCAATGAAACTAAATAAAGAGAACCTATTTATAAACAGATCAGGGCCTATTGTGTTACTTCAGGAAAATTCACAATGGATTCTTAAAAGCACTTATAAATAATGATCTAAGATGCGTGCACAATGACTTTTGAGGTTCATTTTAACGTGGAAGTAAACCACAACGGTGCGTATGGCCACGATGTTGCTGTATTATATTTATGATAATTTATTATATTTATGCTAATTTGTTATATTTATGCTAATTTATCCAGAAAAGCCTCACCGAGGCTCATCTCTATTAAAGGAAGGTGTCCTTTCAAGTTTTCACAGGAGGGGCGATGTTGCTGTTGTGTATAATCCCAAATGAGTAATTTGTAGGTAGTGTTTGGGGTGCCACGGTGGCGAGATGTGATCTCCCGCACTTGGTATACAGGTGGTCTTGTGTTTGGTCCCGACCCTGATGCCTGTATATTTGGAGTTTGCATTTCTCTCTTCCCCTGGTCGCGTGGATTTTTCTCCGGGTCCTCCAGTTTTTATTACACGCTTTTATTTAACTCACTCTGTCTGTTGTTGTTGTCGTATCCTCAAATCTTGTAACTCAATTTTAACCCATTTCCCAATGTGGTATCGACTGCAAACTTCGTATACTTATGTCTTACTGATGACAATACTATATTCTATCATTGAAAAAAAAAATACTAATTTTAAACCATCTTTTTTATATGTTATGTTTCGGCTTGGGTCTAATTGTCCACGCTCAACTGACATTGGCTGTAATTGGCCACGTCCCCTTACGTTATGGCAAGCTTCAGGGCCACTTCCTGGAGTCGTGGAGTTTTGCCATTACGAGTACGGTACATTTCATTAAAGCGTGTTTTTAAAAAAAGTATTTTTAAATATTACTTATTCCCTTCACATTTAGAAAGGTGCAAATAGGGTATTTGGCTACTATAAATTTGCACGTGATAACCCACTTGGTTCAGCGACCATTTGTGGCCAGGTCACTTCTGAAAAAGAGCTATACAGCTCAGTGGGCCTTACCTGGTAAAGTAAAACAATTGTTGACGTTTTGTTCAAATAACTTATGCATTGGGATATTTTACCAATACAGTACCACTTACATTGTATGACTTTAAGCTTCATGGATGAGAAACGTGCTTTAAATGTATGGCCGTGTGCGGCATTATAATGCACTTAATGCACTGGTGATGTCACTCCCATACGTCGTCGTAAGTCAATGCATTGCCATCACACGACTGTGAGTCCTTCACACGACTGGAAAGGCTAATTAATGACACACAGCTTAAGCAGTTTAGGTATCTGCCTGTACAATGTGAGCTATTTGCTTGTACTCCTAAAAGAGCATCCTTTAAAAGGTGTGCGTCATCAACATGCATCTCTGTCGGAGGGGGGAGAAAGTGCTGCCCTTGGTATAGATAAGAGGCCACGTCACTCTCCACGGAACCGAGGTATCTGGCACAGGGCAATGCCCTGTTCTGTGAAAGTTCTAAATTGATCTTCATTTGAGGCTTTCGTGACTGCAGGAATTCATACTCTTTGGTTTGTTTGGTAAAGTCACGTAGGTAGAAAATGTAAAAAGACGACCGCTTGTTGTTTCGATCGAAACGTCGTGATTTTTTTAATTTTATATCTATGTGACTTTACCGAAAGAACCAAAGAGTATTGTTCTAAATTGATTATTCATCCTGTGACACAGAAGCAATAGCACAGTCGGGAAAACGATGGGGGGGGGGGGAATTGACTTTTTTAAAGCATACATTGCCACTGGACCAATTCTGATAGGACTACAATCCACTCAATAAACACTGGATTGTGATCCCTGATGAGGTGGAGCTGTCACATAGCACGCGACTGACAACCAGTTCTAGAAGCTGACGGTCACGTGGAGACTCTGGCTCCCATTGCAGGAACATGTAATTTCCACCACTGGCTCAGCTCGGTAAAGTAGGCAGGCACACTCCTTGCTCATTTGGACATTACGGCACTGATTCATATTAAAAAAAGACAAATCAGTTGGCATGTGTTAATTTATGGCCACGAAAATTAACGTGCGTTAGCGCGTCTCCTCGCGAATCAAACCTCATGGGAATTGAGCACCGTGGCAGAGCCCAGCAATGGCGAAAAGTTTCCACCGATTGTCTCATCTTATCTCTTACATAGATTCATACAGCAGCGCCTTACTCCAAGGCGCTTTGCAACAATTATAAAAGTGTACGTACAATGATAATGGTTGAGATAATTAAGAGTGTGGTTATTAAAAGTGGCGGTGTAGTTATGGTGACAGGAGAACAGGTGGTGGAGTGGTTAAGGAGAGGTTGGGGTAGTGACAGGGTAAGGGGTAGTGATAAGGGTAGTGATGGGGTAGTGATAGGGGTTGGGGTAATGTAAGGGGTAGTGATGGGGTAGTGATAGGGGTTGGGGTAGTGATAGAGGTTGGGGAAGTGATAGGGGTTGAGGTAGTGATAGGGGTTGGGGTAGTAATAGAGGTTGGAGTAGTGATAGGGGTTGGGGTAGTGATAGGGGTTGGGGTAGTGATAGGGGTTGGGGTAGTGATAGGGGTTGGGGAAGTGATAGGGCTTGGGGTAGTGATAGGGGTAGTGATAGGGGTTGAGGTAGTGATAGGGGTTGGGGTAGTAATAGAGGTTGGAGTAGTGATAGGGGTAGTGATAGGCGTTGGGGTAGTGATAGGGGTTGGGGTAGTGATAGGGGTTGGGGTAGTGATAGGGGTTGGGGTAGTGATAGGGGTTGGGGTAGTGAAAGGGGTTGGGGTAGTGATAGGGGTAGTGATAGGGGTTTGGGTAGTGATAGGGGTCGTGATAGGGGTAGTGATAGGGGTTGGGGTAGTGATAGGGGTTTGGGCAGTGATAGGGGTTGGGGGCGTGATAGGAGTTGGAGTAGTGATCGGGGTTGGGGTAGTGATAGGGGTTGGGGTAGTGATAGAGGTTTGGGTAGTGATAGGGGTTGTGGTAGGCCTGGTCGTAGCTGGGTGGTAGGGACAGGGAGCAGCAGCAGCAGAATGATGATGGGCCAGGGGAGAAGATATCGGGGTTGTCTGCAGGGAATAATTGAACCAGTTTAGTGAAGATGATTGTTGTATGTGCTGCAGTGGGAGTTTGTTGTGCGGAATTGACTCAGTCCCACCCTGGAGCCGTGGCCAGCACTGGGAACACCAAGACAGCGCGTGCGGTGGGGGTGTGAGATGGACAGAGCCCGACCGGTTGGCTTGGTTCATCCGCGAAGCGAGCACGTGTGGATGTCAACTCGCAAGGCCTCTGAATCCCCCCTTGGCACTCCTCAGTTTTAGTTTTTTTAGCCCAATGGGCCTCCACGCATCGTCCAAACGGTTGCACGTCAATTTGACGATGCAATCTCTCCTTTGGCAGAGTTCTCCCGCCACGGTTCTGCCAGAGCACCGGCGCCAAGTTGCTCGGCGAATCTGGCCCACTGCCCTTAACCCGGCGGATTCCGCCGCCGCCGTGCTGCACAATGATGTGACCTGTGGAAGCTCTTTTAAAATAACCGATTGCAGGTTAATTTCCTACCCGTAATTACACCAGTGTTCTAATATCCTGAGTTTACATTTATGGTGCCCCAGGTCAGTGGCTTTTGGCTTTTATGTGAGGACCAAAAAGACAACACAAATTTATACGAAACAGCGAGCGGATTGTGTAAAAACGCGATAGAACCTCGTAAAAAGTGCGCAAAGGCAGTAAAGAAAATGGAACAACTGGTCCAATAAATGAGCTTCCGCTTTGCTTCAATAAATCCATTCTTTTTCAAAGTTAAAATATATACCCCTGTATTTGGAATCGGATTTTCCCCATGTACAGAATGAAAAGTGGGTAACTTAACCATAGTAATATGACCACATTTATTATATCTCATTGTTGTAGTTTAGACTCAAGATTCGAATAAATGTTAACTAAAATGCACAATCAATGTTAACCCTCCCAAGCATATATCAATTACATAATATGTGGCAGTACAGTACGTTACTGGCAGTGTAAATTATTACGTTATCATGGACACTGTTGAAGTGTGGACGCAAAGTCTTTGTGGTATGTGTTGTAATTTTCTGGCTGGGAGAGGAACTCTGTGTCTCAATGACAACAGATGAACACCGCAACAGCAGCAGCATTGCCCCGTGAACAACAAACACAGAGCACAATAATAATCATCAGCACACGCACTGCAAAACACATGCAGCAGCAATATCACGGGACCTTTTTTGCCATCATCAAAGTATGAACATAAGAATAGGTGTTCCCCTCTCTGGCAATAAAAACAGATGTTAAGATGTTCAAACAACAAATCGATACCTTTTGCAAGGTTTCAAGTCTGCATTAACCACACGTACTTGTGAACATGCAAAGAAACACATTCTGATAATATATGGCATCGTCCCTGAGTTATGAATGCTCTCATACGTGCATCGTCTTTGCACTGTTTGCCTTTTGGCGTTCTCTGGTCTGACACTGGTGAGACTATACCATAAAGAAGGCTGTCTCTGGTGTAGGCCAATCAGTTTCAAAGACTGCCATATATGATCATAGTGTGTTTGTTTGCATGTTCACCACAAATTCGTGTGGTTAATGCTGACTTGATTCCTTGCAAAAGTTTATATTTGGTGTTTGAACATCTTAACACGTGTCTTTTGCCAGAAAGGGTTAAACCTCGTTTTGTTTTTCATACAGCAGCAACAGGGCACCAACTGTACAGCGCCGCGTCAAAACTCGACTGCGCACAGCACCGGTACATTTGTAGTGACATAGAATTGGTCACTATGTAGCATAGCGCTGGCTGCTGGCTGTTGGCAGGCAGGGCCAGATTAAGGCACGGGGCGTTAGGGGCTGTAGCGCAGTGGCCTCCATCAGCTGGAGGGCCTCCAGAGATTTAAGTGAAAAGCTATTTCATTTGTGAATGCTGAAATTTATTTGTTATTAGCCTTGTTAAAACAATGTTTCTTTTCTTTAACTTTGTTTTATTTTTAAATATGACTGGGGGCCTCACAGGACCTGTAGCCCAGGGGCCTACAAAATCTTAATCTGGCCCTGCTGGCAGGGAAGGGAATCTGCAGCTTGTAGCAGCCCTGACTGACAACAGGCCACGTGATAGACCCGAAAGGGATCTAGGATAAAGGTTACGGAAGGGACACGTCGAGAGCCCACTAGTAGGTTCCAGAAGGGGGGCGTGGCCGGGGCGGAGCGAGGCCATGCTGGAAGGATAAAAGGGGACCCCGAGCGGGAGCTCGGGGCTGTTGTTGTGAGTGGCATACCCGTCGTCGTCGTTGCTGCTGAAGATGGTCACCATCGCCGCTGTTGTGTGTAGGCTAGTAACCAGTGTAGAGTTGCGTATAAGCGAGAGACAGAGAGTGTGTAACAGTGTAGGGTGTATTGTACGAAGTGTACAAAGTGTGCTCGGTGCTTAAATTAAATAATTTCCTCCAAGTCAGTCACTACACATTGTACGCGAATTGCAACGCATAACACAGAGCTGGTTGCAGGCACAAACAATGCAGCAGGGAGAAACAGACCATCGCACAATGCGTGACGTTAAGTATAACATCGGAACAGCATTGTGCGTCGCGTGCAGGTCCACGATGCGAACATTGCGTTCCATGCGGCCACGGTGACTGCAGGGTAGGTGCAGCGGACAGATTGGGTCCAGTGCCATCACCATTACCACCACCATCAACATCATTCCATTTCATGAGCCTACGCAAAAGCCTCAGAGCACGTGACAAATGCTATAAACGAGTATTGATGAAAATGCTAATTAGGTATATTACTAACTAGGATAAAAAAAACCAATTCGATGTGTCATGCGTGGTAGGGCACAGTCCTAATCAAGCCAAGTTGGCAGCTTTGCGAATGTCGTATGCTTGATAAATGCAGATGGCCTGTAGAAGTCATTACAGCAAAGTAGTTTGCAGACCTATATTTGCATATATCATTTTGTATGATTGTCTTTTTTCATGGACTTTTTCCAACTGTTATTTGCAGCGTGATGAGCCAAAGCTCACACTTGAAAAAAAAATTACAGAGCGGTGCGACTACTGCCCAAGGTTTTCACAGAACTTCCGAGAAGCACAAGTGGCCTTTTAAATTTCACGCAAAATGCTACCCGCAATTTGGAATGAATTTAAGGGAAGCTGGCCTTGGGAATTCACTGCCTGGTCACCGATAGTTGCGCTGAACGACCTCCCGCATGAAAGTCTGATTTTGCACTCAATGGGGTTCTCCCAGCCTATGACCGCGCATACACCAGCGGTGGGCAACCTGCAACCCACGGGCCGTATGCGTCCTGTGCAGCTTCTCGTGGTGACCTGGCCTAGGTGCCTCTTGAGTGGTGCATGGGGTCATGATTAGTGCACAAGCACGATGTCAAGCTTGTTGCCTTCCGAGGTTGACCATGACTGCTATAAACAGATAGGGTGAGCCACTCAGTGTAGTTTAGTGCAATCGGTAACATAGGCCCTTAAAGGATGCCAGGCCTATTCTCAGAATTTGTATTTATCCTGGAAGAATCTGATGAGCTATGAAGCTCTTTTTCACAGATGTCCAGTAGGGGCTTGTCAGCTAGTTACATCATCGACCAATACTGTCATGTCCCGGGTCAATCCCTAATCCTACAAATAGCTCTGTTGTTCCGGGAAGAACAGTGATTCACTTTATGCACACCTGCAAATATCACGATAGAGATATAAGTGAAGTGAATTGGTAAAAATGAACACAAATTTAAAATGCAACAAAGTAATTAACGACATGATAATCCCCCATCGATGAAACTAACTGCAATGGACACGGGCGGAAATGCAAATGTAATGCTGTGCCTTAATCAATGCTCAACGCGTGTGTGATTCTATAACGCTCGCAGAGAAGGTAAACAATTGTGGCGCAGGCCTCCAGGGAAGCCGCTCGTGACGATGCCACAACTCGAAACCCATAGCGAATGGCCCTACAGCCACAGTGGGAAGGACTTATGTCTGGCCTAACTTTCTGTGCAGCGCTCTTGAATCCTTGTAAGATTAATATCCGTTACAGCTTACTTACAATAGGACTGGTGATATGCAGTGACTTGAATTTTAGGATTATTCAAGATCAAGATGTCACCATGACCAAATCCAGGTTTGGCAGAGGGAGCACTTCAAAATCATAACATTTCAATAGTTTTTTTCCTCCTTGGCAGCTACAAACTCCTGCCCACACCACACAGAACAGGACTCTGGTATGAAGTCTCACCCTCTTTCAGACGAGGTCTGGTCTGCTATCTGGAATTGTTTTGTCCACAGAGTCAACTCCACCATGCTTAAACTCACAGAGTAAAAATTCCTAGAAGGTGAATATTACACTAATACGCAAAGTGTGAAATACTCACCTTGGGTTAATCAGTGTTGCCCTTTGTGGTTTCCCAGATAACATTCTTACAAATGAACATGGATTTTAGTTACGCTGAGATGTGCAAACTGTGGCATATTACCTGTTTAATTAGGCCAGCACAACATCAATAACTCCATGACTGGACATTTCCCTAACTTGGTGTCACATTTTGAGATCGATTGTAAGCATCTCCGCGTAATTTGCTGAATATCTGAGGCTCAATTGTGACAACGTTAATCTTGAGAGTATGAAAATATCGTAAAAGTCGACTGTGGCCACGTGATTCAGTGAGCTGTACAATGCCGCTGATCTTGAATACCTTCGGTTCTATTGTGAGGGAAGGGGCAGACGTGCACAGGTGGATTTGGAATCCATTTCTGTAAACTCCTTTTGACAACATAAGATATGGGGTTTCTGCAACGTCGATTAAAATTCTGATTTCCACTTTATTCAGGTGTGACCGCGTGTATCACTTCATCATCCGGCTGCAGCTGCCGTTGTTACAGTCTTCTGCTGCTGCTCATTCTGCTGTTGCTGCTACTAAACAAGCCGCCTATTCTACAGCAAGTGGTTCTGTGCAGTCGGAATCTGTGAGCGTCACAGCTGTACTCACTGTTACCATTTAGAATCGTGTTATATTCCCACTCCTGATTTGTTGTTTGCCTTTGTCGTCTACGGACACCGGGAAGAAGGAGAGCGACTTAAGAACGACCGGTAGTGAAGTCACATTTAAAAGCTTGTGATAAACTGAGTAGTTGATACTGGGCGGATGTTTCCCCCCCCCCCCCCCCATCTTTTTTTGTGAACGTGTCTTTATATTTTCAGTCTTGGGGGCTACTTTGTGGTGTTGTAACGCAAAGATTGCTATTCTTCAAGTGGGATGATTTTTGTTTTTGTCAGCAGCGGCGGTGTAACTCGGGATGTCGTTGCAATTTCTGGAGTGTGTTTTACAAACCTGCCTCCCCTTTACCCGATTTTACTGTGACTCTGGACAAATGTGTTACGTTCAAATGTCACTACCGCTGCCAAGTTTAATGCTGTTTTTTCTCGTTACCAGGTGTGAAACAAGCGGAATTCCACTATTTTTTGGCATCTCAGATCTGCATAATTGGATTTCGATTTATTTAAACGTCTATTTAATTAAGTAGAACGTGTTGTCTATATTTATGTAAAGTTGCGCATTTTGATGTGACGTCACATTTCTCAAACCCCCCCCGCCTCGTCACACATCGTCAAAAATGTCTGACCCCCTCCCCCCCAGGTGCGTGACGTCATTTATGGACCGCCCCTTATTACGCGTGGTGTTTTAAAAACGCTAATTGGATTTAACGCGGTGGATGTATTAGGGAACATGTTTTTTTGTTACAACGTGGATGCTAATTACATGAAACGCGATTGAGTGAACGGAACTGCGTCACGCGAGTATGATTAAGCGGTTGTGCGGCTGCCTCGGCGTAGCATCACACGAGGCGGGATGCTGCAGGATGCTTCTAGATGCTACCCACACGCCTCAAGTCTTTGTTCACCTTGCATATGCATCTCACGTGTTATCGTGGACTGTGCTTTACCCTACATTCAATATTATTAATTATAACGCGATTTTCCCATCGCAAGGTGTTTTTCAGGAATGCAACTACCACGTTATAGGAGAACAGACTGTATAACCTGAGTAATATAATTGAACATGTTAAACCACGTAACAATACAAGTCGTAATGGACATTTATATAGAGCAATACAACTTATGTTATTTTAATACCAAAATATATATTTTTTATATATAAATACGATAACTGTCAGAGGCACTCAAATTGTAAATATATACAGGGCAGAACGTTCAGGTCAGGGTGTGCAGTTTGTGTGGCCCTGTTTCAGTCAAATGTTCGGGAATCATTCACCTGGTTCAACCGCCAGTTGACCCAAGTACAATGTCTTTAACAACCATTTACAGTTGTCCCAAGCTTTGATAGTGATGCCCATACCGCTCTGAGTTTGTACGTATGTATGTTGAACTTATTTCGCAACATACATAGCCAACCGTGCTAATCGGAGGTGCGAGGGAAGGAGAACAAACTAAAGAAGCAGCAGTAGCCCGTTCATCTTGAGCTTGCAGCGGAGTATGGCGCGTACTGGCAGCCTTGGAAACGACAAAAAAACATTTAATTTTACCAGATAAGGCCCACTGAGCTATACAGCTATTTTTCAGAAGCGACCTGGCCACAAATGATAGCTCAACGAATTGGATTATCATTGTGGAAATGTATAGCAGCCAAATACTCTAAACGTATGTTTGTAAATGTGTAGGGAAACACCGGAGGAGCCGGAGAAAAATCCACGTGGCCACAGTGAAAGATACACACAAACTCCAAATATACAGCAGGCTTCAGGGTCGTGATCGGCCCCACAACCTCCTGTATACCGGGCAAGGCAAGTAACATCTCGCCATCGTACGGCCATTGACATCCAACTTCCTGTCGCAAATCACAGAGGGCTGCGTTTAGCCATCTTCAGAAGGAGCTCAATGACTCACGCTGCGCATTCGCCACGTCCCGACGGCGGCTCATGTTTATTTATAATCACAGTGCCATGAAATCTGCCTGCAGTCAATTAAACATTCATGCGGCATTCGCGACCGTCAATGTTATCTTCGGTAAATCCTTTGCGTTTAGCTTCATTTGCATTGGTTACGGTGGATTTGGTAGAGGCAAAGAAAACGGCGCTGCGTATAGCCATCCCCTTTATTGCCTGGATTGATTCAGTCGAGTGTAAGGTCTGACTCACAGGCCTATTTGAAGAATACTAATGTTCTTGCTAATAGGCTTGCTCCACTCTTACACGTGCTTAGAGGATTTAGGGCTGGGGCGATTTCATTAACGTGCGCGCGACACAAACGCCTAATCCACCTTGGTGTCACAAGCTACGGCGGCGCATGCAAATTCAAATCACCAAGGCCAAATAAAATGTCGCTCGTCCTCCGGCTTATTTGACTTCACAAAAGCCTTTATAGTTCCATGCTGCCTGCCTATTAAACGGCAGGGTCAGCGTACGTTTTTGAAATGGGAGACTCGTTGATTTAGAGGCGTGTGAATTTGATCGGATTGTTCCAGGTGTTTGCGTGTCTTTGCAAAGAGATTGACTCACAGCGTGTACAAGACACGTTATTGGGAAGGTTTCATGGAAAACGTTACAGTTGTTCCTCGGTTAACGTTTTTAATCCGTTCTACGGAAGCTACTGTTAACCAAAATAAATGTTAATGGATTATAGGAATTACATGTTAAAAGCATTAATCTGTTTCAAGACGATCAGATGTTGACCTTTTTGACTCTTAAAACCTAGCCTATAACATTTAAACACTCAATATTAATAAATACACATTATAAGAACATATTAAAGGATTAATATCCTTCATTTTAGTGCTCGGATTGGCCGAAATTACCATTAATAAAAATGTTAACGTTAGTCGAAACCATGGGGTCCCTATGAAAGACGAAATGTGAAATGAAAAAAAACATTAACCGATGTCTCTGTTAACCGAGGAACTAATGTATTGCGATCGTTCGTTGTTGTAGCTTTCTGACCAGACCCTACTGGACATCTGTGAAATAGAGCTTCATAGCTCATCGTACTTCTCCACGATTAATCAAAGATTCTGAAAATGCCAGCTGTTGGAAGTGGTTCGAAACTCGCTCGTTGCCACACGAACGTCGCAACTAGGAGATCGCGCAATGGAATTGAGCACGCATGGAAGGACATCGTTTCGAATTTCAATTAAAAAAAAAATGTGTACGTGGAAACGTGGAAACGGGCAAAGCTTCACCTCTTCTCTATTGCCCATTCTCTTCCTCTTTTCTGCCCTCGCCCCTCCACTCCTCCCCGTCCCTCCCCTTGCCTTTCGTGATCCCCGAGCACCCCTCTGTCCTCTATCCTTGTTCGCTCCAGTCAACTGCATCACTCCATTCCGTCATCGTTTTCTAAGCTACGCCAAGCACCTTGAGCAACAACAAAAATACGAGTTTGGAATCTGACTGAGAGACAGAATGAGCACACGGTTCCAGGAAACGAATCCAAAGCAGAGACAGTATATTGACTTGAGACAAAATAAGTGGGCTTGGGCTGGACGTATGCTGGGGCTGATAGGGGAGGCTGGTGATAACATAGCAGCAAAAATGGGCAAAAACCCAAGAAGACACCGACCAAGGAGACACGAAGCAATGAGTTTAACCCACGTGCAGGAGCAAGATGGTTTATTGCATCGCAAAGAATGTTGATGGCATGCGAGGCTTTCCATCCCACAGTGGATTGATCATGGCTGTTGATGACGATCCGCACAGTTTCAGCTGATTAAAGAGCACATGCATTTTTTATGAGCACTTTCAGTGTTTCATGGAAATTTTAGACAGCAACTTGGGTGTGTCAGCAAGAATTCTATACAAGTCCTCTGAGAATCTCGGCAAGAACCTCCAATAAATCTTCATTTTATTCCATTGGACTGATCAAGAGACCATTTACAATTATGGCTGCACAGAACAGCGCCGCAATCTACGATTTGCGGCTGGGCAGTTGTCACCCCAGAACTGCTGAGCTGACACATTCACAAGGCCCTGCATGCACAGCCCTAACCTCATTCACATGCCAACTGGCCCACACCAGCCCCAAAGGCAGCCACGCGGTATCTGTGACTGCCCAGCAGATGCCCAGCAATGCAGTAATTTACACGCTAAGTTTAACAGAACAGTCTGTGATGCCCCTTCCAGGATTTAATGCGACCAATGGTTCAGGGAATATAGACACAAAGACGTAAAGCTACGTACGAGAGGTCTTATAAACAAGCCCAACATTGGTGTTGTTGGTGAATTTTTTGGAAGTTTTGATGCTCCTTCCCATGCTCATTGTACATTACGTGTTCATTGCTTGAGAACCCCAGAGTTTTGCTCCACGTGTTTGAAATGCCAGCATGGCATGCCCCACAGCTGCCTGGGTGGTGATGGTGGGGTCGCAGTAGAGTGGACCGTATTGCAGGGTGAAGCATTTTGAGTGGAGGTGTATTCGTGGTTTCTCACACAATTTGACGGTAGGAAGGTCATTTTGCAAGTTCACACCTAGTTCTATTGCCCGGCTGCTCGAGTACTCATTGTGAGTTTAGTGATTAGAGAGGCCTACTAAGATATGAAAGCAGAACGTGGGTTCTGTGCAAAATTGGGCCAAAATTCTGAATAAAAAAATGAAATGACCAAAAAAATAAGCAGTATTGTCATTTATCCCTGAGTCTCAAGTAATTCTTTTCACATGCAGAGGTATCCATGTGGATGTTTGGCCACCTAGGAGTAACCTGGCTACAACAACAACCGCCATTCGCCACTAAGTGGCAGTGACGTCACTACGACGATTGTGCCTGGCTATGTGCACCTTGAGGCCACGTTATGTGTCGAACGCCCGCCCCGTGACCTCCTGCCACAGGTCGACTGACTGAGACGACTGGCTGATGCACCACCTGTGCCCCCTACTCTGCCAGCTTGCTGTGCTTTAGCCACCTGGCACTCCGCTCGTTGTTGTGAGTGTCGCTCCTCCACCCTCCGTTGTTGTTGGAGGGCGACTGTCTTCATCTGCCCAGTAGCATCCTTCACGAGCCTCGACTGATTTGGAGCGAGACCTCTGCTGTTAAACCGGAGCCGGTCATGAGCACACTGCCAAGGTATGGGAAACTCTCCACTCACTCCACAACTGCCCTATCACCAATTGGGAGTTGTGGGGGTGGAGTGTCCAATGGTACAAAATACCCAGGCAGGTGCTTAGTTTTGGTGGGGCTGATGGTAAGGCCCCATCTCTTGGTGGCAAGCTAACCTGGCTACTGTGCACACACACATGCCCGCGTACTGGGAGAGGATGTGACAACACGGGATTCTGAAGCCACTCCAAAGTTTAGTAGTCAAACCTGGGAATGTGCTGATTGAAGTGGCATACAAACGGAGAGTACAGTATATTTTGTCCCTGGAGTCAGTTGATCGCCAGGTCAAAACCATCAGCAACTTGTTACACTTGAGAAATTGGTTCAATCGCGGAAAAGTGACTGAAACCCAGGATTTAAATCCAGGGATATCACAGGTTACCAAAAGCCACAGCGTTCGCTTCTGTGAGTCACCCAGGTACCCGTCATCATGGTCAACTCAAAGCAAACAATAGTGTCTCTCACACTTTAAAGCAAAAGGCACACTTGCCCAAGCCTCGGTTTTATATTTGTCCCCTTAACATACATTTATTTCAATATCATTGTATTGGCTTTGCGGATAATACTAATATTATTCAACAAGTGCAAAATCTGAAATATCAACAATTTTAATTCTTATAAATTGGGGTAAAACAAACCTGTCTTCATTTGTGCTCAATCTGTAAGTCATTGCAACTGTGCAAGTTCACTGAACCAACAATATTATGATGTATTATATGATTGATAACTACTGCGGTATTTGTAAAAAAAGCACACCAAGTTTTAAAGGTCAAATACATATTTAAATAAAGTACTCAGCATTTTTTATATATTTATTATTTTACTCCTGCCACATTTGTTGCAGGGGGGGGGGTCATTTTGCTGCTGTGCAATCCCAGTTGAATAAATTGTAGATCATTTTTCAGCATTGGGATGTTTGGTCAATACCAGTTACATTAAAAACTATATATCGTTATATTTATTGAGGCAACGTGCAGGCCCAATGCATCACGGTGTGACGCATGTACACACACCGTCTACATAAGCCCAACCGGTTATGAAAAGCAGGGGATAGAAAGATGGGGAACACGCTCCCTGCAACCGAGATCAATACCAGTTACATTTCATCTTCAGATTTATTTATATTTAGGGGAGGAAACCAGTGAACCCAGAGGAAACCCATGCAGAGTTGGGGAAGAACATCCAAACTCCACACAGCACTTGACCCAAGTCCTTCTTTCCGTGAGGCACGAGCGTTACCACTGAGCCACTGCCCGATGATGAATGCAATTGTGAATTTCTCAACCGGAGACGACAACTGCGTTGGTTAAATCATGCGCGTTGTATGATTGCAACCTTGAGCAGGCTTTAGCACTGGGCTATGTAGAAACAGACGGCTCGGGGTTATCACATTTCAGTGCAAACACTCAGAATCAAAACCAAACGGCTACAGCTGCATCACCTCCGAACATCTATCGTCTCTGCAAGAGCGACGGTGACATCACAATTGTCGTCATTTCAATTTGCAACGTGCACAGGAGTCACTAGCTCTGGATGAGAGAGAGATAGAGAAACCGGCACAGAGGTGCGAGGCACCACAGACAATACGGAAAGGCAGCCAAGCAGGGAACTCACACAAAATTATCTCCCAAGCTCTGTGGTCCTCTACATACAAATGTGTTATCGGCCAATTAATGTTTTTACGTGTGGGAGAAAACCTACGCGTTCAAGGGGGCTAAACTATCCCATACAGATGGAACAGATGGAGCTTCCACACATGTTGCACCGCATTATTCTGACGGGAGTTTCAGAACATTGGTGCGATCCGCCAACCATGGCTGCCGGTATCACCCGCCCGGCTAAGTAGGACAAAGTTATTTTTGCACAGATCAGCAGATGCACAAATTCTGGATGAACACGCGCACACACACAATAATTATGCAAAGCATTTTAATGGTGCTGAAAAAGTGTTTACAGCTGAAATGCATTTGCCCAAGGAAGACGTGTTTGGAGCTCATTAAGGAAAACATAAGAATTTCCACAATTGATTTATGCCAGCTTTTAAAAACAGGAACTGAAGTTTAAAATCACATGGACAGATGTGCAATGTGACTTCAGTTTTACGTAATGCGTAGACATAGCATGTTTCGTGACACATTTTTAATCAAAACCGGTTAAACTCGTATTTTTCGTAACTGTGGTGGCTTTTAATTAAATCCAATGGATTATTTAAATGTGATGCACTCCGCGTTAATATGAACATTAAACCATTGTTTAATGGGAAGCCGTGGTGGCGAAATGTTAACTACCTCGCTTGATATACAGGAGGTCGTGAGTTCGACCCTGACCCTGACATGGATTTTCTCCGGGTCCTCCAGGTTTACCCTCCACATTTAGAAACTCGCATTTTGGAGAATTTTTCTGCTATAAATTTCCATGCGATGAGCCACTTCGTTGGATTATCATTTGTGGCCAGGTCGCTTCTGGAAAAGAGCTATACATCTCAGTGGGTCTTCCATGGTAAAATACAAAGGGTTTTTTGGTTGTACATCTGCCCCAGGTATCGGTGAAAGCAATCACACGATCCAGCAGAACGATGGCACGAGCAGTTAACTACCCACGTGACCTTTGCACTCTTGAAGGTCGTCACGCCACGAGAAACGGCCATGGAAGACTCTCGCCGTGTAACAACAGCCCCTCGCAGGGCGTGCAACGCGTCAAATTCTCTTTGCAAGGCACTTAATTATGAATACACTGAGGACATTCAAGCCAATGTTGACTAAGGCGTAAGTAAGAGAGATGTTTCGGCTGAAGATTGCCAGGACAGATTTCAGAAACTAGGCGACTAAATGCAAGGAGGCATTTGTGTAAAAGGAGACAATTTTCAAGGACACGCACATCATTAACTCATAGCTGAACTACAACAGACGTGATACATACTATTTTACATTTAAATAGCACCTTAGCTCAAGGCGCTTTACAGAGTTTAAAGAAGAAATTTGAGTAAATTAGATGGCCGGGGGCAGTGCAAGAGCCAAGGAATGAGTGACCGCAACAGAGGGCACGTGGGGGTCACAAAAGGGCTATAGGGGAGGGACGGGACGGAGTAGAGGGGCGAGGGGAGGGAAGAGAATGGGCAACGGAGAAGAAGTGAAGCTGTCAATGGACATAATTCCACACACGTTTTGACGGGGATCACGTAAGGGCCGACCGTGCGTTTAAAGAAAGCAGCGAAGGACACCGACCTGCCTGCTGCACCTTGTACTCGGTGGTGTACGCCCGTCCCAGCATGCTCCACACGGGCCTCAGGCACCCGAAGAGGCCCTCCAGGAAGCCCCCCGAGGTGCGGTTCCGCTGCATGTGCATCCCGACCGCGAACTCCCTCTCCATGGCCTCCGGGAGTGGCAGTGGTGCCGCCCGGGCCCCGTCCGGACTGCCGCCGGCCGTGCAATTTGAGGCCGAACGCGGCGCGGAGTCTGCCGCGGCCGCCGCCGCCGCCGCCGCCACCGCACCCACGTCGTAGTGACACTCCTCTTTTAGCTCTTCCGGCTCCTCCTCTTCATCCTCCTCCTCCTCTTCGTCCTCCTCGTTGAGGTGCAGGCGGCTGTTGGCGAACTGCATGCGCGCGTCTTCGCCAAAGCTGGCGAGGGCTGTGACGGAGGCGTCCGCGGTGGCGGCCGGGTCGTCGTCGTCGCCACCACCGTCCGTCGCCCAGGAGGGCTCGAGGACCTCGGGCGACGACGAGGAGGGCTCCCGCCGCTGCTCCAGGCCGGACGAGTCCCCGCTCGCGCTGCTCGGCGGGCGGCACCGCGGGCGCGACGCTGACGACGAGGACGGCGACTCGCGGCCCGAGCGCCCGGGCCCCGCGGACTCCCCACTGCAGCTGCTGCGTGGGCGGCCCGCATTGCCGCCGCCGCCGCCTCGTCTCTCGGGCCCAGACGACTCCCCGCTGGCGCTGCTGCGCGCGGGCCGGGCCGGCGCGGCCCCCGTTCCGGCGCCCTCTGCCTCCGGCGTGGGCTCCGCCCGCCGGAGCCCCCCCGTGCCCGGCTCCGGCGACTCCCCGCTGGCGCTACCGCGCCGGGGCCGCGTGCCGGCCTCCAGGCTGGCCGAGCGGACCTTGCGGTGGAGCCTGCTGTCGGCGGACTCGGGGCCGGCGCTGCTCTTGGGCCGCTCCTTGCGTGGCCCGCCTCCTCCTCCTCCTGCGCCACCTCCTCTCGCACGGGGCCTGGCCTCGGAGCCTGGGCCTGCCGGGATGAAGGAGCCCGTGCGGTTCTGTACATCCCAAGCGCTCGCCATCAAATCCCTTCTCTCAGAGCTTCACCAGCATGTATTCCTGAATAAGACAAACCAAAACGCAAAGTGGCGGTGAGTTTTGGAATGGGACAAACACTGTTGGTGCCCGCCATGGTAGTCATGATTGGCCCAGTGGTGGAAATTCCACATTCCCCACAAAGTAACACGGCATTTTTTCCATTGCCTCCAGAGATATTATAGGCTGAGCGAACACGACCCAATCTGTAAAATACTGTATATGTTAATTTGATTGTGTTTATAATCAAGCATTCTCAACTCAATTACCTGAAAAATATAACCGTCCTCACATGAATAAGATTGCATGGGGAATTGCAACTCCATGGGTTACTGGCCTGAGATAAACAAAATAGATCTGCACAACTAATACAAATTAACACTTTGTGGTAATTGTGTATATTTAAGGAGTCAACGTGTGCTCGGAATGTAAATTAAAACAAGCAACAAGCCCTTTATTTGTCGTCGATGATATTTCTCTTTGCACTCCATTACATTGTACGAAGCATACGAGGTACAGTACAGACCTCTGTGGGGTGAATATCGACCGAGATCAATACACATCGTTTACAGTGATGTAAACAAGATGCACTCGGTTCAGAATACATTTTATCCAACACCTCAGGGAGGTTTGCTCGGCTGGTGGATTTTAGCCAGAACATTGGGGGTCAATGCCTCTGATAATATTGCAGAGTGCCATGGGATTTTAATGGCCATGGGACTGGGATGGCACACGTTCTACAGCAAGATAACCCTTGATCCACATTTGTTTTTGGATTAGGCCACATAGTACTGTACCTAGTGGTCTAATAACCAAATAAGGATCATTGTATTGGCTACGAAAAGCGACGTTACAACTATGAACTATTTTTTATTTCACCAGGCAAGGTCCACTGAGCTATATAGCTATTTTTCAGAAGCGACCTGGCCCAAATAAGTGCTCAACGAAGTTGCTCATGACGTGGAAATGTATATCAGCCAAATACTGTAAAACGCACGTTTATAAGTGAACATGAGCCTCACAGCTGTACATGGAGAGCTGATGACCTATACAGAACCTCAAAGCAATGTCACCCAAAGTGAGGATGCAATATTACTCCGCCAGAGCAACCTATATATCCTGTGGTCACCCATCCAAGCACTCACCACGTACCACCTCTTCTTGATTTGAAGGGTTAAAGCTACAGGATGGTGAGCCTGTAATTGACACTGGAGCTGCTGTATTTAATTTATGTTGCCCATGTCACATTGGAAGGTGATGCTACTTAAGGTCATGGTAGATCAATTTTAGAATGCACTCCGGATAGCCGTGTGGAATTTGTCGTGCATGGATATATTTCTTTGAGCATACAATGTTTATAATTACATTTTCTTGAATGCTAACATGAATGTCAATGTCGTAGCACACTTTACATCAATAGCATAATGACAACGTGCGCACGGTTTGGCGTTTGTGCAGTCCACAAAGCACTCATCGGCGCATGCACCAAAGTTAAAACGTAAATAGTGCACTATCGCATTCTTGGACAATTTTAGTTCATGAACATAAAAATAAAATGTACGGAATTACATTTTTTCTTGCAGACCACACAGCACTCGACGGTGCATACACCAAAGCAAAACACTGCGATGCACTATATTTCTTTTGTCCAGGAGCAATTCGGAAATGAACAACGGATGGGTCAGCAAAAGCAATTCCACTCTCCTTGCGGGGCATCTTTAAAACATGTTTACACCCGTGCAATGTCGTCACACACACGGTACGCAAACATAACAGACTCCTCCTGACTCAAATATTATAAAACCAACAACTCTCCTTGAAGAACGTGTGCTTTGAAAAAAATGCATTTGTTGTATTCCTGGTGGGTGTAATAAGCACTGGCATACGTTTACCGCAGCGTGATTTAAAATCACACTGCGAACAAATACGAGTGCTTACCACCAATGTCCCAGACGTTGGGCAAAGCACCTGGCCAGTGTTTGCATTAGGTGTGGCGTGCAATTACAGGCCAACGAACGCCGGATTAGATGCGGCTCATTAGTTTCTAATAGGTTATTGCTCATAACAACAATTTCGCTGATGAGCAAAGAAAAAAGTCATGGGTACCAATTCATTTCGATTGCAAAACATGAGCAGGATCAGCAGATGCCCTCTCATCATTGCTGACCACTCGACCAACAAGGTGCGAACACGTGGCAGCTGTGCCAGGGCTTAAGGGTGGGTTGGTTGCAAGCCGGGAAGCAGCCAGGGACATTATTTGGGATGAACAAGGGCCATGCTACAGTGCAGCGGGATGACTAGAAATATACTTCTCAAGTCGCAAACGTCACGAGCCCTATGGCCACACTTCAGTGCGCTGTGCAAGTACAACATCGCCATCAAGGTTGGGAAGCTGCCTCACTTTTGAGGATCACTCTGGCTCGTCAACGCGATTAATCAAACTCTCCGTTGTGTTTCAGCACCGCTGCCGCTCATGCAAAGGGAATCCGCACTTTGAGCTGCTGCAGCCATAGGGTGTGAAGGCATCTCGTTGCGGTGTTACTGAAAGGAAAGCTCTCGTGCACCAAGCCCAAAAGGACTTGCTCGAGATGCCAGTTTCAATGAAGGTCATTTACAAGGCCACAATTTTCGTCCACGTACGAAGGTTTCTGATGGGACATCTCGAGGTTAAAAGCTGTCCGATGCATGGCAATCGAGAACCAACAACGTGTTCATGCTCTTAGGTTTTTTCGGTAAAGTCACGTAGGTAAAAATAAATAATAAATAATAAAATAAAAATAATAGAAATAAAATAAGTAATCACGACGTTTCGGAGGCAACACAAGTCTCCGTCATCAGGTGGGACCGTCACAGCTAGATTTGCTGCATCAAGTGAGGCAAAATTCCAAGAGACAAGTTCTTAAATACAAGTTAAGGGGGGAGGAGGGGGGAGGGGCTTATCTGAATGTGGTAGCCAATGAATGGAACGTGTTGGGGGGGTGGACGGGGCTGAAAGAGAACAATAGGTGTACAAGTTGTCTTTATACCCCGTGTGCATGACTTACTCTGCTGACGGCGCTCGCAAATCTGGATACCTGTCAAGATTTTGCCCGTCTAAACTAATGATGCTGGGGGAAAAAATAAAAAATGTTGGTCCATAAGGTGCATATACTGATGGACTAAATTGTGATATAATTAGTATGTCTATTGATTCATTTACTTAACGTGATCCTTCTCGACAGCCAATAATGAATGAGAAATTAAACATCATAGGTTAAACGTGTAACGATATGCACCAATAAATAAAAGTATGCACTTTTTAAACATACATTTTAGCAAATAAGCACAAAAGACTGTAATTAAAAACGTGTGCAGTCAGTGTGATCTAATCTACGTTACAGGAGCAGTTCTTCGAATATCTGTTGGACATAATTGCGTTTGTTTACACGTAACTAAAATTCCCGTTGAGTTTCAAGTACTGCATCTCTCCATAGTCTCCTGTCATTACTATCTTCCTTTAGAATGCATGTCATTTAATAATTCATTACACAGGCCGAAATGTTTTTTTTTCTACACTTAATGGTGAGTGTATTTTAGAACAGCGATGCTTAATAAGGCACATTACGGAAATGTCAGGCCCCTTTGATGTGGCGGTATGAGAGTACAACATCATTAGGCACTTGTGCTAACCTGCCTGCAAGCCTGGGCTGAAAATGCATGCAACAAGCATAATGCATAATTGATGGTTTTATAATCATCTAATATTGTGCAAGCAGGTAAAAAAAATGGGCTCCAGTGAAATGCTCGCCTGTACTTGCGAAAAGAGAAAGAAAAACAAATTAGCAGGGATGGGTGTCCCGCCTCGTTGCCAAAATAAACATTGAGACCCGGCAATGGATGGGTCCCCCTCCCTCTCTGACCACGGCTTTCGGAAAGTAATATTTCTTTAAACATGGTCAACACGGTAAACTGAACCAATTGTGGCTTCACTGGGTGTGGGCCGACAGAGAATGCCACTGGGCTGGCTGGTGTTCTACGCAAGAGCCATCCCTGAGCACAGTGAGGCCAAAACAAATATCATAATTCAGCAGAGTACAGCAAGCGTGACAGGTTTAAATTGTTACGTGTACGTATAATATTTTTCTTTGTTGATGTGAAAAATGTAGAATACTGTAATGCAATTTGCATTCATATCGCTTAACTAAAGATTGTGTATGACAATTGTTTTGCTTCTACACAAATATTTATTTAGTGGAAAGTTGTGATATCTTCAGTTCCTTTATTTAGATTTATTTTCATTCTAAATTATACGTATTTATAATTTGTACAATTTAAATGTTATTTTTCGAGAAATTACATGTGGTACCTTATATGCCATTCTCAACCTCAAACCCAAACGGGCATCAGCTGGAGACTGAAGAGAAGAAATTATCGCAATTGAGTGATAGATACCTTTGGGATTGGAAACAAAGTTGTTCGTGAGAGACAATTCTTACACAACTCTAGAGGTTCTTCTTTTGAGCCAAAGTGAAAAGCAAAGCATTGGTGCAAGAAAATGCCTTGACTTACGTAAGTCTCTACTCGACTGTGTGGGGTGGGGGGGTGCAGCATCAGTAGTTCGGTGCCCGTGCTTGTGCGCGTTGCTCTCGCCATCCTTGGCTGCGAAATCCACTGCGGATCAATATAAACTCCGTTGGAAAACACAAACCAGCGAACCGAACACGAGCACTCTGGTCAGGCATGGGGTGGACCCCACCCAGCTGTGAGTGAGTGAGTCTGCTGCTGCTGCTCAATCGATACGAAATGCTCAATAATCGTCGCACGCACGGCGTGGGCCGAGCATGTGGATGTCGCATGCCGCCTGCGGCTCCGCACTGCCGCTGCGCGTACATTATCTATTCACCCGACTCTCTTGGTGATACACCGGGTGTCGAGTTTGCTTGTGTTGCACCAATACTGCTGAATTAATGTATGCCCTCTCATAATCCCGTGTGTGTGTGTGCTTGATGGGATTTTTTGGAATACAACGAAAATAAAAACGCAAACAGGAAATGTGCTCAGCGTGACAGGAGCGCTGCAAAATATGATCATTTTGAATACTGCATACATTTACAAAACATTATCAGTTAACTGTCACGGATACAAATTTGTCTATAACATAATAGATCCATTAATGATTTTAATAACTTTCTACATGTACAGTAAACAGTACCTAAGCTAAAAGTGGCGAGATGTGAACTACCTCGCCTGGTATACAGGAGGCCGTGGGTTTGACCCTGACGCCTGCTGTATATTAGGAGTTTGCATGTCCCCGTGGTCGTGTGGATATTTCTCCAAGTCGTCCGGTTTTTCCTTCCACAGTATTTGGCTGCTATACATTTCCACATGATATGCCGCTTCGTTGAGCTATCGTTTGTGGCCAGGTTGCTTCTGTTATTTCCGACTCTCTGTGTCTCTCTCTCTAAACCTCTCTCTTAGATCTCTCATGCTCATGTCCTTTGCATTGCACTCTCATGCCTTTGGATTGCACTCTCATACTCACATGCCCTTTGGATTGCACCCGTTGGGTTGCACTCCCTCGTCGAGGAGGTCGCTCTCCTCCTATTTTACAGTTACATGCTAATTTATCACATTAACATCATGCTAATCTCTCACATTAACATAACCACTTCCGTGCCCTTGTCGAGGAGGCCGCTCTCCTATCTTACAGTTACATGCTAATTTCTCACATTAACATCACTAGCCCCGGCCACTTCTTTATGACCCTTGGGCTACAACCATTTCAAACCTTTAAAACAGTCTGCATCAGCAGCAGACCATGCTTTCCCACCTGATGACGGATGCTTGTGTTGCGCCCGAAATGTCGTGATTTATTTTATTTTATACCTGCGTGACTTTACCTAAAGAACCAAAGAGTATCACAGACAGATCTTCTCTGATATTGTGATAACTGGAGAAACAAGATGTGCTATCTATGATGAAAGTTTAACTAGTTTTGGAAATATGTTGATACTTACTATTCCTATAAAAGATCAAATTAATGTAAAAAAGAACTCAACACATTTGTCAACAACACTGCCTTGAAAGAAAAAATAGAAAATTAGCAAATGTTTTGGGAAAATGCCACTTCTTCGTGGTACAATGGAATGTAAGGTTTAAGTATTTTTTAAAAAACATTCTCATACTCTCCTTTATCATATCCTGATTACACTTACAAATACAATTTTAAAATATACCTGTTGTGATGTGGAGCACTGATTGAATTGGTGAGAAACTTTCTCTTTGGTTCTTTCGGTAAAGTCACGTATTTCTTATTCTTCTTTAAAGTAAAGTCACGTATTTCTTATTTCTTCTTTAATTTTTCTACCTACGTGACTTTACCGAAAGAACCAAATAGTATGGATTCCAGCAGTCACGAAAGCTTCACATCAAGAGAGAAACTTTCTGTTTAAATTGATCATTAAAAATGCACACATTTAGCAAGTAATGTTTAACGCTTGGCTTTTGTAAACAACTAAACTGGACATTCTTCAAAAGGGTCGCCCCTCACTACAATAACTCTTATTGTGTTCACATGTTATCTGCATCACACTATAAAAATAAACATTACTTAAGTTTTGTTGGATTCCAATATCGGTCGAAATGCATAATCATCAATCTGCGCAGCGCAAATGTTCAACCGCTGTAATTTAATGCTGTAAATTCCTGCGAACACGGCTATTGCGCGCATGCATCCACGCACACAACCATTAGACTTGCACGTTGGATAAGTGATCAAAGTCTGGCCGCTGCAAGTCCCAGATGCTTGTTGGGACACACAGTGTTCTAAACACAATACTATATCTTGGGTTTAACAACTACAAATAAAACAATTGCCCAAAAAAGCATGATGTTATTTGTGTAAATCAGCGAGCCTCCTCGAGTGTGCGGAGAGCGAGACCAAAATCCCAATTTTTGAGAGCTCCCAGGAGGGGATGTGTGGAGGCCCTGCAGTGGAAATGCAAACAGCAGCAGCAGCAGACTCCCTGGCACAGCTGCTGCTTGTGCTGTCACGGCGGTGGTGGTGGTGGGTCAGGCAGCGGTTGCAGTCTATACTTCGCTACGCGACAACAACTGCCGGTGACATCCCCACAGCACTTGTGCCAGGCTGGGTGCACTTTGAGGCTTTGTGAAATGTCAAAGGCCCGCTATGCAGCAACCCTGATGAGATCCACTTATAGAGCAGTTTCACAACTGTGTTATGCCAGATACGGCAAATACACGTGCAGTGTATAGAACAACACTTGATTAATTAAATCGAAATATAACGTGAGTGTAAGTGGTAGTGTAGCGGTTAGCACGCTGGCATATGAACCCGGCGACCCGAGTTGAATTCCCGCTCATGGCCAAAACCTGTGATAATTATCTGAACCGATGCTGGGCCTCCTCTAGGTTGACTCAAACTCAAATGAGTACCTGGTGTGGTGTGTAAACATGGCCATTGGGGAGATAGAGGCGGCCGGGTGTGGTGCTGGTCACCCACCCCGTCGTGTGCCGTGCCGTGTTGGCCTTTATATGTGCTCGCTAATAGCACTTGCCCCAACGGTCGGTTGAGGCTATACGGGGATCTTTGTCTTTGGTGGGGCAGTCGCATCGCGTCCTCACTCCCTCTCGCACTGTGCCCCTTGTCAGAGGAACATGTCATCAATCTACATAATCTCGGTGCTCTACGATTGTTTAATACATTTCACAATTTAGCAATTTAAGCATGAATGTTTGAGATATCATATTCTTGTGAATAAGAGTACATTATTTACACACACACACATCTAGAAGAGCCACACGACTTATTTTGAAGAGGACTGTTTGGGATGTGTTTTCTTATTACGTATTAAGCATTTTGTGCATGCTAAGAAACTGGAGTGCCCAGGGAAAACCCACATACGTACATACACTCAACAATGTATGCACATTTGGTCAGGCGTAAACTTGATCTTTCGTCATCTGCTGGTAACCTTGAAGCCTTGCAGGTGAATGTACAAGTCATGCACAAGACCCCTTACATGATCCTCGAACGTACAGCCATGTGACACAACATCAGGCAGCATTCTATATTTGAAGGGGAATACAGTGAAAAAATATTTTAAAAAATGGGTTAAATAAATTATATATCGAACACAGATGTCACACGTTTCTAAAAATAAGTGAACTCAAAAGGAAGAGGTATCCATTGGAAAACCACCTTCTCCCGGAGCACAGCTGCTGGGATGGGTACTGTGGAATAATCGATAGCAGAGTCAGAGGGCAGGAAGGAAGGGGATATTGACAGACCGTGTGCAAATGGCCAGGTCCTAATCCCAGTGCTAAGCTTCCATATGCTTCTTATTCAGCAATTTTAAAAACTCGAAAAAACGAATTTACCATTCCATTGCTACTTCGAAGCCAGCCCGCAACAACCCTTTGTGTTACATTATACTGGGGCGGGTATTCCCGTCACCACGCTGACATCTTTTTAAAGTGATTTGTTTACATTTCCTATACAGTAAAACCTTGGATTGCGAGTAACTTGGTCTGCGAGTGTTTTGCAAGACGACCAAATTTTTTAAATAAATAATAATTTGATAAACGAGCGAGGTCTTGCAATACGAGTAGTACGTATACGCTTTGTCTGTCGACCGTCACGTGATCACAACTGATATACGAGTGCTTTGATATACGAGTGCTTTGGATTACAAACACGTTTCTGGAACGAATTATGCTCGCAGTCCAAGGTTATACTGTACTTTGCACTCCGATCGTGTTGTTTGTTTTGTTTGTTGTTGCCATGTTCTGACCCCGTGCCCCTGCTGGACATCTGGGAAAAAAAAAGCTTTGCGGCTCATCGGACTCCTCCCGTATAAATACATATTCTGATTCTGTACTTAGTTTGAAACTCCTCTCTGCGTTCAGTTTGTGGTCCTTGCTCCGCACCTGCGATCAGCACGGTTGTCAACGTTCGGTTGCGAGAGATGTTCCCCAGACATACGTCACATTCTCCTGCCAACCCCCCGCCATCGCAGTGGCGAGATGCAGCCAACAGGAGACGATTGTCCACGCGTATTCGGTGCGGCACTTAAGACGGACGAACGGGGTGGAGGGGGGGTACGCCACGTGCTGTAGCAACCTCCCAGAACCGGCGGGAGGCGCCGTGCCCGGGTCGCTCGCTGCGGACAAACGATGCGTTTCTGTTCTTAAGGAGGCGTCGCTGCCCTGCTTCGTGGGATGTGCCCAACCGCTTCGCGCGTCTCCCCCGGTGCATTTTCGCACAGGGGCCGTCCGTAAATGGCATCACGCGATTTTGGACGATTTTTGACCGCCCCCCCCCCCTCGTCACACGACGTCACAAAGCTCTGCCACCCCCCCCCCCCCCCATTTTTTTAAAAACATGCTTCAAATCGCTTTAAATTACTGTCATTGTAGTGCGTATTTAATGTGGCGCTGCACTCTGATGTTGTAGGAGAAAATATTTATAAAAAAGTATATTTAATTAAGTAGAACGTGTTGTCTATATTTATTTAAAGTTGCGGATTTTGATGTGACGTCACATTTGTCAAACCCCCCCCCCTCGTCACACATCGTCACAAATGTCTGACCCCCCCCCCCCCCGAGGTGCGTGACGTCATTTATGGACGGCCCCATAGCCGTAGGGCAGAATGCGTGGTGTTAAACCCTGTGCACTGGGTGTGTGGAATTGCGTCTGGTAAATGTGTTATTTGCTTTGCAATGAAACAGTGTTATCACGTAAATGTTTATCCGTCCCCAGGTCAGGGCAACAGAAATATGGCACCTCTGGGTTTTATAACAAAACAATTATATATTTAATACGTGAAATATGAGTAGAAGAAAACCAATTACTGTTTCCACCAAAAAACTGTTTTATTATAACTGTGCTGTACTGTATTACTGTAAATTAACTTTGCAAACAGCTTGTGTGGGCAAGAATGTTCTGAACGGTGCTTATTACGAGCATTGTGAAAAAAAGCCTTTTAACATGTTCAGAAAACAGATATCACAGAAATTGCAATGCTTTTACATAAAAAACACTCCAGTGGATTGCATGATAATAATCACTACCTGACATCCCACTAATGCATGATGATTAGTGTTTTCAGCTATCCTAATTTCTCTCCCCAAAACATTTCCATCGGGCCCTATTTTGATGATTCCGTTTTTAATAATACATTTCAAAACTGTGCCTGGGTGTTTTCTTTCTTTCTCAGAAAGATATATCGTGATGTTTGGTGTGTATCAGGCGTGTCCCTTTAACAACATGGCCCAATAAAACCAGCTGATATGTTCTGACAGGAACATTTCTCCACAATTCTGGATGCCGCCTGATGATACTGGTTGTAATTACCAGTGAAACATCCGACTAGAATTGTAAATGTGGGTTTACTCTCCAACACACCGGTGTGCTGCACTCGGAACGAATTGGCATGTTTTTTTTTCATGACAAACCTTCCTGGTTGGCTGTGTTAGGTGGTGGCGGGTTTAAGGACACTCTTACACGATTTAACCTAAAAAAAACCCTCTATCTTGGATAATATTGCTCGCGGAAGCCTACATGTTAAACTGATAAGTTCAATTTGAAAGTATTTGATGTAAGCCCAAACATACAATCTACTACTTCAGCTCCAAACTTGAAGATGCCTAGGCTTTGTGTCCTACACTGTTTAAAAGCATTTTGTTAGTCAGGAAAATACTTGAAAGTTATGGTAAGGTACACAATTCTCTAGCACAGTCACTGCCACATCACTCCCATATATTTTAATTCAATTACATAACTAAACTGCTTCATATAGTGAATATCTTTGGCTAATGATTAAAGTTATTTTCGATAAACAAATCTGCAGACAGCCTTTGAATGAATCTGCAAGAGATTGCTTGCTTTTTGGGTAGCAGTTTTAGGATGGCATTTGCATTCGTTGGTGCGTACATATTACTGCTTTGCTCAAACATGCATAAGCTGTTCCATTCATGCAAGCAAAAACTAAAAAAAATTCAATTCAAACCCAACTCAAATACTAGCTTTAAAAAAAAAAATTTGACACAAACTCATCACGCACCATGGATGCCAACAAATAGCTTCACCCGCGCCAAATTGGATGCAAGGTCCACGAAATAAATTCATCAGCTCAAATATTATTGACAGTAACTATCGCAGACAAGAAATGTGGGTCAAGATATAATTATACAGGAAGCAGTATGACTATAATGTGAACGCCTGAACCTTACGAACTGAGCTGCCGCAGTCACAGACTGGTTGAGGCCATCAGCTCTTATAACACTGAATCCAGTTGTCCACAAAAACAATGAACAGTAACCAGCTCAATACGCCTGCTATGTCTGTTTCTTCATGATTGTTCATAGCAACCCACACTGTGTTTGTTTTCTCTCTAAAGTTTGCATGAGTTACAATAAAGCCAGGGTCAGTCACATTAACGTCGATATACCGACACAAAAAAGTAGATCGTCAAGACTCATCGAACAGGGAGACTGACGCCACTGTTCATGGGCTGCTGCCCCTGGGCCTACAGCCTGCTTCACCTCGTGGAGACGAGGCTGCAGAGGAGCACATGCATCAGGGAATGAACGCAAATCAGAGAAATCATAGCGAGTGTTAAGGAAAGGTGCAATACATGGACTTGGGCAGGTGTGAGTGACACAGCACGGGAAGAGACATTGGTCGTTGAATGAGACTGGCAACAGAATGGCAGGGCAACGACGGACTGTGCTCACAAGGATGAACCATCGCAGAGACGGAGCAATGAGAGCAGTTTTTGTGCAGGAACGGGCACGCAATGCAGCTACCATCTCGCCGCTTCACGGTGGCGAGATGTTAACTACTTCGACTGGCATAGAGGAGGTCGCGGGTTTGATCCCAACCCTCACGCCTGTACATTTGGAGTTTGCATGTTCTCCCCGTGGTCTCGTGGATTTTCCTCCGGTTTTCCCCTCGACATTTAGAAACATTTGTGGAGAGGATTTGGCTGCTATAAAAGGTCCACGTGATGATAAGCCACTTCGTTGAGCTATCATTTGTGGCCAGATCGCTTCTGAAAAAGGGCTATATATAGCTCAGTGGGCCTTACCTGGTAAAATAAAAAAAGTTAATTTTGTGATTTATTTACCTTTCCTATACTTTGCACTACTATCGTGTTTGTTGTTCTAAGATTTTGACCCGCCCCTACTGGACATCTGTGAATAAGAGTATGGATCCTTGCAGTCACAAAAACTTCAAATCTAGAAAGAGCCGTATAGCTCATCGGATTCCCCCAGTCTTATTAAATATTCAGATTCTAAATATCCCCCGATGTCATGCGCAAAAGTAGACCCGTTATCTAATGAATGCAGTGCCGACCCTTCAGGGCTCTTCCTCATATCTGCCACATCCGGGGAAACCCATGAAGGTGCAGCTACAGCTGGCAAGTCTACGTGGCCCCAGCACAACGCGCGACAGCAGTTGGCACCTTTCTAACCGTGTGCTCACGAGCACCCGGCAATCGCTGAAGCGCACAGTTGGGCAGGACCGAGACAGACTGTGGCACTCTGCACGGCCGTGAGGGGATGGCGACAGCATTGGGAGGCCTTCATCCAGAAGTGGAGAGACAATAGATGATCCTAATGGCGGTACCCCGGGGTACCAAATAATACAAAATGGCCGAGGCAATTAAATATTTAATTTCTGGGACACGATTTTTTCCAGGGGTGTACTTTACTCCGCGACTGGGGTAACAATCAATCCGAAATCAGTGTTACTCCGCGATGTCGAAACGCCAAACAGCATGAAAAATCCGTTATCGAAAAATTCTACTTTGAATAGTGCATTGTGTACCACTCGTCGAGATGAGTCCATTGCCGCATCGCCGACCATCAACAAACTAAAAATGACTGCATCACGGACATTATGCGAGAGCCCGGGTACTATGGTGCCCGGGGTACCGCCATAAGGTTCAGATGATGAATCTATTGATGTAGCCTCTACAGTGCTGTGCTGTAGAAGCCCTCTTAACGACCACCCCTGTTAACGACTAATCACTTAACGACGGGCCTCCATAGAACCCAATGTGTAGTGTATTGTGTAGTTTATAGTAGTGTAGTGTGTAGTGTAGTGTATAATAATGTAGAGTAAAAGCCCTCTTAACGACGACCCCTGTCAACGACTAATCGCTTAACGACGGACCGCCATAGAGCCCAATGTGTTCACTTACCGACTATTCCCCTGTTAACGACGAGCTGTTGCAGGTACAGTAATGTTAATTAATGATTAACCATGTTTCCTTTAATAGTATGTGTTTATAATTTGTTTTTATCTTTCTATTAATATTCATTGTTTAAATATGAATTACGTTTTTTGGGGTAAAAAATGGTAACTTGCAATGCTATCGGAACGAATGAAATCTTTAACGTGTATTTCCTACACTTGCTTAACGACCAAATCACTTAACACCCGGTTTCGTGGAACCAATTACCGTCGTTAAGAGGGGTTCTACTGTATATCTATAGTCAAATTCAGAGAGTATCCATAGTGACAGTTATGACCTCAAAACAACCATTACTTCAAGTTTTTACATCAAGATTCATAACACACTTTAATTACAAAAAGGCATAAACACAAAACCCCCTTCTACCACGGGTTGGAGAAATGTTTTTTTTGCAAGCACCATGCCAAGATCATCAGGGCTCAGACTGGGGTGGTACAGTAATAGTTTCACACGTGGCTACATTTGTCTTACCAGCACTGACGGTGACACATTGCGATATGTACAGAACTTGTTCTAAGTAGTGTTCGCTTGGCTTATGTTCGGATACCATTTGCCACTGGTCTGCATGGCTAAGAAATAAATCGACGTCAAGGAGATGTGGTCCAGCATGACGCTCGCGATGCCACATTTCGATTTGTTTAAGTGTTGTTCTATATACTGCACTTGCATTTACCGTAACTCTCATAACCCAATTGTGAAACTGACCTCAATGTGTGCTACAATTGGCTTCATATGTGTGTCTCATCAGGGTGCTGTATAGCGGCCATTTGACATATTCACGTAGCCTCAAAGTGCACCTAGCCTGGCACAAGTGCTGTGGTGATGTCACCGCCACTTAGTGGCGAATGGCGACTGTTGCTGTTGTCTAGCGAAGTGTAACTGCAATTGAATTCGAAAATCCAACGGAGGCAGTGGCGGTGATTCACTCGGCCTCACGTGAAGCCTTTGCTTTGCTTTTAAACTTGGATATAAATCATCAAGTTACTATCCCATACGTAAGAAGAACAACAAGAAGTAGATGTGTAGTCAGGACTTCCGACCTGTTAGACTTGTAAGAACAAAATCACGCTGGGAAAGAATTCACAACGACGTTTCAAAAGAGAATTAAGATATATGTAGAAACATCATTGGCAAAGCGACAGGCCAGATTAAGTCCTGGACAGGGGACACGCTTGGGCTGCTCTTTTTAGAAATGTGCAGACTATACAATCACACTGCAGTAGATATAAAAACTTCATAAGACTATTTTAAACAAGATTTTGACAGCATCCAGAAAAAAGGCCCTTTGGCAAGCCTTGAAAATGTATGCCAATCAAGCTGATCGAGAGCCCCCATTACAAGTCTATAAGTTCGATAAGAGTTGCAAAAAAAGTGACAGTGTTTCAAAATGACTGTAGGATTAAGGCAAGGATGTGCTCAGTCGCCAGACACCAGAGCTGTTCAACTTTTAGTATTGGAAGCAGCAGTGGCTTGGAACTGAAAGGTCAGTTGATGCACGGGAGAACTGTGAATAATATATTTGCACTTGACCATGTGTGTATGTTGAACTTCTTTCACACCGTACGTAGCCAACCATGCTAATCGGAGGTGCGGGGGAAGGACAATAAAATAAGTACAAAAAGTTGTTCTAAAGAAATTAGTTTTAAACCTAGATTTAAAAGTGCATAGTTCCAGTGGTTTTCTAATATCAGAAGAGCATTCCAGACGGCCACAGAAGCGCATCCGAAAGCGCGCGCTGCAGTGGCCGTCTTTGTTCGATGGTTAGCCAAAAGCCGAGGCGAGGATGACCAGAGTTTGCGTGATGTTTTATGCTCCTTGACGAGATCAACAAGGTACTGTGGTTCATTTGTGGCAGGCACTTTGTGTGTTAATGAGTGCAACCTTATGACATATTCGTGCGGCAACCGGAAGCCAATGCAGCTCGCCGAGCAGTGGACGGACATGGCCGGATCTTGTGGTAGCCATCACGACACGTGCCATGCTTACCAGAATAGAAAGTACAAGAGGTAGGGGAATAGCAAGGAGGTGCTGGGAGACAAAGAGAAGCAGGACGTGGAGCTGGGAGGTTTGGGAGTGAACAGGGCAGAGGAATTAGTGTGGACAGGACACGAGGGGAGGGACTCCATTCGGCCCCTCATTGTGGAAGCCGATGGGAGGTGATGGGAAGCTCCAACATTTAGACATTTGCAGCACTCAAGAAAATCTCACTAAACATTCTCTTTGAGGAGAATCCCCGTTCAGATGTTTACGCAGCACATGTTTTTAATACTGTGCCGTGGTTTTGTATGAGTGAGGAACCAAGATCAATCAGTGAAAACCAATGCCATATTCGTCTTATACAGAGGTCAGAGGACCTGTTTGCTGTACTGCCCCCTACAGGCACATTACAATTGTTTGGGCCTGAAAAGTAAAAAAAATATTCTTGTATATAACAGGTAACGTTTTGGGTAATGATCCTTCATATGAAATCAATTATTTATGTAAATCCTTAATTTATGTGCTTTAAAGAAGGGCCATTGCCCAAAACGTCACCTGTTGAATATATTTGTTCCTTTTTAAGGCCCACACGTTGTTATTGAGGAAGGTTGTTTGTTTACTGTTTGTTATGGTGGCTGCCTCGCTCGTCATAGCTTCTACCGAGTCCGCCAGACCCCGACTAAGCCAAGCCACTGGGCTTAGAGCGAACGGCACCAGACCTGGAGCTGCACCGTGGCTTTTTGCCAACCCCGACACAGTCAAGGTGTCGTCCTGTACTCTACTCTCCCAGCCTCTACCGGCCATCTCTGTGCCTCCCTCGCCCTGCGCCCTGCGCCCAGTCTCTAGTCCCTTGTCCCTTCTTCCTCCCCTATCACTGGAACAAACTTCCACTGCACACAAAACAATCATCTTGACGAACCTGCTTTCGTTTTAACCTTCAAACAACCCCCATCTCTTCTCCCCTAGCCCATCATCATCATCATCCTGCTACTCCCTGTCCCTACCCCCCAGCTCCGACCAGGCCTGCCCCAAACCCTATCACTACCCCAACCCCTTTCACTACCCCAGCCCCTATCACTACCCCAACCCCTATCACTACCCCAACCCCTATCACTACCCCAGCCCCTATCACTACCCCAACCCCTATCACTACCACAACTCCTATCACTACCCCAATTCCTATCACTACCCCAACCTCTATCCCTACCCGAAACCCTATCACTACCCCAACCTCTATCACTACACCAAGCCCTATCACTACCCCAGCCCCTATCACTACCCCAACCCCTATCACTACCCCTATCACTACCTCAACCCCTATCACTACCCCAACCCATATCACTACCCAAAACCCTATCACTACTCCAACCCCTATCACTACCCCAACCCCTATCACAACCCCAACCCCTATCACTACCCCAACCCCTTTCACTACCACAACCCCAACCCCTATCACAACCCCAACCCCTATCACTACCCCAACCCCTATCACTACTCCAACCCCTATCACTACCACAACCCCTTTCACTACCACAACCCCAACCCCTATCACAACCCCAACCCCTATCACTACCCCAACCCCTATCACTACTCCAACCCCTATCACTACCCCAACCCCTTTCACTACCACAACCCCTATCACTACCCCAACCCCTTTCACTACCACAACCCCTATCACCACCCCTATCACTACCCCTATCACTACCCCAACACCTATCACTACCACAACCCTTATCACTACCCCAACCCGTATCACTACCCCAACCCCTATCACTACACCTAACCCTATCACTACATTTACCCCTATCACTACACCTACCCCTCCTTAACCATTTCTACCTGTTCTCCTGTCACCATAACTGCACTGCCACTTAACAAAATAACCACACTCTTTATTTCAACCACTATCATCTTACGTACAATTTATAATCGGTCGAAAGTGCCTTGAAATAAGGTGCTATATAACTGTAGATGAGTTAAGAAACATGAAGGAGCTCCTCAGCGGAATTCAAGTGAATCTGTGAAATTTAAAGCAGCAGTATCTCTCCACTCACATGGTAATAAACCAGCTCCATTGCTGGCCATGAGAAGGTAGCGCAAACTCCACATTTGTACGATGGGACAATCTCCGTATGACTGCTGTCGAATTCCAACAAAGTGATACCGATGCCCTTAGATGGACTTGCAGTTACAATATTCGAAAAACGTTTAAGCTGACTGCATATGAGCGTTTGCTTGTAGTTCTGAGAAGGCTGTGGCAACTGTTCAGTAACTCCAAAGAGCATATTTTAGTAACCTGCATTCCAACATGCAGCAATTCCAGTACAAATAAGCGCAGGCTAACCTTCAACGACCTTGACGCGGTACGTTTAATGTATGATATTCGTTGAATATCTTGCGAAGCTTCATGTTCTAATCAAATGTGATTAATCGAGTAGAAGTAAGGGCATGTCTCTCTCTAAGCCGAACTCCTATTTCAGAGTCAGAGCACAAAAGGTCTTGGTCAAAATGAAAGTGAGATGGTTATTTTTTTACTTTTTATTTTGTAATGAACACGATGGAATCAGCTGGGGTGCGGGTGCTCGGGGTAGATCGTTACCCCCCCCCCCCCCGCATGATCGTGAACGTTGGTGAGGCCATGGCAAAGGACTTCATCCAGCAGTGGACTGACTATGGATGATGATTTGTTTCCATAATGAATTCCTGTATTACTATTTTCATGTTGTGTTCTAGACTTGCCGACGACCGGTACCAGCGGTGTCAAGATCAGCCTCTGTGGAGGAGGCTCGTGAAGGACGCTGCTGCTACTGGGCAGTTGGAGGCAGTCGCCCTCCAGCAACAACGGACGGCAGAGGAGCGATGCTCACAACAACGAGTGGAGCGCCGGGTAGCTAAAACACAGCAAGTTGGCACAGAGATGGTGCATCGGCCAGTCATCTCAGTCAATCAACTCGTGGCACCTGGGTCTGTCCCGTGATGTCCTGATAGCGGGCTGTTTGACACTTCACGTGGCCTTAATGTGTACATAGCCTGGCACAAGCGCCGTGGTCATGTCACCGCCACTTAAAGGCGAAGGGCCGTTGTTGTTATATGCAATAGCGAGTTTGTTTTATGTCGCCGCTTAACAAACTGTAGGATGAGCCGATGTCCCTTGTTATAAATGTACTACAGCTTTCGGGGAAATCTGTTATGTATAAGAGCCTAGGCAACAAGCACTATACAGGTCTGGTGGCACACACGACCTGTAGTAATCCAGCACTGTGGATGTGAGGGTTGGTGGATCACCGCACAAATGCTGCGCAACTCCCTTCCCGTGGGCGTCGAGATGCTTGCCAATGAGGTGGTACAGCAAGGTGCGGACAAATATCTATTTTCTGTGTGGGATAGAGCGTTGCCCCCTCGCACGCGTGGGTTTCCTACGGACTTCCGGTTTCCTTTCACATGTATAAAAAGTCTTGCATTTATTGAAAGCATCTTAATATGTCGAGGACTGCGGAGCTTGGATAATTATCGGCCCCAAGTCACCACCTGGCTGCTGCCATCCAGCTTGTCTGTGGTTCCTCGGCGATTGTGAGGCGCAAATTGCACCAACGACACTGTTTAAAACGAAGCGTCATCATTAATTATTATTGGGTCTTAGAAATGGAGATCGTTTTAGTCTGAGGATATTTCTGTGAAGAAACTGCTCTCTTGACAGTGCCTGATGTCAACAAGGAGGACATGTAGGGGACTGCACTCTTATCTCAGAAGTGACCTTACCGTGTGCTACTGGTGATGAAGATAATGATGGTGATGACACTATCTTAATAGCTATCAGCAACAGAAACGCTGTTACAGAGTTGTCAAGGAAAGGCATTGTGTTGAATGTCCCCCTTTGGTGCGAAATTGCATTGTAAAGGTTACATTCATTCTGTATGGTGACCCGTGCACACCCAGATTTAATCTCAACAGTCCTGTTGTATTCACAGAAACGCCCTCCCCATATAGAGGTAAGTTTGATAACCCATCTCAAGTATTGACACATTATTTTCAAACGTGAAAAAAACTAAATTTCTTCCCCACTCGATAGCCTTGATTATCACTCGTTAATATATAACTTTTTTTAGACTATATCTAAATATATATTTGTATTTTTTTAACATCGGGGTAAACACACAGCCAACACGAATACACGTATACATATCGTATACTCTATCTGACAGGTATAAAATAAAAATGAAACGTTTAACATTGTGCAGCGCATATCAAATGCATATTGCACGTTCCACTCCCCGTGTACCTGAAAACCAACACACACGCAAGAAGCCCACACACATATATGTACACAGATAATTCCTGTTGACCTCTAAACACCTGTCTGGCCTTTGGCACTCCTGCAAATTGTCAGTTGTCTGAATAACGCAGAGCCAAGCCAACTGTTTACGGAGCAGATTATAGCGACAGACGTGGTCTGCGCTTCGCTATAATGAGAGCCACTGTAATCATCATCTTACATGCTTTTTGGCCTGATACGTGACACAACTGTGCAGCACAGCTAAACTGATAAACCCTAATTATAAATTCAACGCGCAAGCCCTGCTTGCCATTACGCGTGCTCAGCATATCGTGTAAATCCACTTTTAATCCCGCACACATAATCAATGCCTATTTCGTTGCTTTCAGATACAGAGTATATATATAAATTAAGCCCTTACCCTCGTGAAGCCGAGGGGGCCAGAGTGGCTGGGCATGGGCGGTGTTGGCTTTCAGAAGGCATTTGTCCTGTAGTCATCGCACGAGTAGCTCAATAATGGCACCAGGTCTGGCAGTCTCAGCACTGTGCCCTGTCGTCTCCCGTTCTGCTGTCTCGGCCCATCGCTGCCACCCACCTCGCCGCGCATTTAAATGGCCCAAATGACAACGGTGTCGACTTGCAGAATCTTAGCAAATTCATGAAATGTGCGCTCATTTCAAAACGGCAAAAAATTTGCATTGAACAGTGTTTATCATTAGAATAAAAAATGTTGCATTCAGGTTTTTTTTAAAGAAATAATTAAAGTTGCGGGGGGTAGGGGGGGGAAATACATTGATCTATTGGTGCTGCAAACATCCGTATCATTGTTCTATTTGCTTAATTGCAAATGTTCATGAAAATGCACACTATAACAGGAATACATACACTGTGGGGAAAAAAAAACTATCTTACAGTGTACAGGTCAACTGTACAAGTAATTAAAATGCAGCCTTCTGGCGTTTCACTGCTGGATGGAGGCCTTGCCACAGCCGAATGGCTCACAGGGCTATACCAAATAAATGAAACTGAAACAGCGCTGCCATGATGAGCGTTGTTTGAGCATACTTCACCACGTTGGTTATTGTGGGTTTGTGAAGGACACCTACTGTACATGCAGATTCCCATAATTTAAACAATCTGGAATCTGAGCCCACTACCTCAAGGGAGACGTCAAATGCAATGTACGTTGTAAAATAAATGCAATTTGCATTTTTCCCATTAAACAGTATTTATTTTAATCTCTTCTTGAAATATTGTGCAACCATGAATTGCTGTGTGAGGAAATCTGTCTCAAGGCATTGTTGGTATAAAATAAGAGTCTCGCCTCCTGTATACGCAATTATAGGTTCCGTACAAAACAACGTGCAAGATGTTGTCCCGTGATGCCTCAAAGTCCACGACATGAAGACACAGGCCTAATTAAGCCACACACCGGCCCATCCATTGGTGCACGTGCACACGTGCGGCGTGGCACGGCGGATGGGGTGCTCACAAATGCTTCTCCACTCTGCTGGTATAGCAAAAAGCAGTGTCGCTGCCAAACGCAACCCACCCAAGAATGCTGAGGCAACAACATTTTAAGAATAATACTTTCATTTTATGTAGCGTCATGCACGCCAACAGCATTCCACTATGCTGTACATTAATAATATATGAGGTCCAAAATAAACCTCATGGCGGGACCCCGGGGTCCCGAATAAACGGAAGTCAAAATCGTAATTAATGAATTTTTAACGACTCCGTCCCACCGCGCACATAAACGCCGCGACCCACCTGGCGCGGATCATTCTGTTGTAATGTCACTGCCAAAATTGCCGTAGTCACAAAACTTCAAAACTTCGATTAGCGCATCGCGTAGAGCTCGTCGAGAGGAATAGATTGCCGTATCGTTGGCCTTCAACATACATAAAATGACGTCGCAACACAGTTTATGCGAGAGCCGGGGGCTTATGGGACCTCGAGGTCCCGCCATAAGGTTTAAATGTCCAAATCCTATCCACGAGGTTGGCTACTCGCAGATTGAAAGAAGCCCAACACACACACACACACGTACATACACATAAAGCGGGTGAAAACACCTACTACGAAGCAAACTCAAAAATTTAGAAACTAATAAAAAAAAATACACAAAAACAAAAAGCACAAACAACAACACAAAGTCATCAGAACAAAGACACGAGTCCATTTGGTCTTACACCCCAGACCACAATTCCTACTTCCCAACCAAGCCAGGACACAAGCTGCCTGGTATTTCGCTTGTAATGCCCCCTCGATCCGCGTGTACGTGGATGCTTGAAGTATGAAATGCGTTTGTTCAACATGAACGGAGCTCCGACAAAATAGAGGTCATGTTTCGTATTCTTATTTTTTTCATTTACTCGCATTTGGTGATGCTGCTGCTATGTTGTCAGTTGTGCGCTACCACACATAACAGCAACACCTCAACAAATGTGTCAATAACACCGCAGCCTTAAAGGGGAATAAAATCTATAATTAGCAACGTTTCAGGCAACAACCCCATGCATGGTCCTACTTCATGTGCTAACGAGGAGAGCCATTGCTCCGAACCTCACCGATGACATCTATTTTCAAGTGTTACCGACGAATGTGTTGAGTTTTTCATTAAATGGTCACCGTTGTAAAGAGTGTACATTCATTTAACAAGTACTAACGTGCTTTCGGGAGGCAATGGCCTCACCAACTAATATCTGTGATCCACACACCGCTTATATATACCCTGCCGATGCAGCGCGGTGCATGCTACGGTAGATACCAGAGGTGGGACAAAGTCATTGTTATGCAAGTCCAAGTCGAGTCGCAAGTCATCAAATTCATGACTCGAGTCTGACTCGAGTCCAAGTCACATGACTCGAGTCCACATCTTAGAGGTGGGACAAAGTCATTGTTATGCAAGTCCAAGTCGAGTCGCAAGTCATCAAATTCATGACTCGAGTCTGACTCGAGTCCAAGTCACATGACTCGAGTCCACACCTCTGGTAGATACCGACGTGAAGGGATGTCACATGTAATCGTGCCTCCACTCAGTGGGGCGGTGACACGGCCCAGCGGCAATGCGTCGGCGAATTTGCCACATTCGAAAAATTAACGCAAACTTACTCCATTGGGGTTACAAAAGACATATAAAGATCCCCCGTATAGCCTTAACTGACTGTTGGGGCAAGTGCTGTTAGCGAGCACCTATGAAGGCCGGCACAGCACACGAGGGGGTGGGTGGCCAGCATCCATGCCTGGCCGCCTTTGTCTCCCCAGTGGCGATGTTTACACACCGCACAGCAGGTACTCATTTGAGGCTGAGTCGACCTAGGAGAGGCCCAAGACCGATTCAGATAATGGTCACCGGTGTTGACCCTGGGCGGGAATCGAACTCCGGTCGCCGGGTTCGTAGTGCAGCGCGCTAACCGCTACACCACCGCTCCACATTGGGGTTACGCACACAGAAGAAGCAGCAGCAGCAATCATCAATCCCTTACTGGCGGCCTGCTAGTGGCCCCCACTCGCAGGACTCGGGGTGACGAGTCACCTCGTGCCACACAGGGACGGCTGCCTCTAGGGGTGCCCTTTCATGTGTTTGAGATGAGCTGCGATGCAAGGCTCTTTGAGAGGCCCCACTCTCATAAAAAAATGTACGCAGTAATTGTCATTGTTATTACTCGATTCACATCCGAGTAAAACACTGAACAGTAAACACTGCACCATATGTATACACACACATCAGCATATCTGCTATATATTGTTTACTGAATATACAATACTGTATACCAGACGTATATTATTATATAACTTTCAAAGCATACAGTTTCCCGTATTCTTGTACTGGAAAATTGAGTTTTCAGGTCCATTCGGTGTATAGCCGTTTCAATACCGGCAAAAATATTTTTGTCTATTTGTTTTCTCCCTTGTTGTGATGGGACTTTGTAGGATGAACGTTGAGATTTATAAGGGGCACGGGGTGACCAATAAGGTCTGAATTTGTCTGTGATAATTTCAGTTTTCAGTTTCATTTACTAGGAATAGCCATGTGAGCCATGAGGCTCTTGACTCGGGTGCAACCGCAACAAACAAAACATGAACAAAGAAATATCTTAAAGTGACGACGCGCAACAGAAACATCCAGGAAAAACCAGCAAGATCTTCCAGAAAAAAGCACCGTATATCAACGCTGTGTGCAAAAATCCCAATGGGATGCAAGTTGAACAATAACAACCATAATACAATTTTGATTAAAAAAAATATCAGGCTAACTCCGTACTTCAACAAACATTGCTTAACCATACGTTTTCGAATATCGCCAAAATAAAGCTTTAAAAACAATGTAACAGTGATCATAGGAACTGTGATTCAAATTTAATAATAACCGATATACATAACATGTACGACCCATCTTTGCAGCCATAGCTGGTAGCATGAGTCACTCTATGACACTAGGAGTATCAGCAGGAGTCTAAAAAATTTTCAATGCACCTTTAAAGATCAGCACACTATAATCGAAACTCAAGATCATACTTTGCAGCGGACATCCGGAGTGGTGCATTTGATTTCAGGCCACTCTGCACAGCAGTGGCAGCTAGGGGTGTACAGCTCCTCAAGAGCAGTTTTGAGCGCAGATCTCACAGGTAATGATCCAAGTTGCAGTTTATTGGCAATAGCATTCCAGATCCTGGAGGCATCAACAGCAAAGGACCTTCCTCCAGTGTTTGTACGGCAATAAGGAACGTGAAGCAAGATAGGGCACCGTTGAAAAGGAATTGACAGGTACAGGACGTGCGTGCGTATATATTTTTTAATATCGTGGTTATTATAGCGGCCACTAGTGGCTGCAGGGGGTTTAGGTGAACTCGTTACTCCACATCGAACGGAGAAAACCCGACGGGCCAGCCCAGTCATCAATGTGTCCACGCACGAGATTCGACAACGGTCGATGTACCACGGTGAGCTGAAGATGATTTTTTGTCAACGCGCCCCACTATTACTCCCCGCGCATGAGCAAGCAGAAGGCGATGAAAGCACACGGACATCTGTGCCACCGGTACAATATATAAATGAGCCAACCGCGTTTAAAATCAATTAAATGGGCTCCGAGGTCAATGAAATGAACACGTGTCAACCCCTTATCAGTGTCTACTTTACTGACCAATTCAGACCGTATTGGTCACCCAGTGACCTTATACATCTCAACATTCATCCTACAAAGTCCCATCACAAGGGAGAAATACAATAAAATAGACAAAAGAAAAAAAATTCCTGGATTGAAACGGCTGTAGTATGCCGTATGGACCTGACAACTAAATTTCCCTGTACAAGAATACGGGGTAAAATGTATGGGTTAGCAGGTAAGTGAACACTACACAGCACGTGAGGAGTCCACATTGGCGGCTGTTCTATGGTGAAACGGACCCCGCCGTAGGAATGTGGATTTTCCACCTCTCTGGCTCAGGAGGGCCTTGAATGGAGACGAGAACTTTATATGTATACGCTGCAACACGAATACAATGCACACTGTACCACCGACCGATAATTCAGCATCGGTTGCTCTGTAGAACATCTGACTCCCCCCTTCCACCTCCCACCCACTGCCGGTCATAGGAACGTCGAATTTCCACCTTGATCTCAGGGCCCTCGATGGAGATGGGCATCTTGCATGCCCATCTCGAGCAGGACGGAGCAGACACCATGAGCCGATTTAAAGCGTTCACACTTTTGGAGGGGGGGGGGGGGTGCACACCGGTCCGTTGCTTTTCGTGAGAGCGAAAACACGTGGGTAACAAGCAAGCCCATGTGTCTGTGCCGAGTTGATGATGATGAGGACAGCCTCATCTGCGCCCTGTACTTGGTATACAATCAGCTCCAGTGGCTGATAAATAACAAACTCAACACACTGGCCAATAGCAACTGCCTTGGTTGGGCAGCTCTCCTATTATATACAGTGTATATGTTTTTCCCCTCCCTTTAACGCGGTACAGTGGTAAGTGTTATTGACACGAACCATTAATTTATTTAGAACTGCTTGGGTTGCGTTTAATGTGTTGTCCTTCCCACCCCGCACCTCCGATTAGCGGGGTTGGCTACGTACGGTGCGAAAGAAGTTCAACGAACGAATGTGCCGGTGGGTTTTGTTGTTGTTATCTGTGCTTGTGCACCACATGCCAACGTTGGTACCAGTGCCGGATTATATCCTAGTAGCAAAACTAGATACATATGCTACAGGCCCCGCACTTTCAAGGGCCCCGCGCTAAATGCTTTCAAGCTATCAATTCCGGTTCAGTGATTCTGCACTTGCTCTATTACTATAGTACTATGCTGCCTTCAACGTCTATGAACGACTGGGTGTTTAAGGTTAGCAATTTGTCGTATTATCTGGCTGTATAGCAAATGAAAAAAAAACAATTACTTTACTATGCAAGTAAAAACAAATGTGTGTTTTAATATTTACGTGTTTTTTTTCTTTCATTTAGGGGCCCCTTGATAACACATGCTACAGGCCCCGCACTTGCTTCATCCGGCACTGGTTGGCACCACCGAATGTTAGTACCACCGCATATTTCGCATCTGCATGGCAGTGCCGTCGCTGCCACCGCCGCTGCTGCTGCCAATGCCGATCTTTCCGGGAAATCATTGAGCATCATCTCAACGATTTCCCGGAAAGATCCCTTCCCTCCCATACCCCCCCCCTCCTCCACACCCCCCAGGCCCAGGGATGAAGGGGCCCGTGGGTTTGAAGGAGGGTCACCGTTGCAAATGACACACGGAGACAAAGATCCCCCGGGTAGCCTCGCACATGCTGTTGGGGCAAGTGCTGTTGTTGGCGCTGTCCGCCTATGAAGGCCTGCACGGCACACGCGGGCAAGGGTGGCCAGCACCACGTCCCGGCCGCTTTTGTCTCCCCAGTGGCGATGCTTACACTCAGCACCAGGTTCTCGTTTGAGGCTGAGTGGACCTAGGGGGCGCCCAGGCCCGGTTTAGATAATCGTCACCGGCGTTGGCCGTGAGCGGGAATCGATCTCGTGTCGCTAACCGCTGCGCCACCGCTCCTCAGCACCACACACACAGGAAATGACTGTCTATTGGACATCTGCGAAACGACTGGACGTCTGTGAACAAGAGCTTCATAGCTCATCGGATTTCTCCAGGATAAATACAGATTCTGAGTGACAACCCGCGTGTTTCGATATCCAGCCCCATACAGCCTTTAAGATAATTTCTGATAAGCTTCCTTCAAAAGGGTGCACACACACACACGCAGTATACGTGTGACACACACACACATGCAGTATAGGTGTGAGACAAAGATCCCCCATATAGCCTTAACAGACTGTAGGGGCAAGTGCTGTTAGCGACCACCTATGAAGGCCGGAACGGTACACGAGGGGGTGGGTGGCCAGCACCACGCCCGACCGCCTTTGTCTCCCTGGTGACGATGTTTACACACCACACCAGGTACTCATTTGAGGCTGAGTCGACCTAGGGGAGGCCCGGGACCGGTTCAGATAATCGTCACTGGTGTTGGCCGTGAGCGGGAATCGAATCCGTGTCGCCGGGTTCGTAGCGCAGCGCACTAACCGCTACACTACCGCTCCCCACGATAACGTGAGACACACACACACATGCAGTATAGTGTGAGACACACATACACACACATGCAGTATAACGTGAGACACACAAACACACACATGTAGTATTTATTACACGTGAGACACACACGCACGTAAGCCGATGTTACTGCAAATGAAGGCGCGCCTTCTTCCACCGCGGCAGAGGCGCGGTGGCGTTCGCGTCGCTCTGCCCGATCCCAACACGAAGACGGCCCCGTCACATTTGCTTCGGGTCCACAGGCAAGGGACGAGGGGTCTGTCCGTACGGCATGTTCATATTCGCAGGGCAAGCGATCCACGCTTCGCGCACCATAACCCTGTGCATTTGACGTCCACTCAAAGCGCTCGTGCGTGGCCCGTGCGTACGAAACACAACGCTGGCACCGAGGCTAACGACTCCGCGTTTGACACACCGTGATCACGGGGTCACGACGGCCCGACTCGCCTGCGCATGGCACACACGCCTCGTCGTATACAGTAGCGACAGTGCGTTCACCTGGAACGAGATGACCCCATAAAGGTGACACGGATGACATTCACGGCAGCAGGTCTGTGTGTGCTCTGTGTGTGTGTCGTGTGTGCGCTGTGTCGTGTGTGTCGTGTGCGTGAACCCCGGGGCTCACCTTAACCTCCGGACCGTCGCCACACAAAAGCAGCGCGGATGCAGAGGACGACAACGGCGGTGATGATGCCAATGATGGTGATGGCGTGCCAGCGATTAAAGGTCCCGGTTTGCGTTTAACCTTCAGCCATCCTCGCAACGGCCGGGATCCGTGCGTGATGCAGGCAGGGCGAGGCAGCAGACAGGAGGAGGATGATGATGGTGGTGGTGGTGATGGTAATGAGGATAAGGAGGAACGGGAGCTGCTGCTGATGATGCTGCTGCCCGGCAGAGATGCGCTCCTCCTCCTCCTCCCGCTGTTCCTCCTCCTCCTCCTGCTGCTGCTGCCGCTGTCCGGGCTGAATGGCCGTGACGTCACAAGGATCTCATGAATGGGCTCGAGCATGAGCGTGGCCCGGGAATTAGCATTCACGTCCGCACACACAGCACACACAGCCTACACACACACACAGCACACACAGCATCCACCTACACACACACAGCCTACACACACACACAGCATCCACCTACACACACAGCCTCCAGCTACACACACATACACAGCCTCCATCTACACACACACACAGCACACACAGCCTACACACACACACACAGCATCCACGTACACACAGCACACACAGCCTCTATCTACACACAGCACACACAGCCTACACCCACACACAGCACACACAGCCTACACACACACGCACAGCACGCACAGCCTCCACACACATACAGCACACACACCCTCCACACACACACAGCACACACACACAGCACACACAGCCTCCACCCAGGCACAGCACACTCACAACCTCCACCCACACACAGTACACACACAGAGCCTCCACCCACACACAGCACACACACACACACAGCCTCCACCCACCCACACACAGCACACATACACACCCTCCACCCACACACAGCTCACATACACACCCTCCACCCACCCACCCACACACAGCACACACACACACCCTCCACCCACACACAGCACACATACACAGGACACAGCCTCCACCCACACACAGCACACACACACAGGACACCACCCACCCTAGCACTTCCCCGCCCAGTCACGCCGGCACCTGCCTGTCTCCCTGCCCTCTGCCTTTCTCTGCCCTCAAGGGTGAATTCTGCAATTGCCCGTGACTACTGTGTCTGTCTGCCTGGCTGCCTGCATGTGCAACTTGCCTCATCCAACTGACCGCTCGGGCAAATGGACACATGAATATTATGATTCTGAAAATTCGAATTCTGAAATGCCTGCTTTGCTTCTTCGACGGTCAGATTTAACAACAGTGGAAGTGCTGCAGTGTTATCCCACAGCCCTATTATCCGAAACTTTCCAAATAATCTGGTAGATGTTTTTTTTCTCCCGTTATTAGCAGACTGGATTTCCTGTTTGCGACTTGGCAGATATGAGGAAGGGTCGGCATTGCATTCATGAGATTACGGGCCCACTCTTGCGTATGACATCAGGGGATCTCTAGAATCTGAATATTTATTTCGACTGGGGGAATCCGATGAGCTTTAAAGCTCTTGTTCACAGATGTCCAGTAGGGGCGGGGTCAGAACCTTGGAACAACAAACACGATAGGAGTGCAAAGTATAGGAAAGGTAAACAAATGACAAAATAAAACTTTTTTTTAATTTTACGAGGTAAAGTCCACTGAGCTTTTAGCTTATTTTTTAATAATGGCCACAAATGATAGCGCAACAAAATGGCTTACCATGTGGAAATGTATAGCAGCCAAATAATCTAAACGAATGTTTCTAAATGTGGAGGAAATAACCGTGAGGACGGATCACGGGGAAAATATGCAAACTCGACATATACAGGAGGCGTGAGTGAAGCAGACAGCGCGTGAAATTATCATGGTTACTAGACCCCGCAGTATTGACCAGGGCGGCCGCCGTATTCGAGCCGCGAAACCTCTGCAAGAACGACCGGCGAACGCGCCAACAGCTGGGCCTAGCGTCACGAAGCCACTGCCACGCCGACGCCTGTGCCATCTTCAGGAGTTCCATTCGCAGTTGCAGAGATTGCACGCGGCTGGCCAATGCGGAAAGCCCACACCTTTAACGAGCAGAGGAGGACTTAGGCGTCAAAACGTGAAAAAAAGTATTTTTTGCGAAAACAGCTTTGGCCTAGACAGAGGCAAACTCATAAACACTGCTGTTTGGCCGCGTGCGGGTGTCACAATGACATTATAATGGCCTCTTGCTGTGAGAATACGACATTGAATCTGAGTGTTTTTAAAATCATCAGCATGAGTCATCCACGGTGGCTTTGTTTCCGAGACTTGCCATGGCCGATCATCTACGCGTGGTAATTATATAAAAAATTTTGAAGTCAATTGCCATAAACCGCGTTTCTTTAAATAACGCGCAGTACTTAAGGAATGCTAAACCACGACTGAAACAAGAGACACACAAGACGAACTGTGATAAATAAACAACTGCCGATTCTGCCCCCACCACCCCACAGCATCAACGCCGACGGGCAATATTGAACACAACGCAAAGGAATTGTGCGAGAAGGAATCTCAACTCAAATGCCGACGTGAAATGAAGTACAAATAAAATCACCGACTCCAAGTTTGTGTCCCAAGGCAGAACAAACTATGGGACAGCACACGATCTGCCCATCAGGTGTAACGTGCATATTGCCATTTGTTGTGGCAGGGCATTAACTGTTGACTCATGATGGTGAAAATGGATGGGAATGGATGGGCAAACGGCGATGTTATAACATGAACCAAAATAGATTTTTTTTTTCCTTATGGAAGGTTATTACTGGGTTACTTTTCTTCTCAGCAGGTGATTGAATACAGTACCGTACTGTCTGGTGAAAGCAATGACTCTATATTTTAGACAAGGGCCTTTTGAAGGATGTTGCTGTAAATACGTTCATTGCTGTTGGTGGGAGACGTGCCGAGAGATGTGGACCAGAGTGTTGTTTTCTCAATCCTTTTCTGCATTTCTGTGCTATTTTAGTGAAGCAGCTATGAACGGATCACTGTATCAAGGTCTATGCGAAAACAAACGTCACGTGTGCTCACAGTATTATTCCGTGTGAAACCCACGAGTTGAAAAATGTTAAATAGTCTAAATTTTGTTTAACACGGAGGCTTTCGCGATCAATGTTATCCATAGGAGAGGATAACATTGATCGCCCACAGGGGATTATTGTGTTCGTCCGTCGTGCAGGGAGGGGCTCGGTGGGGAGGGAGGGGCTGGGTGGGGAGAGAAGGGTGGAGAGGGGCTGGGTGGGGAGGGTGGGGCTGGGTGGGGAGGGTGGGACTGGGTGGGGAGGGGCTGGTCACCCCGTGGTGCCCTTATAAAACTCAACGTTTAACCTACTCACGCCGGCTTGTGCCCGCCCTCACAGTCGGGCATATTTACGGAATACACCACGCCACCGTTGATCCTGGCCATTGAACGAGCAACCCAACGTTCCTACCAGCTCCCTTCGCAGAAATGTGTTTTGGGTGTTAGATCGCGTAAATATAGATGTGTCGTGTGTTGGAGAGTAAACCCACAGCATTTACAATTAGAGTACTCCAATATATTAATAACGTGTGGCATACCAATCACAGCAATTACACCACCGATAAAGTGGTGTAATGTTTCAAGTGATGAAGATGTACACACATAACTTCCTTTTTTACTTTGGGGAAAGAAAAAAAAGACGCAAATGTGTTCTCTGGATCATCTTGATCACCCTATTATGGTATTTATCGTAATCATCATCATATCATCACGATCGTCGGCAGATAGCCTGTAGGTATCCACTGCACATTTCGTCATTTGTTTCCACTTTACTCTTTGGATTCCTGCAGTCACGAAAGCTTCAAATCAAGAATGCTCAAGTAGTGCCACATCTTTCTGGCACCAATCTCTCATGATGTCGTCATCAAAACATTATCTGTTCGGTCTTCCTCTCTTACCGGTTCCTTCCATGTTGTTGTCCATCCGACAAACGTGTCCAAACAGTGCCAGTGTCCTTCTCATCAATGCCTGCATCATCAGGTTTTCCGCTAAGTGCAACTTTTATTTTTCTCTCACTTCTGCTTTTATCGTAATACCTTTGTGAAATGACGATCAACTCCGGCTCAGTTCGGCACAGAAGAGGCCATTTTCAGGAAGCATGTGCCATCTTCACGAAAATCACCAGGCCAGCAACGGGCCCACCTACTATTGGGAGCAACGGCATTTTTTCAGACTCTCAGATTGACACAAACCAAAAGGTGACACAGGATCACACACTGAAACTGACAGAGAGCTGTCATTATGGCGAGATTCAGGATGGCAAAGCTCAAAGCTCTAGAGGGGTGAACTGCCATTCAGACAGTGGTTTGTTTTTACTTCCTTCATGCTGGGCTGAGTTGCGGCTGCTTTTGTCAAGATGTGAGCGTATAACTTTTCACAGCAAGGGGTTTCTGATGTAGTTTGTGTTTTATATTATGACTTGTTCCTAAAATTAATCGTTACATTGACTTCATTATAATACTTTTGTACAGAATGTTGTGGAATTTAATTTTAAAAAAACCTATCCTCAATGATGTTCACTGCAGTTGATAAATTCAAGTTTAAACAACGTTAATTGTATTCCTCACTACCTTTCACATGTGTTAAATTAACACATTTCTCTTGAATAAAGTATATTAATATCTTGTGACATCATCAATGTGCATGCTCACAATGGGATGAAGGGCAAAGTACTGCGTTTCATTACTTGCTAACGCACCGAGTTTGAGGCAAGTTAAGAGGCATGTGCCAATGTGGACAACGAGACATTTACGCCACAGAACCAACGGCAAAAGGTCAGCCACCGCAATGAACGAAAGGCAGACACCGAGGTGTGAATGAGGCACTCTGGGTAGGCGAGAGGCATGCTGACAGCTGTCACGTGTGTCAGCGAACGATGTTGCGGCTTGCCTTCTCCATTACAAGGCAATGCACATTGCCACCAACAAGTGGACAAAAAACACTCAACCTTGGAGTCACGTGAGCTGCCGAATCTGCGTTGTGTGACGGCGGATTGTCATGCTCTTTGTCCGTGACAAAACACTGGCGGAATGTTAAAAACTATTCTTTGATTCTTTCGGTAAAGTCACGTAGATAGAACAAATATTGTGGTTAATGCAGACATTATTTCTTGTAAAAAGGTTTCAGTTTTTTGCCAGAAAAAAGGCGAAAAACCTATTCTTATAATACAAATTAGGTTAATAAAAATAATAATAAAAACCAAAGAATACTGTAGCTTGGCTACAGTCTACATTATAGACTGCCAGTACACTCACTCCAATTAAGAACCAGGCTACAGTATTTAAAAAAAAAAAATGTATTCACTTTCTTTTTTCTATCTATGTAATTTTACCGAAAGAAATAAAGAATATGAATTCCTGCAGTCACGAAAGCTTTAAGTCAACATTTAATACGAGGTGGTTTTGGGTGGGCAGTGTCCATACATTTCCATTAAAGAGACCAAATAAGAAACCAGAGTGAGAGAGTGATTTCCTCCTCCAATGATCATCAAGGCAGTGCTCATCTCCCCATTTACTACTGCCCTGAGCCAGTGGTGAAAATTCCCCATTCCTATGGCGGGGCCAAGTCATCATAGGACAATCACTATTAATTCTCTGCAAAGTGGTACGGTACTTGCTTCATCGACCCTGGGGTGATGATGGTGCCGAGTCAGTTTTTTTTCAGTTTCATTTATTTGGTATAGCCCTGTGAGCCATTCGGCTCTTGAATCGGGTGCAACCGCAACAAACAAAGAACAAAAACATGAACAAGAAAACATCTTAAAGTGACTATGTGACTATGTGCAAACAGAAATTCGAGGAAAAAACAGCTAAATCTTCCAGAAAAAGCACCGTACACCAACGCTGTGTGCAAAAATCCCAGTGGGATGCAAGTCAAACAACAACAACAATAACCACAAGACAACTTAGATTAAAGCCATCAATCTAACTCCATACTACAACAAACATGGCCAAACCAAAAAACTTTTAGAAATCACCAAAATAAAGCCGTAAAAGCAATGTAACAGTGAGCATAGGAACTGTGACCGAAATTTCACAATAAACAACATTAACAACACGCACCACCAAACCCTGCAGCCAGAAGTCAACCCCCAACGAGGACGTGAACTCGCAACCTCTTTAGATTGCGAGCCGCTCGATCTCTCCCGCCGAACCACGTGGCGGGAGGCCATTAATTCAGTCATCACTTCCGTTTAGTGCCTTACAGCGCTACAGTCACACCTCGAAGGTGCTCAAGGCAATTGGGTTCAAGGGGTCAGGTGTAACAGCCAGGTGGCAATGATGTGTGCAAACCGCCACACAACGGGCAACGTTTTCTAATTTAGTGGTGGGTAATTTGGGCCATTAATGTCAATTAAACTTAACGAGCAGTGTTAATGCAACTAAAACCGATGACGTACAAAGTTTGAAATGCAGTGGGGATGAAACGTGAATAAATAATACGTCATTTGCATTACTGGACATCTGCAAGACAGGGCAATATCTTATGTACAGTATGTGTGTACTGCAGTGTAGAGTGTGTTTTACTCTCACTGCATTGTAGAAGAGAATGTGCTCACAATGAACTACCTTTAAAAATAATAATACTAATCTTCTAATCACATTCAATTTATTTCCTCACTGAGAATATGTCATTTTACCCCATTATTTATATCATCCAATTTGCTCTAACCCCGTTATCTTTGTGTAATATTGTAATCTCAATGAGCAGCGTCTACCTGAATGCATTCCTTCATCCGTTGCGCTCTTGCTACTTTGTGAAGTCACGATTCATTATTGTGATGTCATCATGAACCCTGAGACACACGCCTTAATTGTGACATATTGGACGAGTCTGTTATCTATCTGCGTTTAATAATGATATATGCTGCGGTTGACATTCGGTTCTGTTTGTAGCCAAACACGTTACAAATCAAGTGTCGGGATAAGCCCAGGTGACATCACGTGGCACCGTGATGTCACAAGGCATAGAACAATGGGGTGGAATAAATGTGGGTAAAGTTACACATTTTCAGGTGTGAAGCAAAGTTAAAGTCAATGGAAAATAATAATAAAAAGGTGAAAAAATTAAACCAGCATCAAATGAAAGCTTAATAATGTTAAATCTTTTTTTTTTGTTACTTCATTGCATAACTATCAAACAATAGAGGATAGGAGGATTGATTTGAGAGGCTGATAATAGCTGTAGTTCGGATTTGGCTTAATATACTCGAGTATTTCATTTTAGGACGTTGGAAATGTGAATAAGATTGGTTAGCGCGCGGTCTGCAAACCAAGCTACAGCTTATTGGCCATGAAGTCACAATGTACGCACTTGTGAGATGAATTCTACACTTAATAAGGTAAATACAATCCTAAAAAATAGATTTTTTTTTTCAAACGAGTGGATTTAACAGGGCACACACAGCATAAAAAAGCAGTGGTCCAGGGTGGTCCAGATTTATCGTGACCACAATTTAATCCCTTAAAACTTTTTATTTTTTGTAACTAATGTTTATTTAAAATAGACATGAATTTTCAAAGAAAAACATGTTAGGGGTCAATTAATTGTTGCGGAGGGGGGGGGAGCAAGACATCTGGGCCGCCCTGTACACATTAAAAATCACGTGTCGGGATAACCACACACTTCCAAATCTTGACTTGAAGCTTTGGTGACTGCACGAAAAAAATAAAAATAACAAACTAAGACGTTTCGATCGCAACACAAACGACCATCATCAGGTGATATTTTTCAACCCATCCACGTGACTTTTTTTACCGAAAGACCCAAAGAAGACACACTTCCACTCAAGTCTATTGCAAGCGAGTGTTTAGCATGCTGGGCATGCCTCTCTCTGCACACTGCGGCATCATGCGATCAGGTGACGGCGGCGGCTGCGCTCAGGCAAGCCACGTAAGCGGCATCAGCATTTCCCGGAAACACTGTACGAGGCGGTGCTCCGAGCACGTCAATTATTTAAACTCGATTTCCATAAGAGTGAGCGTGGACCCAGCTGGGAAGGGGGCTGAGGCAGGCCTATTAGATCTGAGCAGTGAGTCCAATTGGAGGGCAAGAGCCACCACCACCACCACCCTACCGTCATATCACATGGACGGCACCGTGCGTCCAATCAATCTCTGCCCGCAATTTGGAATCAGCGTAGAATTGATTTCAAGCCGAAACTGGATGTGTTTTTTTTATAAACTGCAGGCTATGTTGCAAAAATAATAATGGTGGGAGGGAGGGGGGAATTAAGCCGTCAACTGAAGTTGATGGCTTTGGTGATACTGTCCATAACAGAGCGTTTTTTTTTTGGGGGGGGGGTTAGATCGCGTAAATATATAAATGTGTCGTTAAACCCGCCACCACCCGACACAGCCAATTAGTAAGGTTTGTCACGTAAACAGAACGTGGCAAATTCATTACTAGTCCAGCACACCGGTGTTGTTGGAGAGCAACTCCACAACATTTACAATCTGAGTACGACCTTTGTTGATACTGGTGAGGAATTAAACAAATGGTGTGACATTCACTGTATAAAGAGACACCTGTAAATTGTTTTTTTTTGTTTTCGCACAAGACAAATTTTAAATGCACTTAGGAATAGTGCCACAGAGGTACGGTGCAAGGTAATAACGTGAGTAAAAAATTCGCTCTGGTAGACTCACCGTGATCCGTAAAGCATCATTACACAGGACGAAACGAAAGCAGTTTAACACTTTTAACCGCTTTGGGGAAAAAATCCATTCTCATTTATGCAACAACAAAAAATTAAAGGAGAATACAGAGTCGTACCGTACGCCTATGGGGCCATCCATAAATGACGTCGCGCGATTTTGGACGATTTTTTACCCCCCCCCCATTCGTCACACGGCGTCACAAAAAGTCAAATCCCCCATCAAATATGACGTCTCAAACCTCTGCCCCCCCAAAAAAATAAAACACGCTTCAAATCGCTTTAAACTATTGTCATTGTAGTGCGTATTTAATGTGGCGTGGCACTCTGATGTTGTAGGAGAAAACATGTATTAAAAAGTCTATTTAATTAAGTAGAACGTGTTGTCTATATTTATTTAAAGTTGCGCATTTTGATGTGACGTCACATGTCACATTTCTCAAACCCCCCCCCCCCTCGTCACACATCGTCACAAATGTCTGACCCCCCCCCCCCCCAGGTGCGTGACGTAATTTATGGACTGCCCCTATGAAAGTATATTTTTTATCAGCCTTAGACTCGCTAATAAGAAATAATACACACCGCGATCTGACAGTCTGATCTTATTAATAATAATAATACTGAGGGTGGGCATTGGCGGCCGGAGTGAGAAATGAGGTCGCCATCGGCTCCTGTCGGGATTAAACAAAGAGACCAAGGTCGATGTTGTCAGTGGAGTGCAGGGGTTGTTCCATGGCCCCTCGGAGTAGCACGGCTGGCTACGTACGGCGCGAAAGAAGTTCAAGATACATACCGTTCTCTAAGAGGCAGAGCAAGTGTTAAAATAAAACCAAGTTGTTTACGCCAGTGACTTACATATTATATAAAGGCTCTTGCGTGGAATTTTTTTGAAACCTGTTCAGATGAACCCCCAACGAGCTTTTTATTGGTTTTACTATCCATGCGAGCTTCCAGGAACACGAGATTAGTTATCGTACTTCGTGACGAAATATTACTGTTTCAAAGAGATATATTATGCAGTCATGTCTAGGGCACGCTAACGGGGGCCTTTATTGCCTTATTAAACTCGAAGGCAAATTAGAAAAAAACGTGTGCCTATCAAGATTGGCCTGTCGAAGCGTCGCCACTGCCTGCAACACGCGGCTCTGGCTGACGTCATAGTGGGGGGGGTGGGGTTCACATCCGGTCACTTACCTGTCATCACGCGAAATTAAAAACGGCCGCGTCCGGGACAGACAAAGATACCCCGTATAGCCGTGACGGACTGCTGGGGCAAGTGCCGTTAGCGAGTAGCAATCTCTTAAGGCTGCCGCGGCACACGAAAGAGGGGGGGGGGGGGGGGTTGGGTGGCCAGCAACCACGCCCGGCCGCCTTTGTCTCCCCCCGCAGTGGCGATGTTTTTCACATTTACACCGTTTGAGGCTGAGTCGACCTAAGGGGATGCCCAGGGCTCGGGGTTCAGATAATCGTCATTGGTGTTGGTGGCCGTGAGCAGGAAATCGGAAACTCGGGGGTGGCCCCGGATTCGGAGTGCGGTGCGCTAATCACTGCGCCACCGCTCCCCGCACGCGTGAGGCACCACGCGCACCCCCACAATCAATCCGCTCACGCGGTGAATTACCGGCTAGTTAAATTCATTTAACGGGGGGGGGTCTCTGAACAATTCCACACTGCAACAGCCTGCGCATCCGTCGTTTTAATACAGTTCTGTAGAGTAACAGTGAGAGTAGTCCCGTTAGGGGCGTCCATAAATGACGACACGCACCTAGGGGGGGGGGGGTCAGACATTTGTGACGATGTGTGACGAGGGGGGGGGGGGGTTGAGAAATGTGACGTCACATCAAAATACGCAACTTTAAATAAATATAGACAACACGTTCTACTTAATTAAATAGACTTTTTAATAAATATTTTCTCCTATAACATCAGAGTGCAGCGCCACATTAAATACGCACTGCAATGACAATAGTTTAAAGCGATTTGAAGCATGTTTTATTTTGGGGCGGCAGAGCTTTGTGACGTCATATTTGAGGGGGGGGTCTGACTTTTTGTGACGCCGTGTGACGATGGGAGGGGGGGTCAAAAATCCTCCAAAATCGCGTGACGCCATTTATGGACGGCCCCATAGCTCAACGAAAGGGGCTTATTGCATGGAAAGTTAGAGCAGCCAAATGCGTGTCTCGTTTAACGCACGTTTCTAATTGTGGAGGGGAAAACCGGAGAAACATCCGACGCGACCACGGGGAGAGATACGTACAAACTCCGAATACACAGGCATCGTCAGGGTCAGGATAGAATCCACGATCTCCTTTATACCTGGCCAGGTCGTTAACATTTCGCTACCGTGGCGCTGAACTTGTGTTGATGGACATACATTCCTGTACAGCTCAATCTCAATCGAGTGAATTACTAAATAAATAAAAGTACTATACTCCACGCAATGTAATCTCTACTTACTTTCCTCTTGGTTTGTAATTACTCCAGGGATAGAGCACAGAGGCAGTGAATGCCGATTACATCTCTGTTTAGCAGAGGTGGGACAAAGTCATTGTTATGCAAGTCCAAGTCGAGTCGCAAGTCATCAAATTCATGACTCGAGTCTGACTCGAGTCCAAGTCACATGACTCGAGTCCACATCTTAGAGGTGGGACAAAGTCATTGTTATGCAAGTCCAAGTCGAGTCGCAAGTCATCAAATTCATGACTCGAGTCTGACTCGAGTCCAAGTCACATGACTCGAGTCCACACCTCTGCTGTTTAGGGACCAGAGTAGTATTTTTTAGCACATTTTAATGTCAGTGTGTGTAGAAATAGTCATCGCTGCTCAGTCAAGTGGCTAAAACACTTTACGTGTCATACATGTTCAAATGATCTGTTTGTTGTCCTTCCCCCCACACCTCTGATTAGCACAGTTGGCTACGTACGGTGCGAAAGAAGTTCAACATGCACACACACAAATTCAACCCGGCGAGAGGTGGCAACCTCTGTTCAATTCCAGGCCAAGGGCAGCACCACCGGTCAGGGCGGTTTCTTCATTAGGGCGATTGGGCGACGCACCACCAATGTCATTCAACCACAGAGTCACGCTAGCCGTCACTGTGCCTCTGGATATAGTCCAATCAGCGTCATGTCACGTTCTGTGGAGTACCGCCTCTTTTTGGGCGATTTCACTCCTGCTGAGAATCGCCCCGAGTGTTCCCATAGACTTACATTCAAAGATGTTTTTTTTCGAACGGGGCGCTGCAATGCATTCTCTATGGCTTCCGGGAGGGCTCGCCCTAACGTGCTTACGTCATCATACGTGCTTACGTCATCATACGTAAGCACGTTTCATCCAACAAAATTATTTGTCGCCACCTAGTGGAATCTTTAATAAAAGAAACATGAGTGGATTGTATTAATAGTGAGTATAGAAACAAACAAGATGTATTGTAAGAGTCACTTTATTCTTCATTAATATTAAAGAAGTGAAGTTGCCTTTACATGCTTAAGCTGTTAAGTTATCCTTTGCATGGGTGGACCTTATCCTTATCAATCATCCAGACATTTGCCCCCCCTGAGAGATTTTGCAGGAGCCGCCACTGCCACCGGTGATATCTGAATCGTCACGGGCCCACGTGGGCTTGGCTTCTTGGAAGAAGAGGTGGGAGTGCCCACATTTTACCCCATCACAGGTGACCTGTTGACCCCCTTGAGTGACGTATATCATACGTGAATTTCAGAATATTACATCCACATAGCATTCAGAAGAGATTCCACTCCCATCAGCTTCAATCGGATACTCGACTCAGGCAATATGAATGCATGTGTTTTGTACTAACAACAGTACTGTATAACTATAACTGCATACCTCGTTTAAATCTTAAGTTGTATTTCACGTTTTCTTGCTCGGCTCTCCTTTGACTGATCTTAAATGTTCTTAATTTGTAACAGATTTTGGTCGCTCTCAACATTTCCTTGAAAAAGAGATGTTTACAAATGAAATAACTCCATCTGTCTGGGTGACAATATTAAACAATCTCATCAGTCGCAATGTGTCATCTATCACTACAGTGGTTACAAAAAACAAGTCGCGTTATTTGACGTCGTGTATGTGCTATGAAGAAGAGCCATTGCCTGGAACGTCGTCTAGGATATATTTTTCATTTTGAGGCCATTGGATTGGAAGATGAGAAATCACATCTATGCGGCGCCCGAACATCGATACATATAATCGATCTCCCGGTCTCCAGAGCAACGACACAAACCACGCCAACGGCCCTCTTCAGGGTCAAACAATGCGCCAGACAGGCCCTGGGACAAGGATCCCTCCAACTGAACATCGACGAACGTACTTCAAATGCACAAATGGAAAGTTAACAACTCTCCAGCAGTGTGCGTTTGCGGTCATCCAGAACAGAGACCGTACAACATAAAATGACGCAATTGCCCGATCCACAAATACGAAGGAGACATCACAGAGATATACGCTCTGCTTGCTCCTGCCACGGTTGTCTGGGTTTGACCTCCTGAATGTGAAATTGCAGTTTGTTGCTCTGCATCTGCATCAGCAGCCGTACGAAAGAAGGAGAAGAGAAATATTTGTTAAGGCCATTGACGAGCGTATTGAGTTTGTTTTTGGATGTGAAAGTCATCTTCAAATCTTAGATGATGGATGGGAATGTCCCAGTCGTGACAGAGATCAACACCTCCTTGCTGCAGGAGGGGGTTTACCGATACGATAGCTGTGGTTAGCAGGAGTAACTATACATCAGGAACGTGCGGTCAGGAGAGGCAGGGGAGGCAGGGGAGGCAGGGGAGGCAGAACCTCACCTGTCATACTCCAATGAAAATAGCTGTTACGAAAAGTAAAACATAGAATAATCAAATAAAATAAAAATTAAGATTTTTCCACTGATTTGAGTTATAAATGTAATTTCTGTACACTTCCAATTATTTTTATAGTCAAAATCGCCAAATTTGCGGAGCTCCGCTGCAAATACAGGAAGAGACGAGAGGTGAGGCAGCGACGAGCTCAGCCTCCCCTTTGATTGCGCAACCCCTCAGTAACTGGATGGAGCGCGGGCAATAAGCGCGTGCCTATTACTATCTCAGTATGTCACCAATGTAATGTTTGTAGACCCCTTCATTTCATGTCCTCGCCTTCCATACTCCAGGTAACTTGTTTCACGTATGTGTATAAAGATATTTAGGCTCGCTGGTCTCGTCATGAAACTGCAATGAAAAAGCACCAGGGGAGGCAGCTATCACATCTGCTTCACTGTTGGGGGACGTGTCTAACACGCCCCCCTCAGTGAGGACACGCCCCCTCAGGGAGGACACGCCCCCTCAGTGTGTGAATCTGGCTCTGACACGAGCCAGTGCCTCCCCAGCCATTGACCTCACCGCACGTCACTGCTATACATTCACAGTCTCATATAGTGACCATAAACACGGGCATATATCTTGTGCCATCTTACACCATGGGGTTGAAAAACGGTTTTTGCCTCCTACTTTTCCACTGCAGTGCAGCACAGGTGCAAGCAATCCGTCGCGGTCATAACCAATCACGTCCCGTCAATGTTGTGACACAACCGACGAAACAGAAGGCGCACACATGCGAATCAGAATCTTTATTTAGATTGGAGGAATCCGTTGAGCTGTGAAGCTCTTTTCGACAGATTTCCAGTAGGGGCAGGGAGCGGTAGCGTAAGGTGCTTGCTAACAGCACTTGCCCCAAGGGGTTTGTAAAGGTTATACGGGGGATCTTTGTCTTTGTAGTGGTTAACACGCTGCGCTACTAACTCGGCGACACGGATTCGATTCCCGCTCACGGCCACCAACACCGGTGACGATTATCTAAACCCAGTCCTGGGCCTCCCCGAGGTCGACTCAGCCTCAAGTGAGTACCTAGTGCGGTGTGTAAACATCGCCACTGGGGAGACAAAGGCGGTCGCGCGTTGTGCTGACCACCCACCCCCTCGTGTGCTGTGCTGGCGCTCGCTAACGGCACTTGCCCCAAAAGTTTATTAGGACTATAAGGGCCACATTTGTCTTCTTCGTCTTAACATAGGAGAGTTGAGCCCCTTCTGGGCAATGGAACGCTTTAATAAAGTCTTTTGAAGGAGAGATGAATCACCTGTGCGATCTTGCAGCATATCCTGATGAAAGACGATGCAACTGCTCCCCACTGATGCGCTATCTATAAAATGCTGGCCCGAGTTTTCTCCACGGCAGAGGAACAGGCGGTGCTGACGAGCTTCCCTCCACGATCACAAACCGGACATCTCAGGCAACATGAGCTTGTCCGAGCTTTCAACTTAATTTGACGGCTATGGGAAATTTTAATTATAAATGTTAATTTCAAAGCAGTGTTTTCTAATGCATTATTTAAGCAATATCGGCAAGTTTCTCTTGGTTGCGTGTGGATGAATCACAGCTGATTAGTCGATGGCCAGATTAGCCTGCGGGAGATGGCTCCAGGTGCTTTGTGGTGGATTGCCTCAATGTCCATGTTAAATTCTTGTACGCGACTGTGGTCCGTAACTCTGTGATCTACGGTAGGTGTTTTTACAATCACCTGCCGGCCTTTCTTTTGGCATTGCTTCCCTTGTTTATCGACTGTATTTCATAGGTAATCGCTTTTCCAAGGACGGCCTGAGTCCATTTCTTGCTACCAGAGTTACCAGTTCCAGGAAGAATGACTATGGAGGCTTTCGCTTCACATACTGGACGCCGCGCCGGATAACTCCCCCATGCGACCCGAAAGCTGAACGGAGAGGTGCACAGGGCAACCGCGACAACTTGCCTGCGCAGTCGTGATAACTTTGGAGTAGACAATAATGTCAATCTTGATGTAAAAAAAAATGCATTCTCAAAAAAACAAGTGACCTTTAATCCTTAGGGGAATACCCAAGTAGTATTCTAGGGGCGGCCTACCTAGGCTGAGTATCTCAGGCTGTCTGACATAAATTCTAGATTTGAAGCTTTCGTGACTGCAAGGATTCATACTCTTAGGTTTTTTCGGTAAAGTCACGTAGGTAAAAATATAAATATATTTATTTTAATTTTTTTACCTCGTGACTTTACCGAAAAAACCTAAGAGTATGTCTGACATAAAGTTTGAAACATTATTAAAGAGGACACTTTCCTGAGTGAATTGCCATGGAATAAAATCGATACATTTTTAAAACAGGAGTATGTACAAATGCTCTCCAAAAATAGTGGCTTTGTTTACATATTGAATTATAAAGCCCAGTCAAAATAAATTCAAACATTTTGTGGCGAGAATTTTATGGGTTTTTTTTTTAAGTCAGTCAGGCCAGTCAGTGTATCCCCAGGCTTGAACATTCACTGGACGCAGTTGTTGCCAGTGCCGAGCTGCTGCTGGGAACTGTAGATGCTTATCACAGGCACCTCATTACAGCCCAGAACAGTTCACTTGTCACGGCAGCAGACTTCAAACAGTGCGTTTAGATCACAGCCATCGCATAACTCTGCTCAGGGCAGTCCATAGAGGTGGTGGTGGAGGAGGGGGTGCGGGCCAGGGGCAAATCCCACCACGTGGGCCTCCCTGACGCCTGTCGAAACGCGGGGACACCCCAAAGCATGGGGCCCGGGGCGGTCGCCCCGGTTCGCCGTGTACTCTGGGGACGGCTCTGATTCTGGCCCCTCCTGCCTCCCGGACTGACCAAACGCACGCTGCCCGTTGAGTGCCACTCGGTGGGAAGTCAGCAACGGTTGTCATACGGAGAGCCTGGCGGCTGGCATTTACAATTTTCATAACCTGCAAATGGCGTAGGGCCACCAGTGGAAATAGCCCGCAATAGATCCTCATTTAAGCATTTGACTTTTATTAAGAGTCTTATTCTGTGTGAGTAGACAGAAGACACTGTGCAGCCAAAGTCAAATTCTGCAATAATACACCATTTAAACTTTAAAACCGTTGAGCACAGGTATTATGGGATAAACCCATAATACCCCACGTGGTGCTATTACAAAGCCTAACTCTTAGCCAAATCCTTGAAAGCCATAGTAGTGAGTACTTTTATCATTTGGAATTTGAACCACAACTAAGGGTTGTCACCTGTTCAGTTTTTTTTCCCCAGGATCATCTTTTCAAGGTGGCCGTCTTGGGGGAAACTGTGCGTCTTCCTGGGACAAACAGAAATTCCCGTTTTCTTTCCGCTGTTAAATGGGGCATTGTCAACGAGTGGCTCAGGGCCACGGATGGAAATGAGCGACAACCACAGCGCTTGCTTTGATTTGATGTGTGACTATTCAATCATCGCCTGTATCTACCACCTCTGTTCAATCTATTAAAAAAACATGTTTTATTTTACCAAGTAAGGCCCACTGAGCTTTCTAGCTCTTTTTCAGAAGCGACCAGGCCACAAATGATAGCTCAACGAAGTGGCTTATCAGGTGCAAAATTGATAGCAGCCAAATACTCTAAACCCATGCTTCTAAATGCGGAGGGAAAAACTGGAGTACCCGGAGAAAAATCCACGCGATCACAGAGAGAACATACAAACTCCGGATATACAGCAGGCGTCAGGATCGGGATCGAACCCACGACCTCCTGTATACAAGGCGAGGTAGTTAGAATCTCCTAGCCACCGTGGCGCCCAACAGTACGTATGTGAACACCACAGTTAGTGGATCAGAGGGCCGTGTGTGGTGGGGTAAAGTGTGGGCACTCCCACCTCTTCCAAGCGGTCTGGTCAGCGTAGAAGAGTAGGCCAAATGCCCTCTACAGGGGCGCCCAAGCTCCTTTATGAAAACCCTTCCGCCAGTAGTGGCGCAAGAAAGAAATGTCAGGGCTGTATCTTTTCTTTTGTTCACCTTGTGATGCAGCAATCAGCAGATATCAGTCATTCTTCTTTTAAATGATCATTGGGCCATAAGAATAGAGCAAACAGCCACATTGTGCAAGCTGACTCGTTAGCGAATGCTAAAATATATGCTGACCGTTCGCTTTTAAACAGGCATTGCCAATTAAAAGTCTGTGCGCCACACACAATATGCGCATCATCAACTACACCTTATGATGATGATGATTTTTTACAAATTCCTAAAACCCACTTTTTTTAGCACCCCAATCACTGACAGCAAACCTTTATAAGGTATTTAAAAATGTCACGCATATAATTTTTGATCAGGATTTTGTTGCATTAACTTTCTCGTATGATAATTTCTCTCTGATTCATCATTCTCTAATCCACAAATATGTGATTCAATACCCCAACATCCCTGCTGATACCTGCTGGTGTGTATGATGATATAACTAACCGTGATTGTAAATAAGATCTATAGCAACCTCACCAGCCATAATCACCTCACCTGTCCGAGCCTCGCTATAGAAGAGTAAAACCCCTCGACAAAATACATAAACTGACTGTGGAATATTGCAAGAACAAATCTCGATACAAAGTGTCACCCTGACGGCAACTTTTGCATAATTCCAAATAATAACGCAACGCCTGCCACATTATACGAAGTGTACGTACGCATTGCTACGTACGTAATTCAACCAACGAATCGATTGGCCGATTGATTAAAGATGTAAACATAATCACGTGGATTTCGATTTAAAGCTTTCGTGACTGCAGGGATTCATCTTCTTGGTTTTTTCGGTAAAGTCACGTAGAAGGGAAGTAATAAAATAATAAAAATAAAACATAATAAAATGAAACAATTCTCACGACGTTTCGGCCACAACGCAAGCAGCCGTCCTCAGGTGAAAGAACTTACATATAAGCTGGGTTGGGGGTGGTCTTCTACCACCCCCAACCCAGCTTATATGTAAGTTCCTAGCTTGAAGTGTCTCATTCTTCACCTGTGGACGGCTGCTTGCGTTGTGGCCGAAATGTCGTGAGAATTGTTTCATTTTATTATGTTTTATTTTTATTATTTTATTACTTCCCTTCTACGTGACTTTACCGAAAAAACCAAGAAGAAGATAACCACGTGGATCAACAACCCCGCAGACGTTAGAATGTTTGCTGCTTTCTACAAATGCTCTTCCCTTCTGGCGCTCCAGATTTGACGACATTTCTGAATTGCGCCGTCCTCATCTGGCACCTTTGCATACCAACACCGACTGATGCAATCGTTCACGTCACTTTTATGGTCACCCATTTGCATTAATAACACGTGTTGTGTGTGTATGTATATATATACATATACGTACACACACACACACGAACTTAACAAGAACGTCTTACATTCCGAATGACGGTCATTGCTGTGTGCTTAATAAACATCGGCGTCAAAGGGAGGGAGTTAGTGAACGGCTCGGCACAATGAGGCAAGTGGCAAGTGAGCCGTTAATTCTGTTTAACCCCCGTGCAAGGCAATCATTTGCTTTACGGCCAAAGTAGCGCGCGGCGAACACGTACACGGAGCATCACGCACTAACCTGTCCCCGTGTGCAGGCTCTGGCAAGCTTCACGGCGTCTTGGATGCGCCTCTCAGGAGACCACCTTTCACGAGCCCTTGAAGGTGCCCCGGACAACGTTGTGACTTGGGGTTTGGCAGTGGGCAGCCTTTGGGGGGGGATTTATGACTTCACGCAGACGTCTCCACACAACCCTCCACGCGGCCCTAAGTTCCCTCTTGACGCGCCCATTGGCCAAGCACACAGTAGGGGCGACAAGAAGCCTCGTCGCCCAAATCCTGAAAGGTCCCACCGCCCCCCCCCCCCCCTTGAAGCCAAATCTTCAGAGTCGGAAAGCTTCGGCTGCGCAAACTCCGCAGGAAAAACTGCGTGGAAAACCCAAGCCCCCCCATCCATCCATCCTCAACCATCACCCCCACCTCAACCATCCTCTCCCTCCCCACCCCCAGCCACTCCACCTCAAATCCTTCTGCATATGGAGCCATGCAAACAAAGCGAGCCTACTTAGTTAACAAAGGACCACCGGAGTATGCCTTACTCATGCCCCTGGAATGCGGTGCAATTAAAATCTCTTATCTCCCTTTTTTTAGAGGGGGGGGGGGGTAAAATCCATTTGCTGGGAATTGCTCCTAAACTTTTGTTGTTCAAACATATTTGGGAGGAGAGAGAGGACTGCACAGCAGGAAAAGGTCCTATAAGCCTTGTTTAATGTCACTGTCATACAATGAAGGTCTTTTTGTCGAGAGAATGAATGAGGTTTCATTGGTCTATATGGCTGTGAACATTGCCTGAAATAACAGGTTCATGGGCCAGGCACCTGCTCATAAACCAACACCACTCTCTGGGTCAGGATCACCATTCTGGTCAGAATGGCATGAAACGTTAATCTAGGTGTGATGCCAAAGTTTGTAAATGTAGGATGTTAGTTTGGAAGGCACCTCCTTATTAGCACGGTTGGCTGCGTACGGCGCGAAAGAAGTTCAACATACTAACGTACAAGTTTCATTTACATTTTTTATTGTATAGTGATTCAAGAATATGATTAGTTGCAAAATGTATCTTTGTTGAGAATCAGAGACCATTTTCTTTGCATGGAAAGATCGCATGCAACCTCGGTGCAGAGACCAAACCCAATATCACAGCAGCAAAACACAAATAACAATTTTTTAATTTTGATTTAAAGCTTTCGTGACTGCAAGGATTCATATTCTTGGTTATTTCGGTAAAGTCACGTAGAAGGCAAATAATAAAAAATATATAAATATAAAACAATACAAATTCTCACGACGTTTCGACTGCAAGACCTGATGACGATTGCTTGTATTGCAGTCGAAACGTCGTGAGAATTTTTATTGTTAAATATTTTTATTATTTTATTATTTCCCTTCTACGTGACTTTACCGAAAGAACCAAGAAAACAAATAACAATGTTTACTGTGTAACAAAGTACAGAAATAAAGGACCTCAAAACTATTTACTTAACGTGATTAGCAAAGACTTTTTTTTTATTCCTCAACAATAAATTCAACGAAACATTCCCAACGTTGCATTAGCGCACAGTCAACCATTCAGCAGAGCATTTAGACTCCTCTGAGCTCCGAAATATTTCTTTATTGCGTTGTTCATTCACGATTAATCTTGTAATGCTGTGGCATTTTTTTGTTTCTTTAAACCAATGTGTGGGGATTACGACATTCTTTGGCGGTTATGATTTCGCGCCGGGAGTCGGGCAAATCTGCCGTAGGGCCCAGTGCCGGATTAAGCTAGTGCGGGGCCTGTTGCATATGTTATAAAGGGGCCATAAATAAATAAATAAATCACATAAATATTAAAACACGCTATTTTTTACCTGCACAATAAAGTAATTGTAGTTTTTCATTTGCTATACAGCCAGCTAATACGACAAATCGCTAACCTTAAACACCCAGTCCTTCATAAAAGTTGAAGGCGGTATAGTACTATAGTAATAGAGCAAGTGCAGAATCACTGAACCGGAATTGATAGCTTTGAAAGCATTTAGCGCGGGGCCCTTGAAAGTGCGGGGGCCCGTAGCTACTACATATGTAACAACTTTTGCTACTAGGATATAATCCGGCACTGGTTGGGGCCGCGCCGGGGATTTAGCGGCGTGGCTCGCATACGATGAGGGCCTCCTTCTCCCAGCCCCGGTGCGTTGCTCCCAGGACTGCGCCCGCCGTCTCCCTGGGGAACCAGAAGCACGCGCACTCCTCCACTGCCCTCGCCGCCACTCTCCGCCTCGCCCTCTCTTGCTGCCCTGCTTCAACCGTGACCTCATCTGGATACTCGCATGACAACCACTCCAACACCACCCCAACACCACAAACCAAACTAAACAACGATTTTATTTTTTTGACCAGGTAAGCCCCCCCCCCCCCCCACTTGAGCTACATAGCTCTTTTTCAGAAGCGACCTGGCTATCACAAATGATGGCTCGCGCGAAGTGGCCTATCACCGTGTGGAAATATATAGCAGCCAAATGCACGAAAAGCATGTCGATTCTAAATGTGGAGGGAAAAACCGGAGGACCAGAAGAGAATTCCACGCGACGATGGGGAGAGAGAGGCACGCAAATTCCAAATATACAGCAGGCATCAGGGTCGGGATCGAATCCACGACCTCCTGTATACCAGGAGAGGTAGTTAACATCTCGTCAACCTCTTGGCCTCGCGGTCCCATTCCACCTGAAACAAACGCCACACTTCTTCACGGAGTCGAGCAGTGATTTAAGTGTCCACTAGCTTTTGGGCACTTGTGTGGGAGAGAAATAAAACACGTTCACTTGAAATGCTAACCCTGAGCAAATGGGTATTCCGTGGACGTACGTAAAAAAAACTACCCCATAAACACCACAATGCTCAATTGTAGGCGGCACGCCTTTTGCTCCCACCACGAGAATGTGTTCCAGGGCCACCGACAGAGGTGTGCGCCTTCCCACTACTCGTTTGAGTCGGGAGACCCCTTTGCCTTGACTCTGCGCAGTTGGTCGCGCGCGTGGGGAGAGCAGTCTCGTAGCGTTTGTAACGGTTACCTCTTTAATTGAGCTCACTAACACCAATGGTGAGGTCACCGGTGGCTCCCCCGATCATGAACTGGCCTGGGCCCCGCGTTCATTGTTCGTGAGAACGAAGCAACAGGGGGTCGTAAATGCGCAAACATTTACCCGAGTTTTCTGCATTCCAGTCAAGTGATGTTTAATCAGTGTGGACAAGTTCAGAGATTTTACACTTTTCTTTCAAGAGTCTTTGCTTGGTGAAAGGAATCATACAACGTTCATGCAATGGTCACATTTTATATCCTGATGCATTTTGATATAAAACAAATACCCAAACTAGTTTATGTAAAAGGGCGTCATCGTAAACTTGTGAACACAGCAGAGCAACTTGACATAAATCTGTATTGATTTTTTGTTTAAACGTAAGCAGTTTAATTATTAAAGTTTATTTATTGTGCACTTTAACTTCGTCATTCTTGTTCAGTGCTGATGCACCTCGGATGTCCCTTGCAAGCTAGCGGGGTAACTGGCTACACGGGACTTTTCGTGTAACAAACAACCATTGATTGACTGGTCAATTTAAATTGCCAGCAGCATTTTCACTGATAACTCATGGCAGGATATGCAGCTGTGGAGTGTTGTGGGTAAGAACAGTCCATGAATAATATGAGCCTGTAAAGTCCATAGGCAGATATTGATCTATTATATGAATAAACATACTTAGGGCGAGACATCGTTTAGATATTCAATTATCAATCACAACATAATTGGATTAACTTATCTGCTCTGAAAATCCGGCAAATGCTTACAAAAGTATGTTATCTGTGTGTTGTGTAAAAAAAAACAGTTGTGCAGTGGCGTGCACTCTTCGCTACATACCCGTCAAAAACACAACGTTAAATGGGTACCTGGTGCTGTGTGTAACCATCAGCACTAGGGAGACAAAGACGACCAGGCATGCTCCTTTAGAAACGTGCGTTTAGAGTATTTGGCAGCTGTAAATCTCCACGTGATAAGCCACTTCGTTGGGATATCATTTGTGACCAGGTCGCTCCTGAAAAAAAAACCGATATTGCTTAGTGGGCCTTACCTGGTAAAATAAAACATCGTTTGTGTGCCCTGTTGACCTTCATGGGTGCTACTCGCTAACATCACTTGTCCCAACAGCCAATTAAGGCGATAGGGAGGGATATTTGTCTTGGTAGACATGCCAATGTACAGATTGGGTCAGATGTCTTGTGACCCACAATTAATTAACCCCAAAAAATGTTTTTCCTTTCCAAATAGAATTTTGTTTTAAATAAACCTTACTTAAAATATATATAACGTTTCTCGAATTAAATGGGGGGTCACAAGACATCTGGATCACCCTCTATATATTTCCTGAATAGGTCCCACAAGATAGGCGAGGGCATTTGTTGAACTCCCGCACAGAGAGAGCAGAAACTTGCTGTGTGCAGGACGGCACTGCCACTTAGAGGCAAGTCGGTGGGTATCTGGTCCACAGCATTGCCTGAACACAGCCGGACGTTCAGCATTGGCATCCCACAGCTCGTCTTTCGAACGAAAAAATTGCATTTAATCACGTGCTAAGTCATAGCATTTTAAACAAAGAGATTTCTGTAATTGCTTTTAGAAAGTAATTTCCAGTATATATTCGCCTTCGTGCGGGTTTCTTCTTTGTGTAATTTTTCAAAGGAGGAAAAGTTAAAATTGCTTTCGCTAAAACGTAAAAAAAATCCATACAGAATACATCTGAGGTGTATAATGCACGGCATGCTTTGTTTAATCATCTATTTCATGAATCAGTTACTTGAAGCTACGGTACAAGTCAACCTTCAGAGCGTCCGGCTACTTGCGGGTTAAACAGACGTGGCTATCTCGCGTTCTCTCTCTCTCTCTTAAATCCTGGCCGCCCTAATTATCTTGGTGTCACATGCGATGTTGTCCTTTTAGTTGATTTATATTGTCAAACTTGAAACACCTTGTCAGACTCTGCCGCGAGCTTTTTGTTGCAGACTATTCTCTGAATGTTATCTATGGGACATTCATTATTTTGTTGTTGCCAGTACTGTATAACATTTTACGGAGAGAAAAAATATAAGAATTGTCGTTACCCTTTCTGGCAATAAAACAGGAGGTGTTTAAGATGTTCAAACACCAAATAGACACCGATTACAAATAATCAAGGCTGCGTTAACCACACATTCCTGTGGTAAAACATGCAAACAGACGTGTATTAATATCTCGGCTTCAGCAGGTTTATCTACGGGACCCTTTTTTGCCAGGATCAAAAATGATGAAAAAATAATTAATATTCTTCGAATGGTTAATAATGCTCGTGTATGCAGTGCAGTGCTGGGCTCGCCTCGCAGTGCAATCAAATCAACAGACTGCAGAGTGAACGCCTTCAACGGGAGGGGCTGTTGTCATCGTCTGCAGCATTCATTTTCATTTCAGTCACACAACGGCCACTCACATTCAGGAGTATGATTGATTACGTTCTTTAACCCAGCGAGAGACCAGTGATCTTCATTATATTTTTCCACGAGGGCACCTGCGAAATTATATTCAAATATGGACTTAAATCATTCAGTGTGAAGCTGTCCAGATGAATAAAGAATTACAGCACTCATCATCTTACCATGTACGGACGAAGGAAGGCTCGATGCTTCGCCAGAGAGTGTGCATCCCGGACTCTTTGAGATATGAAGAAGTGAATGCGACACAACTTCGACTGGGAATTTTTGTCGAGTCAATATAACGTGTATTTATTGTGGTGTACTTTCGATCAAGGAGGGTTAAAAAAAAAACATAGTTACAGAGCCCAAAAGGCCAAAAAAAACCCGCCAAACTACCAGCAACAACGAGCGCTATAGTTGTAATAGATAAGAGTGAACACGTTTTGTTTTAGCCGAGCATTAGCTTTTAAAAGTTTCGGAACATAATTAGATGCGAGGGAATGCCAACCTCCAGCAGTGTAAATTTCTCAATTCTGAACACATTCCTGCGGAGGGAGCTGGTAGGAACGTCGGGTTGCTCGGTCAAAGGCCAGGGTCAACGGCGGCGTGGAGTATTCCGCAAATATGTCCGACTGTGAGGGCGGGCACAAGCCGGCGTTAGTAGGTTAAACGTTGAGTTTTAAAAGGGCACCACGGGGTGACCAGCAACCCTCGCCACCCAGCCCCACCCCTCCCACCCCCCACCCAGCCCCACCCTCCCCACCCAGCCTCTCCCCACCCTCCCCACCCAGCCCCACGCAGCCCCTCCCCACCCTCCCCTCCCCACCCAGCCCCTCCCTCCCCACCCAGCCCCTCCCTGCACGACGGACACAATAATCCCCTGTGGGCTGGTGTAACCAGGAGGTTCCTACCAGTAATATTAATTTATACTGGAGGAATCCGATTATATGTACAGCTCTTTTTCATAGATATCCAGTAGAGATTACACATCAGCAATTATCGCCTCCTACTGGCAGAATGATGCGGACTTGCAGTCCCTTGCTGGGCCACCTTGTGCCGCACAGGGACAGCTACCACTGGTGGCCCCCCTTCGAATGTTTGAGATGACGCTTTTGAGTTTCAATCTAAGCGCCATATAAAATGCAAATATTTTTGAATTATTAACTTTTAGATTGTCATTTAAAAAACGGGGGCCTGCAATTGCTTGCTCACGTCACTAGTAGCAGAGGGGCCTCCACTACAGGCACAGTGGTAACATGTGTGCCTAACAGCAAGAAGACCCTGGGTTAGATTCCTGACTGTCAGTATCAGAGTGCGTGAGCGTGTGTGAGTGTGGGGGAGTGGTGGTGTAGCGGTTAGCGCGCTGCACTGTGAACCCGGCGACGCGAGTTTGATTCCCACTCACGGCCAACACCAGGGACGATTATCTGAACTGGTACTGGACCTCCCCTAGGTCTACTCAGTCTCAAATGAGTACCTGGGGCGATGTGTAAAACATCGCCACTCGGGAGACAAAAGCTGCCGAGCGCGGTGCTGGCCACCTACCCCCTCGTGTGCCGTGCCGGCCTTCATAGCTTCTCGCTAACACTTGCCCCAACAGTCTGCTAAGGCTTTCTGGGGAATCTTGGGTGAGAGGAGTTTGTATGCTACACAATGTAACTCGTTTTCGCCAAACATTCCAATGCCGACTAAAAATATTTCTGCAAATAACTCAATTAGGAGTACACATGGCAACGTTGCTGTCGACCATGACATCATCATCTAAATATTTATTTATAAGAATTGTTTTTTTACCCTTTTTTCTGGCAACAAAACTGACACCTTTTTTACAAGGAGTCATGTTTTCATTTACCACAATACCTGTGATCGGAATGCAAACAAAAAACATAACTTTGATAATGTATGCACTGTCCTTGAAATTGATTGGTCCACACCCGAGACAGCTTTTCTTAGAGCCTAGTCTCACATGGTGTTGGACCAGATGACGCCAAAAGGCGCGCATTCATTATCAGAGTTGTGTTTTTTTTTGCATTCCGACCGCAGGTATTGTGGTCAATGTAAACATGACTCCTTGTAAAAAAAGGTGTCAATTTTGTTGCCAGATAAAAGGGTAAAAAACAATTATCATATGTTGCTACTGACAAAGGAGATTTCAATGGTATTCATTTATACTTGAGGAATCCGATGAGCTATAAAGAAATATTTCATAGATGTCTAGTAAGACCCTTGTGTAAAAGAGCCTTGCGACTCATTGAATCAGGAATAATGGTAATTATCAGCAGCAGCAGCAACCCTAGGCAACTTTGTGTAATTGTGGCAGTGAGCCCAGGGTTTATTTCGGGACACGAACCTAAAAATAAACCATTCTATTTTGACCAGGTAAAGCCCACTGAGCTACGGGCTCTTGTTCAGAGGCGACCTGACCACACACGATTGCTCATCGAAGCGGCTTGTAACCATCATCACGCGTGGGAATGTTTAGCAGCAGTCGAATAATCTAGACGAGTGTGGGGTCTCGAAATGCGGTGGAGGTCACAACGGGAGGACCCCGGAGAACAATCTACGGGATAACCACGGGGGGAGAGAGAGAGAGCACACAAATATACAAACAGGCATCACCAGGTTTGAAGTTTTCGTGACTGCAGGGATCCATACTCTTTGGTTCTTTCGGTAAAGTCACGTGGGTATAAAATAAATTAAATTAAATCACGACGTTTCGATTGCAACACAAGCAATCATCATCAGGGGGGAAACCCACTGCAAAAAATAATTACAATGTTTTGCTGTGGTTTTCCCACCTGATGATGATTGCTTGTGTTGCAATCGAAACGTCGTGATTGAATTTATTTGATTTTATACCTACGTGACTTTACCGAAAGAACCAAAGAGTAGGCATCACCAGGGTCCGGGATCGAACCCATGATCCCTGCGTGCCTGGCGAGGTAGATAACATCTCGAACAAGTCACCGCGACGTCTCTGTGGGCGCTGAGGCATTGGCGATGCGGATCGTGGGTAGGTGAGAGCATCTGTTTCGAGTCTTCAATCTTAGATTAAACGAGCAGCAGGTTGAGTGGTGTGGGGGGTGGAGGAGGAGGCGTAAGGAGCGGTGGTGGTGTAGCAGAAATTTGCGAGGAGCGGTGGTGCAGCGGTTAGCGCGATACACTGCGAACCCCCCTCCAAACCCCAACCGTGCGCCCGATCCGAGTTCGATTCCCGCTCACGGCCACCACCAACACCAGTAAGACTTTCACGAACAGGTCCTGGGCCTCCTCTAGGTGGACTCAGCCTCAAATTACCGTAATACCTGGGTGCGGCGTGTGATAATAAACATCGCCACTTTGGGGAGGCGAAGGCGGCCGGGAGTGGTGTTGTCCACACCACCCCCTCGTGCGCCATCCCGGCCTTCACAAGGAGCTACTCGTTAACACTCGCCCCAGTGACGGATAGAGCTAGTGCGGGGCTTGTAGCATATGTTATAAAGGGGGCCTAAATAAATAAAAAAACACTTAAATATTAAAACACATACATTTTTAACTTGCATAGTAAATTAATTGTTTTTTTTTCATTTGCTATGCAAACAGATTATTCGACAAATCGCTAACCTTAACACCGAGTCGTTATTAAAAGTTGAAGGCAGCATAGTACTATAGTAATAGAGCAAGTGCAGAATCACTGAACCGGAATTGATAGCTTGCAAGCATTTAGCGCGGGGCCCTTACAAGTGCGGGGCGCGTAGCTACTACATATGTAGCTACTTTTGCTATGATGATAATCCGGCACTGGACCCAAGGCACTCTCTCTGAGGGGCTGTCTAGAGCTCCCTCTCGGGTGGTGGAGGTGCCCTTCAGGCAGCAGTGGCACGAGAAGAAAAAAAACCGCTTCGGCGCTGCACCGTTGCCTTTCACCTTTAAGAAGAAGAGGTTGCAACGTTTGGTTGGCAGGACATCTGAGAAAGCGCGAAACACATCGCTTCAAGGAGTTCCAAAAACGATTCTTTGTTACGTTATGTATTGTAACCGCATCCGCACAAACCATGGCAGCCGACGCGGATAACCGATGCACAAATGGACAATTAAAAACTAAACAGTGGCGGTGCGCGACTGTGCTCATCCAGAACAGAGACCCGACAACGGTTTAACGACGCGATGCCCGATCCACAAATACGAAGGGGACGTCATCACAGCGCTGATTGCACTCCCCCACTGCTCCCGACGCGGTCGTCTGGCTTGAACACCTGAATGTGACTTTGTCGCTGATGCTTTGCATCGACAGAAGAAGGCTGTTTCTGCTACCGCTGTATAAGGGAGCACTGTGTAGCAGCGTGGTCCACATGTTTTGTGACCCCCGTTTAATTATCTAAAGCGTAATATTTTAGTTTTAAGTAAGGTGTATTTAAAGCACAAATTAATGTGCAAAAGAAACCAAATTATTAGAGGTCAATTAATTGAGGGTCACAAGACAACAGGACCGGCCTGTACTCGTACCACCGCTCTCAATTCCGAACAAGCAGCAATCACAAAACCGTTGTTTTTGTATCTTTGAAATGTATCTTATTCTTGTTTTGGTGACAAATAACAAATGTCACTCGGCCGTTGTTACCTGGGTCAGAGACATTAGTTAATTACCAGACTGTTTTCCTGGGGGAGTTTTTTTTATTGTGTTGCAAGATTAATGGCGATTAGCCCGTAACGGGACAAATCCCACGAAAGTTGATAGGATCGCAGCTGCTGCGTCTCGGCGTGCGGTCTGTAAATAAACATCCCCGTCAGCCCGAGAAATGAGCCTCAGATTTCACCTCCAGCCATCCAGGAGGTGGGTGAGAGAGGGGGTGGGTGGGTGATGGGAGGGGTGAGAGGGGCAGGGGGAGATCTCGAGCACAAGCCCTCGCCTCCACCACGCAGGCTGACTCACCCCTTAGGGAGCGAGAGAGGCGAGCCGGGTTTAGGCAATGACATCACTCCCTCTTCTCCCCCCTCCTCTTCCTCCCCCCATTCACAAGCTGCTCTGCTACAAAGAGAAGTGGGGGGGGGGGTAGCCAGCGCCAAGACCCTTCGTCTCCCCCTGTGGCGATGTTTACCGCACGCCGCACCAGGTACTCAGTTGAGGCTGAGTCGACGTGGTGCGAGCACATTGTTAGTTTAGTGTAAGGATACGGTGAGTGCGTTTATTGTGCAGTTGTTGGCGATGAAAATTGGTGGGGTTTTTTTACCTTAACCTCGTTTTCCAATGTGGGTTCGTCCGTGCTCATGACTTCCCTTCGCTCACGCAGAACACGACTCAACCTCCTGCAGTGATTTAAATCCCAATTGGAAGCCAGAGCCCAACTACTGTTGTGCTCAAATGCCAGGTATACAATTCTAAGTTGATCCTGCGTATCCAGGTGAGGACCCAAGGGACCAGGATGAGCCTCATTTGCAAGAGTGACCTGGGTATGGGTCAGTATACTGCACTTATGGGAAGGCAGCTAAGTGGACCTCGCATCACGTGATGTGGAGCTTCAGACGGGGTTTGAACACTTTTTTTAGCCACATAAACGTTGGAAATAAAAAAAAAACTTCGGTGTTGTTTTAAAAATGTACCGACCTTATCTATGTTTTAAATGTATCAAAACGTATCGTTTCCATCAAATATATATTTGAACACTAAATGTCGTTTGAAAAAATGTACAGATAGTGGCCGCAAAGACCTTTCCGTTAGTCGTAGAACAAAAGTCCATTTGACATATTCCACCGCACTTTTGCCGCCAAATGCAAGTGTATGCTGATGTAACCGGCACAATCTATCGTATTCCCATTCAGTTACGGTTTAAAGGAATCGACACTACACGTGGCTTCCGCAATCACATGTAGATTAGGTTCGTGATCGAAACAGCTTGAGAATTATGTTATATCATGGGCCCTCCTTTGCCAGTACCAAAACATGAGAATAGGTTTTTTCTCCTTTTTTCTGGCAAAAAACAGGTGCTGAGTTGTTAACACCAAATTGAAACATTTTTACAAGGAATCATGTCTGCATTAACCACAATACTTGTGGTCAGAATGCAAACAAAAAAATATATGCATTGTCTTTTAAACTAATTCCTTGTAAAAAATATTTAAGTTTGGTGTTTTAACAACTTAACACCTGTTTTGTTACCAGAATGAAGGGACAAAAAAAAACTATTCTCAATTATGTTATAGTTGAATAACACTTCTGACCCAGCGGCTCACAGTGTAGCCATTGGAATTGTAAATATATGATTCCAAAATCAACCCAACTTTATTTGTGGGCTCCAACAAAATTCACGGTAATTTATGGAATCCGTGGTGAAGCCAAACCTTGCGCTGGGTAGAATACAACGTGTATGGGAAAGAGAGAGGTTTGCTCTCGAGGCTGCCTCGACAAGAGGTCGTGGTTTTCAAATGCTTATTTTATGACGCAGTGCACATACACTGCAGACAAAGACAAAGAGTCCCCGGAATAGCCTGAACAGACTGTTGGGGCAAGTGCTGGAAGCGAGTAGCATTTGTGAAGGCCAGCACGGCACAAGCGGGGGTGAGTGGCCAACACCACACCCGGCCGCCTTCATCTCCGCAGTGGTGATGTTTACACACTGCACCAGGTACTCATTTGAGACTGAGTGGACCTAGGAGAGGCCCATGACCGGTTCAGATAATCGTCACTGGTGTTGGCCGTGAGCGGGAATAGAACTCGGGTCGCCGGGTTCGTAGCACAGCGTGGCACTAACCGCTACACTACCGGTTCTCCACATTGCAGCGGGCACAGACAGACCAACGCAGTGCAGGTGTTTCTGGGCTGCAGGCAAAAAGCCACAATTGTTCAGCCACCACAACAACAGCACCACAATGATTAGCTGCGTCTCTCTCTGCTGCTGCTGCTGCAAATTGTTGGGCCATCTTTAAGAAATCCCCGGTTTTGAATCACCCCTCTCCAGGACCTTCCACACTGTCGGAACTCCTGGATCTGTTGGACGCAAATGAATTCGCCCATATGTGATATGAATGGCATTAGCCCTGACTTTTGGGTAAGGAAATGATATCATTCTACCTGTGGTGTCATTGATGAAGAAATGTTGGTGTGCGACTTTTCTCGTGGGAATTAAGGTTCATAGTCCAGACGATAATGACCTGCAGGAGTCCCACTGCGCAAAAAAGGTCAATTCAATGCATCATTCGACATCATTTCAAATTCGATTCCTTTTTCTGAAATATCTTTACTTCTCATTTTTTGACAGCAATGTGTACTTACAATTACAAGAATATAATGAATATCGTTCAGCTCAAACTACCGAGTATATTCCCCCCCCCACCCCCCCCCCGTTTTATTTTCGTCACAGGCTTCAACGTGGAGTGCTCGTACGAGCGAGGCGTGTGGCCGCGTCAGCATTCGGGTTTGGGATGAAAAGGGGGGTGGGAGGGGGGGGGGTTGGAGGAGCACGTGTGGGTCTAAGAAAACATTCTTCGCTTTGTTCAACAAGGACAAAAGGGCCGGAATTCCATTCCCTGTCGTTATTTTGTGGTGAGAGAGAATGTGAGAAGTAAAATCTTGAGTGGGGGTCTTTTTAGCCCGGAGCTGCGGTGAGCTAAGCCATACCTCAATGTCAGCGTTGCTACTTAATCTTAATTTTGCGGAATAACTCCACATTGTTTTTTATTTTACCAGGTAAGGCCCACTGAGCTATACAGCTCTTTTTCCGAAGCGACCTGGCCACAAACGATAGCTCAACGAAGTGGCTTATCATGTGGAAACGTATTGCAGCCAAATACTCTAAATGCACGTTTCACAAAGGGGAGGGAAGATTCGGAGAAAAACCCACGTCACCACAGGTAGAACACGCAAACTCCAAATATAAAGCGGGCATCATGGTCAGGATCGAACCCACCACCTCCTGTATACCAGGCGAGGTAGTTTACATTTTGCCACCGATATGTTAACTTCTCCGGGTCCTCCGGTTTTCCCCTCCACATTTAGAAAAACACGTTTAGGCTATTTGGCTGCTTTAAATTTCCACGTGATAAGCCACTTTGTCGAGCTGTCATTGTGGCCAGATCGCTTCTGCAAAAGAGCTACATAGCTCAGTGGGCCTTGCCTGGTTCAAATAAAATAAAAAAATCCGAAACGTCGCTTGTGTTGCGCCCAAAACGTCGTGATTTATTTTATTTTATTCCTACGTGACTTTACCGAAAGAACCAAAGAGTATGGATTCCTGCAGTCACGAAAGCTTCAAATCAAGATTGGTTCAAATAAAGTTCAGTTAAGTTTTTAGTAATTAGAACGTTTGTCCAGCCACTTTAAATCAAAGAGTCAAAAAATGTCAGAGAAATGCGATTGTTTGTCTTTTCAAATTCTCGTATCCCCCTCCCCTCCCCTCCAATATAAACTGGAGGCACAGAACCTCACGAAGTGAATTTAATTTTTTCTCTCGGGCACTATGATCCCACTTTCAGGGTCAAGCTGCGTTCCATTCTCGACTTTGAGTTGCGTTGCCCTCAAGCTGCTGTGCCGGTTGGCCAAGGGTGAGCGCACAGTCGTGTGGGGGGGGTCTGCGAATTAAGTAAATGGGAATGCGCCCCTGCGGCGCATGCACCACCAGTCAGAGAATATATTGCCGCGATAACGTCACGGGACATTTTGTCAGTCCAGAGTTTTGAAGCTTTGCATCCTCAGGTGTGCTTCATATATTCTTGCGAAACCTAAACGTTGCGTTTGCGCGGAAATATTTTATGTATGCCGCGTCATTTTGAATGGGGTGATATTGTTGAACACGTAGGCGTTCGCGACCAATATTATCCAACGATATGTCAAGGCTATATATGAATGTATTTCTGTCTACAAATTGACACAATGAGTGGCAGTTGTTGGTGTAAAGTTTTTCATTTCCGTTTCTCTTTATAGTTTATTTTTGCACAAAACATTTACTCCCTACATTTTTCGCCCCTTATACTTTTGCTCCAGGCATCCCTTGCAAAAGAAGCGTTTGTATCAATCGGCTGTCTGCAAAGTTCCACATACAATTAATCAATAGCTCCATTTGAGTCAATGCACTCACTTTTATTCAGCCGTTTAGGTGGAAGACGGCAGTCTTCACGCGGCCCAATCTGTTCAGTGAGAAATCACGAGGAAATTCCGTCAACGCGGCGACCGAACATCGATCATCGATCTCCGGGTCTCCAGAGCAACAACGCCACAAACCACGCCAACGACCCTCTTCAGGGCCAAACAACAACACGCCAGACAGGCCCTGTGACAAGGATCCTCCAACTGAACATAACGAAAACCCACATTGATGTCCTAACGATGCAAGAAACCCACGCCTTGGATGCCCCCATTCATGCCAGTCGCGACCACATCCACGGATACAACCTCACGGCGAGGCACTACCACCCGAAATATGGTTTGGCCATGTACGTGAGTTGAAATCCGTTTAAGATCCCGCTGGGATTTATGGGGCCCGGCTCAGACTCCTCTCGGATGTAGGGAGGGGCCCAGCGGTGCTGCTGCGTGCGAGGCCACCGTAGGCAGTGGCCCTCGCACTCAAGAGAGCGAGCGGTGGCGTCGGTGGGCCCAAGTGACATGGGGTGGTGCAGGGCCCCCACCACGGGGTATCCCTCGTACCGGCCCTGCGGTTAATGATCTTTTCTGGAAGAGAAGCCCTCACAAAACCACAGTTGTTTCAAAATAAAACCACGTTTGTCTCTGCACTCAACGTAAGTGCGGGGATGCTTCTCGTCGCGAATGAAAGTCGCTCTCCACAGGAAAGCCACTTATTGTGGGGCTCGCCTAGTAGGACTCGATTTCCAACTCTGAAAGGATGATGATGATGGGACTGAGTTGAGCTTGCCTGGGACTTGAACTTACAACCTCAAAATTAGGAGTCCTGCAGCACTGCCAATGTAGATATATTCCAGTCGCAATTCATGTAGATACGTTTACAACGATTGCACGCAATTTTTTAAACGTAGGATTTTGGAAACAAAGCTTAAATGATGACGTCAAACAGTGGCCTCCTCTGACAACGTCACAGGTCAATAATGACCACTTTACAGCAGGTCGGGGACTTTTGACAATTCCCTGCCCTGGCCGCGAAGCTGGAGATGGGGCGTAGTTTTGTAGCGTGGGACGCGGTGTTGCACACTGCCGCAGTAGCTGTCCGCAGGCAACCGCTACGGTGCCCGTGTATTTTTGTTGTTGTTGTTTAAATTCCGTAATGGTTCTAGCAGCTCGAGCAATGCAGTGGATGTTCACCAGGTGGCATCTGTTCATCGTGACCTGACATTCACTCCGTGCGAGGCACGGCCTGAATGTGAGCGTTCACAGTAGCAACAGTGGGCATGCAGCGTCTTTTTTTTAGTGCAGGGAGTTACAATGGGGGGTCCTGCGAAGTCCATAATGTAACCGGTGCAAAGAACTTGCTTCATTTCGAAGCGGTTGACTTCTCTGCATTGCAGGTGTTAATTTTTTGGCAAGCACGCTGTGCCGATCGAACACCGTGGATCGCCACAAATGGCAGCGCTGGCTCGTCAGCAGGGAGCGTGTGGTGATTAGGCGGTGAATTGTGGGTCGATGCGAATGGTTAGAATGGAACACTCACCGCTTGCTGGTCACTTCACGGCTTAAATAACAGAAAACAAACAAACATCGAAACATTCGTCAATAACGCGGTGGCCTTAAAACATGTTTTATAAATAATAGCTGACGTTTCGGGCAATGACCCTTCCTCCAGAGAGGTAGAGAGGATACACGTTGTAGAAGGCACTTTAATCTACCATGGCGCCTTAAAATAATTAAACAACTGTGGTGAGATGTTAACGTCCTCGCCTGGTATACAAGAGGTCGTGTCATCGATCCCGCGCCCTGATACCTACGGTAAAGTTGGATTTTGCGTGTCTCTCTCTCTCCCCCACTGATCGCTTGGATTTTTCTCCGGGTCCTCCAGTTTTTCCCCTCCACATTCGGAAGCATGCGTTTAGAGTATTTGGCTGATGTTAATTTCCACACCATAAGCTACTTCGTTGATGTATCGTTTGTGGCCTCTGAAAAAGAGCGACAGAGCTCAGTGGGCATTACCTGGTAAAATAAAAAATAGTTTCGTTTTAGTTTATTAACCTCATACACTGAGTGAGCATTCATTCTGGGCTCCGTTTGGCTTCAAACAATTTGGCACGCAGCCTATTATATAACAAATAAATCACGAAGAACACTGACGTTAAAAAGTGTGATTATTCGAGGCAAAGTCCTCTGCTGTAATAGTATTACTCTGAAACCGACGAAACATTCAACTACAGTTTAGTTAATACACATTTTATGTTTATACATTACTTGAGCAACCGTTCGCTTGCTCATTCTAAGTTACAGCTCTTCGAGTACCTTTTTGAAAGACCCTTTATAACTTAAATATATTCGTACTACGTTAACGACAGCCTTATCTTTGCGATGACATGGCAATAAGCTAGAATGTCGCTCGGCGCATTTCAGAGACTGGCTCATTGACCACAGGAAGGGCTTCGGGTAAGGCAAGATGACCAAGCGAACACATAGCGCCCTTGACAGTCTGGCACACAGAGCTCTGTGTTTTCACCCCGCTGCACTCCCATTATATGGGCTGTAACGTGACCTTGAATACATTCGAAACCTTATCTTTGTATTTCATCAATAAGCCCCCCTTTTTTTCCTGCCACTATGACTGTGCCCGATTGCCCGTTGACGACTTTGTTCTCTTCTGTGCTCCGATCTCTCTCCTCGTTGGGCTTAAGAACTCAGCTTCGTGAGTGCATTGCACCCGTGGCAGTGCAAGACGACCGGTAGGTGTGGGAGGCAGAGAGAGAGAGGGGTCAGTCTCCGGGTGCAAGGCTATTAACCACGAGGCCGCGGGCCATTCTTGGAGTATTTAAAAAAATATTTTAGAGCAAACACAGGGGCGGGCGGGCGGGGTGAGGGGGATGACAAAATCAAACAATAGCTGCATTTATAGAGGAGGGCTTTCTAACAGAGCATGCCTGTGTGTGTGTGGAGTAGTGTAAGCGATCAGGTGATGTAGCGGTTAGCGCGCTGCCCGATGAATCCAGTGACCCGAGTTCGATGCTCGCTCAAGGCCACCAGTGCCGGATTAAGCTCGTGCGGGGCCTGTAGAATATGTTATAAAGGGGCCCTAAATAAAACAAAGAACACTTCAATATGAAAATACAAAATGTTAACTTGCATACTAAAGTTATTGTATGTTTTCATTTGCTTTCGAGCCAGAAAATATGACAAATCGCTAACCATAAACACCCAGTCGTTCATAAAAGTTTAAGGTAATATAGTACTATAGTAATAGAGCAATTGCAGAATCACTGAACCGGAATTGATAAATTTAAAGCATTTAGCGTGGGGCCCTTGAAAGTGCGGGGCCCGTAGCATATGTAGCTACTATTGCTCCTAGGAGAATCCGGCACTGAGGGCCACCAACAAACGATGACGATTACCTGGGAACCTTCCTTGGCCTCCCATAGGTCCACTCAGCCTCAATTGAGGACCTGGTGCGGTGTGTAAACATCACCACTGCGGAGGTGGTGCGCGCTAATAGCACTTGCCCCAACAGTCTTTGTGATCAGGTATAGTGTCTGGAGTAGGGACTGCTCAGACACGTGCAGTTTTATACGATAACTTCAGAGACGGTCAATTGTGTGTCCATTCACCGTGTCCTCAGACGGCAGCTGCATTATCGTACCTGTGCCTGCGGATATTGAGTCAATCATATTCAACCGTGGGAATTGAAAATTGACATCGCAATGGACAAGCCTCGTCCCTCAATTTGGGATCGAGGTGCAATGAGTGCCTCCCGCAGCGCCACCAGAGAGTATCAGTGATGTGTAATAGATGTCTAAAGGTCCCATCAATGGTTACTTTTGAGCGGCACCAGTCTTACGAGACTGAAGACGAATGCGGGCTGCGTGTGGGCTGCCACAAAAGCACGGGGCATCTGCAAGTCACAATAAATGATCACAAGCAGTTCTGAAGCGATGAGTTTTTAATCAAAGAAAATTGGTTTTCAATGCGACTGTTCCCCTTAAACTCCTGCACGTGGCTATGTTGCCACGGCACTGAATGGAGATGTCAGAAATACACCGCAATAACTTGCTCTCACCATTAAAACTTCGTGACATATATAATGCTGCATATACGCACAAACGTTACTGGTTTGATAAGCCTGTGCATTATTACCTCGTGTGGTCTTGTACATTCGGTAAGTATGTACGTTTAAGCAGACAGCCGCTGCCTGTATGCATAGATAGGACTCGTGAGGATCGTAGATTAATTGGCTCCCCCCCCCACCCCTTCAAAGAAGCTGCAATAGGACAGATAGCACGAGAGCCCTCTGCTGGATAGAATGACGGTGATGCTGCTGCTGCTGATAACACTGGTCAACACACTTTCTCTGGCATAAGGTATTCCAACGGGTTTAAGGTAATTTTGGGGTGCTGATACCAAATCTGGCATCAGTTTGTGTCTATCACATCAGATTTTTGAGATATAAAATATTGCATTTTAAATAAAAACTGCAGAAGAAAAATATTAAATAAATATGGATATGTACATACAATGATATTATAAACACACTATCCTAAAAATACAGCACCATATTTTAACACTAAAGCAGTCCCTGACTCGCAACAACTTGCAATCATAAGTGACAGTTAATTTCTGGTAAAATCAATGAAAATGGGGTATGCCGATAGCATAAAAATGAGATGTGATAGAGAAAATCTGAGATCAGATTTGGAATCAGCACCCTGAAGTTAGTCTAAAACAGCTGCAAAAGTCCAGGCCACAAAAAAATGTTTTTTTTGTTGACCAGTGTAATGGAAGGACATTCATGAACGCACACAAATGTGTTTTTTTTCTCGGGCCGTAAACGAACGACCGTGACTCTTGATGTGCGGAGTCGAGGCTCAGTGTTGATGCTCGAGAGCCAGACGAGAGAGACGGGGCGCCTCAAAGTGTCGCTGAGTAGTCGCTGTGGATTGAATGCTGATGTGATGGATGTGGAGCAGCAGCAGCGGCGGCAGAGGGATGGTGGTCGCGTTATGAACGACGCGAGGCTGTCATGGGAGAAACGATGCCTGTCAAGTAACTAAACTAAACCATACTCTTTGGATATTTCGGTAAAGTAACGTGGGTGAAAATAAATAAGAATAAAAAACAGCTCTCTTTGCCCACTACAGTAATTTTGCTGTGGTTGTCCCACCTGATGATGGAAGCTTGTGTTGCTTCCGAAACGTCGTGATTTAATTTAGTCATTTCTATTTTTATTCTTTATTTTTATTCTTAGTTTTTTTTAATTTTCTACCTACATGACTTTACCGAAAGAACCAAAGATTATGGATCCTTGCAGTCACGAAAACTTCAAATCTAGAATTAAACTAAACCATGTTTTATTAGAGCCCGATGGCGTATGATGATAAGCGAAGTGGGCTTATCATCATGTGGAAATTAATAGCTTCCAAATACTCTTAAAGCATGTTTTTATAAATGTGGAGGGGAAAAACCGGAGGACACGGTGAAAAAATCCACACGACCACGGGAAGAGACACACGCAAACTCCAAATATACAGCAGCAGGCGTCAGGGTCGGGATCGAACCCACGATTCCGTGCTGTGAACCCCGTTTAAAAAGCGTTACCTAGATCTATAATCGCTGGCGAAAAAGATAAAACTCTACGATTGGTTTGCCACACATTGTGACAATGCGTAAGGGGGGGGGGGGGGGGGGGTCGATAAATGACGTCACGCACCTAGGGGGGGGGTCAGACATATGTGACGATGTGTGACGAGCGGGAGGAAATTTGAGAAATGTGACGTCACATCAAAATGCGCAACTTTAAATAAATTTAGACAACACGTTCTACTTAATTAAATAGACTTTTTAATAAATGTTTTCTCCTACAACATCAGAGTGTAGCGCCACGTTAAATACGCACTACAATGACAATAGTTTAAAGCGATTTGAAGCATGTTTTATTTATTTGAGGGGGGGGGGGGCAGAGCTTTGTGACGTCATATTTGAGGGGGGTCCGACTTTTTGTGACGCCGTGTGACGAAAGGGGGGGGGGGTCAAAAATCGTCCAAAATCGCGTGACGTCATTTATATACGGCCCCTAAGACAACTAAAATGGCCAGGTGAAGCAAGCTGTGGCTAAACGACTGCCAAGACGCATCGATTTGAGAAAGAGAACAGCACAGCGGCTTGTGTTGAGTCGAGCTGTGGAGCGAGGTTCAGGATCAAAATGTTGGAATAATGGGGGTGGGCCGGTGGGGCGATTGTGAATTTGAGAATTGTTTGTAAACCGATCTTGATCGTGAAAAGTTAAAATACCATGGGCTTAATTACGGATTTTTTTGGGTTCGTTTTCAATCATTGCAAATTTGCACGCTTTGATATGGATTTAGGAACGCGGACATTGTCGAAGGAAATTGAACAAAAACAGAGACGTGCACAAAGAAGAAAGGAGAGATGCGTGCATGGAATTGCATTGAGAAACAGGGAAGAGGCACGCGTGGACTCGATAACACGTGCAGGTTAACGGCGTTGTTGAAATTATTTATACACGCGGGCTTGGGGCAGGAGACCGTCGCTCCAGGGCGACAGTACGTCCCTCGTGGAGATGGAGCGATGACGTCAGCTCGCGATGCAGGTGTCGGGTGGAATGTTACACCACGGGACCATGGCAGTTAATGGAGTTGGTGGCCTTCATCCAGCAGTGGACTGATCAAGGCCGATAATGATGATCGAAACATCTAACCATGAAAAGTGGTCCAGACCCGTGTCCGTCATCGATTAGCACGCTGCGCGACGAACCCGGCTACCCATGTTCGATTCGCGCTCAGGGCCCACACCAGTGTGGATTATCTGAACGGGTACTCGACTTCCCGCAGATTGATTAAGGCCTCAAATGTGTGCGAGGTGTAAACATCGCCACAAGCGAGGCAAAGGCGTAGTGCTGGCCACCCACCACCTCGTGTGCTGGGCCGGCCTTCATAGTTGCTCGTTAACAGCACTTGCCCCAAAAGTCTATGTCCCTACGGGACATCGGTGTCTGTCTGCCGGGACACACCACGCGTTGACCGAGTGCCGTGCTGTTTGAATCGTCGCTCATGCGAATCGGTCCATTTGTTTGACATTTCATTTGGTTCCATTATATTATCAATTGTCTGACTTTGGAAAAGAGAATCGAGTCCGAACGCGATTATGGGCTTGTCGACAACTCTGGAAAATTAGCATTGCATGCTCATCATTGTAATTTTCTAGGAGTTCTGGTTACTTCAGACAGCTGTGTGGTGTGGGCACGATCATTTTTCAGATAACAATTCCCATACAATTAAACAGAGCTTATCAACTCTCCAGAGCTGGTAAGATGTTTCCCTGCTTTCTGAATGGTGACGATTGTCCTGTGGGAAGAACTTTCATGATTGTAGGGAATTTTATTAAAACATTGTCTCACATTGCTTTAAAAATCACGAAAAAAAAGATTTGCATGCAGACTCTGAATACACGACGGAAAAATATTCTAAAATAACTTGAAAATAACGTGCACTAGGCACACATCTCGAATGGCAGACTCGGGTAGTTGGTCCTGCAATAATCTTGGGACAAGACTACGTAACAATCGCAGATGTTGTCAACCAGACAGCGTCAACGCTTAATTTTCATCGTGTTGCCAAACAGCATTCCAATGTTTTCCAGAACAGGGTATACATATTTGGTCTAGATATTTCAGTATATGAAACTTTTTTATGAACACTTTAGTAATATTAAATAGCTTCAAGTGAGCAATAATCCTCACGTTGGGCACATGTTACACGACCCTGTGTCGTATCCGAGTTTTGTCTCAATAAGTCGGTATTCGCCCGATTCAATGACAGTACTCAAGCTCCAGCAGTTGAATATGGGTAGATATACTGGGCATAGTCTGAATTCCATAACCTGCAAATGGGGCAAAGCTTGATCTCTCATTCACTCTGCACGTGGCCAGTACACCCGATATGTGTATGGGTTGCCAGTGTTTGTTTCAGAATCAGAAAGGGTTTTATTCGCCATGACACGTGGCTTTCGCGACCAATATCATCCATAAGTTGTTTTGGGTGAGGTCGCGTAAATACAAATGTCGTTAAACCCGCCACCCGAAACGTCATACTCGGATTGTAAATGTGGATTTGCTCTCCAACACACCGGTGTGCTGTACTAGTAACGAATTGTCATATTGTTTACATGACAAACCTTGCAAATTGGCTGTGTCAGATGGTGGCGGGGTTAACAACCCATTTACATTTACGCGATCTAAACAACAACAAAAAACTCTTATGGTTGCCCGTGTTAGTCCTTGTTGAGCGATGGTTCACATTGAACCGCTGCTGTGCCACCGCCACTGATGATGATCGAGATGTCAACCCAAAAAGAACCATAAAACAGGCAACAGTCAAACAGTTTACATTTTTATTTGCTTTTTTTGTTGTTGTCGTCGTTTTACTACAAATTATTTTCAGAAGAATGACGTAAAACCCAAACTAGCGATGAAAGGAAAACGTCGGAGGCTAAAAAAACAGAATTCTGACGCCGCAATTCAGGATAGAAAGAACTATTAGCAATTACAATGGGTTAAGAGACGATTATCTGCAAGGTTTGTATGCACTAAAATACATGTTTAAATACAATAATTTAAAAATGGCATTTATACATAATTACACCCACAAAACTGTCAATTTTTCGGGTCATGTTATTATTTTTTAAGTTGAAAGATAAAACCACCGCATTAATGTTTAATTACTCGGTGAAACGTTTGCAAGCGGTTTCCACCAATGTTACCCAACAGTTAAAATTGATTTGTTTTATCTTTTTCACGGCATGTCTTTCTTTGGATTTGAAAGGTGGCTCACAAAATTGTAAAACGTGAAAAAAAACCGTAATTGATGCAAACGCTTTTGCGAAATGAAATGCCATTTTTGTTGTTGTTGTAAAACAATTGCATACGTGACAATCGTTTATACTGGTAATGGCATGCACATTCTTTGAAAAAAGAAAAGCCAGTTCTGACGGTACATGGGGGCATAAATGACTAAAATTGAAAATATAAAACAGAATCCCCATTGAGTTTGCCTCTTCAGACGACGGCGTGTGTGTGGATGGGTTTCACAGCAGTAGGTAACAAGTTTTACGGCACACGGCTACTTACAGTTGAACAACTTCAACCAATTACACAAAGTTTAAAACATGATATTTTTTTTTCTCACTCATGACCAGCTCGGCAAATCCAAAGAACAACATAGTGCTAAAAAAAAACTACTATTAATGTACATTTGATATTTATAACAAAAGTAATTTTCGGTATAATGTGCGTCACACATCACCAATAATATGGCAAGTGGTCCCCCTGTTTACCCAACCACGTAGCTGCTTAACATTAAGCGTACTCACACAAGCCTCTGTTGCACAGAAACGCACCAAAATATTGATGGTAAACATGAACAACAGTACAGTAGTTAGAATTTGTATGCTTGTAAGCAAACTACTGCGTGCACAGAGTAGTTATATTCACTGCATTAAGACTGAATCACCTCCCGCCATACGATGAAAGTCAGTGGTCACGGCCCCAGCCACGGTTCCGTTTTTCCTTCCGCTAACGCAGCACAACCGCCGTCACACACTGCAGTGGAGTAAACGCGCCGCAACCCCTCAGCATTCATCGCGGAGTCGCTTTGCATTTTGGTTACACTTCTACTAAGGCTTCAAGTATTCTCGTATGAGGAGCCGGACCCCCACCGCCCCAGCTCAGGCCGCCCATGCGCCGCTCGCCGCACAAGAAGCCTCGATCACGCGGCGAGGGTCTCACACGCGAGGAGGAGGAGGTGGGGCCGCGTGGCCCCCAGCACCGCACTCCCGTCACCTCCTTCGCTGCACCGCAGCAGCGGTGACGGCAGCGGTGGCCGGTTAAGTACGACCGCACTAAACCGGCCGGCATGGAAATCCGGAAAATGCAAGGCAAACGATGCTCCCCGCTCCCTGCTCATGCACCGCTGTGAATCCATGTGCTTTGACACATCACGTACGTTTCCCACTCCACTTCAATATATTTTCAACTCTGTCCCCCCCCCCACCTCGCCCACCACAATTGATAAAAAGCCAAAAAATGGTGTTCTGAAAAACCTAAATTATCACCAGATAACTCAAGTTCATCCCAGATTGTTCTTGTCAAGATATACATGGCTTGGGAGGTTGTTTTTTTTCACATTGTGTAACTGAATAACAATAAAACATCCTGCCATACATTTGGCAAATGTATAAGGTTTGACCCTGTTGTTTGTAAAGTGAAAACAAGCCAAGAGTAACATGGAACATTCAGTAGGAGAAGCGTATATTTTGTAATCTATGCAAGTCCCTCTGCTGTGGTGGAGTCTGGAAAAAGTGGTCATGGTTTACACACAGAGACAATACGACTGCTAGGCCACGTGTAGAGAACGAGGAAAATGAGGGATCTGCTTCGCTAATTCTGATCGAACGAGCATTGCGGCAGTGAGGTCTGCAGAATTAAGGAACCGTTATCAATGCAAATTAGTACTGGGAGAGACAACGTCACGGTTTTCTGAACGGACGTGAGCAGGCTGTATTTACAGTTCACTATACATCAAATAAGACAATTAGGCTAACGAACTATATACAATGAATTTTGCACATACAAATCCTGCAACTAAAAAAATACATTCCTTTTAGTGCTGGTAAAGCTATCTCCCACTGCATGTGTCTTAGCTCAAACCGATTGATCTATTACACTGTAAAATAAGCGCTTGAGATGCATACCGCCAATAACAATTCAAAGTTCGCGGGAGATGTGCATCTTGAGTAGCGTTAGTAGAGAACAAGCGATACGCTGCGAATCGATCCGGTGTCAATTCTCAGCGACGTTAGGAGAACAGCCAACGCGCGGGCAAGTCGATGTGGTGTCAATTTCCTCTAGTGGCGTCAAAACATAGCAGCAAAAAAACACACACACGCACGCGCGCAGCCGCAACAGCCCACGCCGGACCGTACAAGGCGCGCATTAGCGCAGCAACGTTTGGGTGGGCTCACAAGCAGAGCTGCGACGAGCTAAAAAGGGTAGCAAATTAATATCGCCAAAACGAGCACCTTCAATCCTGATAAGTGTGTAGAAATGACTGTGGGGGGCAAGGCCTGGCTGAGACTGCATGCTCGTTTCATCATCTGCCACTCTGCTTTCAGTCACCACGCCCCCCCCACTGCCTCCCTTGCAGCTTTGCCTGAATCTCCACCAAAGCTGGTACGTTGAAACCTCTAACCACCCTCGCTAGTGTTGGTGAGGGGGGCCACGGACAGCGGTTTACATGTTGTAGGCCACGTATATTGGGTCAAGCTGGTCGGCGAGAAATCCGTCGCGCAAGTGCATGCGCTGTTTCTCTCCACGCGAGTTGATGGGGATGGTGCCAGGGTCCGTGACCACCACCACGCCCACCACCAGATAGTGCTCTTCCAGCACCGAGTTGGTGACCAGCGGCACCAGGTCCAGCGCCTCCTGCTCCTGCCCTCCCAGCTCCACCACCACCACCAGCAGGTTGGTCCACGTGAACACAGCGCTGCGGGGGAGGGAAGGAAAAAAAAGGAAACGGAAAGTGGAGGGGATGAGGCACTGGGAGGGCAGTCGGGACACTTAGGGCGAGTCCTCGCTGAACGCGTGCTCACGACAACAACGCGTTTTGACATTAACAAGGTTCTAGTATTAAGGGAAAACTTTTCGCACAACGCAGAACACGGCTTCTGAGCAGTCGACGACCAACTACTTTCTTGAGCTGCGCGACTGAGCGGTAATGAAATTCATTCTGGCTATACGCACGGAATGCTACAGTACACAGCGATGTACCCTCACACCTCAGTTCATTATCCCACCGTCTCACTGGGTGTAGGTATATCGTACCCTTGCCAAACTTTGTCCTTACATTATTTCGATGGAGAAATTACTGTATAAGCAAGCGTACAAATTACGTGGAATTGACAATTCTGAATCAACAGCAGTGAACAAAAGTAAATATTGATGATACAACAATTATTTAAAGAATATATCGTACTTCCCTAGCTTAATTATAAACTGGGAATACAAAATCCTTGGCGCTCCAAATCAGTTTTGTGAATCAGACTAAAATGCCAACTCTTAAATGGCAATTTTCATGAACTGGAATACGCAAGCAAGCTGAGACAAAATGTAAAATCACGCACACCAAGATATGAAAAATGTATGGTTTATAAAATATTTACAAATGTCAGAGGCAACAAAATCATCATGGGAGAAATCCTAAATGTCATCCAAGCCACCTGCGGTGTCTCTCCCCGTGATTGCGTGGATTTTTCTCCGGGAGCTCCGGTTTTTCCCTCCACATTTAGAAACATATGTTTAGAGCATTTGGCAGCTATAAGTTTCCACATGATAAGCCACTTCGTTGAGCTATCATTTGTGGCCAGGTCGCTTCTGAAAAATAGCTATATAGTCTGAGTGGGCCTTACCTGGTATAATAATAAAATGGTAAAAATAAAACCTTAGTGTGGGCGAGGGATGCCCTTAACACAGTCTGCTGCCCTCTCCATGAACTACGGTGGGTACGAGTGGCACTGCAGCGTGGGGTGACACCTACCACTCGGCGATGCTCTTGTGAGCCCGCAGGATGGAGGTCTCGATGTCGATGGGGTGGTACCGCATCCCTCGCAGCTCCAGCGTCTCGTCCAGTGAACCAACCACGTACAGCGCATCGTGGCGATCTGGGAAGGCGGTGGATGGGAGCAAACGGCACGACGATAAAAGGGCGGGCAAGCGTGAACGTGTCGGCAGTTCTCAAGACAGCCGGCCCAAGTGGATCAGCGGTAGAGCGAGGGGGGCTAGCAATCGGAAGATTGGTAGTTGACATCCTGGTCAAGTGGTTGACTCGGGCCTATCATAAATCCCTCTGAGGTCACCCTGTGAGGAGGAATGTGGGAATTTTCACTGCCGGTTCAGGGCAGGAAACAGGAGATGAACACCGCCTCAATGTTCATTTGAACAGGAGATCACTTTGACTAAGCTTCAAGGATACAAAGACAGCGGGAAGTAAGGAATATTTACAGAGTTTTGTATTACAGTATTGTTAGAACTGCATCTCATATTATTCTAAAGACATACTGTTGACTAAAACTTAATTAAAATTCTAGTAAACAGTAATTTAACACCAAGTGGTGCAGACATCCAGCTGAAGGGTGTGCTAGAGTTACAGCGCTCGCGTTAGCAACGTTGCGAGTTGAAATGCCAGTTTAGGATCGACACAGCCCATAATCTCTCCATGGTGAATAAAATAATCATCACGCTGTATAATGCTGGCAGTGGTTTTATTAATGAAAGATTGGTTGCCACCATGGAATCTCCACCAGTAAGCACATGGTGGCCAAACAAAGATGAGCACGGGCCTCCGATGATGACTGAGCACCTTAGAGGCACGTTGGCACCTAAGCCACGTGAGAAATGAGCGGGGGAGCGGTGGAGCAGTAGTTAGCGCACTGCACGATCAATTTGGCGGCGCCACATTGACGAGCGGGGTAAAGTATGGACATTCAAACCCCATGGCTGATCGTGTGGGGAGACCTTCATCCAGCAGTGGACTGACAAAGGGGTGTAATTATTCATTTTGAGTACATACAGGTGGAACCTCAACATTTGCCTGCTAAAGTATTCGGGTCTGGTAGAAATCTCATTCTCAAACTTTTGCTGCCACTCGTAAAAAAATTGTTTTTTTTACTATTTTCTACAGGTTAATGAAATGTTGACAAACCTTTCTGTTGGCATTTCACACAGTACGTACCAACTGTAAAAGGAGCAAATGTGTTGCTACAAATTGTATACACAAATTACGTGTTTCTATTCGCATCAACTTCCAAATCTGGCTCGGCATGGGGAATTCCAGAGTAAACACGAAATAAAGGAAGCAATCAGTCCTTCCCTCTGGTGGGATTTACAACATGCAATTTGAACATGGCATTTCAGGTCTGAGATGTGGCTGATAATTGCAGGCATTATCCACCAGAGAAAGGATGTAAAGAGATTACTTTCACTCATGATTATAGCATTTTTATTTGTTTTAGCACCAACATATATACTTTACTTGCTGGCATATCTACTGAATTCTTAAACACTCTTTATGTTGAGACACTATGCAATTATGTGTTCCTGTATGTGGCCAAAAGGCTGCAAACTTAAAATAACCCACTCTATATGGACAACTAAATTCCCATCATTGCCTGGTGTTTGTGTAGGTGGAATAATGTCAGTCAGATGGAGAGTGTGCGTTAAAGACCATTTGACATTCAGAAGCGCAAGCTATTGTGTGCAGGCGTCGTCAATATCAGCGGTGGATCAGCAGGGCAAGGAATGTGGCAGCCCTAAGCCAGGAGTGTAAATTCCACATTCCCATGGCAGGGAAAACTAGCATCATCGCCGCTATTATTGTCCAACTTCTAAATATTCATCAATTTACTATAAATAAAAAAATATACATATTTTATTCAATTGACTGTCCCTTGGTCATAATTGTACCTCAGCTACCCAGGCTTAGCTGGCAAAGTTAATCTTTTCCAGAATCATCAAATAATTAAAAAGGCCACTAACATGGATTCATATTGAACACCGCAACCCAATTGCGAATTCAGTGTGACACCGAGACCTCTGTTTTTACATCATTGTCTGTGCTCCTGGAACCTTTCATGTATTTACTTTCCAAATACTGCAGTGTACAATATACAGCTACTTCCATATAGCTAGCTCCTATATAAATATACACAATCAGCAGGAAACAATTTAATAATTAGAAAGACACTGTGGAATTAACAGTATTCTAAACAAAAGTACAAATGTAAAAAGGCCTCTCCGTAACTGGGTGAGCTAGCAATTCCAGATTGCAAAGATTGATAAGAAGGGCTGGAAGCCTGGACCCCGGGTTGACCTTCAACTGGATGGCCTTAGATGGGTAATTTAAAAGCATGGACTTCCATGCCGCTAAGATACTAAGCAGGCAGGGTGCAGATTCTCGCGGAGCTGGTTATACTTGCTCTCATTCCGAAGAAAGACAACGCACACGGAAGGATATTTGAATAAAATCAAATTGATAAGATGTTTTAAGACACTGTGCGTGTCACGACTGTCATTTTCTGGAGTGTGCCAACTTTACATTTTATACCCGAAGACAGTTTACATTATAAAACAGAGGTAAGGAATCGTATTATTTTGTGAAATTGAGCAAGGTTACATTGACAGATTACTTGAGTGAATACAACAGTTGCATGTATCATCTAAAAGTGCATGATCACTTGCACAGAAGGTTTTCCCATATTTTTTATGTAAATTTTTCCTTGGATAACTATCACTATTTTAACATTCATGAGATGAACACTTTTTGTTGTTGTTGTGCAATTGGAACAACTCACTGGTTGACAAAAAGTAACAACCGCTCTCCGCCCCGCACATTGGCCCACATAACTCGCTGTCAAATACAGGGCATGCATTAGAATTCTTAGCCAGTGCACATGCTCTCTTTGTTAGGCCGTCTTGTGCCAGCATCAATCTCCAGTTGGTATATATTCAGACGCTAATGCAATTTCACATTTGAATCAATCGCTGTTATACGCAAGCACTGTGCGGAATTAATGGTAAACAACTTTATACTCTTTGGTTCTTTCGGTAAAGTCACATGACGGACGCTTGTGTTGCGCCCGAAACGTCGTGATTTATTTTATTTTCTACCTACGTGACTTTACCGAAAAAAACAAAGAGTATGGATTCCTGCAGTCACGAAAGCTTCAAATCAAGATTTCACAACTTTCATCGCACAACGGATGTTTAATTTATGACGGAACAAAGTGTGCGCGTGGATTTTGGTTGCTCCGAAGCAAACAGAGCGACACCTACAGTCCCTATGAGCTTACCCTGCGATATGAGGCGCTCACAACACGCAGCAGGGTACACGGGTGACAGCCTCGAGGGGAGTGCGTTTAAAGCGACTCTTGCCCAATGCCGCACTGCAAAGTCAAAGCTTAGCCAATTCCCACCAAGCTGTGATAATTCACACACGGAATAATAATAATTGGAGGCTGATCACAATTAAACACGGCCTAAACACATTGATATGATGGTCATGCATTTGCTCAAATTTGTTGAATGGCGACCTAAGACAAAAGGATCATAATGCACTTATTCAGAAGATGCTGGTGGTTGTTGCATAATGCACAGAGGCTCAGTGGTGCCATCAGTCCGTCAAATTTGCTTAAACGTATTTAAATTAACTTGATTAAAAGAGATTATTATTAGTGTGTGCCTCGTCACAGGCCAACGCCCCACTCCAAAATTCTATGTTGCATTGTAATATTTGGTATTTATATGGCGTTTAAATGCCTTAAGTAACTCAACGCGCCTTACATTACATCTGAAACATGTGCAGAGACCCCCCTCCCCCCGCCAGTGGCAGCTGTCCCTGTGCGGCACAGCACCTGACCTGAGAAGTGGGCACGAGAGTCTGCATACCATGGGGCGATGATCGCTGATGTGTAATCATAATTGACGAATTTGCGGGTCATTTTTTTTTATTTGGAAAATGTGGACCATGATGCCAGCACACAATGGCCACTTCATTTTTTGAATGACGTAAGGAGACCTATAATGTCCACTGTGAAGAAGATGGTAAATAGAGTATTTTTGGTATTTTTTTTAATCTTGGAATGATTACTCTATGTATCCAGTAAAACAGACAAAAAACATCTCAAAAACTACTATAACCTGGTTACATGGTCTATGTGTCTCAATAAAATAACTTTGACTTTCGAAATTGTATCACATTTGATGAATAAAGTGGTGGAACATTGCACCCAAAGTTGTCAACATTTGTAAATTCAACAACTGACAAAGATGCGCCTCGGAACGTTTAATTTGGCCACTAGATGGCAATGCACTCATCCAGAAATGTTCACGTAAAAGGCACTGAAAACAAGATTCAGCACATGGGCTATAAGATAGTCCTGTGATTCCAATCTTGCGCTGAATATAAGCCATCGCTAGGAAGCAGTGGCCTCTCAGAAGAAGCTCCTGACACAGGTTGTGTGCATGTGTGTGTGTGCAGGGACAGCATAGCGTTCATCACTACAGGGGCTCATTTGGGCAGCTAAATACATTTTCGAATATTCCTCCATATGAACCTCATGGCGGGACCCCGGGGTCCCGAATAAACTGAAGTTAAAATCGTAATTAACAAATTTATTTTCGGCGACTCCGTTCCACCACGCACATAAATGCCGCGACCCACCAGAAATCAATCCTCTCGTTCTTCACCAAGTACCCGTCGTTGCCAAAATTGCCGTAGTCAGAAACAGAACTTTAAAACTTTGATTAGCATATCGTTCGCATTCAACAGACATAAAGTGACGTCGCAACGCAGTTTATGCGAGAGCAGGGGGCTTATGGGACCCTGGGGTCCTGCCATAAGGTTCATATAGCCTACACAGGCTGTCGGAGAAAGGGCTGTTTGCGAGCACATATTAAGGTCAGCACAGCACAAAAGGGGAATGAGTGGCCAGTACTACGCTTGGCTGCCTTTGTCGCCCCAATGCTCATGTTTACCACAACAGGTGCTCATCTAAGGTTGACTCAACCCTGGGGTTGATGGCACAAATGTGGTGCAACAAATCAGCCTGAGAAAATCAAATTGCCAACACTATACCATTTTAAGAAAGATTATTTCTAGATGTCTTCACATAAGGCGAGTTGCCAAATAAAGTGGGAATAGTTTATTGGCTTTATGAATGCACATGCATGAGCTATACAGCCCTTGCACACAATATAATAAAAATAGTCTCGTTATTTTGCTTGTTTAGCCTCAGTCAGTCAATGTTATATTTCAGGAGAGTCCTGCTAAGTTTTTGGAGTCGGGGGCGATGTTGCTGTGTGTAGTCCCGAGTAAGTTGCAGGTAAATTTTCAGCTTTTGAGATGTTTGGTCAATACCAGTTACGTGGTATGTTCATAAGCGTATTATTAAATAAAATATAGAATACAATTACAATTCCTTATAAGGGAAACAAATACCAATGAACAACAATTGAATGATTACAAATCTATTATATAATTACAATACCCTCCCCACCTCAAATCACTTCACCTGAATGAATTAAATGATGACGTCACCCTGCTGCTGCTCTATTTAAGACCGGGAGCAAGAGCAGAGCCTTACCATTCTGGCAAATTGCCCGATGAAGCTGGATTTAATTACCAACGAAACGTCGTACTAAAATTTTTAATTATGTTGATTCACTCTTCAACACACTGGTGGGCTAAAGTAGTGAAATATTTGTCCTTTGCTTGGCCGTGTCGGGTGGTGGAGGGTTACAACACATTTCCAAATAACGCGATCTAACCCTAAAACCTTTCTTATGAATAATATTGGTCGCGAAAGCCTACATGGTATGTGTGTTTTTTAGCTATAGGAGGGAACACAGAGTGAACATGCAAACTCCAGAAATGCACCCAAGTTGGGAACTGAACCCAGGCCACCCCTTCTTGGTGTGAGGCACAGGTATTACCCATTGCAGCGCCACCCTGTCGCCAGAATTATTACCGTGCACACTCCGGAACTGTTGTGTCTCTTGGGAGCCCTCTTAACGAGCAGTGACACTTGCGTCCACCATTGACGTGCCATGGCGCTCATCGCCGCCCCAAAATAAGCATCTCCGAAGCATATTCCCGTCACGAATAACAAGTGAATATTGTATACTCCTGAGTACTACATGAGGCAGCATCACCATAAGTCGGAGTGTGATAAACCAATCCTACCTAGTCACTCATCCATCCCCTGCTGCTGCCGAACAGCTACACACGGAGGAGCTCAATGGCGATAACTGCCGTCAGAATCCTCTCCCCCCCCCCCCCCGTGCCACATCCCCGCGGCTTCCCAACTTCTCAGCTGCCAACTGAATCCTGGAAGTTGGTAAAATGAAAATAATTACCCCCGAAACAGATGTTTGGAATCCGAGTTACATTCCTCACATTCGAGTACAGACCGATTAAATCAGAGCTTAGATTTGCACAAATGCTCCTGTCCCTGGCCTGCATTCTGCTGCTTTGTCTGTCAATTGCCAAGGCTGCTGCAAGTTGTGCATTTTACCCATCGCAGATTTTGCTCCCGTGCTGCACGGCACGGAGGCACGCTTCCCGGCGTGCGTACGGATTGTTTTTATCCCAGCGGCCTTAACACTTCATGGATAGTATGCGGACCATTGATGAGATTTTATTTCTTCTTTTTAATACTATATATGTTGTTTGTCTCTTAACTGTGATTCTTCAATACGTTACTGTCAGTCTTAATGTTAAGTGTGTGCTCTCCAGTTACCCGGGTGAAAAAGTGGGCTGAGTTTTTGTCCCAATCCTGGCCAGCTGGGTCAAAAATAACCGAATCAAACCAAGCGAGCACAGGGCCCGGGGACGAGGCCGTTGCTTACCCCCACTGGCGTCGGTGAGCTCTGTGCGCCGGATGAAGCCCAGGTAGCCCGTCTTGGCCCACACGGCGTGCGTGTCTCCCACGGTGAGACGCGCGCTGAAGTGGTCCGTGTGAAGCGACTGGTCCCCGTAGATGGTGTAGTACCCGCTCGAGTTGTGAGGGCTCTGCACCCAGATCTGCGGGGGAAGCACAGCGTAGGGTGGCCACACACGCGTGTGAGCAGAGTCGCTCTCTCGCTCGCTCGCTCTCTCGCTTTCTCGCTGCACGAAAGGGAGATACGTCAGAGTCAACCGTGCGCTGTCTTCTCGTGATGCGTCAGAGTTGTCAGTGGAGATTCAATTTTGAAGCAATTGGCAAGGCATCTTAGCAGAACGTTTGTTGAGCCTGTGATGGTGCATTAAAGGTTGTACATTACCTCTCCCAAGTGGGAGTCTCCCAGGGGCCCGCGGGTCTCCGGGTTGGCAACAATCACCTTCACCCCAGGCATAATCTAATCGAGAAAAACAACGAGAGAACATTATACCGGTAAGGGAATAGCTGGTGTATATCAGTGCTAAAGTTAACTTAACTGATGAACTCTTAAACTATAGTGGAATTCTGAAATTTGGCCACTCCTGCAAGGTAGTGGAGAAGGGACATTGAGGTTAAGTGAATGACAGAGATGATGGCCATGACCCCAATACAGCAAACGTTGTGGGTTGATGAGTGGAGAACCTTAGCTCAGTTCACACTGGCATGATCATGATGGATGATATAAATTTTATTCTATTGTGCAGGGCACACTCTATGTTTTAAGGCTGAACAAAAGACGCTGGCATCACAAGACCCGGTAATATTCCTTGCCATGGTGTATCAAACAGAGGTGAATGTAAAGCGTTTTGATATTTCAACAGCAAGGGATGATATGAATGTTCTGTATTGTGACAAACATATAAAATACCAACATGCATGTTATTAAAGTCTATTTTTGGCTAGACGTCAAATAAAGATGGTCACTACATTGCATGTCTTCAGATGCGCTTCTGCGGCCATCTGGAACGCTCTTTCCTTCCGATATTAAGATGCCACTGGAGCAATGCAATTTAAAATCGAGTTCGAAAACTAATTTCTTTAGAACTTATTTTTTTGTTTAATTTGTTGTCCTTCCCCCACACCTCTAATTAGCACGGTCGGTTACGTTCGGTGCAAAAGAAGTTCAACATACATACATGAGGTTATTTCTGATCATTATGAAACAACTTTGAAGCAGACGCGTGCGGCACACGTATGCAAGTTTATGCAAGTGCAATGCAGAACAACGGACAATTTTGATCTATGAAAAGTCAACGATGCAATGTCCTGTACGAGCCTTGACATGGTGGAACTTTACCTTTCCAGATGCCATTAAGGGCAGGCTCAGGGGAGAGCCCTTCTCCACCATGCGGACCCTGGAGATGGTACAAAAGTTGAGCAAAGCTTCACGTCTTCATCGTGCAGTGGCGATCGCCCACTCGCTAACGTGCAACTGTGTTATATTTTGTCTTGTTACATACTGTGTGTTGCACACTTTGTGCTGCATACTGTGCGTTATACACTTCATGTGATTCTAATAAGAGCACAGTGCGATTTTAATACCGATTATAATATGGATGCAGTGCGATTCTAATATGAGTACAGCGCGATTCTAATACGAGCAAAGTGCGATTCAAAATACATACATTAAACGCATATCATGATCAAAGAATACATTTATAATGTTATTCGACACTGTTTTATGATACACGTAGTTGGTTCGATAACTTACTTTGCATCCAAGTAAATGTTATTGTGCTGCGTTGTCTAAATAGACGGACCTCTGACACGCTTGGCTGAAATAACTGTTAATTGAAGAGAGAGCTGTTTCCACTGCCAAAGCAGAAGATGTAATGTAAGCTAAGTCAGCCGAGGTCTAAATGCTCATAAATGGGCGTTGATGACTGGCTGAGTTCATGGCTCAGCCCCACTAATGAGGGCTCAGATTGGCCGAAATTGGCACCCGCGTGCTGTGGTTTTCACACCTGATGATGATTGCTTGTGTTGCAATCGAAACGACGTGAGAATTTTTTGGTTTTATTTTTATGATTTTATTATTTCCCTTCTACGTGACTTTACCGAAAGAACCAAGAATATGAAAACACTACCGTTAATCAGAATTTGAACGTCAGTCGAAACCATGGGGTCCCAACGGGAGGCGAAACGTTAATCAAAAAATCGTGAACCCATGTCACTGTTAACCGAGGGACTACTGTACCATGGTATAATACACACAGTACACATCGCAGTATGGTTGCGGGCGCAGCAGTGCAGAGTGTGGGCGTTGTTGTGCAAGGTTTGTTCCCACAGGGGATTGTGAGCTGCAAGGTCACCTGTCGTGTCTCAGAGCCCTCATGTCCACGTAGACGGTGGTGGGATCAGGTCCGGCGGTACCCTACAACACAGACGACACCTTTGCGTTGTTGCACTGCGCGACCGTAAACTCACACCGGCTTTGCAACCACAGGGATGTTGCAGCATGCAAGCATGGAGCATTTATGCTGGAATGCGCTCTCTCTCTCCGAGGTGTTGCTCAAAACACGTACACCAGTTAAACTATGAACTATTTTTTTTGGTTTTACCAGGTAAGGCCCACTGAGCTCTATGGCTCTTTTTCAGAAGTGGTTTATCATGTGGCAATGTATAGCAGCCAAATAATCTAAACGCACGTTGATTCTAGATGTGGAGGGAAAAATTGGGAGGACCTGGAGAAAAGTCCACGCCACCACGGGGAGAGAGAGAGACATGCAAACTCCAGATATACAGGCGTCGTCAGGGTTGGAATCGAACCCTTGACCACCTGTATACCGGGCGAGGTAGCTAACATCTCGCCATCGCCGCACCCCTTCATGGCAGCATGCTGTGAGCGTGGCCAGCACGGCACAGGGCCTGTGTGGTGGGGGTGGCCGGGTGAAGGCTAGAGGTGGGGCAATGAAAGGGATTACGACCAGGACAAATACCTGCTCTGCTACGTTGCCCATTTTCCGCGGCTAAAGAAAGATTTCATGACAAAGACGAACGCATAAAATGTATTTAAACAAAGGGGGGGGGGGGGGGGGAAAGAGTTGAAAATTGTTAGAAGAGGACAGGAAGAGGTACACAGCATAGAATGTACAGGAAAGGTCAGGGAAAAGTTGAAAGGAAGCACACTGCCAAAAGTCCTGTGCCAAACGAGTAGGCATGCCCACACACTCCAACCACACCAGTCATTATACAGGCTTGCTCATGAGAACCAGGTAACAACTATCACCGACTATTGATAACGGCTACATATCAATTATTTAATATCGTTCTGTGTCATTCACAACAGGGGATGGAACAACCGCTCGTATAAAACTATACAAGTAACAACTAAAGACCTGTTGTTTTTTTGGCAAAGGTCTCTTCTGGACTTGAATGAATTCCCAAGGTTATGGTAATTCACCCATACTGCCAGTCCATACCAATAACTTATAATACACATACATTGTTTTTCAAGTATATGTGGTCGTAAACATTGATGAGCTCGAAATCCACACGCAACAAACACGTTAATCGATACACAATTTGGCAATTATCTTCCCACTAAAGCCTCAAGGAGTCTTAAAAAAATCGTTCTCATCGCGGGTGCTGCATTGTGACATTGCCATAAGCATGAATCAGACTCGAACCATATTTCAGCTGGTAAGGCCCACTGAGCTTAACGGCTCTTTTATGTGGCAGGAATTCTGAGTACCCAGAGAAAACCCACACAACGCGAGGGGGTGACACGGCACTGCAAGTTTTTGGCTACCTTGCGGCTCCGTGCCAACAACACCCGAGAGGCTCCGGTGGTCACCGATGCAGACCCAAGCCTGCTGAGCTTCAGCAAGTGATGAGATTGGGTAGCATTGAGAGCGATTTTGTCAAAGCCACAGGCACGTTATTTCTTTATTTTGACACTCTCTTTACTCAGGAAAGCCTCACTGAGTCTCAACTAATTTTTCAAGAGGGTCCTGCCAAGTTTTTGCAGGAGGGGGCGATGTTGCTGCTGCTGCTGTGTGATTCAAATTTGAGTGATTTGCAGGTACATTTTCAGCATTGGGATGTTTGTATTGTTGTATGCTGAACTTCTTTAGCACCGCACGTAGCCAACCGTGTTAATAGGAGGTGCGAGGGGAAGGATAACAAACTGAATACAAAAATCAGTCCGAAAGAAATTCGTTTTCAATCTAGAAAAAATAAATGAGTTTCCAATGTTTGGATCACACCAGTTACATTTTTTGTTTTTGTTACATAGCAACGCGACCTTGAAGCCTGCAAAGAACACGCCGAGTCCATTAGAAGTAGCTCAGGGCATGTGAAGTCGCTACTTGTATTGCTTGAAATGTACAAACACGAATAAATAGTGCAACAGTACAAAGGAGCATTAGGATGCTTCGAATTCAGTGCTAATACCCAAGGCTCACAAGCAAAGTTAATGCACTCTTACAATTGTTATGGTTTATTTTGAATCTCTGTGGCTCAGCGGGACAGACTATGGGGCTTTTAGACTTGTTGGGATTTATCGTCAATGCGTGATGTTGACAGAGAGAGCATGGAAGAGTCGCCACTCGCACAACATTGATGTGCGCAGCCGTCCGTGCAACAGAACACAAGGGGAGCAGCAGGAGCAGAGGCCGTCGGCAGCACACTCTCGTAGAAGAAGGGAGGCAAAGACAAAGATCTCCCATATAGACTGTTGGGGAAAGTGCTGGTAGTGAGCACCTATGAAGGCCGGCCAAAGTACATGAGGAGGTGGGTGGGTGGCCAGTACCACGCCCGTCCGCCTGTCTACCTAGTGGTGATGTTTACACGCTGCACCAGGTACTCATTTGAGGCTGTATCGATCTAGAGGAGGGCCCAGGACCGATTCAGATAATCATCACTGGTGTTGGTGAACGTGAACGGGAATCGAACTCGGGTCGCCAGCTTCGAGGCGCGCACACACAGACACACATCGGTGACGCGCGCGCACACACCTGCAGGCAAACGGCCACGTTGACCCGGCAGCCAAAAGTGGTGCTGACGGCGCGCGCCGACAGCCCCAGATCTTTGAAGAGCTTGGAGAAGGACTGCGTGAGCGCGATCCGCGGTCGCTCCTCCGCCACCACCACGCACGTGCGCACGCACGACAGGTTCACACCCTTCGCCTGCACGCAAGGACAGCCGACAGGATGTGACCGCCCGTCCGATCGCCCGCCTGATCGCCCACCCGCCCCGCTATCGGAACGCCACTCTGCACTCAAAACTTCAATTTTTTTTTTAACAAACCGCAAGGTGGCGCAGAGGGAGAGGGTGCAACTCAATTCCTGGTTTGGGGTTGACGTGGCCTATCCAGCCAATCAAATCAGTGCTACACAGGTAAGGCCCACTGAGCTACGTAGCTCTTTTTCAGAAGCGACCTGGTTATCACAAATGATAGCTTAACGAAGTGGCTTATCACCATATGGAAATTTACAGCAAGCCAAATACTCTGAACGCATGTCGCTAAATGTGGAGGGAAAAACCGGAGGTGACAGAGTCGCGGCCGACCCCACGACCTCCTGTATAACAGGCGAGATAGTTAACATCTCGCCACCATCAACAATGGGCGTTCGCCATTGTTGATGAATATGAATTGGCCGCAGAAATAGGAGAGTGGAATTTGCAACCACTACCCCACGGGGACTGCGAATGCTCATTTGAGCAGGAAACCACCATGGGGCTTTCAGTGATCACACGAGATGCCTGCCTCTCTCTTCTCTTCAACCAGCCATGTGAATCGGACTCCTCACAGACCTCCCAAGCAAAGCTTTTATCCTCCTCTTCCATGCCCCACCTACATGTTGATAAACTCTGGAACTAATTACTTTCCCTGCAGTATGCTGTCAATCACTTACCACTCTTGTATCTCTCTTGCCAATGCTGATTGGGTTCACAATAGGCCTGGCCTTTTGTTAACAAATCCTCATTTGAAAATATTCACCCACGGACGAGCCCATTACGGAGAGCACCGTTCCAGTTCCATATGCCTGCTATGCAGAGGCACATCGACGTGTCAAACCCTTGTTAATTAAGGCCAACAAAGCGCAGGATTGGGGGGGGGGGGTGATGGGAGGTGTAGGGTGGCGGGGGGTGGACCTTGAGTGTGTCCGTCTGGGTGCCCAGGCCGCGCGTGCACAGGTCCATGACGGAGTACGAGCAAAAGGTATCCCGCACGCGGTACTGGCTCACGGCCGACAGCCACAGAGCCGGGTTCGACTCCAGCTCCAAGGGCGGGATCAGGAAAGACTGGTGGCCTGCATATACCCTGCAGTGACACACACGCACGCACACAAAGCGAGCGCACACGAAAGCTTACTCGAGGCTGCCGTGTTGTCGCAGTTACACGATATCATGCCAAGATTCTGTGTAATCACAGAGGTTTAGGGAAAGCAGTGGTGTGTCAGTAAATGAAGCGGACATTTTTTTGACAAAACAAAAAAATATAATTTAATAACCCAAGAGCTTAAATTAGCTTGAAAAGGTCATTGTGCACTGCTTGCATGTGAGTAGAGCAGACAGTCACATCCCATGCATTAATTTCACTTAACTTAGATTCACCGTCCCAAGCTGCGCTATTGTAGTCAAGGCACAAAAGCTCAATCTAGTAACTTCCTACAAATTCACTGGAGCATCACGTTACACGGTGAAAAGACCATTGAACAGAACCCCCGGGGCAATTACTTGCGGCATCTACTAATTGTGACTTTACCTGCAAGGCCAAAAACCCTGCTACGTTAAGGGTACCGGACACGCGTCGAAATCAATACACAAGATTACCTCTGAAAGCTCCGACAATCAACAGATTTAAATCTCTTTTTTATATTCAATGATTGGTGACCCTTAACGCGCCGCTCTGGAGAAATTATTTCCATCGGCTGCTCTCCGATGCAATTCAAACTGAGGATCTCTGCTGTGTCAGCTTTGTATAATGAAACATGCTTCCGGCACATCTGCTGCTGAGCCACCACTTTCTGGTCACAGTGACCTTCAAAAGTTCTTACAAAAATGCACGAAATTAAACATTTTCAGGCGGCAAATCCAATAAAACAGCGGTGGCGCTTGCCCTTGGGGGCCATGAGTAGACACACTGTTTTTGTTTATAATGTCCGAGTGAGATGACAGACGAGGTATAGAGAAGAGATAGAGATGTAGTGAGACGAGAGAAGGGAAATACAGATGCGAAGGAATTGAAGTGAAATGAGAGAGATGTAGACAAAAGACAAGTATGGAATCCATATGATAGAATAGAGATACAGATCAGATTGCGATGTTTACGAAGATTTTAATTCGAGTTGATAATTAGTTCACTTGATTTTGTTCACGAATATGGGGACCCTTGAGCTATTTCGGGTCCTTAGTTTGCTTTTGCCTGTGGCCACCACTGAACAGAGGATGAGTATGGCCAACACTCTTAAAAAGTATCTTGTGCTCAGATTAAATGGGGCGGTTCCTGGCACAAGGCCCAGACTGCAGCTCTGACGCTCTGTCAAAGGTAATTCAGTCCATTCCATGCACCGCTACGACAGATCGTGCGGTCGATGCCGACAGCCCCCCACGCCCCCCACGACGTCGGTGCAGTGCAGTGCGAGCGCTGCCACGGGCCGGTCCTCACCCCGAGAGGCACCACAGGACGAAGCCCAGGCCGCAGTAGGGGTCGAGGCAGAGGGCCACGAGGCGCGACGGGTACAGCTCGCACTGCAGTTTGATGGCCTGGCACAGGGCGCTCGCCGCCGCGTGCGACATCTGCTCCGACACACAAGCACACGGCGCACGGCAGCGTCACTCTCCAGCGCCTGTGACCCCCACCCCCCTCACCCATCACTGTCCCATGCACACAATCTGTATGCGTGTATGTTGAACCTCTTTCGCACCGCACGCAGCCAATCGTGCTAATGGGAGGTGCTCTGCTTACGCATTGTGCTTCAAGGATGGAAACCTCGTAAGACAATACCGTTTAACAGTATTATTAGGTGACCTGTATGTAATAGAAAACATTATTATGTGACCTGTATGTAACAGTGGCGATTGATAACATTGATAACGATGATAAAACATGAATGAAAATTCAGACGAAAGATGTGTTGGCTCTTAGGGGCTCATTCATGTAGGAATTCTGGGCACCTGGGTCATGTCATAATGTATGTATGTTAAACTTCTTTCGCACTGTACACCGCCAACCGTGCTAATCGAAGGTGTGGAGCAGTGCTAATCGGAGATGAGGCAGAGACAAGGGCAGTGTGGCGCCAGGCTCGTGTGATTGTTGACTGGGTAGAGACGTGCACGGTGTGTGGTGCCTGATGAGGAGCAGAGTTTCCTCCAAGCGCCCTACCTTGACGCCAGCCAGGATCCCCGTGGTGGACACACTGAAGTCCAGGTAGGCCAGCATCTCGGGCGTGGGGGCTCGGTAAAGCTGCTTGGGGCTCTTTCGTGGGAGGTCGTCTGTGCATGAAAGGGCAACAACTCCTCTGTTTCCTCACAAGTGCCTTGGGTCGTTGGCTTACCATGAATCTTTAAACAAGGCAGCGTGGCATCTTTTTACAAGCCGCCAAAGGTTAAACCCAAGTGGAACTTGTTTCGTGTAATCTGCATATTCATTACAAGTGTTTTGCTTGTTCACAACAAAGGAACACGGAGCCTTCTGACTGCATAATGTGTCGTAAAGGTATCATCGTTTTACAGCGGGCAGATGGCGGGCTGTTGACAAGTGCGCTTGCAATCAATTATACAGCAATTTCATGTTTTAATAAATGAATCAAATGTCATCAGTCACTCCCTAAAATATTACCATTGCTGTCAAATGCTCTGATAAAACCACCGGCGAAGATCCTACCAGAAGACAGTAGAGAGCTTACCGGTATCGAGAATTGGAGGCCAGGATTTGATGTCTGCAGCAGCTGCCTCCTTTGACTTGAGCAGTTTTGTGACCGCTTGGGTCGTGAGCACACACACAGACTTGCTAACCTGTGCCGCAAACACGCACACAAATGCACACACACAGGCAAGGCCATTCGTTGCGGTGAAATACAAATTCATGTGAAACCTCAATAAATAAAAACTAATTAGGAATAACATCCCTTATAATGCAAACTGCCCTTTCACAAGAGGGATGTAATTGCACCCAAACATTGACCCTATCATCTTAGACATGGGTCACGCGGAGAGTTTGCATCCTGTGTATCAGGCCGCATGTGCATGAACACAGTCATGAATCATCACCATCACTGTGTCAAAGGATTCTTAAAATCTCATGTGAACCGGTCATTTGGAACAAACCAAACCTGTGATAGTGTAGGTTTCCGATTGCTCATATCATTATTATCTTAGCATTTTCATATCGGTGGCATTACAACATATTAAAATAAACTGTCAATAGGAAAAAAAATATTTGGCGGGTCCCAACTAAACGCAGGACTAGAGATGCAGCTGCAAGTAGACGCTCCGTTAATCTAATTTGGCAGCAGGGTGGTGCAGTGGTAACACTTGCGGCTTATAGTAAGTAGGGCCTGGCTTCGATTACTAACAACGTGCTCTTCTTTTGGCTGCTATACATTTCCACGTGATAAACCACTTCGTTGAGCTACATAATTCAGTGGGCCTTACCTGATAAAATAGAAATAAATGTTTAACTTACTTAAGAACAAAACACACTGCACGGAAATTGCGGGATTCAGGATGGGGCTGCTTTTCGACCGCGATGCGAGTGGGCGAGTCGCCGTGCTCGCAGCGGGTGACGCACCTCGACGATCATGCGCACGGTGGGGAGAGTGCTGGCCAGGTTCTGCGGGTGGGGAGGCCGCACGGTGACCGGGACGCAGCCCGTGTACAGGCAGCCGTAGAATGCCGCGATCAAGTCGATGCCTGCACAGCCGCCGCGCACAGCAGCACCCATCAGACAGAGCGACGACTACTACAAAACCGAATACAGTACAACATTCTTGCGTACAAAGATGCAATGCGGAACTGCCAACAACAATGAGCCGAGAGGTAATTGGATAGGAGTGTAGGGTCAATGTAAATGACTGAGTGGATTAAATGGTTTGTAAATGCATGTGTAATAGTAAACGCAAGTTCTGGGGGGTGTCAACGTGGGCGATCAATGTCTCACGTGCGAGGTGCCGCACCAACCGCCGCCTCACACGGGCGCCACGGTGCCGAGATGTTAACTACCTCGCCTGGTATACAGGAGGTCGTGGGATAGATCCCGACACTGACGCCTGTATAACTGGAGTTTCCATGTCTCTCTCTCCCCGTGGTCGCGTGGATTTTTAGCCGGGTCCTCTGGTTTTCCCCTCCACATTTAGAAACATGCTTTCAGAGTATTTGGCTGCTATAGATTTCCACATGATAAGCCACTTCTTTGAGCTATCCTTTGTGGCCAGGTCGCTTCTGAAAAATAGCTATATTGCTAAGTGGGGTCTTCCCTGGAAAAATACATTTTAATTGTTAGTTAATAGCAAATAGTTTCAATGCCACCCTTGCCATGTGCTGTTTCACTAACAGCAGCTGCTCTTCGGTCTACAAGGCCAACGTGGATCTTCATCTTCCTCCTTTGGGAGTTGATCGCACCGGCCTATGGGCTGGAAAACAAACAACTCCCTCAACCGCATGAGTTGGCACAGCACCTGGGGGGTACACCAGTGCGACGTGGTCGCCCGAGTTGAGCCGCCCCCTCTCCGTGAGCAGCGTGGACACCCGCTCGGCACGCCTGTGCAGTTGCAGGCATGTGGCCGTCGCCATCACCAGGCCCTGTAAAGCACCCGAGCCACGGAGGGGCACACGCTCGACACGTTACGACGAGCAGTTTTTAAGCGAGCGATGCAACGTGGGACTTACGAAACGAATACGTGGCAGGCGAGCGATGAATGCAGAATGCGGCAAATGCTAAATAAGCGGTGCTCAATGTAGACGAATAGCCAAGTGATTCGTGCGTTTGATATCAAGCCAACCAAAACGAGAGGCGGGTATTCATTAATTACAAGCGCCCCTGGGGATAATTATCAAAATGGATCATCTCTCTTCTCATCACTCGAGTCAAAGTGATTTCCTGCTCAAATGAACATTGAAACGGTGATCATCTCCTCTTATACAGCCCTCAGCCAGTGGTGGAAATTCCACATTTCTATGGCAGGGGTGAGTCTACCAATTGCACATGCATCGGGGATATCAATAAAACCTCTTACACAAGATTTGAAACAGTAATTATTTGTGCCATTGTCAAATGTAAACAATTCCTCCACTAAATTTCGTGCAACTTTTGGTGCCCTGAATATTTTATTGGTTAAGCAGCTTTTTCTTATAATAGTATTATTTATTTACCACACTAGCTACAAATACTCTCTTTGGAAAAAGCCTGCAGACATTGGGATGATTAGCCAAAAGCCATTACATTGTACATGGTGGCCCAGAACTCAGGCCGAAAAAAATCAGGTAGGGTTATTTAATTAATTTTAATGTTTTTTGTTATTCTTCGTGTGGGGTCACCTCAAATTCGGCGTTTACAAATCTTGACCAAGAACCCCGAATGAATTGAGACAACAAAACATAATTGATGAATATGTAATCTTAAAAAAAAGTCCTAAATTAATGTAAAAAAATCATTCATGCGTGCATGAATATTAATCGAAGCTTGAACATTTCATAACATAGACCCTGTGGTTCTAAAACAATAACAACCCCTATTTGCCCTGACTTATTGGGCCAGCCTGTATATTTTTAGCTAACGGACACAATGGGACTCATCACCCAGTTCTCGCACGGTTGAACAGAACGGGCTGAATGGTGAGTTTATGCTTTCACCAGCAACGCGGCGGTCAGGCAAAGGGGTCGTGTCACCTTTGCATTGATCAGCGTGAAGAGATTGTGGTCGGGTGTCGTCACAGATCTGTCCTGCAGAACCTCTGTCAGGAAGTTGAACTGTATCAACAAAGACCAAGCCACAGACAGCAGATTCCATTAGTTTTGTCTCAACAGTAAAGACAAATATCCCCCGTAAAGCCTTAACAGACTGTGGGGGCAAGTTCTGTTAGCGAGCACCTATGAAGGCCGGCACGGCACACGAGGGGGTGGGTGGCCAACACCACGCCTGGCCGCCTTTGTCTTCCTTGTTCAGATAATCGTCACTGGTGTTGGCTGTGAGCAGGAATGGAACTTGCGGTGCTGGGTTTGTAGCGTAGCGTGCTAACCACTCCACTACCGCTCTCCACAATACAGTAACACCAGTATCAGCAAAATATGCAATGTGTTTGTTAGATGGAACACTGAAACTGCATAAAATACATTATATTTCTTTAGGTGACAGCAGTAATGCAATGACACATATACATGAAGAAACGTAGCGAAATATGCCATGCTGCCAATGACGTGCAGATAGAGAATGAAGGGCAAAAAATGTAATAGATGTTTTGCAATTTCTGTTTGTGTTTATTTAACTTCATAAAATGTGCACCTCTGAGTATTCACAGAGTGTTTTCGAATGTTCATGGCAAGCGTCGTACCGCTAGTCATATCAGCACAGTTGATAAAGTATGCAAGCTTTTGTATTGTATATACAGTGTAATAGTCTGTATTAAGTGGGCCAATTGGCTTCAGGCATTATGGGAAAATGTCTGGCTGAATTATTATTTTGGTCACACCCTTGTTTAGTTTCCAGGCTGATTGATGCAACTGTGAGACGTTCATAACACGGGAAGAAGAAGAATCTCACAACACCAGAAAAACGGAAAACTAAACGTGAATGCATTGTCTTGAGGTGTATTATCACGCAACCGGCAAAATAACAGGAGATTTTCTAATGTCCCTAGAAGACTTTGTGGGTTGTTCAGCAAAGCTACCTCCTCAAAATAGGATGAGCCTGGATAAACTGAGGCAGGTGGCAAAACCGAGCTGTGACACAGCGAGTGAGGTGGGTGAGGTGGGTGAGGTGGGCGAGGTGGGCGAGCTGGGTGGGGTGGTGGCTGTAGGGGTCACCTTCTTGGTGTGGTCATGCTCGTCCGAGTGGTTGAGTTCTCTCCCACAGGCCTGCGCGATGCGCTTGCCGGCCACCAGGCTGCCCACCATCATCGAGGCGGGGCCCACCTCTGTGTGACGGGAGTGGGGCCGGCAGCGGCAGCGGCAGCAGCGGCAGCAGCGGCAGCAGCGGCAGCAGTGGCAGCAGCAGCAGAGGGCACGACATGAGAACGGCAACGCAATTGGGCGCGGCGACGCAACGAGGGAGCGGCGTGACACGCAGCAGGAGGGGATCTCCTTGAGGTGACGGTACTCAGCCGTGCTACAAGGTGTCAGGGGAAGCGATGGCATCTTGTATTCTTGTGTGTTACTCTTGATGATAGGGACAGAGCCTTGTGGGATTCTTTTATTCGTTATTGTTTATTCCCCGTTTTTAAATTTATTTATCATTTATCAAAATAAAGTGAATGCCTTTAAAGCTGGGAAATAAAATATTTGTCTCTGCTATGGTCTCAAGATTGATTAAGCCGAGCAATCTGTCCTCACGCAGCTTGTAAATGGTGAGGTCACTTTTACACACTGAGTACTGCTCATTAATGTTCACGTTACTTAACCAATGGTGGAAATCCCACCATTCCATTCACGGAACAGCTACTGGTAACTTCTTGCAAACGTGGTACTCATTTTATTGGCCCTAGGACAGAAAAATGGATTTAACCGACCTCTAAAAAAGGTAATCTAAACTCGCAACCTTTGGACTATGGTCAGGCACCCTACAGGTGCCACCCAGCTGGTGTTAATCTCAGCTGCGGTGGTGTACAAGACAAGGGGGTCGGGTCCACACCTGGCTGCTTTTGCCGTGGCTTGGGCAGGTTGGTGACGCAGGTGTGGGGACACATGAGGATGTTGCAGGGGTGCAGGGCGCCCTCCAGGAAGCGCTGGCGGCTCTCCGAGATGTGGACCCCTCCCAGCGGACACTTGGGCAGGGTGTTGGCTGGCACCAGCGCTAGGCAGTACACGCCCACCTGGTGGATGCTGTCTATCGCCTGCAGCAGCGCGCGGCACACAGTAAAGGCGTGGAGCTCGATGAATGGACGGGGAGGGGGGGGGTTGCGTGCGCACGGAGAATGCGTAGCAACGTGTCGACTGTCACAGGGGTTTATTTGTGAAAAGGGTACAAGCAAAGGCTCTCTGTATGGTTAATCACAGAGCCAAATGAGAAATTATGTTCAGCTCTATGCTAGGAAAGGCCCACTGAGCTATGTAGCTTTTTCTTTCGGAAGCGACCTGGCCACAAATGATAGCTCAACCAAGTGGCTTATCGTGTGGCAATTTACAGAACCAGTGGAGGAAAAACCCGGTCGACCCGGAGAAAAATCCACGTGACCACGGGGAGAGAGATCATGTAATCTCCAAATTCACAGCAGGTGTCGGGATCGAACCTTTGACCTGCATATTATCCTGCCTCCTCTCATTTGCTTGCGCATGTGTATTTTATAATTTTACCTGCCTGTTGAATCCCTCCAAAACAGAATTCTTGAGTTACACTTATAGGTAATTCTACGAAGATTTAATGAGTTTCCTAATACATTATGTTATTGCAATGTGTCATCACAACAAATATCCATTGCCAAATAAAAGTAAATGAGTTTACATGAGGGTTTTGCTTGATAATTGATTTGCTTTCAGGTTAGTTTGGGTGAAGGTTTTATTTGGAATAAGAGTTCAAAATTTGCTTTGCTTTAGTACTGGGATCATAATCAGATAATTGGGTTTTGGGTAAACATCGAGGTTAGAGATCTGGGAAGACACCAACAAGTGGGGTGTGGTATAAGGGGTGGTGCATGGATTATACTCAGAGGGACAATGGTGGTGATGTAACAGTGAGAGAGTTCACCTGCAACACCCGACTCATCCACTGGAAGCAGTCGTCCTCGGAAGCCTCGGGTCTTTGCTCGGCCACGACGACAATGCGGTCATCTCTCAGCACGTTCACCGAAAACACGGCGATCCTGGGAGCACCAACACACACGCGAAACGACACTCGGGTTGCAGTGTGGCACAGCACGCAGCCACACACCACAACGCAACACGGCTATAAAACACAGCCTACAGCAATGTAAAAATACGTGATACAAAAAAAAACACAATATATTTTTTTACATTTCATCGGACGGTTTGGAATATACACCAGCGCAGCAACGTCAAGTCAACACGTGATATGCAAACAATGCGGCACACAATGGAGCGCGCAGGGATTTAACAATGCACTCGGATACAATAAACAGTTGCGCACAATAACACAATTCTACAACGGCATGAAGATAAACAAACTAAAACATCACAACGCGATAAATAAATTACCACGTCACAGAGTGCACTGCACTATACTGTGCAGCATAAAGGTGCCGAATCACTACAGCGCACCCATTGATGGAGAAGAGCACACGGCGAGTAGTAGCGGCACCAAGGGCTGGCCAGTAATGTCATAAACCCACGACACAAACCTTTGATTTAAAGCTTTCGTGACTGCAGGGATTCATACTCTTGGTTCTTTCGGTAAAGTCACGTAGAAGGGAAATAAAATAATAATAAAAATACAAAACAATAAAATTCTCACGATGTGTCCACGAGCCCTGTAACAGCCAAAAAAGCGTGAAGCTCAACTTGCACGTGAGTTTGTGTGCAGTCATGAGTGAGTGGACCGAGACCAATCATCAAACCTTCTGCACATGTGAACCTGGTTTACCCATGGATGGCCACCCAGATTAAAAGGGAGGATCTCAGCCGTGCTGCCTCAGTGCTCCGACGAAAGGATTAGCCCCAGTAATAATTTTCACACAAAGCAAAGTGTTAGAAAGCCCTGCACCCAACGGTTATGCAAAAAAAAATCTTTAAGCGTTGGTGCTGTAAATGTACGTTACACAATGAGAGTGCGAATTCAGTGATTCGTGGATAATTAAAGCGCACACGAAGCATCGCTACCAACATTCAATCAGTCCAGCTTGTAAAAACGTGGCCGTGAAAAGCTGCTGGATATTGCATCTCCTGGTGCTAGTGGGGCGCCACAGTGGCGAGATGTTAACTACCTCGCCTAGTATACAGGAGGTCGTGGGTTCGATCTCGACCCCGAGCCGTGTATATTTGGAGTTTGCAGGTTCTCTCTGTGGTTGTATGGATTTTTCTCTGGGTCCTTCCATTTTTCTCTCCACATTTAGAATCAACATGCATTCCAGATGGCCGCAGAAGTGCATCTGAAAGCAAGCGGTGCAGTGACCATCTTTACTCTTTGGTTCTTTCGGTAAAGTCACGTAGGTAGAAAAATAATAGATCACGACGTTTCGATCGCCACACACGCAATCGTCTTCAGACGATTGCTTGTGTGATTGCTTGTGTGGCGATCGAAACGTCGTGATATATTATTTTTCTACCTACGTGACTTTACCTACAAAATCAAAGAGCATGGATTCCTGCAGTCACTAAAGCTTCAAATCAAGAGTGACCATCTTGTTCGATGGCTTGCCAAAAGCGACTGCGAGGATGACTGGAGTTCGCGTGATGGTTTATGCTCCTTGACGAGATCAGCAAGGTATTGTAATTCATTTGTGGCAAGCACGTTGCATGTAATGAGTGCGACCTTATAACGTATTCGTTCGGCAACCGGAAGCCAATGCAACTCGGCGAGCACTGGACGGACATGGTAAGATCTTGCAGTACCCGTCACGTTGGGTGACCTTAACGGGGAATTTCTAATCGTTAAGATGAACTGGGCGGCTGGTGGAAGGATGCATGGATGCAGAGAAACGAACACTGGCCTCACGCCAGTTCGACAAGGGAGACACTCTTTGGTGTTTGAGCAAAGTTACAAGACTCGTTTTTTTTTTGGACGCGTGTAAAGAAAGACAATTGCGTAAAACAGTGGCTTCTACACATTTCTACAGAATTGGATTTCAGGTCACACAGCGCTTGGCCATAAACCGGCTGAGTGATGGTCAGGCACAAACAACTGGCCTGACAACAGGAGACCAATGGTGGCCAGCGTCCCATTAAAAGCCATTATTAACGACTAAACACCACAGCAATCGCCAATGATTAACGGTTGCATAGAGGACTATTGACTTTGATGGGCCATTATAGGTCTTGTTTTAACCTGAATGATACATTCACTTACACTTATGTCACTTAACAAGCAAGCAATTAAACAACTCAGTGTTTTAATTTTCAATACCATTAGACTCACTAAATGTTTAGCGTAATTAATTAGAAAAAGGTAAATAAATCAATGTGGTCGTCACACAAAGCGCATTCGCAAATAAAATGCAGCCTCCTCACTCGACTATATGTTGATAAAAAAAATACATCTATCAATGGGTTTTATTTCATTGCATATTCATGTATTTATGTACTTATTTTAACTATGCATTTGGTAACATAAGATACATGTTGGTTGCAAATGTTTTATTCTGTGTGCCACACAGTCAGTGATGGCGTTAGCAAGTGTGGTGTGATTTGTCGAGCCTGGGTCTGCTGTTTGGCATCTCAGTGTACGAGTACGCGAGCGCGTGCGTGCGAGCATAGGAGTGAGAATGTGCGAGAGTGAGGGAGTGAGTGAGCGTGTGAGCATGCGAGTGAGTCAGCGAGGGAGTGAACCAAGCAGTTAGCCAGCGAGGGAGTGAGTGAGCGAGTGAGCATGTGAGTGAGCGAACGAGTTCGCGAGCAGGAGTGAGCAAGCGTGTGAGTGTACGAGTGAGCGAGCGTGGGAGTGTGCGAACAATTGAGTGAGAATGAGTGAATGAGTGTGCGGGTGAGTGTACGAGTGAGCGAGCGTGCGAGTGAGTGTACGAGTGAGCGAGCGTGTGAGTGTGCGAACAATTGAGTGAGAATGAGTGAACGAGCGTGCGGGTGAGTGTACAAGTGAGCGAGCGTGCGAGTGAGTGTACGAGTGAGCGGGCGTGCGAGTGAGCAAGTAAGCATGTGAGTGAGCATATGAGTAAGCGAGTGAGCGGGTGAGCGTGTGAGTGAGCGAGCGAGTGAGCATATGAGTAAGCGAGCGTGCGAGTGAGCGGGTGAGCGTGTGAATGAGCGAGCGAGCGGGTGAGCGTGCGAGCGAGCGTGTGAGCGGGTGAGCGTGCGAGCGAGCGTGTGAGTGAGCGAGCATGCAAGTGAGCGAGCGAGTGAGCGTGCGAGTGAGCAAGTGAGTGAGTGAGCGTGCGAGTGAGCTCACCGTCCACGGTACACCAGCTTGACGGGCTCCACAGCCAATGCAGTGGCGATGACGTCGTCGGCGCTGTGCCTCCGGCCTGCGACCATCATGAGGCCGTCCGTCTTGCCCACGGAAAACATCAGCCCGTTCTGGAAGCACACGCAGGCGTGGCACCGCCATCGTCATCATCGTTTAACTTTAACATTGCTCCCAATGTGTAATGAAGGCAATCGGAATTACCATTAGTATGCAGCATCAATATCCTAGAACAATCGTCAAGGTTTATAAAACAGTAAAAGTAGTAAAAAAATGTCTGTTATTTTACGAGGTTTATAAAGACACATTAGATATTGTGCAATGGGCACCCTGGGAAAACAGAATAATAATCTTTTGATTTAAAGCTTTCGTGACTGCAGGGATTCATATTATATTCTTGATTCTTTCGGTAAAGTCACGTAGAAGGGAAATAATAAAATAACACAAATTTTACAATAAAATTATCACGACGTTTCGATTGCAACACAAGCAATCATCATCAGATGTGAAAACAACAGCAAGAAAATTTTAAAAAAGTGGCGGTGCTAACGTTTAAAAAAAATGCCACTTTTTAAAAATTATCTTGCTGTGGTTTTCACACCTGATGATGATTGCTTGTGTTGCAATCGAAACGTCGTGAGAATGTAATTGTTCTATTTTTATTATTTTATTATTTCCCTTCTATGTGACTTTACTGAAAGAACCAAGAATAAGAAGAATAATCTGTTTACACTTTAGCGTCTTGGGATGCAGTTCAATTTAGACACTATAACCCAAATTGTTGCATATTTATAACTATTTCATAAACTCTTAACGAGGGGGACAAGGATACCAACATGTAATTAAAACATTTTATTTGTTGACTTAAAAACCTACTTTACATTCGAGGAAATGCGATGGAAATTCTCCAAAAGAATTACCCAGAGGTGGCACAATGGCTCTGAATTGAGCACGCCGACTCGACACCCGCTCCCCTGACGGAAGGCAACTGCCTGACACGCGCACTGCTGTAACACCGTATATGCGTCATTATTACAGACAATTGGCAAATTGAGACGTACAGGCCCGAGGAAGCCAAGCAGTCCAGTTCTGATGAAGGGATACTGGCTGACGGGAGACCCCGTGGCACTGATAGGAAACACCTGCACGCACAGACCAGCACAACACACAGACACACACGGCAGGACTCAGATTTCCCGACCAGCTCGTATTGAAGCTAGAAAAGCAAATCACTGCTGTAATTCGTTTCTGTACAAAACACGTGTGGGAGTGGTGATGGCGGCAATAGAAACTGGCTCCATTGTTCGAACACAGTATACAAATAAAGGTGATTGTGTGTATTTTTATATAAATAAGAGTGGTAGTGCGCTAGGAACCGAGTGACCTGAGTTCGATGCCCGCTCACAGCCAACACCAGCAACTGAACTGCTCATGGGCTTCCCTTCGGTCGACTTAGCCTTAAGTAAGTACCTGGTGCCGTGTGTAAACATCGCCACGAGGGAAACAAAGGCGGCCTGGCATGGTGCTGCTCAGCCACCCACTCGTGTGCCATATCAGCCTTCATAGGTGCTCGCTAGCCCCAAAAATTTATTCGGGCTATACGGGGGGGGGGATCTTTGCCTGTTAATTATGAGATCTTTTGTGCAAGATTTGATTAAATAATGTAACAGTTAACATGTCAGTATAAAATGTATGCACGTATATAATTGATCATGACATGGTAAACGAGCTACCACGGACAATAATATATCTAGATATTTTCAACAAACGCGGGACCTGTTGCTGTTGAAGCACTTTTTTTGATTGACATCACCGCGGTGCTGCTGTATTGAACCGCATGTGAGTGACTGCAGGTGACATCATTAGCGTGCTACAATGATACACACTTGACCATAGCAATCAAGCAGAATTTTTCATCAACATAGCATCAGACTCGTGTAGGACAGAAAGCTCACAGGACATGCTGCAAAGGTCCAAACCTACAAGAGCTGTTTGTTTGTAATGTTGCATAGTGCTTCAAGTCAAGCACTCGTGTGTTTTGCCAGCAAAAAGAAGACACCACACGTGTGATGAACACACAAGTGCAATCACAAGCCTTCACCATCCTCTCCATGGCTGACATGACTTTGCAGGCACGAGGCGGGTAGCATCACCTCGCCCCCACATCCCATCCCCGCTCTCGCGTCCCCGGGGAGCCGCGGAGAGTGAGACTGCCGCGTCAGGGATAGCGGGGGGCGGCAGGGACAGACCGACCTCAAAGATGCTCTTGGTGATGCCGGGCAGGCCGTAGTACGTGGAGGCTGTGGATCGGGAGCTCACGCAGATCTCTCCGATCTCGTCCGTCCGGCAAAGCTGGGGAGGCCCATCCGGCTTGACGACGCACATCAACGCTGTCGCCGCCAGGAGAGCACGCCACAGCATGTTGGCATTTGGGCATGGAGAACCTTCAAAGTGAGCTATTTTTTTATTTTACTAGGTAAGGCCCACTGAGCGACCTGGCCACAAACGATAGCCCAAAGAAGTGGCTTATGTTGGCATTTATAGCAGCGAAATACTCAAAAAGCATGTTTCTAAATGTGGAGGGAAAGACCCACGCGACCACAGGGCGAACATGGTCGAGATCGAACCCACGACCTCCTAAATACCAAATAAGGTAGGTAACATCTCACCACCACAGACACACAGCCTTCAATTGTTAACTTGCATTCAGGGAGCATGAAAATATAGCTGTGTGAGGAACACACTACATTCTGTATATTCACTACACATTTAACTTTAACGTGTAATTGATACACTGCACGACCACTCAATTTGGTCACACAAGTAGCGCAACGTTTTTAACAGAACACAATTCAATATACAGTAAAACCTTGGATTGCGAGCATAATTCGTTCCGGAAATGTGTTTGTAATCCAAAGCACTCGTATATCAAAGCACTCGTTTTCAGTTGTGATCACGTGACGCTCGGAAGACAAAGCGTATACACGTACTACTCGTATTGCAAGACCTCGCTCGTTTATCAAATTCATATTTATTTACATTTTTTGCTCATCTTGCAAAACACTCGCAGACCAAGTTACTCGCAATCCAAGGTTTTACTTTACTCTATATTCATCAAAGTGAATTGGTTCTTAATCCAACAGGATCAGAGTATGTTTTTTGTTTGCATTCTGACCACAAGCATTGTGATTAATGCAGACATGATTCGTTGCAAAAGGTTTCAGTTTGCTATTTACACATCTTAACACCTGTTTTGTTTGCCAGAAAAAAGGGGAAAAAACAATTATTATATTTTGGAACTTGCAAAGGAGGTCCCATGATATTTGATTTTTTATATTTTTTATTTTCATCATCACATCTAAGGGACAAGCAAGTGCAATTCCATGACAGCTATGGGACATTGGCGAATAAGAGCTTCATAGATCATCAGATTCCTCCAGTATAAACAAAGATTCTGACACAGAGATGGAGGCATCCACTCACCGCCCGGCATGACGTTGCCGGAGTCTTGCACCGTGAGCACGGAGAGCTTCTCCTCCGAGTCGGCCCGGATCACGCCGAAGCTCAGGCCGTGCATGGAGAGGACGCCTCGCCCCGTGGGCCGGCTGCCCTCTGCACCCGGCCTGCACAACCACACGCACGACAATGACGACGATGAGCAACGCCAAAGCCTCGGGGGTCACTCTGCCTGCTGATCTTAACCTATTAGCATTATTATCAGCTATGATGTATCCACCGACACCAATCACGGGAATCGGCCTCCCAAAGCCGTTGCTACCTTTCAGGGTCTTACAAAACCAAAATCCAACGAGGTCTGATGGGGGGGGGGGGGTAGTGGGTGGGTCTTCTGGATGGGCTCTGCGGAACGTTGCTGATGTTGACGAATACCAACATCGTCCAGTGGGTGGCAAAGTCGACGGTATAAAACAAAAAGCTTCCGCGCATAACGCAATTTTCATCGCTCGATCTCCGCGGTTGACATCGTCTTTGGCGTGTTCGCTTCTTGGGCTGCCACTCTGATTCACTGGCCATCAGCCTTTCCAGTAACATGCCCTGCCAAAGCTGACGTAACTTTCTTAGTTGAACAATGCAGGCTTTCGAGACCAATATTATCCATTATAGAGGTTTATCGGGTTAGATTAAGTAAATATATATGTGTTGTTAAACCCACTACCGCCAGACCCAGCCAATTAGTAAGGTTTGTCATGCAAACACAACAACACATTGGCATGTTTTGTAACTAATTGGCATGTTTTGTTTACGTGAGAAACCTTACTAATTGGCCGTCGGGTGGTGGCATGTTTAACGACATATTTATCTTTACGTGATCTAACCCAAAAAACCTCCATGGTTAGCTTTCTTAAATCACAAGTCAACATGATGTCAATGACCGGTTTACTAAAAGTGTGTATAATTTACACACGTAATACTGTATATTCAAAACAAATTCAAATCAAGCCAAAATAAGATTTTATTTCATGCTCGGATACGCAAGTTTAGTTCGTGTGAAAAGCGCAGGTGGAACTTGAGAAAACAGTAACGCGTGTGTTTACCTGCGAATAGCCACAGTGAGGCCCTCTGGAGAGCTGGCACAGGGACAGATAGCATCTGGCTTCAGTCCTCTGCTTTGGAAGGTGTTCAAGAAGGCATCGCAGGATGAGACAGACCCTGCAAAACAATAAAGAAGATCGCGTGCTGTTGCCAAAGTGAAAACACATTCTCATCACAAACCGCTGCAGCGGTTTAAGCTACGGGGCACGCGGGGCATGACGGATGCTTGCTCGCTCTGTTTGTAAAAAACTCAAATCCTCTCCGGGGTTAAGAGGAGCCATCCCTTGTCGGCCTCCGTGGATCAACCCCATTGGTTAGTTAGGAGCGGAGCAAGCGTGCATGTCGATTCCCCAAACAGCTGCAAGCCCGCGATCGGCAGTCTCAGCACAGCGAAGAGTCAAGCACATTTGACTGAGGAGGAGCGTGGTCCCACAGGATTAAGCATGGCAGGGCCTTTGAGGTGCGTGGGCCCAGCTGGCTCATGGCACTCGCCGCCAGTAACAAAACACATCGACCCGCTCGCAGCATTCGGGAACCCCCCACCCCCACCACCAAGCAGCAAATTCGTATACCCTTCTAACCAGCCTTGGAATTGTAACGCAAAAATTAATGGATTTGATTGAAAAAAAAATTCAAGGCTGATTATGAATATTCCAGCTTACATGAATTTCACGAAGGATTATTGCATTTTGGATTTTAAAGTATGGCCTGGGAGATCAAGGCCATCTGCAGCACCAGGTCATCAGCAGTGACAATTTCAGCAACAACAAGAAAAATATTAACTCATCTGCGCCCCATCATGCACACGAGACAATCAATCAAAAGTGGCGATGCTCTGAAGCTCCTCCAGATGGCCAACATTTGCAAAACAAGAGGCCGCTCTTCCACTCTCCCACCACGCAGCCTGGTGACCTCATGTGTGGGTTTTGTGTTCAGCAGCATTATCAGGAGGAATCACAGTCCCCGGGTCTTCAAAGTTTAAATGTCTCACTCCTCAAATAAACATGGGATGGTACTCATGGCTACCGCCAGCCATGAGCCGGTCGTAGAAATGTCACATTCTCATGGCAGGGACCAGTCATTCCATAGTTAAACCCACTGCTCTAAATTGAAAACGTATTTCTTTCGAATCGTTTTTTTGTGAGCTTAGTTTGTTGTCCTTTCTCAGCACCTCTGATTAGCATGGTTTGCTATGTACGGTGCGAAAGAAGTTCAACATACATAATACACTGTTGAATCTTAGAACACATAAAATGCTTTTACAATAACAATGGGAATGTTTAATGATTAAAGCCCAACAATTAGTCACGTATCAAAATATGTAAATGAAACAGGGAAACTACAGTTACTTCTATTAATCTCACTAAGCCATTATCATATCACTGCAAAAGATCTGCTAAATTGTTTAAAAGATAAAGGCCCCATTTGTAATTGTCAGATGTATTAGGTAAGGTTGGCATGGCATGAAAGCAAAGCTTAGATCCCCTCATTACTCACACCTATACTTACTATTAAACGTATTAGTATTAAATGTATTCTTACATTTTTTCATCATGCATTGGCTATTCATTAACACAATAACAAATAATGTAATTTGCAGGGCAAAAATGCAAAAGCACGTAAAATGATTTAACATAATATATTGACAAGAGCACGCAACAGAACCAAGATAATATGTGCAGTATTTCCAGCACATCTCATAAAACAACACTAACACGATGTGTATTGCTTCTGAAGGCAAATCAGAGGAAATGGAACTTGACTCTGATGCTCGGTGAACTAATCACGTTCATAGAGACAAAGCAAAGCACTCGCTCGTGTCTGTAATCAGACCACCCCATTTACAGACTGTCCTCGGGCGGTCACAGATTTTAATTCTCACACAATAGCTACTTAGAATTCAGAGAACGCCCGCTGGAGAGAGGCATAGTATGGTGCTGCAATCCAGCAAAGTGTCAGGGAAACTGGTCCCAATTCCTACGACATGAAAATTTCGCTCGTTTAAGAAAACACTAGAAGATCGTTACTCGTGCAGTGTAAAATGAGCTTAAGCACCAGCGTTAAAAACATATTTAAAAATATTAATCTTCAACTGTACCCTTCAAAGGACAATCATTTTTAGAAGGATAGCTGCTCATGTGCTAGGTTTGGGCAAAATACAACAGTTTCTCCTCGATGGAATGTCTTACACGAAAATAAAAACATTGATAATATTGCAGTTGCCTGTTTCGAGAGGGCAGACTGCTTTGGGTGGAAGGCGTTTGACGTTATTCACAATACAAACAAGCACACCAGGCCGCACTGGGTTGTGCACCCTGCTTCAATATGCTCATGCCACAGAGTGCCAAGCCGGTTGATGTCTGTGCAACCCGTGGGGTGTATTGGCAGCCTGTGCTCACACTACGTTTTTGCAACCCCATTTGTCTGCAAATCACGTGATGCAAAGTGAAGCGATCGCACCTAAAATGTGTCCCAGCATCGCGGTGCAGCCAGTTTTTAATCCACAATTCACACACAATTGCATGACTGTGCAAGAATGCTACTTTCCATTTTCTATACAATTGTCAAATAATAAAAAAACGAATTCCTTTTGTTTTTAACTCAGATCAGAAATATTTCCTTTGTTGCACGGCCATCAGGAGCAACACCAAGCACTGCACTGAAAATGAAAAGAGTGTGACGGCATCTGTGAGGCTAATAACTTACAAACCTTTGTCAATCCACTGCTGGACAAAGGCCACTCCATGCTGCGTCGGTCACAAGGTGTTTGGCTTGATCAAACTGATTGCAGTATGCCGGACACTCCCACGATAATAACAACAACAAAAAAAGCTCTCTCTGACAACTCTGTCGGCAGGCATCAGGAGGTTTTACTGCATTGCTGTTGGCGCAGTGCTGGGCTGGTGGGTGGGTGGATTGAGGTGGGGGGGTGCACGCGAAATGGTCAGGCTGCCACGACATCTGCCGGAAACACTCACAGGGGTTGGCCCCGTCGGACACAACGAGCATGCGCAGGGAGCTCAGGTTGACCTCGCGGTGCTCGCGGTGCGACATCATGGCCCAGTGCATGTCCCGCGACTTGACGGTGGCCACGCCGGCTGTGGGGAGGGCGCAGCACGGCCGAAGCACAGCACAGCAACAAACGGCAATGCACAGATGAGACGCCGCATCACAGAGGCCGCACTGCTTAGGTTTTATGTGCCGCTAAGAATCTCAAATCTGTTGATTCTGTTCTACTGCTCGTTATGATTCAACAAAGGCCACACTTTGTTCTGTGGGAGACACGGAGCTTTTTGCAGCCAGGCTCCGCGATTGTGGATTTCCCTTCCGCCTTGGTGCATGAGAGAATCTGAGTATGTTACACTTTTTTAATCGTGTCTTAAAACTCACCTGTTTTTACAATAGGCTTTCTCCATAACTTAGGCTTCATGTAAAGCCCTTTGAGGCCTTGTGCGAACTGCGTTATAAGATACCGAGTTAAAAAAATATTATGATTACTCCATTGGGCGTGCAATTGCGGTAAGTGAATATACATTTGAAGGGGTTTTTTTTTTACAAAATGCACACAATTTGAGATACTGTAGTAATGACACGCATTTGATATGATAAACTGTTACGTAGACTAACCCAAAAACAAACAAATGATTTCCGTTCACCATTGAAAATGCAAGACTAAATAGTTTTGATAGCAGTGGTTTACACAACACCGTGTTTAAATAGCGGCATCCGCTGTAAGCAACATATTTCTTACGTAATGCATGTGAGGATTGCCATTATCACACTAAAAGTTAAATAATCGGTTGCTTCACAGAAATGTGCCTTTTACCCTCAAGCCAAACAATATTAACCCCCTCCTCCTTCCACAAGAAGTAAAAACAAGAAAATGTTGTAATATTCATATAAAAGTAAGCATTTTTTTCCCCTTCGCAGCAAAAAAAACAATCCATATTTAAAAGAGTACAGCGTGAACCGGCGAATGCCAAGCAACAATGCATCGTATGCACTGACAGGCAAATTTGTCTGCAAAGTGAATGATGGTGCCCTGCATCCACCCCTTTCGCTGGCGCAGTTGCGCTCCCTTTCCACAGCGGTCACCTGCAGGCACAGAGGCCCACGGCGGAGAATGGCGGCTGCCAGCCACTGCGCTGCAAACAGCAAGTGAGCGTACGGGCATGAACGGGAGCGCTAGTCAGCTGTTGTGCGAGGCCTTCGGGCGTAGCTTGACAGATGCGGTGAATCGCTGCTCAAAGGCTGCAGAAAAATTTGGCTGAAAATGTCCCTAGAGCGGCAGTTAGTGGAGAGCCCATGTCACCACACAAACACTCGTGGGATGATAAATCAATACAATCCACATGGGATACTGGAATGTAAATGAAAGCATCATGTCAGAAGACAGACGGCGATTGTAAGAGTCTTTTTGATAGATCACTTGATTACAAAACCTAAAAAACCAGTAACATTTAATGAAGAATGATTGCAGCAACACACAGTTTGAGCCAAGTTGATTCAATAAAATTGACATTACGATGCGAAAGAAGTAACTTTTTATCGTGCCCTGTTGTTAATTTACTTTGTGTCCATCTGCACAAAATAACATCCAGAAAAATGATAACAGTAGATTTGTAAATTTACCAAATGGTGTCAAAGGTATTTTTGACAAAGATGCTAATTGTTTGAAATTGCCATTAATTAGAAAACGCCCTCTAATGATCTTACGATTGTGAGTAAAGCGCTGTTATAGATTTTTAAGCGGAGTGGACTTCACATAAAACAACTCATCTAATTATTATTACTACTAATATGATCACAGTGTTTCATGGTGAGTGTGCCACGATGGGAGTGGTAGCGACGGAAAGGTGTGCACCGAAATCCGTACCTTTAAACTGGCACACCTTCTGGATCCAGGAGAGAGGATTCGCCTTCATGAGGGCGTACGGCACGCACACCACGTGCACCATGTTCATCACGCTCTGCACACACACACACACGATGCATGCACGAGTTTTGGCCCACCCTCCCCTACCACCTCCGCCGATCGCACTCACCCACAAGGGGGGGGGGGGGAAACTTCTCTCTGACTTCATTAGTGGCAGTCAAATGTACACCCAAGGCAAGCTCTCAACACACAGAGAACATCAAGGGCCAAAATTTGGCAAATTGGAATATTACCCTAAATAATTCATCTGGAAAGAAAAGCTCCTGCCCCAGTACGGGGCTGGCAATCTGTAAAGATGAAAAGTGACATCATTGCAGGGCTATCCAACAAAGATATAGATTTAAATGTGCTATGGGAACAACCCTTTGATTTTTTTAAAGATTAACATTAGACTGAGTAGTTCCAATCTTGGCTTGAGTTGACAGAACATTTAGCCAGAAATAATAAGCTAACATCTGTGAAAATACATTAAATAAATAAAAATGTAGTTCATTGATAATATAGTATATTAAATAACGTATCTATATATATACACAATTTTACTTTTACACGTGCAACATTTATGTACAGAACTTAGTACAATGCATTGGGTGCAAAGTCTGTGCCAAAGTGCCAAACCAACCTCTGGAATTTAGTGCCATGGGGAACCCTGATTTAGAATGTGACGTTTGGATGCCGAGTGCTAAGAGGGCATCAAAACACAACGGGGTTGGGGTTGGCACAATGTGGCATGTGTGTGGGATGTAGCTGCATAGGTCTGTGATGGTTGTGCTGAACAGCTCTTCGAAGTGTTTCATAATGTTATGGCAGCTTCTTTTGGAACTAAATTTAGCTTGTGAAAAATCTCCGACACGCGGTCGTAAAACCAGAACACCACATCAAAGTGTGCGGGGGGCGTTTGTGGCCGCAGACGTCAGGGGTGTGAATCTCATAACGTGTGAACATCATACCTGTATGTTAACTACACACAAGCCAAGTACCCATGGAGTTTGCCAGTTTGTAGGACTGTCGGATGGCAATCAACTGTTGTTTTCAGTACGGAGCCAGTGGTGGAAAACGCCAATTTCTGTGGCAAGGGAGCGTTTATCCGTACGACAACCACTGTTGACTCCTTACAAAGTGATGTCCGTTTAATCGACCGTAGAGGAATTTGAAATCACATTCGGAAGGTTGTAATTGCAAATTCCTTTGGGGGGTTGATAAAAAATGAATACCACTTTGTGTTGTACCCATTCTCCCACACATCACTTCACCCCAGCTGTATAGGTGGTGTGGTAGAGCAGCGGTTCGCGCACAGCGCAATGAACCAAACAACCTGAGTTTGATTCATGGTTACGACTAACATTAGGGGTATGTTATATCTGGGTCGGTCTTATAGAACCACCAGCCTTCACCAGCCCGCATGAACCAGCATAGGGAAGTATGGTCAAACAACAACTGACAAGGTGTGGGGAGGCCTTCATCCAGTCGTAGATTCACAGAGGTGTAAATGATGAGTAACTAATTTACTCACGGTTAGGACTCCATGCCATAGTCCTACGTCCCTTTTGAAATCCACGACGTTAATGAGGATGTCACCTGCACCAGGTCAGGAAAAATCGTGAAACAATAATAATGCAGCATTCCACATTTAAAATATGTTTAAACACAACTTACATGACAAGGATCAATGTAATAGTGTATAGTTTGTTCTATAAGCAACATTCAAAAATGCAACCTCCACAACAAGCTTAGCTTTAAAGTTTTGCCGAACAACAAAGGACGGACAACCTCGATATGTGTCTAAAATATAAAAGATATTTGTATTTTGGTTGCATCTTTGTCGTTCAGTGCACACACTATCAATATTGGCCCAGAGCTTGTACAGATAAAGAGAGTTGACTGTTTCTATGGGACAATTTTTGCCAGTATAAAGGTGGTGAAAAAAAGAATACGCTTTAGCCTATCCGGCAAGAATACAGGTGTCAGGATGTTCAATCACAAAATCGACACCCATCACAAGGGATCAAGTCTGCAACAAACAAAACATGCTTGTGGTAAACCATGCAAACAAAAAAATGCTTTGATAATGTATGCATTGTCCTTGGACCTGGTACAGGCCAAACTGTTTCAAGGACAATGCATACATTATTATCGAAGCATGTTGTGTGGTTAATGCATTAAGCACTTTAAAAATAAATCTAAAAACTTACTTTTAAAAATGTTCTTTTAAATAAGATTCTCTTAACGTGTTATTTGTTATTATGCCTAGAAATTTGTTACGTGACTTTATTTTGCCTACAATTTCACTTTCATTGTTTGTGACTGTATAACATTATGTACTGCATTTTTTTGCACGACTAGTGCTATAGAAACAAAGTTTGATTGATTTGATACCATGTGAGAGTTGAATGTGCTGCGCACATATACGCGCGATTGAAGCCCTACAACAAAGTGAACAGCAAAACAAAGGTGCAGAGTCCAGATAATCGAGGCCATTGGCTTCGATCTGTGGGGGGGGCGAGTGGGGGAGGGGACTGGGGAGAGTACGGGGGGGGGACGGGGGGGGTTGAGGGGATGGGAGGGTGGGGGGGACTGGGGGGTGCTTGCGATGCTCACCCTCCGTGTACCCGCACACTTGTGTGAGCGTCTGGCAGTGCGTGAGCATGGAGGCGCGTGACACGGCAACGCCCACCACCGTGCCCTCACGGCTCGTCTTGTACTGCACGGATAGACAAAGATCCCCCCCCCCGTATAGCCTTAACAGACTGTTGGGGCAAAGTGCTGTTAGGGAGCACCTATGAAGCACGGCTCGGCACACGAGAGGGGTGGGGTGACCAACACCACGCCCTTCATCTCCCGCGTGGTGATGTATACACACTGCACCAGGTACTCATTTGAGGCTGAGTCGACCTAGGGGAGGCCCAGGACTCGTTCAGATAATCGTCACTGGTGTTGGCCGTGAGCTGGAATCGAACTTGGGTCGCCGGATTCGTAGCGCAGCACAGCGATAACTGCTACACCGCGCAGGCACGCCGAGCACAGCAATCAGTTGCGCCACGCCGTTGCCATTGGGCCCTTGGACACACAATGAAATCGGACCTAGTCTGGTCAATCTCACCCCTCTTCATAGCTCAGACACACCTGGGCCTCACTAGGCCGTGGGCCATTGTGCAGCTGCACCAACCTGCTCACTCGATGACTAAGCCTCTGAAAGCTATACTGCTATGTATGGAATAAGATGTGCTAATAAGCCCTGTATAATGCTCAAAGCATCTAGAATTGTTCATCCTCATGAAATGATTAATCTTAAAAAAATACTTTTTTAACAACTATCCAGATTACCACCCGGTTTTGCGATGAGACAAGGGTGGGCGAGATGAGCGACCTCACTGCACACCGGCAGCCACGCATCGACGCGGAGGGCTTACGCTGTACACGCTTCGTCGAACTGGATAAATAACCCAAAGCTGCAAGAATGGCCAAACTGCAGCAGCAGAGCTACACGAGTCACATCTCATGGCTTAATTGGTACTAAGCTCCGTTAATTGCACCCAAATAGAGTATTATATGGCACTCTGTGTGCTGTATCCCAGCAAGATGAAGCCTTAATCCAAACAATGTAGGAAAAATCACACCAGTCTCTTCACAGCCATGACTGTGTGATGCTTAATTTCTGGATTGTTAAAAAAACGATTGGGGCAAAAATCATTAAGTTGGCAATATTTTTGACAAAATAAGATAAACTTCAATTGAGAAACCAACTACCAAAGTTTCTCAGGCAAAAGACAAAAGCAGCAAAGACATCTTGAACATGACAGTGTGAGATTACTGCAGGTCACCACATTTAAGTGGCTTGGCATAGAAATTATAATTAGCAACAAAGGGACCATTTACATCCCGACGATTCTCTCTGTGCGGGTAAGGTCCTTCAGCAGACTAAAGTGAATAAGGGGAGACATTAAGGTCACTGTGGGAACAGAACGCTTGTCTATGAAGAACAAGGCACTGTACTCAGCGTGGCACATTGATGAGAGAGTGGCAAACTGGGCAGCTTTGAGCCGGAACGTTTCGCGGGACACATCGAGGCACTGCAGCCTCTCGTGTTTGGATTTAACGACAGCCATTGTGTCGATGGGCATGACGTGTCCCACAAAATCTACGATTGTCCACGATTAACAGGAAACAAAGATCATCTGAAAATGTACATTTCCAACATCTTCAACTTTGCATTCCTACAAGGCAAATATAGGCAATGTTACTTCTTCTTCATCCGTATGGCTGATGTAGATGCAGAGCAAAAACTACAATTTCATATTCAGGTTGTCAAGTCAAATAATCATGTCAGGAGTAGCAATGTTACTGAACAGAGACAACACATTATGTAGTGAGGGTGTTTAAAGTATACAGCAGAAGTATATGCCATTTACTCCATGCACTCCATTAGAAGGGTTCACAGGCACAAATTAAACAGTGAACCGCGAATGAAAACCGAACCGCAGAAGAATCACCTCGATGTACGCCGCATCACTGTTGCTCTCGCGGGGATTGGCGGGCCAGTCTTTGGGAGGCTTGGAGAGGTTCTTAGAGTCGGTCACAAACCACGTGAGACGGGGCCAGCCTGTGGACCACACGGAAGCGCCGAAACCAGAGACATCAACCAACACGAACCTTCGGTGGCTTCACTCGACTGAGAGTGAGGTTGACCGTCTTTCACAACCGCACTCACGTCGCAAACAAGGTGCCGAAGCAGAACGAGATGTAAGTTTCCATGGGATGTTGGGGTGGGGGGGGGAAATATATCCCACAATGCGTTGCAAGCCACCAAACTGGTACTCTTCTAATGTATTAGCAGTTACACAATGTTATACCTGGATACTGTTTCAGTCATAAAGTGGAAATCCTCCTGTCCTCAAATGTACATCGTGATGGTGGTGTTATCTCCATTCGCAGTCCTATCCCAAGTGGTGTAAATTCCATGATACTACAAACTGCCGAGCCAAATTGCGCTGGCGCGGAATTTAATTTATCATTTTACATTGACGTACGTGTCTGCAATATTTTTCAACATCTCACGTGACAGTCAGTTTTTTGCTCCGATTTCTATTCGCTTCATCGCTGTGCTCAACTTTACTTGTTTTGCCGTTGTCATTTCGGTGACCCAAGTCGCGCTCACGCAAATGAGACTCTTTTACCCTGGTCCCTTTGAGTTATCTACCTGGTTCGACAGACCACACTTGCCGTTGCAACAGGGCTACGAGACTCGCCTTTAAACGTGATGGTCTCCCCCGTGGGGGCCTTCGGCAGCCCCTTGAGGCACACGTCGCTCGTCAACGCCACGGAGATTCCACAGCTGCCCAGCAGGAAGCCGATCTGCTGGCTGCCTGCGTCCTGCACACACACACACACACGCGCGCGCCACAGGGCAGTTCAACGCTTGGCAGGGCACTCGGATGAGGTCACACGCTTGAGCAGCTTACCAAATTAATTCGCTGCTAATTCTATCTGGCTGCCAGTCAAGTGTTTGAAAATATAATAATAGAGATTATTAAGTAATACGCTCTCCCCAATGGCAGTGGTTAAATTGTGGAATCAAGTTTCCAGGCCTGGCAAAACCGCTTTTAGTAACGGTTTATCAGGAATCAATTCATACTTTAAGAATAGTGCACTTTGTTTAATCCAGGAAGGCCTCACTGAAGCCTAGTTGTAGCATTAAGAATCGTTTTTCAGGAGGGTCCTGCATTCAGGCATTCGGCCAATTCCATTGTGAAAGGATATGGAAGTAACCGGGAGAAAACCCACACATACAAGGGGGCAATACTCAGAGTTCCACACGGATATATTTATGAATCCATTGTCTCCTCGCGACCTCACAGCCAAAGCCTTAAATATCTGGAATTCCTACGCAGTCTTCTAACCAATTATGAACCGAGTTCAAATCCTGTTGAGCTTGCAAGATCTGACACGATTGAGGGTAGGGTAACTTAAAAATAGATAATATAGTTCCATATCTACTCAAGACAACAGTTCAATAAAATGGTATGCTTAACAAAACTTGCTTTGTAGCAAAATATGAATTTCTTACCAAAACTTTACTGGCCATACGCAAAAAATGCAATCCAAAAATATACAAAAACTGTTTTCCCCCCAAAATTACGAACTACAATGCAAACACGTGCAGCATAAAAGCTGTGAACAGTCCCAGAGTCTTGTAAATAGCTTTGTCTGTCTTATACTTACTGGATAACGGCCATGGTAGGGCATTTACAACACGACTGGGCAAAAATATACAGATGTCAAAGTTCCTGCCTGGTGGAATGCAGTGCATGAATAATGGGCCTCTGTGTCTGACGGCTGCTACTTTGTGATTAACGTTTCTCAGTGAAATTAGAGAAAGGCGGTCGTCATTGAGTATGAAAAGACTTTAAGCAATGCTTTGTATTATCTGCTGTCACATTTCCAAGCAACTCAAGTTTCTAGGTCACGTCCAAGGGAATGTGGCTCTGACTGCAGATGCGCTAGGTAACCATGAACGCACCGTACTGCTTTTTCTTCAGTTTGTTGTTCTTCCCCCGCACCTCTGATGAGCACGGGAATCCATGATTTGCAATGGTCGGCTACATACGGTGCAAAAGAAGTTCAACATACATACGTACACACACATACCTTGCTCGTCAAAGGCACCTCGATGGGCACGGGGATGAGGCCTCCTATCAAGCAGCCGTAGAAGGCAACGACAAAGGCGGCCGGATCGCTGTTGGGGTAGACCAGCGCAACCTGAACGAGAACACAACGGCGCTCTCCGTCAGCATCCGCACGATGCCCGCAAGGCCTCTCTTCACGTGGCAGACGATAAAAAAAAACATAAGAGTTTTAATATTGAGCATGACAGAACGTCGGCCGGAATCACATCGCGCAGTGTCCGTGTGGGCGAGTAGATGGGGGCCACCGCTGGGTCATATGACCCACACGCCGCCCCCACAAAGTGGATTTTATTGCAAAGTATTCAGATGTGGCGCTTGTTATCCGTGACTTTTTTTTTCTCTTTTATGGTAACCCTAGGCACACAGAAACCATATATCTCCCAGTTAGATTATTTAATAGATTCTCATGTTTTTGTATTCTGCTCTCTCTCTTCTCTTCAGCTGCCTATCGCGAATGATGACGACTGCGGAGAAAGCTCCCCACGCCTTGCAAGGTCACTGTTTAATTGTTACTGCTAGAGATGCCGTTGATTTAACGTGGAACCAGACTGTATCCTGACAATGCTACATTCGTCCAGACTCTGCCTGGAAAATGATTTTTTTTTTCTCTCATATATGTATGTTGAACTTCTTTCGCACCGTACGTAGCCAATCGTGCTAATCGAAGATGCGGAAGTAGAGATGAAAGACCCCCAAGTGAAAGGTGATATTTTTCTGCATATTAGGTCAGGCTATATGAAAGTTGTAAAGATGAAGGAAAGACATTTCAAAGCTAAGCTGTGCAAGGAAAACAAATCGATGAAATACAAAATTCTGCACTGCAGGCGAGATAGCTTCGTGTAGTGCGGATGGCAGCAATTGGCCAAGAGTGGGGACAGCAAATCAGAGAAGGGATGATGGAATGGAGTTCATGAGAGCAATGGCCATGAAAGTAATGGGAGACCAAAAAGAAGTGGGTAGCAGATTGATGACGGTGAGAGTGGTGGCTGTGGATTAACGAGCGTGGAATCATCGGGTGGACAGATATACGATTGCAGCAACCCAATCGCAAATATGAATGCAGAATTCCAATATGAGACGGACTTGTGCTTGACGTAGCAGCAGAAGCTATCCCCTGACATGAAGAACGATTTTTGCACAGTGTGTAACTAATGCACGAAAGTGATCTCATCAGCAAAGGCACAGACCCTTTCACACGGAGGAGGCAGCAGCAGCAGCATACTCACCCTGTTGCCGGGCCGAAGGAGAGGCTCTTGCTTGGTCCCCAGCTTGTTCAGCAGTGTGTATGCCAGCTTCAGACTCTGCTTCCACAGTTTGCCTGCACAAAGAAAAAGATCCCCCGTGTAGCATTAACAGACTGTTTGGGCAAGTGCTGTTAGCCAGCACCTATGAAGGCCGGCACGGCACGCGACGAAGTGGGTGGCCACCACCACTGTCTCCCAAGTGGCGATGTTTACGCGTTGCTTCAGGTACTAATTTCAGGCCGAGTCATCCTAGGGGAGGCCCAGCACCGGTTCAGATAATTGTCACTGGTGTTGGTGGCCATGAGGGGGAATGGAACCCGGGTCAACGGGTTCGTAGCGCTGCACGCTAACCGCTGCGCCACCACTCACCACCGCCCACACACACAAAACATTCTCACAGGCACTGCTGTGGCAGGAAGTGCAACAAATCTGCCCTGCTACAAGTTCTTAAACTTTCTTAGGCATTTGAAATTGGCATTTCGACATTGTGATGCCAGCCAATACCAAACTAGAATATAAAAAGTAAAATTAAATACCGCAGGAGTTATAGTCACTTGCCAACATTTTATCAGTCTTAATCGTAAAAAAAATGCCAACTTTATTTTAAAATAATGGGCCCAGAGTAAACTGGAAACATAAAATGAGTGCAATAATAATAATCATAAAGACGAATTGTGCATATGTGACTAATTACTGGTAAGCTGAGATGACAATGCAGCAAACTATGCCTCAAATCTATCTTTGTCCAACTCAAGATCAGCGTTACAATGCCTGCGCTGACCAGCCCTGTGGTTGCAAGTTTACTGGCCGCGGCCTGCACTCTGACGTTGTGTCTCACAAGTGGATAGAAATAGCCGGAGCCACTCTGGCCTCACGTGAGCTCCGTGCAGCTGCCAAACAAGGGGGGCCCATTTGTGCAACACGGCGGCTCACCGAGCGATCACTCTGCCATCTCGTGCAAAAGCAATGGAGCTGCGGAGGTCAATGCTTTGAGCACCGCTCCGCCAGGTCACGACACGGCAAAGACAGACGTTTAATTTCACAAATGTTCTTCGGAAACGTGCCTTTCTAGCGTCAAGACGGGCTTATCACCCGCACTGTCGTAGTAGAAGCGCATTTACACGAGCTTGAATTTCCAGTGGTCTGCAAGCCCTGAGCACCTCTCCCATTTCAACATATCAGGGCCGGACTCCAATATCCCTCGAGTGCCTGGCGGTAGCATGACCTAAATGTTGATGTCATCCAGGATTGAAACAAGTTCCCAAGTTTGTCAGCCAGTGTGTGTGCTGCTATTCCTGTGAGTTCCGTCACTGGCGGAGAGCCTGCAAACACGCGAAGTGGAGGCAGTCTGTGCTCTCGGTGGTAACAGCTGAGAGGGCTTTTGTGGGTAAACACGATTGACCCTTGGCTCCACCACCGTAAACACGTTCAGACACTGCGCCACACAGTCTTGTCTACAATAAAGGGCAGCTCATTGTTTGGCCAGAGGTTCAAATTATAATGTTTAACCATATCTTCTGAAACGTGTATATCTGTCCAACAAAGAGTCAGCTGAATGGCAAAGTTGGTGTTTCACGAATAAATGTGGCAGTAATTTTAATGTATTTACTTATTTGACTTATTAAAATAGCTAAAAAGATTTAAAAGCATTCCTGGAAAAAAAAAAGTGAAAAGTGATGTTAATTTAATTCAACTATTTTAGACAACGGTATTCATTCATTGAAATATCATTAAGTTACAATAATAAAACTCTCGCATTAATTCAAGGACATCTGTCTTGTTACAATGTTGCATGCTATTTCGTGTCAAGTTTATTACCAAAATGTTGCCCAATACAACCCAGAACAAGCAAGTCTCATCTGTACATACCATGGCCTACCGCACATTTTAAGACAACATTAACGATACGCAGCATGCGTGTGATTCGTGGCATTACCACGCTTTGTATGAGCAAACACCATGGTAGAGTGGCCCGTGGAGTTTATCTGCACTCATGCATTTTACACTTTGGTGGAGTCACTTGCATGAAGGTAAAATACAAACACGCGTGTCTTTGCACGGGGTTAAGATTTGCACTCCTCAGTTCCCTGGCAAGCTGTGAATTTGACACAAATCTCAAAGGAATCAGAGGTCAAAGGTGGAGGTTAGACCGTGGGGGTAAGCGGGCCAGGAGACATGGCCGAGGGCCCCGTACCGTAGGTGAGCGAGCACTGGGGCCGGCCAGTCGTGTCCAGGGCGGTAAGGCACAGCGCCTTGGCCGACTGCGTGGCCCAGCGCTGCAGGGCGGCCTCCAGCGAGGGAGGCCAATTGGTCACCACTCCCAGCGGCTCCCCCTTGACGGGTGTTGTCTGCGCGCCCTCTGGCTTGGGCTGGTTGGGGTCGGGTTGTGGCACTGCTCATCGCGCGGCATGCGGGATTGCACACAGAAGCACCGCGTCATCTCTCGCAGCAAGGTCAGAGACTCGGCGTGCCACTGAATATGGGCAGCGTCATAACGTGCCAGCTGCACGGCTGGTAGCACGGGTGTCCGAGTGGTCATCACGTTGCCCACTCGGCCACCTTGTCTAGGGTTGAGAGTTGAATTCATGCAGGTCGTCAAAGATTTATTTCAAGTAATTCGAAACAGTGTGCTGTAAAGTGGACGTTAAAGACCATTTCACAATAATTTGCTAGAAGAGGTCACCGTGTTCAAATTGCAGAGTTGAAAATTACCCGCTTTGTTTGCAAGAGATTTGATTGACAACACAACATACATTATAAAGGCGCAAGGGCATCAGGGGCTGAACCATGCTGGAATTGTACAAGCTCCCCTTGTGAATGGTCCCTATAGTTTGAAGTTAAGAAACAGCTGACCGTGACATTTCTTCTCAGGCAGACAAGTGCACTGCTCATTGTTTCATTGTTGTATCAAATCGATACCGACATGTAGGGCAATGCTACCCAACGAGGCCAGCGAGAGGGCACACAGCAGCAGCAGCCCATGCACAGATCTCACTTCCCTTTTACTCTTCCATCTCCAATGCCGCTTAGACAAAATAATTTGTGGTGCGGGAACAGCACCAAATCAGGTTCAAGGTAAGTATTTATTGAAAGAATGGCAAACCAAAAATAAAAAAACGCTTAATCTGCACACACACTAAACCAGACAAACAAGGCTTACTTTTGCAGGCTGGAATTTAGTCTTGTTTGGGTATTATATGCATAAGCAGCACTTAAATGAGCAATGTTTTTTTTTGTAATAACTATACCATATTGTTAAGTTGTGTTTCCTGTAGCCTGTACTGTTAATAGTGAACTGCTCATGCAGATGAGCTATCAAGTCACACTTCCCGTAACTACTCCTGAATCACACGTGTTCAACAACAATGCAATGGGCACTGAAATATACGGAGGTTACTTGCTTTGAACAACAGCTGTCGTCTCATACAATCAAGGCACAGAAGCCCCAATACTAAGCGGTGTGTAACTGAGAGGCGATGCTACAAACATGCTATTTTAAAATATATATGAAAAACGAATGCCTCAAAAATAAATAAAGATGCAGGTGTTTTTCAGGGTAATTAATGGTCGTTAAAGCCATCTGTGCAAGTTTAAATATATGTTAACATCCATTTCTGTTAATTCTCCATGACTAGTCACTCTCCGTAAATGCTTTAATTACGGTGCATCTTTAAGAGTTACACAATGAACTAAGTGTGCTAATGGCAACCGCGCGGGCCGTACTGGCAAGTACGTGAAATCGGCGCTAATGATCAACACACCTGCACACACGGCACTCTTGTGGCAACCAAATGCCCAATTTATGTCGAGGTTTGTTTGTTTTAATCGCCAACCATAAGACCCAGCCTCCATAGCATTCTTATAAACATTGTTTTAAATACAAGTTGTGTTAAACTATATCTACATGAACCGTGGAAGAGTTGTGGGTACTGCACTGGCCATGCAAATAAAACATGGTGAAGGGCCAGCCCAGAGCCACCCCAGCGCCACGATTGATTCCTGGATGCATGATCCAGTGAATTCCAGGCAGAACACACAAAAGGAACACTCCCATTTTTTTTTATAAAAAGGAGCAAAGCTCTAATTACCCTTGATTTTGACATCACTGCAATGGGGCACGTACTCATGGGGCAAAGTAAAATGAGGGAAAATGTAGGCATCAGCACTGAACATGAAGAGCCCCAAGACTGCTTTAGCTGAATATTATTCGATCTTATTGTCAATTTCACGGCTGATTCTGTCTTGTTATGCTGCAACAAGGTGCACCGCACGGAGCAGTCACAGCGCAGCGTTCAGCTAAAAATCACGGAACGGCACCGCAAGTGGTGACAGTTGGTAAGCCGCAACCCCGAGTGGTACCTTCCAAGAGCTCATCAAAGTCGTCGACAAAGAACTCCTTGAGTGGCGGCCGCTTGGGCCTCTTGAGGGTGTTGAGAAGCTGCTGGATTTTGGAGGAGACTCGGCTGTTGACTGGCATCCCTGGACCAGAGAACACAAAGATTCAACACCGACAACATGAAAAAAAATCTACACTCCTAAATCACATGAAGGGGGGGGGACCAAACCAATACAACCATTGGAGCCTCCAAGCAAATATATGAAAGTACAAATGTTTCATCGATAACATGTGCCAAACTGTAACATTCCGCAATGCTTTAAAAGTCAAAGTACACCACATTCAAATTGTTGTCAAGAGGCAGTTCTGAGTCAGTGTTGGAAATTCCAGGGTTCAGATTATACCAAAGGACAACCAAGCATTCATTTTATACCAAGCACTGCTCTCCCAGGCGATGAACATCTTACTAACGCCACAGGAATGAGGACCACATTCAGACTTGGCCAGGGTGAGAACTCACGTTCACATAGATGGGAGCTCTGCCACTCAAATATCTGTTTTAATATTCCAGCCACTTCCTCAACATTGCTAAACTAAGTTTAGAGTTCCAAGTTCCATGATTTTATCTGATAAATAAAATATATATATGGGCATTCATCCACATTTCATTCCTTAAATTATGTTGTTGTAAAAATAAATTACTTCATATGAAAATATTTAAGTTTGTAACTATGTCATGCGAAATGAGAATGAGAAGACAAATGCATAAAATGGAAACGTCTGTGTGCAATTGTAAATCAATTGTTCTCTTCAATAGAAACTAACTTTTCATATCATAAATTATAAAACCTGCGTTTCAATGAACTCTACCTCTGATTAGCACGGTTGGCTGCGTAAGGTGCAAAAGAAGTTCAACTTATATACATTCAACATACATATTTACATGAAATGCAAGATATAAAACTGGAGCAACATATTGAATATCATCAAGAATTCAAGGACATACCATGTGGTACCAAGAATGGTCTCCAGTGTAAAATATAAGAATAATTTGCAGAAGCAACAGCTGAATGCACATTGCACTTTCACTTAAGATCCACAAGCCATTCCATTTAAAGATGTCACACTGAACATTTTACTCAGTACACTTAACAAACGACTTGATTTATTTAATATGTTTGGGACCACACCTTTAAAATGTGTATTTTGCGGATAAAGTCTAAGGTTTTCTAAAACAACACAAATTAAACACTATCACATGGCATGACGCCGGCGAGATGTTAACTACCTCGTCTGGTATGGAGGAGGTGGTGGGTTTGATCCTGACCCTGACGGCTGTATATTTGGAGTTTGGTTGTTCTCTCCCCCTGTGGTTATGTGGATTTTTCTCCGGGTCTTACAGTTTTTACATGCACGTCAAGAAGCATGCGTTTCGAATATTTGGCTGCAATACATTTCCACATGATAAGCCACTTCGTTGAGTTAGCTTCAGAAAAATAGCTATATCATCTGTGGGCCTTACCTGGTAAAATAAGAATAGTAAGAGTTTAGTTTAAATATTATGGCTAGGACGTAAACAGGATTTATTTACAAACGTTTTGCGAAGTTTCTACACAAATCTTCACCTCTGTCAGTCCCTGGCCATTATCACTCTTGCCCTGTGAATCCTCACAATTACAAAACCAATGCCCATGCCAGGCTAAAAGTGGCTAAATAAAGCTGGCGGTGAACTGTGTTGGTAAAATAATTACATCTTTTACTTGGGCCAAACATGGGAAAAACGTTGCTTTGTTATGTGACCGCCCAAACTTCTGAAGGTCACTCATCTCATTCAACCACTTGGGAAGTTTTAGTTTATAAACTACACGGCAATTCATTACGTGATATAACACTGGTTATAATCAATGCACCATTCCCCTCCCCTGACATTGGCAGGTGGTTGTGCCGGGCGCCACCACGTACCATTGCCGGTGTCCATCATCTCCGAATGCGCGACCCTGGAGTAGCCCCGCACTGGGGGAGGGTGCGCCTCCGAGGTGTGGGTCGTCACATCGGGGGGCGCGGAGCGGCCGTCTGTACAGAGAACCGTCGACGCATTAGCTGCACGCGTGGGGTCGCCACCTCGACGCGTGGCTGCACAGGCAGCAAGGTGGGGCAGAGACGAGCACGCGTGAGCTGACGTTTAATCGTCATCCACCAGCGTTCCTCTGGGAGGTGGGCAGGGTAGGGTCTTAAGAGATGTGACTGCTCTTTTTAGGCTCTAAAGACGGTAGCTATGGTTGCACATGTAATAATGTGTGCGAGTATGTCTGATGTGTCTAAGAGAACAGTCATGGCCTTTATGAGACCAGAGAACGGTTGTAAGGCTGCCACGCAAACCCATGTGGAATGCGAGCCACTGGCGCCCGCGTGCTCCTTGTCGGATGTACACAGCGCACTGATTCAAGCCACTTTGTTGGTATTGTCTGAGCCACCCCAATGGCAAGAACAGATTAAGTAGGTGACAGGAGGTCGTGGGTTCGAACCCAACCATGTCGTCTGTATATTTGGAATTTGCATGTTGTCCCCGTGGTTGTGTGGATTTTTCTCCGGATCCACCATTTATTTGCCTCCACATTAAGAAACATGCGTTTTTAAGTATTTAGCTGCTAGAAATGTCCACGTGATCAGCCACTTTGTTGGGCTATAATTTATGGCCAGGACACTTCTGAAAAACAGCCAAAGTGGGCCTTACCTGGTAAAATAAAAAAGTAGTTTAGTTGTATAGAACGAACGGCAGGGAACCACTTATTATGAGCAACCACAATAAACAAGCAATGAACTAAGAAAGGAGCAGGTGACATGCATCTGTTCGAGGCACGCCACAGCGAGCGTGCCGCGCTGGCGAACTCACCGAGGTGTGTGTGGGCCATGACGTCGGCCAGGGCGCCAGGCCCACCGCGGCGTTCCCGCTCGCCGTGGCTGGGCCCAGGCGTGGCCGTGGAGGTGTGGGTCGGGGCAGGCCCCGCCTGGGAGGTGGCGCGTGGCCCCGTGCTGTGGGACGAGGCGGAGGAGGCGGAGGAGGACGTGGTGGAGGTGCCCTGCTGAGGGAGTAGACGCAGCCGGGTCAGCACTCCACACACGGAGGGACGTCCAACATGGTATTATATCATTGAGACTGGCCGAAGAACTTTAGCTGTGTATTCGCTCATTCATTTGGAAATACAGTAATACACCAGTTTATGTCGGGGATGCGTTCTTGAGAGGTGTGATGAATATCGGAACGACGTAAATCAAAGCAATTTATAGGGTACGTGGAGGCCGAGGCGACGGATACGACAAAAGATGGGTGTTGCAAGCCACGTAAGTGTGGGGGTTGAGGCGACACAAATCAGGTCAAGGTGTTAATAAAGTGACGACGTATTTGCAAAACGCCGTAAAAGGGAGAGACGTAAATCGGGGTATTACTGTATTATTCGGCAAGTATTGCTTTTCAAATAATTTCCACGTGAATAAATTGAGGATATTATTAACCGGCTGTAGCCACAAATATTTCACATTGTGTTAAGCGGTCCATTTTTATTCAGTTAAAAACTCCTACATTCAAAACAAAGCAGTTGGTATTTCCACACTCATTGGACGTTGTTTATCTCCAATTACGACCTTGGAGCTTTGTAAAAAAAATCTACATTTCTTTGAGAAGAATTCCAATCTCTTCATAGGATTACCAGTTGCAACCTTCTGATGTTGAGTCAAGTTATCCGACAGTAGCACCACTCGGTTATATTAAAATTCTAATGAGCTTGCATTGTAATTGTAAATACCATTTTTTTTGTCAACTCCATAGAAAGCTGCCACATGAAATCAGTCCATGTGTTCACGGTGCATCCATTCATCATTTTGTGCACTTAGTGTTTCCCGAGCGAACACGACAGTTTCATGCCGCATGCCAAATCTATAACCAGGCTTGAGTTTCACTATGCTGCAGACGCGGAATGATTTACCACTGGTTTTATGTAATGATCTGAATCTCCAAAGCGTACAGGCAGACAGACACTACTAGAATGTTAACTGGGTAGAAGCTAAAAGAGTAACATGCAGAATGATTTTCGTTGAATAATGAACTCTGAATAAATATTTTAGCAACAATCACAACAGCAGCCTTCAATGGGAAAGGGCAGATGGCTCACTCATTATACCAGGGGGTCGGCAACCTACGGCTCTGGAGCCACACGCGGCTCTTTAAGGACCGCTTAGTGACATCAATCACATGCTTTGCGGGACCATGAAATTTAAAGTTTATTACCAAATTCCAAAAAAAATGTCTCTCATTGTGATTTTGGTTTTGGTAAACTCTCCGTTAATTATACTGTGAACCAAAAGTTTCCCCCCGTTTTGTTTTTTTGAAGCTACAGCCTTTGCGGGCAGGTCAGAGGTGTGGTGAGGGGGAGGGGTCGGAGTGGCATTTGTATCACGGTCCCACCTGCATGGCCTGGCTGATCCAGCGCTCCACGTTGAGCGACCCCTGGCCCAGCGGATCCTGGGACCTCCGGCGGAGAGAGTTCTCGTCCTCGGAGGCCGACGACGTGTCTGTGGGGCCCACCACAACCGCACCACACAACGACAGCGGTGAAGCACAAAACCCAATTCCTGTGCCCGTAAATTCGGACACCATTTTTTTTTTTTACCAGCTAAGGCCCACTGAGCTATTTTTCAGAAACGACCTGGCCATAAATTAGAGCTCAAAAAGAAGTGGCTTATCATGCGGAAATGTATAGCAACCAAATACCTTAAATGCATGTTTCTAAATGTGGAGTGAAAAACCGGAGGACCTGGAGAAAAATCCAAACGACCACAGGGATTTGCTGTTTTTACATCGGGAAAGAAAGGGTTAATTCCAACGGCGTGAAAAACAACGGCGATTAAAGTAGAAGGGTCACGTTCGCCTTCCGTATCGCAAGTTCTAAAAAGTTAATTATGATAAACTGCACTCGTGACACCATAGTTTACTCTTTATTCGAAGTCTTGCGACTAAACCGTTGTACTCAATGTTAAATTTCTGAGTTAATTTTGGCACAAAGAACCCCGTAAAATGTTTTAAAAGAGCATAAAACAGCACACGGAGCATGATTACTTATTCATGACTATTCATGACTAAATGGAAGAGACTGTGGGTCGTTAAAGTTGATGTGTGCATGCATAGTTTGCCAAAAAAACTCCATTGAAATGCAAATTAGGTGAAGAAACTAAATGTTAGATATGTTACACATATATCGTTAATATATTTGATTACAATAAATTTTAAACAATGTGCCTTAGATGAGTCTCAATGCGAATTTAGGAATCAGTGTTACAATTATTACAAATGTATTAACCAATAACTTCAATTATCCAAAGATAAACATTCACAACAGGAACCCGAAGGCAGAGATATCCCTCATTACAATGCTGCTGCTGATTTGGAAGCGGTGGCACACAGCGTCACGCACTGCACCACAAACTGAGCAATCGGGGTTTGATTCCTGGCCATGGACGGCATGATTGGTAAGAGGCATCTGAACATGCTTTGGGCCTTCCTTGGGTACACGCATCCTTAAATAAGTACCTTGGGTTGTACATCAACCAAACCTGTTTAAATCGGTGTCAATTAGGGGAGATTTTCTCCAAAGATATTTTACCCAACTCGCCACTCGGTTCACCTGCGTGTGAACACCGGACCTTTGGAGACAAAAGCTGCTCGAAGTGGTTTGTGCTGGCCCACACCGTACCCATGTGTGCTGTGCCTGCTTAGAGCTCATTGCTCATGACACTTGCCCACATGGTAAAAAGTGCTAAGCGCGGACTATGACACTCGCCCACATGGTACGAAAGGGCTAAGCTTGGACTATGACTTGTGTGCATGCAAATAGACACATTTATTTCAAACTCAAGTAGCCTTTGACATGACGTATTGTTGGAAGATGACAAAAGTGAATCATTATTTAAATAGAAATCTAGGAATAAAACATCTTCTGGTTTCCACTCTGACACGAGGAGGAGGATTAGTAGTAGTGTCATGGGAGAACTATGCATGAGTGTGAGGGATGATTTAATGTGGATGGCTCCGAACCATGTCTGGTGAAAAGTGCCATGGGAACGCAGTGTTTTACGTGCGTCAAAAACATGAGCGTATGCGTAGGTCAGTCGCAAGACCGACAAGCAGAGAATTTTAAGTGACTCATTCCAAGGAGTTTGTGAAATTCCTTGAATTTGCTCACTTGACTTATGAACCTGCATTTACAAAAGCGACATGAAGCAGGAACGTGACTGATGGAAATACCTCACATAAGAAAATTGGGTTTGTTCGCTTAGCCGTACAGTTTGAAAGCCAGTGGACGTGTGCAAAAATTTGGTTCAACTGGGTTAGCCATTTCATTGTAGTTTCATTTCCTCCGAGAGGGAACAACTGGAAGCCCTTGTTACAGCACCGCGCAGTGCTCAGCTGTTGTCTGGCTCATAAAGTATGCGCCTAATCAGTACACTTGGTTGTATTATTTCAGCATGTTCTATACTCAAGCATCCCCAAATCAGAATTTGTTCCACACGCGGGACACAGACAAAATGAAGCAATTTGCATTCAATTCCACACCGCTTCCCCGGCTTTAATTATTGATCAGGGTAATGGGCGTGCTTGGCACACAGCTGGCAGCAGCTGAAACTGATCAAAATCACAGTCGGACACCCGCCAATGCTTCACATTTAAATATCCCAGGCAGTGCACAACCACTGCCGTGCTGCTGTTTAGCATTCCCAGCCAGGGAAATGTAAAGTCATGAATAATATATAAATACAGTACACGGTTCGGTTCCAAATATTCTTGAGCAGCACTGGCTATGGGTCACAAAACACAACATCGACAGACAGCCATGCTGGGCGCAGTTTGCCTGGCAAAAGTCGTAGCCATGCTGAATGGTTGCAACTTAGTGCACTCACATGGCAGGCAATTGTGCCGGACAACAACAAACATCAAAGCCGCACACAAAGACGGGCACACATGGTTGCGTACAGGAAAAATAACCCGCGAGATGGTGAGAAAGATTGGCAATACACCACCCTCTGGTTTTGCAGCAGTTATTTCTGTGACTGACACCATACGTACGCAAGTTACTGCAAGGACCGTATCAAAAAATTCACGAAGAATAAAGTGGTGTGTGTGTGTGGACTGACAGCTCACGATGGTGATTCAAGTTACAACTCCCACCCGGGATCAGTTCACCAACAAATGTGATGTGCGTCAAGGTGCACGGTTTGTTTTGACATCTCACCACCGTATTATATTCTGGTCATGTTCTCGAGGTTCCTAAGTTACCGGACGTGTCTTTGTTTGACCAGTGTGGGGAGTGGTAGTGCAGTGGTTAGCATGCATGCTCACGGCCAACATATTTGACAAAAATCTGAGCCTAGCATGCCCCTCCCCCCAAGGTCAACTCTCCCTTAAATGAGTGTCTAATCTGGCGTGTAAACATAAAGAGTTAGGAGAAAATGGTGGCCGGGCGTGGTCCGAGACACACCACGCACTCGTGTGCCGTGTTGGCCTTCATAAGTGCTCGCTAACAGCACTTGCCCCAACAGCATTTTAAATCTATTGGGATACTGTTATTGGACAATTATATTTTTTGCAGTTATCCTGGAGATCCTCACTGAGTCTCAATATTCTCTTTCAGGTGCTTACAAATTGATTTTTGGCATATTCCCTCGCAATGAGTGGGAGCATAATGTTTGTTTATATGCACATATTAACATTTCATTACACATCATACACTCTACTTTAGTCTACATTACATGCGTTCTCTAGTTACAGCTCTTGCCTTGACATCCTATGGCGATAACTGGAGGAGGAAAAACACCCACAATGGATCATACTTCTGAAAGTCATCATTAATAGAGAATGTGTTTGCATCACTAGGCCAGAGAAATTGAACGAAACATCCCACTAAGCTGCCCACAGTAGCTACAGAATCCTCCCTTTTTATAGCCCCCCATAGACACAAAGGCTCTCTGCAGATCACTGATAACAGTTATCTTGGCTCCATGACTTATCCTGACAAATGCATAAAGGGCAGTGTGTAGTTCTTATTGGAAATGTAAATCAGGCTCCTCTGACAGCACAAAGCACGGAGCAAAGACTGAACAAAGCTTTCATGTAATAATTTAATTCATATGATAATTTTGAATTGGTTTCAATTATCATCTTTCTCTCTGTTACCACTTTAGCAACATGTGCAACGTTAGAAAACATCTTTCTGGACGTGTTAAAATGGCACTAACGTTCCCAAAACAATGCACTGGAACACGACTTAAAATGGATATGGACCACACAGCGTTCAACTCAAACATGTCACTGAAACTAGGACGGATTTAAATTGTGCCATCTCTGCCATAAAACGGGGCCCAGGATGAAGGCCTCCCCCTTAACACCCGAAGCGTTGCATCGATACGTAGGGTGCAAAATAAGTTCAGCATACATAGATACTAAAAACTAAACTATTTTTATTTTACCAGGTAAGGCCCATTATGCTGTTTAGCTCTTTTGCAGAAGCAACCTGGCCACAGATGATCGCTTTACAAAAGTGGCTTATCAAGTGGAAATTTATAGCAGCCAAATACTCTAAACCAATGTTGATTCGAAATCTGGAGGGAAAACCGGAGGACCCGGAGAAAAATCCGCGCAACCACGAGGAGAACATGCAAACTACAAATATACAGGTGCCAGGGTCAGGATCGAACCAACGGCCTCCTGCATACCAAGCGAGGCAGTTAACACCACTCGACAAATAAAGGCTCAACCGACCAACGAGCGGCCGGCGTTCTGCCGATCGCCAGCGTACCTGGCGGCGTGTAGGCGTCTACAGCGGCTTGCACGGCAAACGAGCGGCGCTTGGAAGGCATGGGCATGGGCATCTTCTTCTCCTTGTGCTTGGCAAGCGCGGCTTGAACGGCTTCTGTGTGAACGTCTGCAAAAAACAAAGACAAAGATCTCCTGTCCACCCTTAACAGACTGTAGGGGCAAGTGCTGTTAGCGAGCACCTATGAAGGCGGGGCACGGCACGCGAGCGGGTGGGTGGCCAACACCATGCCCGGCCGCTTTTGTCTCCCTCGTGGCCATGTTTACACATCGCACCAGGTACTTATTTGAGGCCGAGTCGACCTAGGGGAGGCCCAGGACTGGTTCAAATACGTCACTGGTGTTGGCCGTGAGCGGGAATCGAACCCGGGTCACCCGGTTCGTAGCGCAGCGAGCTGACCGCTACACTACTGCTCTCCACGTGACCGTACGGACACGCGTACGCACACATACACGGAGGCACGCGGCACCGTGACGTGCAATAGAATCGTCCGCACGACGATAGGGTCATTCGCACAGCATGCTGGGGTAGCCAGTGTTTGCTTCTAATTTAGGGTCACGAAGAGATCATGGGAGATACACATGTGATGATGGGGCTTAGGTTGATGACATCTCTTTGTAAAGTTTTCCCATCACATGCACGGGTTTTCCCATTCATAATCACGGGGTTTCTCCAAGCACTCTGGTTACATCCCTTTCCCCACACAGCAACAACAACAAAAAAACACAAACCAATGTGGGCCAAACATTGTTTCTCAGAAAGTGTATCTTACAGTCGGTTAGGATTATTTCGTACAAATGTTCACAAGTATTCCCGTCGTGGATCGGTGAACAGCTACAAAAGCAACTCGCTCCGATGAATAAGTCGTTTAACACAGATGTTTAAATTAATTCTTCTCAGCATTGCATTTGGCCGAAAAAGCTGGTGAAATCCGTGAGAACAGGAGACGTGAATGGGGGTAGGAGTGGAGGCTGTGCAGGGGCTTTGTGCGACAGCAAGACTTGGCTCCAGGCCCCGGGGACTCGGCAAACGCTTCTGTAAGCCAACAGGAATGAAAATGGAAATATTCTTTTAACCTTCAACGGAATGAAATAGAAAGGAGTTGCAATGATGGATGTCTGTCTGCATCTCAGAGAATGTTTTTTTTTAACAAAGGACAAATGGATTTCAAATACTTATGCACTTTTTGGCACTCGCGGCTAAACCGATGCAGACAGGGCATGTTTAAGCCAGTTGCCTGCGGTGGAGAACATGACATCATCCGAATTTTTTTCCACCGGTCTCTTAATCCTTACGTTGCAATCTTGTCACCACAATGTGGGGGAAAAGTGAAACTGTTCCAGGTCTCCCAATGCTATATATCCAAGGGCTGTCACCAAGTCATCAACGCCTAAGGGAGTTAAATGGCGAATGGAATCAGCTTTTGATGACTGTGCCAAAAGAGGAGCCAACTCTACACTGTTTTAGCCAAAAGCGAAGTCCGATTTGCACAATGCCTTAAAAGCCGTTAATTAAAAAATTGAAGCTCACCTGCATTAATGTCTGGAAACTGCAATGGTAAAGCAATGACCCACATCGAATCGTATTTAATGCACCCTCTGTCTGGTAAGCAAAGCACTCCCAGTTTGGAGTCCGTCCAATTTTTCCCTGCACTTCCGATGAGCACGGTTGGCTACGTACAGTGCGAAATAAGTTCTACGGACACACGTACAGTCGGCAGCCCTTCCACATAGAACAAATAACCAAGGCAATAACAACCGCTAATCTGACTCAATCATCCAATAACAAATTTAACCCAGGGTATTAAATAAAATAAAAAAAGCTCAATGGATTTGCCGAGTCTGCCTGCTACACTGGGGCCTGACCCTTATTTATTGAGTATTCAGAAAAATTAAAACCTCTAATAATCGGCTTAGTCCATGTTATTTATTATTTAACGTGTTTTGACAGTAACAGAAAGCAGCAGTGGGCCGCCGTTGCGGCCTGTGCACTGAAGACATCCTTTCACAAATTAAGCCTCAGAATTCACACGGCGCAATTTGTGGAGACAAGATGCGTGCATGCGGCACGGGCAGAAACACTGGCGGTGCGCATTGAGCCTTCTTCCACTTCTCCAAACCTTAGCCACCAATGAATACATTCTCAGCTATATTTAATCACTGTGTTTAATCACTGTGGTGTCATGCATTCTCCAAGTGACTGCATGACCAGATGCACTCTAGGAGCACTCTCCGAGTGCATCTGATACGAGGGAGACGACATTAATTCCGATGTGTGTATTATCCTGGAATGTGCTAACTGGAAAAGCCTGCTGAGTGTTTTATAAAAAGCGCTTTGGTCGCGAACGAGTTTCCAGAGGAACATTGCAAACTTTGCTTCATTTATAATCTTTGAAATTAACTTGTCACGGGAGGCGGTCGATCGTACTGTGTATATGTGCGAGCAAACCAGAGCTTGGATCCACTGATTTATTTACATCCCGATACCAGGGGAAAGGGCAAGTGAACTACAGCATACGGAGTCACCAGGAACTTAAATTGCGTGACGTTCAAGTGCCTGCATATTTCGCCTGTCAGTTCAGCTATTAGCCAGGCTTTGCACGTTGACACCGATGCCTACAGCATCGCGTAGACTACAGACTTTTGAGGGCTTTCGGGAATGTCAACTTACCGCTTGACATGAGTAATGGTGGCAATAGCGTGTCTCTACACGTTTAGCCGTTTTCATATTTTAAATGATATGGCAACTGTTATTGTGCAGGTGACACCTGTAAATGCCTATAAATGTGACCACATGGTTCAAGAGGCTAATGCTGAGCCAGCACTGTTGAAATCCTCCCATTTGAAATTATAAACTAAAACTAAACTGTTTTCTTTTATTTTGCCAGGTAAGGCCCACTGAGCTAGCAAGCTCTTTTTTAGGAGCGACCTGGCCACATGATAGCACAATGAAGTGGGTTTTCATTGTGAAAATGTACAGCAGCCAAATACTCTGAACGCATGTTGATTCTAAATGGAGTGAAAAAATCGGAGGACCCAGAGAAAAATCCATGCGACCACGGGGAGAGACACTTAAACTCCAAATATACAGCAGGCGTCAGGGTCGAACCCACAACCTCCAGTATATCAGGCGAGGTCGTTAACATCTCGCCACCGAGGCACCCCTCAGTTCGAAACAATTATATTTTGATGGTCCCTGCCGAGTCATCTGTGAATGAACGAAAATCAACACAAGTGAAACTTTGGCTTCCAAATAAAATGTCTATGAGCTGATGACAAATCTTTATCAAAAGCTATATAGGAATGAATTCCATCTGTCTTCTGGAAAAGAAGGATCCAGTTGGGGATGCACAAGAATGGGTGTTGTGGTATAATCTTCTGGGAATGTTCCTTGGCAAAGATCGTTATCCACTGTCAGGATGTAGTGACTGCAATGGAAGCATTTCTTCATCATTTCGCTCGATTCAAAATCCTCAACTGGAACATTGGGCGGAAGATGGTGGGCCTTCTCACGGCTCACCTGTTCGTTGTTTCACGTTACCTTAAACACAACACTATCATCTAGGCGAAATGGACCTCGTTAATTTGAATCCAGATTTGGTCTGTAGAACTAAATGCCAAACACTGGTACCGAGCTCTAAAACATATTGCCATATGTAAGAACAGAATTGGAATGCAGTCGGCATTAAATAAAACCTACGCGGTCCAAATAGTCCAAGTTGTTGGGAATTTGATACTTGAGTAAAATTACAGAATTGTGTACGTGCACGTTTACATATGGACACCCAATTTTAATTGCCGGGGTCTTTGGTGCGCAATGTTTGTTTGTGCTCGGAAGATCACAGCAACGGGCCTCTCTCGTGGCCGTGCATTCATCTCAGCACGACTGCCGGGAGTAGAGCCCTCCAATCGAGTCGAGAGCGAACATCACGGGCTCTGAAGCAGCATATGCGCAGCCGGGAATACCTCCGACAGCATCACACAACAACACAAGGCCCCCTGACTTATGTTAAACAACAACAGTCACAATCTAAAATCAACATGCATCATCAATGCATGAGATTTCATTAACATTCCAGGCAGACTGTGTTTTTAATAATATTTACTTACAGCCAGAAGACAAAAATAAGAGTTTTCTCCTTCGAATAAAATGTTAACTTTTTAAAGTGAATCCAAATTTTAATAACTGAGGGTGGTGGGTTTCTTCATCTATGTGCAATGAAGACCACAGCCCAAAATGTTACCTATTATAATGTCTCCCTTTAATGCGGTGTTAGTGCAGAGCGTGATGAGGTTATACGTTTGGGGTGTGAACGTACGGTTGTGTTCAATGCGTGCGTCAGCGCGACACAGTTCAGCCAACTCAAGCTACGAAGCGAAACACAGCCGGGATGATCGGGCTGAGTGGGCATAGGGAGGAGGGTATCGATGCCTGCACGGTGCCACTGTGCCACGTCAGCTGCCCTTTTGTCCCTCAATAAACACCAAACGTTGAATGCAGTTAAAAAAAAAACTTGATTACATTCTCTTCAATATTCTCACCGTAATCATTACAAGAATTTAAAAGAAGAGAGCACCCATGTATTGTAACATGTTCTAAGAGCGAGGAGGGGAGGGTCTGAACTTGGCGTCGCAAGCTGTGCATGGGACTAAAAGGCGCCGCTCCTTTTGTGCTGTAACCGTGCATGCGCAGCGCTCATTACTCATGGAAGTGGGACAGCTGGCACTCCGCGCAAAACAATGGGACCGGCCGGCCTGCGGGTCTCCCCCCAAGGACACACACACACCTAACCGCGCCTCCTCGGTCACATTGGAATTCATCAGGATGGGCCTTAAACAGGCAGCAGCAAGCCAGATGACAACTACTCTAAAGGGACCTTGTGCAAATATGTGTGGTGGACTACACCCGACTCATATAAACGACGCATAAGCGAAGAACTCATGATATTTAGCATATTCTGGTAATACGCGTGAAAGTCTAATACTTACAGAATGCTCCAATTAAATTATTTTTTACAAGTGATGGAATGTAACACTTTCTTCTTTTGCAGGGTAGTTGCAATGAGCTGCTCGCTGAAAGGAGGGATTCTACCGTTGATTGTATAGAAACGTTACTCTTGTTGTCGGGTTGGTGCAAGTGGAGATGATTGATGATTCGGGGCCAAGCAGCTCAGCCTAGTAGACGTGGCCACGCGCTTGATGATGTCAGCACAATCCACAATCAACCCCCACCTGCAGAGCGCTGGATTATTGCACATGCACTACCAAGTCTGGCTTTCGAATGATGACATCGCCGAGTCTTTAACAACCGCTTCACAGCAAACGGTGACGTAATTCCGTAGAATTTACTGGGTGGCCGGCGGATTTCAAACTGTCGACGCCGTGTTAACTGGTTCAGTGTTGACGACTAGGCCACAAGCACACACGTGGTGGGCGATCAATCGTGCAGCTCAACCTCCTTCCTTACACTCCATGACCAAGACAAACCCAGAGAAGCAAGGCTGCGTGGTAATTGGGGTACACAAAGACATGTGTTTACAGCTGGGTTTAAAATGTTTGGTAAACAGACACTGTTGACCCCAGACTGCCAAATTGGGAGCTCATTGACAAAGTATACACTTAAGTCAATGCTAAAAGACAGCTAAATAATTGAGTCATTTTACAGGTTAAGGTGATTGATTTAGAGCCATTTTCCTCTTGGGTATTTTATAGGATCAAAAATTATACTGGTTGAAATAATAATAAACGTTAGAAATAGTAAAACTATGACCAAGGCTCTTTTTGCATATGCACAAATGCGACCTTTTGAAATCCCCTACATGAAATAAAAAAAACCTTGTGTTTCTGAAATCGTAAGTGATTTATTAGTGTGCCTGTCTTGACAGGAATGAATTTAACAATGCTGAGTTTGGTAAGAGTGCCTACAATACACTTGCTAGCCCTTCCACAGGGCCATGTTACGGCACCGGCACCTATATTTATTTATTTACCGATATGTTTAATTTGTCGAGGCTTGGCGGCTCTGGCTCAGCGTCTCACACGGCTCAGCACAGGCTTGATCCACTTGAGCGGCTCAGCCATGGCCTGGCTCAGGCTCGTCTCACGGGAATCCTGAGCGTGGCTGGGACTAATGCTCGGACCCAAAGCATGATCGAGCGTGGGCCAGGCATGGCCCTGAGGCGATCTCCCGGCAACTGTCAACTATTTAAACTGTTTTTATTTTACCAGCTAAGGCCCACGGACCTACATAGCTCTGTTTTAGAAGTGACCTGGCCATCACAAATCATAGCTCAACGAAGCGGATTATCATCACGTGGAAATGTATAGCAGCCAAATACTCTAAAGCCACGGAGAAACATGCAAGACGTTTCACCAGCCTTAAACAGGCTGGTGATACGTCGTGCATGGGGGGTGAGGCGGCACGTGCCCCCCCCCAATGATCTGATTGAAATCCCTAATTTCGATCGGATCATTGGGGTTTATTAGTAATAAATCAGCATTTTGCGACCCCACTGCCACTGTGTAGCATATTATTACGTGCCAGGGACTCTATGAAATGATAATTGGCAATAAGTAACGGCAAAGCAGTTACAAGTGACTCACAGAATTGTGCGCAGTTGCGTATACAGTACACGACTTCCCTGAAGGCATACCTTCAACGAGCGCGATGCCGATCATACAACGCGGTTCGAATTCGACCCCGTCGATCAATGGCTGCGCTATCGCCGCACACGCATCGAATAAAAAGCAAGGGACAAGTCCTTACTTACTAACAACTCCTCTATCATTTTTCATTGCTGGAGGGGTTCGCCCCACCTACCTGAAAATCCTGGCTCCGCCATTGATTACAACCGGCATCATCAGGCGGCAGCCAGATTTGTGGAGAAATCATCCTGTTTCGTTCTTTAAATAGACTCCAAATATAGAGCATCAGGGTCAGGATCGAACCCACAACCTTCTGCATACCAGGTGAGGTCGTTAAAATCTCACCACCATGGCGCCCTGCGATCCAGCCATGCCATTGTGCGTTCGCTCGTGTGTTTAAACCGACGATCACAGGAACAAGAAATAGAGTCAAAGTGTGTGTCCCAAGCTTATGGACGGGACAAGTCTGTCCATGAAAAAATCGATGTTAACTTTCCACGAAGCTGTAATTGTTTTATCGACCACAGCGGAATGATAGTCTGAGTTGGCCTGAAGAAGGATTTGAGCTCATGCACTTTTGATTGCGAGTCTGATGCCCTGGTGCAACTTGGCTATTGGCCGGATAAGACATTTTTATTAACCAGAAAAAAACACAGTTTGTACCGGTAATCAGATCCCCTTATGTCAGCAGTTATCATGATCACTGGAGTAAGCCCTGATTACATTGCTAAGCAATGTGAAATACAAAAGGATTTCCATTATGTTTACAAAGAAGATTTGCCAAGATCTTCGAATTGAAAATACAATTCATAACACTCAACGGCATCAGAAATTTAAGGAAAATTATCCATTTTTTTAAACAAATTATTACTGTTAGGGTTTTTTTAATGAAGGTAGATGAATTTAACCATCTAATCATTATTCAGAAAGCCTCACCAAACCTCAAGACTCTTTTTTCAGGAGGACCCTGCTTAGTTTTCTACTGCAATGTGTCATCCGGACTTGAGTAATGTGCAATAGGATCTTTGGGTAATACCAGTTCCATTGTATGTTTTTTTTAGCTTTCGGAGGAAATTGGAGAACACAGAGGAAACCCATGCAGAAGAGGGGAAAATAACATACAAACTCCACACCAAAAGGCACCCAATTCAAGAATATGGAGCACAACTGTCACCACCACACCGCCACCCCGCCATGAAAGACAATCACAATTAACACTTTTCGGCAAATTAAGATTCCTCCACTTTAACATGAGCATTTGTAACAATCGAACGTCAATGACAATCACATGGCAACACACTGTTAGACGAAAACCACTCGCACTCTGTTCAGAAGCATAGGCTCAGCATCACCTTTCCAAATGCATTGCGTCGAGCACGATGCCGAGCTGAAGCATTCGCACAAGTACAGGCCGCGCGCGCCGCATAACGCAGAGCGCACTGCGCATAACGCATTCGCCGCCAAGGTTTTTAACGGCTTGTACTCTTAAGCAGCAGACTGGAACAAAGCACCGTGCGCGGACGCCGTGTGAGGTGCGAGGGAGCAAGCGGCGTGTGTGCAGCGAGCCTACCCGAGCGATATCTCTCATCACGGGAGCCCGCGTCCCTCCGACGATTGTGCTTGGAACCCGATGGGGCAGGGTCAGCCTGCGTCCGAGCCTCTGTCTGCAGTGAGGGGTCTACCCCTGTGGGGGGGGGGAGGCAAAGGGGATAGTGACAGAGGGGATAAGGGGATGGACAGAGGGGGTGAAGGTAGAGGTGAGGAGACAGATTAAACTATTGTAGTGCCACGGTGCCTGGTATACAGGAGGTCGTAGGTTTGAGTTTGCATGTCTCTCTACCCGTGGTCGCGAGGATTTTTCTCCGGGTCCTCCGATTTTTCCCTCCACATTTAGAAACACGTGTTTAGAGTATTTGACTACAACACATTTACATGTGATAGGCCACTTCATTGAGCTATCGTTTGTGGCCAGGTCACTTCTGAAGAAGAGCTATATAGCTCAGTGGGGTTTACTCAGTGAGGAAAGCCTCACCGAGTCTCAATACTTTTTCAGGATCCAGCTAACAAAAAAATATTACCAAAGGGGGCCAAGCTTCCATGTGTAATCCCAATTGAGTAAATTGCAAGTATTTTTTTTTTACATTGGATGGTTGGTCAACACCAGTTTACGTTGGTATAAAGATTTGTTTTACTATGGGAAGAAACCAGAGCACCCGGAGGAAACCCAAGTAGAACAGGGGCAGAACAAACTCCAAGCAGAAAGGCACCCGAGTTGGGAATCGAACCCAGACCCTTCTTGCTGTGAGACACGAGCGTGACGACCCCCACCCTAATGCTAAATTTGACGTGCAATTTAACTTGGATTTGCTAATTAATTAGAAAAGCTGCACTTCAATTACATGAAGCGTGGTAATGCATTTTCAAGGCCAGTCACATCTTCTTCAACAGAAACACATGGAGCTAAATACGACAAAACGACTGTATTCGACAGGATGCCTCCATTGCTCAACAAGTCCGCAATGGCATCATTGCTATGAAGACAAGATAATTTAAATTCACAATGCTTCCTCCCATTGCTGATGAGACACAAACAATATGCAAAACCTATAATGTATCTTGTTTTGAGTTACCACTGTCTTCAAATATGTTATCAGCAAATAATGTTTGATTTGCAAATTATCTGGGAACAAAATCATATCTGTTAGTAATAAATGAAAAGGGAGATAATCGACATATACACCTTTTAATACCCATGAGATGCTTCAATAATTTGTACATGAACTGATAAATGTAAATATACATGTTGTCGACTACTAATCGTAGCCGGTATATGAACACGATAAACAAAATAAACCCTCACAACTGTTCCCAATGGATACTTACGTTTTTTGTAGTCCATGTGGTTCAAAAGTACACTCATAATCCGTGGTATCCAGTGGTCTTAGCGGTCACAAGATAATCAGTCGCCCTGCTATAGCCGACCCTTGGCCGCTGAAATGCAGCAGCTACTCGACTGATCCCCACCGCCCCCCTCCCTTGGATCGGCCTCCCACACCTCCTCAATAACCCGTCCGGCAAGCCGCCCCAGGGCAGCTGCGTCCGCCTAGGCGCTCCTGAAAGCAAAGGTGCGCCGCAACTCCCCGTTCAACTTGTGGGCCACCCTAGCGCATTCTGCTGTGGGACACAGAAGCAGCTGGTGCCAGCCTGGGCTGAGAAGCTACCAGATGGAAGGCGCGTCTGTCTGTGGTTTGTACTCGCTGGGGAAGTGCGTCGCGCGCTCGCTGGCTGTCTCGCTCGCCGCACCGCCCAATGTTCCCCGCGCCTCTGCGTCAGCTGCTGTTGCTGCTGTTGGTGGTGCATCCCATGCACTGCGGCTTCCTGCCTGCCCGCCTGCCCGGACACAGGGCAGTGGTGCACTCACTGAGCACTGCAAACAAAGCAAATCCTGTTTGTAAAGGGGTCCATTCCATTGGCTCGCCACCGGACACTAACGCTACCGTGAATACACTGGCTTTCTGGCAAGCTGTGTGCTGGACCACTGATTGGCACACTGCCACACCAAGCTTTTGTTTAAAAAATAGCTATGTTAATTACAGCCAGGAACCATAGACTTTTGAATGATATCAACTTCAAAGGGATTAAAGCAGATTTATAAGCCGATTGAATTGGTCTTCACACAACCACATAAAAACGATCTCACAGTGTAGCGTTGGTTCATAATGAACTGTTCAAAATAACATAAAAATTGGATAATGCCAGTAAACAGTAGCCTAAATGTGCCTTACATAATCCAATTACAGTTTCTGGCGAATGGTGACGAAACAATGTTTGACCCGGACCTGCAACACACCGGACACAACCAGTAAAGCTTGAATGAGCTAATTAGGACACCGTGTGAAAGCCAGCCAACAAGTAATGTGAGAATTCTCGACCGGTAAACATGATACTAACCTGGAAAAACATTGAAATAAATATTGTTGTAAGCATTAACACATCGCTGGAAGCAATATCCAGAAAAATATATTATAGATGATATGTCAGCTGTAAGCTGTCATGCCAAACTATGAAGTTTTGCTTCTGTCCATACAGCAGAGCGGGAATGTTGGAACCCATTCGTAGTACTCGCATGTAGCTTGTGCTGCTCTCAAGAGAGCAGTCATCTACAAACAGCACTGACGTTTTATAAAAACTACATTACTGTATGGGGATCTGCATGTGGGTGGCAATCTAGGGTTGAAAACATGTTCCACCCAGTGGAAAATTGCAAGGGCCTTGCAGTAAATCTATATTGAAAACGAATTTCTTTAAAACCGTTTTTTTGCGTTCAGTTTGTTGTCCTTTCCCACACCTCCGATTTGCGCGGTTGCTGCATCACAGATGCCCCATTTGTTAATTTTACAGAATCTTAACACAAGCAGCTAGTTGGAATTTAGACACAATGTTAATCCAAATTGCAATGCAGATGCAATACGCAAAAGGGGGCAAAGGTGGCCTGGGCGGGCAGGCAAACGAGAAGACAATGAAGCAAGACATAGTAGTAGGTTTTTACCCTTTAAACTGGTACAAAACTGACACATTTATACAAGGCATCATGTTTGCAATAACCACAACACAAGTAGTCAAAAGGCGTCATCTCGTCCAACACCAATGGAGACTAGGCTCTAAGGAAAGCTGTCTCGGGTGTGGACCAATCAACTTCAAGGACAGTGCATATTATTATCATTATCAGAGTTGTTTCTTTTTGTTTGCATTTTGACTACTTGTGTTGTGGTTATTGCAAACATGATGCCTCGTATAAAGGTGTCAGTTTTGTACCAGTTTAAAGGGTAAAAACCTACTACTATATTTTGCCACTGGTAAAGGAGGTCTCAGTGTAAATGAAGCAAGACGTTTGGGACAGCAGCTACACGAATATGATGGCACGTTTAAAATGCAGGCATTTAGCCAGCAGCAGATAGAAACTGGCCGCTGATTGTTTAGAACATTTGCAGGCAATGGTGTTTGGCATTCACAATGTATCTGTTCATTATAAAGGACATCTCTGTTCGGAACTTTCACATCAATTCTGCACGACAATTAATTCGTGTCAGCATAAAGCAAGGCAGCGTGAGTATTGTTGGGAACATTTTGCAGCAAACCAGCGGGTGCAATCACATCTTATTTTAAATGCACTTTGTGTGTCCTTTGAGCATAAGATGTACTTTGATGCCCCGTCTGCAGTGACATGACTACAATTATGCCCGTCCTGCTGGGTTAACCTTCAGCATCCTCTTCCTGGCCCGCAGCAGCAACAGCATGATCAAGGAGCGAGAGCTTCAAATGGCTGTGGCTTACGCTAAGAAACCGTCCCTTAAACACCAACAATTCTGGATGCATGACAGCTAATATTTCAATTAGAGCCGTAAAAGTCCTCATTTTGGGAGACGTACGCACCGGCTAAACAGTCTTAATGCATGTTAGACACAATTTTAAATAGAGAATTAAATATCAGACGGAAACAGTTATTACACCGACTGAGCCAAATGCATGGCTTGTGATGTAATATTCATCACAAGCATTTGTGTATTTTGGCCAAAATCCACAGGTAGTCAACCACGCCAGTGTGTTTTATTCGAGACAGCTATGCTCTGTGGAATATTGTGTCAGTCAACTACACGAATTTGTCTTCATCTATAATGTAAAGACCAAATAACACAATCGTTCAAATCTGGGGATATAAACTACTGAAGGTGTTTAACATTAGACAGTTTGCAAGTTATACTTCAGTGCTAGCAAATGCCAATAAATATGTAATTGATTATAAACTCAGATCACAGTGTTCTGAATACAACTATCAGTATGCAATTAGAATGGAAAGGTTTACCTCCATCTATGCGGTAGTAGATGCATTCCAAAATGGGGCATACAAATGCGAAACCGCACGAGGCAGCTGTCTGCCGAGTAGCACGCACCATGCATAGCAACATGCAGTGTGAATTCAAACCGCATACTGCATAGAGCGACTTTTGAGTAGACAAAGGTAAGTCGCATATACAACGCGAAATCGCACAAACCAAATCCGCGTAGAGCGAGGGAATCATGTAATTGCATTTGAGCTGTTCACGTTGCCAATTGGTGGACGATGCAGTGTTGTATTTTGTCTTACTTTGTCTCACAGTGTGCAGAAAGATTTACTGCAGTCGATCTACCCTTTGTGGAAAAACAGCAACTCGTGCCATGCCTTGTGTTTCTCCAACTGATCTCGCCGGGCTCACAATAAAACATCGGAGTGTTTCTATGGGCTGCGCCTTCCAGGGCTGCTATCCCCGAGGCTGACAAGTACCGTGGACACACAACGCCTGTCTCAACATTAAATTACTCTCCACACAGACAGACACGCGTTCCAGAGCGGCCCTACCCTGCCATCAATCTCAGCCCGGTGTACTTTTCAGTCTGCCGCCTTCCGAGTGAAGCCGATACACGTTTGTGCAAATGACAATGATGAACCATTCCCAGTGAAACACAATATCTAATTTTATTGTGGCAGGGTGGTGGCAGTGGTAGTGCCTTTCCTCACGGCAAGGACCTGGGTTCGATACCCGACTGGGGCACCTTTCTGCGTGTAGTTCATGTTCTCTCCCACTGTTCTGCATGGGTGTCGTCTGGGTTCTCCAGTTTCCTGCTATAGTGATACAAGACATAGAATGTAAGTTGTCTTGGCCCAAAGGTCCTGATGCTGAAAGAATTACCTGCACATTACTCAATTGGGATGACACAGCAACGACACCCACGCGGCTGTAACCAGAAAAGTCATGGGAGAATTATCTGGTTAAACTAGTGTAAATACAATAAATATACATGTAGGTGAACACTGTACAAATAAAATGGACGTTACATTAACGTTTCAGATCTGTCGGTACACTTAAAAAGTCAATAAAAACCAAATGAACATTTTGCCTCTAGGCTCTTCAAATATTTGCTAGTTAATCAACTACTATGTCATGAAGAAGCTCATGTAGGCCAGCTGCTCAACGATTGGCCTGAGGTGTGGGAAACGGAGCCTGTCAGGGTTTCCTTGAAACTCAAATTGTGGCATTTCAGTGCTCTCACGATGGAGTGAGAGTATTTCAAGTGACTTAGGGCACCAGCCCTAGAAGGGACGATAAAGTGAGTACCGCCGTATTTGTGGGGAAATCAACAGTGGTTGTCCTGTAGATGGACTTGGCCACCGCTATGAGGATGTGGAATTTCCACCACTGGCTCTGCAGGGCTGTATAAACGGGGGAAGAGCGTCAATGCCTCATTACGCGTGGTAGCAGGAGAGCACTTCACGACTCAGCCAGGCATCGTAGGTAACCACGATTACAATTACTACATTGATCATGCGTGATGCAACGTTAAAAAGTGTGCTACGTTGTTGAATAAAGTACTGAGATCACATTCAAGGGAGAACTCGCTTGATACGACCCCCCGTAGAACTCGGATTCGTTATAGGGCTTTGTATCCCGGAGATATGCTTTACTAGAAAAGACCTAAGAAAATAAAAAAAATCTACAAAGTCTTTGCGAGTGAGAACACGCAGCAGTGCTGGCCGAGGAAACGTACCCGCCCCCCCATCATTCGCTCAGCCAATGAGATACGACGAACGCTCTCCGCCAACCACATCCCCACCGCCTGTGATTGGTTTAGCCAGGTGGGAACTCTAGAAGACGAAGATATTTCTAGATTAGAAGTTTTCGTGACTGCAAGGATAGTCTCAGGCTCTACCTAAAATAAACCATCTTTATTATTATTATTAGCGCTATTACCGATTCCCCAAAGAAGCCTGCATATTGCTCATACGAAGAAATAACGCTGTCAGGAACGCATCCCCATATATGCAATGGAATAATGACCCATCTTCAGCACCGATTCGAATATTGCTCACTACTCCAGGAACGCATCTTGAGCGCTAAGCGAGGTCTGCCTGTATAAAAACTGCATGTAGATATCGAATCGAGCTATTTACCAAGGAATAAATACAAGGTATTGATATCAGGGTAAAATGAAGATACCCAAGGTGCGTGAACGTTTAGTGAACGCGGCACCTGCTGCTGTTCACGAGCGTGACGTCACTCTCACTAAATATTATTTTTATTACTCTGCTTGTTAACCCAGGAAAGCCTCACGCGAGTCCAAAGAGATTTTTTTTTCGGTAGGACCCTGCCAAGTTTTCAAAGCAGGGGTTGATGTTGTTGCTGTGCAATCCCATTTGAGTAATTTACAGGTAATCTTTCAACACTGTGATATTTGTTTGACCAATGCCACGTTACCACGTGTATTGTTATAGCGAATATGAAGTCATGCCCTCCCAAGTTTCCACATGACCCTCTCGGCCTACTGAAAACTAAGAAACTGTCAATGTGACCCACGCTCAAAAAACTATTTCATATCCCTGTTCTACATCATGATTCAGCATTTCCAAAGCTAAAGAAAAAACTGATAGATTGAAATATTATAGTCTATTAATGTGTATATGTGCGTGTGTGCGGTAGCCTAGCGGTTAGCGTGCTGCGCGATGAACCTGGTGAGCCGAGTTCGATTCCCGCTCACGGGCAACAACAGTGATGATTATCTGAACTGGTCCTGGGCCTCCCCTTGATCAACTTAGGCCTACACGGGGGATCTTTGTCTTTGTAAAGTTCTTAAATCAACGTGCTCAAAGTGCTTTCCTGGAAGAAAAAAAAACTTTCCCAGGAATAAAAAAAAACCGGAGGCCATATGTTTGAAGCCGTAAAAGACGACGTGTAATTCTTATGACAACCATTAGGTTGTGTTTAAAAACAGAGAACGAAGGAAAAATCACCCGGCTATTAAAATTTTCCAGCCTCAATCCATGCCACGTGTAAAAGCAGACAGATTAACCTCTATTTTTCTTTCGCATAAAAACATACAAGAGGAAATTACGAGGTCACAATCAGACTTCATGCCCAAAAGCTCAAGCATTATCATCAGAAGAAGCAGCCATGATCTATCCACTGCAGGGTGACGGCCTCCCCATATAGCATTGGCAACCCCCCCCCCCATGATGTTTGTGAGGCTATAATCAATCTCACCTCTCTGCACATGGGCTAATCTCATTGCTCCTACTCAACGATCATCTTATTCTGGGATGCGTTCCCTCGCTTCGCTGCTATGATTTGAAGAAAGTCTAAAAAAAACTCACTGACAGAGTTTAGCAGCCTGGCGAGAGATATGTATTATGTATGTTGAACTTTTTTCGCACCATAGGCAGCTAACCACGCTAATCAGAGGTGCGGGGAGAAGGACAACAAACTAAACACAAGAAAATATTACTCTTTCAAAGGCTATTTTGGGTGGCAGGGTGGCGCAGCGTTAACACTTGTGCCTCAAGAAAAAATACCTGGGTTCAATTCCTGTGCCTTTTTTGAGTAAAGTGTGTTTGTTTTCACTCTGTTCTGTATGGGTTTTTTGATTTCCTTCCATTGGCAGATAAAAATAACACACAATGACCCTGGTATTTGGCCAAACATCCGAAAGACAAAATTACATCCAATGTACTCAATAGGAATTACACTTAAAACACCCCCCCACCCGCCGTTCTGCAAAAAATCTGTCAGGATCCTCCTGGCTGGTCATGGGTAAACAAGTAAAAATAATAATTTTAAAAACCGAGAAATAAGATGCCGCAGATGAGATGAGGGAGGAGGGGGGGGGTGATCTAGAAATGACGCCTAGAGGGTGAAGTATTTATTTGTACAATGATTTTGCTCCAGAAATGACTTCTGGAACAGCTACCATAGACGGAAGGTGAAGGGAGCCTCTGAGCTTACAGAGAGAGGCGGGGGAGGGGGGCGAAGGGCATAGAGAAGTAGTAACTAGAATGTTTTATCTCATTCCTTTAATCTTATCAGTACACAGGAGATAAATTCCTCAGAGCACAATAATAAATAATGCAATTGCCTGGGTGGGATGTGATGCTTGGGGAGGAGGGGTTGGCTCGCTTTAGGTGACGATTACCCCCCCCCCCCAGAAGAACGAGTCATTTTGTAATGTTAGAAAGTTTTTAAGGTTCTAGGGGATGTAGGCTGCGGCATGAAAACCGTGCAGGAGAAGTGTATAATAAATGAGGATGGGGAATGTCAGTGCCACGTTGCCATGACCAAACACACGAACGCACAACGTGAAATCAATGTCTTAATAGAGCAAAACGCACACACACACAGCGTGCAACAAATGCGTTACTGACACAAAACACACGTGACATCAATGACTTACTAACAGAAGACACACAATGTGAAATCAATACCTTACGAACACAAATCCAACTAATACACAACGTGAAGCCTACACGCCGCCTTACTGAAGCACAACAAACTTATCCGCAACATGAAACCCGCGTCTTACTCGCACGGGGTAGACTCGTGGCGTGGACTCGTTACCTCTCTCTCTGTGCATTGTGGTCTCGCTAACCTCGTTGGAAGTAGGCAAGGAGAGGGAGGGGGGTGAGGGAGTTGACTCGGAAACTGCCGTACAAAACGCGTTGAGGACCACTCACTGGGTTAAGCCACCGATTCATCAATAAACATAAATACCGATGCGAAGTGTAATGACTGTTAAGACGGGAACAAAACACGCGTTTAAATACGTCCAGGAAGTAAGACATGGCAGAGAACTGCTTGGTAGTACTGGACGCGCATTACACTGCAAGTGCGGGGTGTAACGATACGTTCAGACGCGTTTGTTTTGAACCAACCTTGCACTTGTGGGATGTAAGGCGACAGCAGTTTGGCCCTCTTTTTCTCGTAACCCTTCTGCGTGATGTCACCTGCCGAAGAAGAAGGGAAGAAGCGTGTGAGACGCGGCGGCGACGGCTCAAGGCGTCGTCAAAGTTGTTTGCGATCATTGCCTCCGAAGAGACTCGCCCACTTTCGAGGTGAGCAAAACCCACACACCGGCTGAAACGTTACGCGACGAGTTGGAAATACTGTCGATAACCGAGCCCGGTTATAAGTATATCGACTGCCGTGACTTAAATAACCTCAGTGTATGAGATTTCAACTAACGAGTCAGGCGATGATGACCTGATCCGGATTGAAGACTTAGCAGCAGCCATGCAAATCTACAAACCCACCCCGTGTAGTTTAAGCATTTTACACATAGCACGTATAACACACGATAATCACGCGCATCGCACAGAATATTAGTATATAAATAATCAGACGCTACATAGCCCTCACGTGTCTATCTCTCCAAACACAAAAGTATTTTTTACACAACCCATCGGCCCCAAAGCCTTCTGCGAGTGCAAACTCTCAGCAAATGCAGCCCCGAGTGTTGTTCGTATTGAATCAATGCTGCTGAAATAATGCAGTCTCCGTTGGGGCTAATGGGTTGTGTAAACAGACTACTTTTTAGTTTTTAAGGTGCGAACAGACCCGATACGTTAACGCGCCATATTATTTGCCGATCACCAAACAGCATAGGTCACTTCCTTCCTCGACGTACAGCAGCATCATTCGACATCCCTGAGAAGCCCGGCCCGTCGAGACGGTGCTGGGAGACACAAGCAGAGCGACCACCACCCACCACCACCCCCACCACCACTGCGGTGCAGGGAGGCGTGCGGTGCCTCCTGCGCTGCTGCCAGACCCACGCGGATCCCCTCCTCCTTCTCCTCCCCTGGGTGACCCGCCCCCCCCCCCCCGTGGCCCAGCCAATCGCATCCAGCAAACCTCAAGCCCGTTTAAAGGGACGAGCATGCACCGAGGTGCCACCCCTCCACGCCACTCAGACATATGCGCTTCAGATACTCCCTTCCCATCCCGGTCTGTCCTGCCCCCTACAGCAGAGTGTACCGGGCCAAGTGACCGACAGACAGCCATTTACCACACAGTGTGTGAGGGACAGGCAGCTGGCTGGGAGGGAACCCCCTGCCGTGAGCCAATTAGCAGTGAAGCGCGCACACACACACCCCAAGTCTCCCATGCTAAACCCACACCCCCCCCCACCATTCTCTAGCTCATTACGCATTTTACATATGTAAACGTAGCTGTGTTGCTGGGGTAGAAAAAACAGGACTCGTTTGGTTGCTAAATATGTTCACGTGAAAAGCCACTTCGTTGAGCTATGTCATTCCTGGCCTGGTCACTTTGTGAAAAGAGCTAAATAGCTCAGTGTGGGCTTTACCTGGTCAAATAACAACAGGATTGCAATGCAGATCAAATTTAGATATGGCTATTTTAAGTGAGGCTTCATTTGCTCGAGTTACTTATTAAAATTAGTGCATACCACGACCGTGCCCCTTTTAAATAATTCTCAACATTCCCAAACACGAATAGTGCTGCACAGCTAAAGCCATTTGTGTTTTAAATATAAACCATCACTCCGAAGAAGCCCACGGCAACGTTACAGCGACATAGCCTCACACCGTGACCACGGCTGACCTGTTCACCTCGTTTTAGGACAACAGAGGTGCACTTGCTTTCAAAGCAGGTCAGAAGCAAACGAACTCGTCGCTCTGCGTTCGTCGGTTGAACCTTAGCTGGGAATCGTGGGTCAGAGAGCGTGTGTGCTGGCTGGCCCGTTCGCTCGGGTTAACTCGCACGCACATAGCGACGGTGTAACTACACCGAGCTAGAGAACCAAAGTGTTAGCGGAGGTTGTGTAATAAACGTCTTGCCTCCCAGTGCATCACACACGACACTAAGGTATACATTGAAGCTTGGGCAAGGCAGAAAAACCACAACAACAGTCCCAGAACACAGCAATACAACAACAACACAGTCCCCCTCAATAACATTGCACATTAAAATCGAGCTATCGATACACGGCTACGGATCAAAGTTACAAGTCACATTGGCAAATGTGGTTCCATCCAATCTTCTGCTTCAGGATACATGCACATACAAAAAAAACATGTTTTTTTTATACTGAGTTTAACACGTTTAATTGTAATTTGTATGCTTTGTTTAATAAATTGAAAAATCAGTTTTGTTTATGCATTGCAATTTTTTTGGTGTGGTTTTCATATAAGCCCTCTTGGGTTTCCAACCTCACCTGCACATCTTGTTGTTATTCTTGGTTATTTCGGTAAAGTCACGTAGAAGAGAAATAGCAAAATAATAAAAAATAAAACAATTAAATTCTCACGAAAAAGACAAAAATCTTATTTCAAATGTTCTTGCTGTGGTTTTCACACCTGATGATGATTGCTTGTGTTGCAATTTGATTGTTTTATTTTTATCATTGTATTATTTCCCTTCTACGTTACTTTACCAAAAGAACCAAGAATATGAATCCCTGCAGTCACGAAAGCTTTAAAACGAAATCTTTTTGTTACTTCGTTTTTTTTATTTGCACCGTTGGTCTTTCACTTGTCTTTTGTGTGCAAATAAAGAGCAATAATAATATTGAGGGCACAAGGTTGTTCCAAAACGTCGGTGCTGCAATGGCCAAGGCCTTGTCACCTATTCCAATTCAGGTAGGCCCCAATGAGAGAAGAACCAGGCACCTCAACAGGGTTGGCCCATGGCTTTTCCCCCCCGAAACATTCAGCGCCTGAACCACCACCAACAACAAAAAACACAAATGCTCTTGCACGTGTTTATCCACCGAGAATATCGAACACTTGATAAACAGCCTCGATTTTAATCCATTATCACACAGCTAATGCAGTTCCAAGCGGCCACAGCTTATCCACAAATTAGGTTTCAATAGGCCTCGGTTCCACTTGTGAAAAAAAGCTAATTGTTGTCATTACCATAACTAACCATTTAACAGATACCAAAGGTGCCCGTTCCCCATTTTTCTATGCTTTGCATTTCATAACCGGTTTGGCTTATGTTAACGGTGTGTACGTGCGTCACAACGTGATGTATCAGGCCCGCACATTGCCTCAATACAAATAAATATTTTTTAAAATAGGTATGAAAGGAGAGTGGTTGAAGAACACACAAGTGTTTTATCTGCATATCGTATCAGGATATCAAAATCAGAATATTTATTGATACTGGAGGAATCCGCTGAGCGAAAAAGCTCTTTTTCACATATGTCTAGTCGGGGCGGGTAAGGATGTTACATCAACAAACAATACAAAAACGTAATAGGTCTGCAAAGTACAAGAAAGGTAAACGAATCACCAAAACACATACAAATACAACTAAACAACCCCCATCCTACCAGACAAAACCCACTGAGGAATTAACTTATTTTTCAAAAGCGACCTGCACACAAATTATAGCTCAACATTTATATGTGATATGCAGTATTTGATATAAGCTTATTTTGTTACCTACTGTATTAACCGTCGTGCTCGACCACGTGTTCAGGAATGCACACAAGACGGACGGGGTCCGTATTGTTCGATAGGCACAGATAAATCCGCGTCTTTTCATCTGTAAGGGCACGGGCCTAAGCTATGGCACGTGTCGAGAATGAGACACGACTTTGGCAGATGTAGGAATTGAAGTTGGACATTGCCCAGTCTGAAAATAATCGTTCTTAAACCCTAAATTGATGGCAGTGGTAGGGAATGGCATTTCTACATGGTAATTACAGGTCATTTGACAGATAGAGAAGGGGGGAAATTATAGAGATGTAAAATATACAGTACAGTAACTGCGAAAGACAGAGCTGCGATGGTCCGATGCGAGCAGATGTTGGACCGTGAGACTTTAATAAAGATGAAAATCTGTGCAATGGTTGTAAAACCTGCCCTGTCTGACAAGAGGAAGGAAACAATGAACATGTGGGGTACCATCACGGGGGCAATATACACGATGGCCTCCTGACCCTGACAAGAGATGAGTGCAACGGATCTTACATTTTTTTTCCGTGTGTAACTAGGGTGAACCCATATCAAACAAAAGAGGCTCTTGAATATAAAAGCTGGCAGTTCACCAACAATGGTTTAAATAAGCCTCACACTGCTAATGTGACCACTGAACGTCAAAAAATGCTCCAGTTTGCTTCTAATAAACCAAGTCTGCTAAATATATATTTATGCACATAAGTGCGCACTACCATTAGACTTTGCGGCTGGTGATATGTGTAAAATATACTTCCAAGATGTCTGGGCAGCTTGGAAGAGGAGGAAAAAAATACTCCCTCTAGGAGACCGTTCTGCCAACAGTGGAGTGAGCAAGCAATTACAGTGCTGCACCTTTATCTTTACCCTATTTGCAAAGCCTAAAATTTGTAATTCACTGGCTCACGCATTTTACGGATGTGAGCCGGGAAATCGAAAATCAATGTGAAAACACTGTCCGGGTTTTTATGGAACTATACTCGCACGCCCGCTAGAAGGTATGAAGGCCCGTGGTCCAGAATAACAACCGCCAAGTGACAGCTATGGAGGAACAGTGCCCGAGAGGACGTGCCATGTGACGGGAGTCATTAAATCTGTGCAGGTGCGAGGTGGATTGCTACATCACACAGGAACGTGACAGACGGGCACCAGCTTAGGGAGTCACGGCTTAGGGAGTCCGTCATCCAGATGTGGATTGGCCACGGCTAACGATGATGTGCCCCCTACTGATTGCAGCACTGAGGAGTGTCTAATTATAAAAGCCTACGGTTAATTAACGAGCGCCGGGGCCAACCGCTCATGTGGCTTGGGTCCAGGTGGATGGGGTGGAGAGATCAGGGCGAGGGTGGGATATGCAACCTTAAAGATGACGTGCCATAGACAAAAGGAATGGGATTGCACTTGAACCACAGGGTGTCCCTTTTAAAAAAATTAATGCACTTAACCTTTTCCTATTCCGAAGACGTACACAAGTCATCAGTTTTTATTCTGAATCCATTCCAATAACGTATGCGTACACGCACCTCCAATTAGCACGGTTGACTGTGTGCGGTGTGAAAATTATCACATACACATTTAACGTATGTGTTCGTAATCGGAATGGAATCGGAATAAAAAAAAATACTTTATCGTTACGTCTTCAGGTCGAAAGACGTACCGAGGCTCCCACAAGGCCATGTGGGAGGGCATGTGGCACAGTTTGGCACCAGCTATCGTAGAGTGTGGTCGTGTCGTGATAGTTCTCTGTGGTGAGTGCAATGTCTATAAAATCAACGGCGTTAGGCCTCTCTAGATAAATTAACGCTGGGCCGCTGGCGCGTTCCGAAATTCAGCGGTGAATGGGACCCATCCTGCAGCTTGCAGATGTTTCGGAACAGCAAAGGGTTAAATGCGTAAGTGATACCTTTAATATGGCTGCATAGGACGACGCTGTGAAAATCTCAATGTTTTGCCGAAAAACGTATTTTTCTACTGAACTAAGAAACTGTGAATTGTAGTTGCCATTTCTCTTTAAGCACTTATGAACCAAAGCAAGCACACCCTTTTTTCCTTTCATACGTACTCGATTTACTTTTCTTTGTCATTAATGACATTCCATAACACCTATATGCACAATGGAAACGACACAATTATTTACGTCGCATGCAACATTCCACACCGACAATTCTGTACTGTATCTATTGGGGGCGTTGGTTGGTTGGTTGGTTCTGTGAACTTCGATCTGTAGAGCTGTCACTTAATTCGTGAGAAGGCGATGGACGTGCCATTGTTGTTGGGTCGAGTTTTCCGAGCTCATCCTTTGGACTGTAAATCCACAATGGACTGATGGTTCAATGCCGGACTCTTTGACGGTATTGCCTATGTATGCTTCTCTAAGCAGATATGTGTCTATAAATCCAGGTGTGATGTAGTTTATAATTTACTTGTGTTTTTTTATATTATAGCCTCTTCTTTCATAAGTTCATAACTTATCACACTGTGGTTGCTTCAAATGTTGCATGGTTTTAAACCGTATTAATTAAGCATTATTATTTTTATTTCACAAGGTAAGGCACACGGAGAGATGTAGGTCTTTTTCAGAAGTGATCTGGCCACAAATCATATCTCAATGAAGTGTTGATAAATATCGTGTGGAAAATTTTAACCAGGCAAATACTCGAAACGCCTATTTCTAAATGCGGAGGAAAAAACCGGAGGACACCGAGAAAACTCCACGTGACCACGGAGAGAACGTGCAAACTCCAAATATACAGCAGGCGTCAGGATCGGGATCGAACCCACGACCTCCTGCAAACCAGGCGAGGTAGATAACAGCTCACCACCGTGGCACCCTTTACTTCACAGCAGATTGGCCCCATTCACACGTTGCCAACTAGTCCGTGTCATCGGGTTTTGGGAAGTAACGTGCCAAAGTCACTCCACTGTTACCCAAAGGACAATTCCTCAAGGTGATATGCTTCGCCGTTTCATCAATAAGCGGAGACTGGCCCCTTGTGTCTCTATACACTGCCGAAATATCATAGACGCAACGCTATACAAATCAAAACTGGAATAAATGTTCAGTTCCTTTTGGATCTGCATCTTGTACACACGTGACTCAACTGTATATGTGACGGCATTGTTTATACAACGTTGGACTTTACCTCCACCCTCGGCGGCGTGCCCTGTAAATTCCCCCACCTCAGTCGGTAAATTCCCCCACCTCAGCCGTATAACGCCTTGAGACGCCCCTCCCCCGCCCTGTACGTACCCCGCGTGCAGGTGAACTTCATTCACCTGCCCGCAAGTCGGGGCTTGCCCATCCTGTGTTACGGGATAGGGCAAATGACCAGGTCGCTCGGCGGAAACAACCAATAAACTCCGAGTGTTGTGCCCGGGCAAGCCCTTCTCTTGCTCACAGCAGACCTTCACCACTCGACAGCACCCCCCCCCCACGTGGAGCAAGCCCTTGCCACGACCACGTGGCCCACGCGTCCCACTCGAAAACTCGTGCGGGCGGCCCTGCCTGTGCGCTGCTCACCCCCCCTGTCCCCCCATGCAGGAGGAGCATGGTTCACTAAAAAGTTTAGTAGTTTAGCAACACAAATTCCGCATGCGCTGCACATGGCTCTATGATATAACAAGAATGGAATGGAGAAGGGGGGAGGGGGTTGAAAAGTAAAATAAACGACGGGTTTATGTACTTCACAAATATGATACGATACAAAATAATAATCAAAATCGCATTTCTGTACGTAAGGTGTTGTTTGGATGTTACCACTGACGGGCACATTTTTTTTTAAGTTGTCCTTCCTTGCACATTGTAAATTCACATCTCACTAACAAGTCCATGCCAACATCCACACGAAAACATCGCAGATGTCCTGAGCCAGCCCAGAACCACGTGGCTTTCACGCTGCAGCGTGTGAACCACACAGAGGCCATCACTATCACTCACGTCCCAGCGCAATAAAATATAAAACTCAACACGTGATCCAATAACATTCTGTATGTGTGTGTGTGGCCTTCAAAGGATACAATGTATAATAGGCAACGTGTCGGGCAATGGCCCTTCATAGCAAAAAACAGAGAGGCCAAAGAGACAAGAGTGGATACATCTTGGAGACTGCCGTAGACCATGACACAAGGTCCAGCCAGTCCACCAGTCTCAGCAAAGTGACTCCCCCTCCCCAAACACACCTTCCTCTTTGACAATGGAGAGATGGGAGGGGGAAAATGATAGTGAAAATAGATGGCATCTCAGGCCAACCTGGTTTTTTAGGTGCCTCGAAAATCCTTCCGACCATTTAACATTTCACAAGCTGGGGGTGCGGCGGCAGCGGGGGGGGGGGGTGAAAGGCAACGTGACTCAACGATTCAGAGGGTGGCGGCAGGACTAGAGGAGACATAGAACATGTTCCATTGAATGAGTTTAAGTTAAAAATAGCAGAGCTCCCAGCCAAGCTTGGCCGTGTGGCCCAAAGGGGTGCAGACGAGACGGCCCCGTGCGACATGCAAACCGTCGGGTTCCATTTCCAAGCTCGGATAACACGTCCTCGTTGTCGTAAAAAACACAAAGCTTGTAATACAATAATTCTCATTATACCTCGTGATTGCCCAGGGATCGGAAATCAAACTAATAAGAGCAGCCATTTTTTTCTTCGAATTCGGTAACACAAAAAACACCTCAATATTTCAAGAGCTGCAAATTGCGTGTGAATAACGTGTCACAAAGCAGTCCTTAAAGAGCCGCATGCGGCTCCAGAGCCGCAGGTTTCTGACCCCTGCCCCCATTACCAATGAAAAGTTGCTGTTAACTATTTTAAAACCCACTATAATTTAACTCAACCAATTTCCTTCACATGGTACGTGAGGAGTCCCCATGGGGGGATGGGGGGGGGTGAGGCCCGGGAGAAATCCCACCGTGTGGGCCCCCCCTCCCCCGATGCTTTCAAACTAAACCAGAAGTATTATATCTGACACCGTGACGGCGAAGTGCTGAGCCCCCCCCCCCAAAGCGCGGGACCCGGGGCGGTTGCTCCGATTCGCCGTGTACCCTCGGGACTGCTCTGCCTACAGTCTCTCTCAACTGAGCAAGGCTGTAGTAGACCCAACACAAATAATCCAAAAAGCCTACAACTATTATGCCATAGATATGAATGTGTTCTGGATTGTTTGACAAGAAGAAACGCGCTCAACTTGTGCTCGTGTGCATCGTGAAGGCACTTTAAGCATGTCGCTGTCTTCACTACCTTAAATATCTTAATAGTTCAACACAGAGATATCACTAAAGCCATATGATATTGCCTGGCTGTTCATTAAGTCCGTGTATTTCATTAACACAACTTCACTTATGTGGGATAGTTCTACAACATAAGGGCCAATCGTTTTTGTGAGTTGCGTATTTCTTAAAACAGTCTATACCGAGTATCTGTATAATAGTAAAGGCTTTCAACAGTAAAAGGCATGTAAATAATACTACTTGTGTTATACCACTAGAATTTAAGTACTTAGGTTCCTAGCCCCGTGTCCAGAAACCAATCATTGTCCATCGGGATTATTAGGGATATGGCTAAGAACAGTGTTCACCACTGATAACGACTTAATGTGTGAATGTACGGTCAGTGACAACATTTACATCAGGTTTATCATCTCTGCACGGTCAAAAAATAGATCACCAACAGTGGGTGTCCTCCAGAGAGACTCCCTCTTCACTATGGGAATGTGAAATTTCCAGCAATGGATCACGGTTAACAAAATATGAAGGACGCACGACTCTGGAAAGTGCACTTTGGTAATGTCTTCTTAAGAGAAAGAACTAAGGTAGAATGTTTCGGGGGTGAAAATATTTTCTTGTTATCTTTCACGCTATGAAAGGCATTGACCATAATTGCACAGACCAAGAAAGTAGCCTCAAGCAGGGAAAGTGTATTCATAAGACTGAAATGTGAATAATTGGAAGCAACTGCAGGGGCCACACTGCTGCCCAAGAGACCCATACCACACATTCCACAACTTACTACACTGCAGCCTCACATTGGTGGACTATTTAAAAACACCTTTCCATACACAAAACACCACCTGTACATTCTTGGGTAATTGGAAGTGCCAACGTTAATACTAATGCATTATTGAAATGCTATACGAGGCCTGTTCTCAAATGGTATGATCCAAAGTATGCATTACAACAAAGTGCACCGATATCAGAGCCTGGTCCCACCGGTCAAGGGCATATGCATTAATTGGGCTAAGTGTAATCCTCAACACATACCGAGAACTGCCAACGGAAATCTAATTTAACAGTAAAATAACACCCTCGCATCACTCAAGTCTTGGCTATAAACGGCAGAGTGGATCTCCCACGAGGTCCCTTGGCAGCCTAATGTACACAACCTCAGAATTCCACCACGAGGCATGACCGATGGTCTGGGCATGTATGACACTTTACGCTTGTTCAAAATTTCTGAACCAAAACATTAATCGGCATTTTTCACTGGGCTGATTTATTGCGCGGTTACTCCGTTCCCTTTTGCCTGCTGTGGATCACCGCACATTGTCAGTTGTGCGTCAACTTACTACAGTGGTTGGCACACAAGGGAGCGAGATCGTGGATAAAATTAATCATCGCCCAGGGAGTAGAAACATATGGTGACTGGTAACGTATCGTACGCACGACTTGCATTGAACAAGGACACGGTTAGTACAGAACCAACTCATTAGGTCTCATGGACAGCTACCAGACAAGCATATACAGTGCAAACATCCAACACGGATGAACTTAAGTTTTGGGATGATTTCAGAAGCGTCTTTCTAAAGATGTTTTATTCAAACCCATGCATGTCTAAATAAACCGTATAATCCAGAGAAAACCTACACGGACAAAGATGGATCACTGAAACGTGGCACAAATAGATCAACGCAACCTACCTGGTCTTGCTTCTACTTGCAGGTAGCCCAGCATGAAGCGACACATGCCACCGTTTAAACATTAAAATCATATCATTAGACCTCCTTTGCCAGTACCAAAATATAATAATAGGGTTTTTCCCCTTCTTTTTTTATGGCAACAAAACTGAAAACTTTTACAAGGAATCATGTCTGCATTAACCATGATACTTGTGGTCAAAATGAAAACACACTCTGATAATATATTGTCATTGTCCTTGAAACTGATTGTTACACACCAGAGACGGCTTTCTTTTGAGCCTCGTCTCAATTGGTGCTACACCAGAGGACACCAAAAGGCGTACAGCTCAGAGACAATGCACTATCAAAGTAATGAGGGCTCGGGGTAAGCATCTACCTATTATTATTAGAAAGATAAAAAAAAACTGCACTGCCCACATGTTCCTGAATGCAAATCTAAGGCATATCTTGGCAATCAAATGTGGCAATGACAAACCACATGTTCGAGATAAAGCTTGCATTGCGATGTACAATGCTCACGTTCCCTGAGTAGCCAGTGCCAGGGTGCTAGAGCACACATTCTTAGAATTGCATTTGCTTTGCTTGGCAGCTTGCATTTGGAGCGGGCACCTGGGTTTAATCAGGTCTAAGGGCATAACAACACCTGTTCTTCAAGGGTCTATTGGGAATGTAAATCTATGCCCTTGCAGTACAGCTGAGAGGAGCTGGCCGAAAGCCTCTATCGTCAAATAAACAAATATATAATTGGGTGGGGGTTTAATTTAAGTACTTATACCGGCCGGCAAAGAGCAAGTGTGTTGGTGAACCTCTTAACAACCTTAAAGTTACATTAACACACATCCTCAACCGCTTTCAGTTGAATATTTTATTTTATTAATTTAAGATCTTATCACGACAATTCAAAATAAAGCGTCTTCATCGCAATTATGTTTAATTCATTTTCCTGACACGCATCTCGAATTGTTGCAACAAAAGCTACTGATATCTCATTTATCGTCATAAATTTTAGTACGCCAGACAAATAAAAGTCACCGCGTGGTTTCCTTAAGCTTCTTGATCGTCATAAGCCGAGCCGAGTATGGGAGCATACAAGCACGTATCAGCTTCCACTCCCCAGTGCCACCTGCTAGGGCCCCTTCTGGGACAGCCCGTGAAGTCAGCTCCCTTGTATGCATGTCATTTGAACTTCTTTCGCACCATACGTAGCCAACCCTTCTACCTTCTTATGGGTCTCCTCCTGGCAAAGCCACCAAGCGAGCCCCCTTCCTCGACAGCAACAATCGATTTCATTGCATCTGAGCTGTCGGTGACTGGGCCTGTGGCCCCCTTCTTACACGAGGCTCAGAGAAGCCAATGAGCAGCATCAACAGCAAGGGCGGGGGAGCAAGAAGCCACGTGGCCAAAGTGCCGTGGCCGGCGTTCCACTATCACACAGGTAGCAAGCCTCATCTTAGTCTCCTGTGGTAGCCTATGCGTAAACACAGGCATCGCATCGGTTCCCCAACATTCTGTGAGAAGACCTGGTAACACAGGAGCTCCATCGTGCCGACAGTAATACCCCGAGTCTCCCTGTCCTAAAATCCATAATGCAGGAAAGAAGCACAAGAACTTAACGTTACAATTAGCATAGTGATCCTACCAAAGACATGCCCTTTTAAGTTACAAATTCAGTTATTGGCTTAAACAGGCTCTATTCTAACAAAATAATACGGCTTAGACATAGATGACCTAGATTGCTTCTAGTTCACAATGTTAGAGAGCATAGTTCTCGTAACACTTAAAATACAGCATTTGAATGGGCTCAACTTCGAAAAAAACGACTTTACTTTGCTGTGCTGATAAATAAGGCAAGAATAGAAAGGATAAAGATTGGGAGGGGTCTAAATCACGTGGGAGTTATGTTATCATCGACTGCAGCTTCGCAATGACATCATTTAAACAAAAGCCACAAGTTCAATCTGGCCAAGAGAAACAAGACATCCTGGAGACTTGTATTCAGTGGCTTTCTGTCTTTGATCCATTGCTTTAAACTACACTGCCAAACTTGGTCGCAATGCATTAAACCGTAACTTCTAAACTCTTTTCGCGGACCAATCTTAATACACTATCTTTTTTCTTTGCTTAAAAAAAATCAATAGTGTATACACACAGGCAGTTCCCACATTCCCACTAGCGTGTGTGGATATCAGTCTGGGCTGCTCTATCTAAACAAGCATCAGCCCACAAAACAGACCCCACAATGCCCTCGTCCCTTATCGCTCCTTTATAGCAAAGTAGTTCTTCGTGCTCATCATCTGCTGTGGCTGAGCCAACAAAGAAGTGCTAGGGACAATCGCATCGTAGTGGCAGTATCAGTCCAGCTGGGAGTAGCTATTGGTTGCCATGGACACATTTTCTCAAAGTCTATTCAGTTGGTGGTCTAAACTGCAAAATGGTCATTCAGTTATTTTGAGCTGGTGGTCTGGACAAGGCTGAGAGATTTTGAACATGCAATGCTGCACATCTTTGTGTGTTGTTAAATCTAAATCTATTGGGTCTTATTTTCCTAGATTCCTGCAGGGTTTATACATGTAGAGCATTTTAATTTATATAACACTTGAAATTAAACCTGTTGTTTTATATAATGCCAACAAACAAACATTATCAATTAATTGTAGACACACTTTGTGTTCAAACCAAGGCCGATTCAAATGTTAAAGCACTACAAGTTGTGGTTCTGTTAGATTTAAAAAAGTAAATGGCAAATAAATAACTGTATGTCGTACACTGCATAAACATCCATAAACAAAACAAGTAGATTAATGCCTAGATCACTGACAGATATTACTGGAAGCAGCTCATATCACTGGCTGGAAACGCTGCGCGCTGATAAAGCAAAACAACTCCACTGATGTACCGCGAGGCATCAAAAGGCTTATTTCTTGCGTCACACACACATTAACGGGTCCAGTGTTCAACACTGCATCACATTAAATAATAAGCACCGTCACCTAGTGGATGGACGTACAAATTGCAGTCAAACATAGGCACAGACACGACACCAATGTAAAAGGTGTGGACGCTAACACTCAGGACCCTTCCCACAACACATTGCTCTACTCAGCTGCATTTAGAACCCTGGCGTAGTCCAAGACGTACCGTTTGTCAATACAGAAGTGCAGAGTTTCCTGCACAATGAACACAAGAGTGGCTCTCAGGCAATCATACGCAGCTATCTGAAACAATTTGTGAGATATTATTGGAACATAAATAGTGATTTTGTGCGTTTACCATGGCTGCCACATTAAATACAATATAAGACCTTCCAGGTTCGACGTAATGATCATCTATTTGTTCCTAGGTGTTAAACTGATTCATAAAGATAATCATAACAGAGTTACCCTGCTCAAACGTGTTCATCTCTATTCATAGCCAGTGGTGGAATTTCCTCATTCACATGGCAGGGCCTGTTGCTCCAGAGGACTACAACTGTTGATCTCCCACATACTGACAGTCATCTTATCAAACCCAGAGTGAGAAGGGCTGAAGTCAACTTCCAACTGATATTTGAACTGGAAACTTCCAATTGTGATCTACATGATATGGCTTGGCTCAGGTTTAGCCCTGGCTAAAATAAGCCAGCTCAAAACCATGATTAACTTGAGCTGGCTCTTAGAATGGTGCCAGCCATGCTTAGGATTCCCATGAGCTAAGCCCAAGCCAGGCCATGGCTGAGCTATTCGCTCATTCATCTCAGGAGTATCACGGTGGCGAGATGTTAAATACCTTGCCTGGTATAAAAGAGGTTGTGGGTTTGATCACGTCCCTGATGTCTGTGGTATATTTGGAATTTGCATGTTCTCCTTGTGGTCGCGTGGATTTTTTTCTCAGGGTCCTCTGGTTTTTCCCTTCACATTTAAAATCAACATGCATTTAGAGTATTGGGCTAAAATACATTTCCAAATGATAAGCCACTTCGTTGAGAAACCATTCATGGCCAGATCGCTTCTGAAGAATAGCTATATAGCTCAGTCGGCCTTACCTGGTAAAATATGAATAAAAAGTAAACACAAGAAAAAAAATAGGTTAAAATAGAAACCAAATTAACGACTCAGGCCTGAGCTGAGGCTGAGTGTTAAAGGGCTGAGCCAAAGCTGAGCTGTGATTGAGAATGCGGCTTGAAGTCCACGTTCCTCCCAGACTCGCTGGGGCAATCCACCGCACAGGCTTCACACCTACCACTTACAGCAGGCCGACTCCTAAGCACGAGCGGCAACAGTTGCAGAAACGCAACTCAAATGCACTGCTGACAATGGCAGCGGGGTCGGGTAATGGTAAGAGTCGTGCCTCACAGCAAGAAGGGCCTGAGCTTGATCCCTGACTTTGGCACTTTTCTGCGGCATCTGGGTATTCTTCCCCTATTCTGCATGGATTTCCTCTGGGTGCTCAGATTTCCTACCATAGCTTCAAAGACCCCAATATCCCAATGTCGAAAAATTACCTGATAATTACTTAAATGTGATCACACACACACATGGCAGCAGCATTGACCCCCTATGCAATAACTTTAAAAGACCCTCACCGGAAAAAAAGAGATTCGAGACTCAGTGAGGCTTTTCTGTGAAAAAAGCATCAAAATCATAAATAAGTAAATAACACTAAATATCGTGGCAGCATTGAGCGACAGTCCATCGCCTCAAGTGTCAGCAATGTTGGGAAGCCAGGGGCTGGACCATGAGCCACAGGAAAGACGGCAAGCCTAGGGGTACAAGCGGCTACAGGAAGAGGAAGTCTTGGCCACAGCACCGGGAAAGGCTCGAGTCCAGACCATGAGCAGCACGCGTGCTAGGAAGCCAGCAGAAGAAAGGCAATGAATGGCGACTCAGATAAATGAGATCAACAGCACTAGGATGCACAAGGCCTCAAAGCACTACAGTAGGACATACAAATCAATTATCTTTGACCAAATGAGTGGGAGTCTACTGAAGTGTATTTTTTTTTATTCAAATGCTTAAACTAAAAACTACTAAACTATATGTATTTCATAAACTAAAACTAAACTATTTTTATATTACTAGGCAAGGTCCAAGTGAGTTACATAGCTCTTTTTCAGAAGCGATCTGGCTACAAATGATCGTTCAACGAAGTGGCTTATCACTTGGAAATATATTTCAGCCAAATACTCGAAACGCATGTTTCTAAATGTGGAGGGAAAAAACCGGAGGATCTGGAAAAAAATCCAGGTGATTGCAGGAAGATGTCACAAACTCCAAAAATGCAGGTGTCAGGGTCGGGATCGAATCCACGACCTCCTGCATACCAGGCGAGGTAGTTAACATCTCGTCAGCCAGGCACCCCATAAAATTCCTTTAGTTACATAGAGACAGTAATGATTACTGTCGATACAGTTGCAGGGAGTTTAGGAAAAGAGTCATGTAACTAATAACATCGGCATACAAAGGCCTATCCTTGCCATCGACTTAAACATTTTAAAATGAATAACAAATGTTGAGTCATCATGTTCGGGACTGAACAACAAAAAAAGTTAATACAAATCTCAGCCTTTAGGTCCAGACAAGAAAAATCTCATTCAATCGATTCTCAACCCACACATTTCCTAATCCTTGGATAGCATTACATGCTCACTCTGAAAATCAATGTTACAGCTACAAGGCACATACAATAAAAAAGAGATTATTGCACACTTTCCATTCATATTCTTTAAATCGCAATGGGCACTTTTCAAGAGCTTAGAGGCAACAAAGGAAACCAGCAGTCCTATCCGCTATGCACCAACCCTCTTCCTTTTTACCCATAATTTGTAGACGACACCAACTTCCTGCTCAACATGCACGCACCGCTTGCCCTACGCATTGCACACACCTGGAGCCTCTTGCATTCCAATTGAAAGCAGTGCGCATGCGTCCGTGCGTGCACATCTCAGTGCCTGTGAGTGTGTGTGTGCACCAAGGGGCGCGGAAGCAATGAGGTTCGCGCTCTGCGCTACAAAAACCCGGCTACCCAGGTTCGATTCCCGCTCACGGACAACACCAGTGACCTCGTATCTCCGATTAACCCGGCTGGCTACGTACGGTGTGAAGAAAGTTCAACATACATATGTACAGTGACGATTATCTGAACCGGTCCTGGGCCTCCCCGAGGTCGACTCAGCCTCAAATGATTACCCGGTGCAGCGTGTAAACATCACCACTGAGGAGACAAAAGCGGCCGGGCGTAGTGCTGGCCAACCACCCCCCTCCGTGCCTCGTGTGCCGTGCCGGCCTTCATCGGTGCTGCTCGCTAACAGCACTTGCCCCAACAGTCTGTTAAGACTATACACGGGGGGGGGTGGGGGGGGCTTTGTTTGCACCACGGGCAGCATGACACCGAGACGACTACACGTTGCAAACCCTCCCTTCTTTGGGACACGTGCGCCGCACCGTGCACGTCTGTGCCGCGTGGCACGCTGCGTTCTGGAGCGTGCGCACCACGCGGAGTGCACAGAGCGCGTTCTACAGTTTCTTCTCTCCTGTAACGCGGAGTGTTTTCATAAAGGGCCGTCCATAAATGACGTCACGCGATTTTGGACGATTTTTGACCCCCCCCCCTTCGTCACACGGCGTCACAAAAAGTCAGACCCCCCCCTCAAATGACGTCACAAAGCTCTGCCCCTCCCCCCCAAAAATAAAACATGCTTCAAATCGCTTTAAACTATTGTCATTGTAGTGCGTATTTAATGTGGCGCTGCACTCTGATGTTGTAGAAGAAAACATTTATTAAAAAATCTATTTAATTAAGTAGAACGTGTTATCCATATTTGTTTAAAGTTGCGCATTTTGTTGTGACGTCACACATCGTCACAAATGTCTGACCCCTCCCCCCAGGTGCGTGACGTCATTTATGGACGGCCCCTAAAGCGAATTGGATACACAACGCGATGAATGTGTTGGGGGACACGTTCATTTTATAACGCGGATGCGAATTGAATATCAAGCGATTGAGTGAACAGAGCTACGTCGCGCGAGGAGAGATAAGCCGTTGTGCCGCTGCCTCAACGTAGCATCGCACGAGGCGGGATGCTGCTGGATGCTTCGAGACCCTACCCACACGCCTCAAGTCTTTCTCTCCAGCCTACACACGCATCTCACGTGTTATCGCGGACTGTGCTTTACCCCCTAAATTATGTTATATATTCTAACGCAATTTTTCAATCACGCGGTAATCTTCACGAACGCAACTTCTCCGCGTTACAGGAGGACAGACTGTACACACCACGGTAGGATCGCCTGTTATCAGTGATAATCAGGATAAGAGATAATTGAGTCGCAGATAAAGGAAAAAATGGCAAAGCCCCCCTCCATTACAACTGTATATGCTCGGGTTTGCATATCAGATGATCTGCGATAACGAGTCCTACCTAGAGTATGAAGCCGTAAATCTGTAGGGGAATGGGTGGAAATGGGTTTAACAATTATGCATAAATTGTTACCATCACCAGCTAAGGGACCATTTTCTCGATTCCATATGGAAGTTTGCACTACCTACTTATTTTTTAAATGCAAATTGAAGCCCGCGTGCGAGAATAAATTAATCTGCTGCAATGCAGCGAGGGTGGTGCAATGTATATTCCACAGAGAACAGCCCTGGCGAGAGAGATTGTAGTGTACCACCATATGAAACCAGTTTCTTACTTGTCCACTAGGCTGCACACTCTGGCAGAGTAGATTATTATATCTTGTCGAGAACTGTTGTTTAACCCTGTGGTCAAATTGCCATGGAGTTTTTTTTATTTTGTCATCTGTCACCTCAAACACTGCCTCAGCACTGAGGCAAGTCACCTCTATAATTAGCATTTTGGCCATTAAATAACGTGTACACTGTTTTTTTTAAGAGAGAAAATGTTGTTAGTCTACCACACACCAGGACTTGCTGCCTGAGTAGGTGCGTAAGTAATGGCGATTGTAGGCGAGCCGTTACGGCTGGGCTCGTCCGAGCTGAGTCACCGACAGGGAAGTAGATTTAAATCAGCGGACCTTCCCCTGCATCGCAAAACAACAAACCACGGGCACGCATCAGCCTCCTGCCAATGACGGGAAATACCAAACTGTTCCCTTTACGGCCGTTGTGTTCGACTCGAGCCTCGCAAGAAATGTTTCAAATCCAATTCATCAACATCACAAAAATATGCTCCTCTCCAGCATCTGGTTGGACTGGTCAACGAAAGACAAGTTTTTTGGGTTAGATCACGTAAATATATTCATTTGTCGTTAAACCCGCCACCACCCGACACAGCCAATTAGCAAGGTTTGTCACGTAAATAGACCATGCCAATTCGTCACTAGTACAGCAACACCGGTGTGGTGGAGAGCAAAGCCACAGCATTTACAATCTGAGTACGACGTTTCGTCAGTAATTACAACTAGCTTCATCAGGCGACAGCCACATTTGTCGGGTGGTGGCGGGTTTAACGACACATTTATATATTTACGCCATCTAACCCAGAAAACCCTGTATTATGCATGATCGTGGTCGCGAAAGCCTACGTGCTAAACTGGTCAACGAAACTTTATCAGAGCCACAATGTGACTTCAACATTAAAGTGAGTGGTCAAGACGACAACATCACTTTTTGCTGGTGTTATTTCAACATTCTAACGCTAAACGGAAAAGCAATATCCAAATGTGCTGATGAAGTGGGAGGACAGTTGTAAAGACACCCCTAGAATTGGCCAAAACCAATCAATTTTACGTGCAAGAACAACGTGTCCTTTATGACTGCTAGACGGTATTTTACGTTAGCCTTGCGCATGTGTTGCGGCTTACTCATTGTGTGCGTAGGTATACGAAGTTACAAAGGAGTCGTAGGTGTTTCCTGCCTCGGCACAAACAAAAATAGCACAGTCAGATGTGCCGCCCGTTCCCCCGGGTGACAGGCAACCCGAATATAAAAAGCCCAACATGCATTATACCCAAATTCATTGCTAACTAGAGTTGCTAGCCGGCATCCGGTAAATCGGTTTACATTTTCAGAATCCTTGTCTTTGTTTTTACCAGGTAAGGCCGACTGAGCTATATAGCTTTTTTACAGAAGCAACCTGGCCACAATTGGTAGGTCAACGAAGTGGCTTACCACGTGGAAATATTTCACAGCCAAATACTCTAAACGCGTGTTTCTAATGTGGAGGGAAAAAGACCAAAGGGAGAGAGACATGCAAACTCCGAATATGCAGGTGCCAGGGTCGGGATCGAACCCGCAACCTCCTGCACACCAAGCTAGGGATTTAACACCTCGCCAGCGCAGAGCCCCCAACCGCGGGGCGCCCAATAATTAATGACCAGATCTGAAAGTTAGGAGCCAATAACCGATTCCAGTGGATTTATGGTAATAAATGCACGTATTGAAACGTGCACCATTGCTTAAAATGCCATGCTGGGAGATGGAATACAATCTGTGAATGACAAACCCAGTGTGCAGTTCCCTCCGTTTCTCAGTTAAATAACTAAATATGTTAAATGTATTGCTGTAGACATGTTTATACGTGCAGCAAACCGGTAACAGTTTGACCACGTTTTTACTTGCGGTTATTGGCAACGCAAAAAAAATACAGATTTTAATAACCCTGGTACCCCAACCAAGTTAGTTTTTTTCATGTATAATGGAGGGCCATTGTTCATCCTGTGTACATTACAATTTTTTTTTATAAGTGTAATAGGAGACGCAGGTGCTTGTTACATATACCACGGTATACTGTATATCCTGTAATGCCGATTAAAAACTAAGTCAATGTGTTGGCATACATGCAGAACAAAGACACTGAACAAAAGAACACTTTCCCACCAAAAGTGTATGTGCTAACGATAAAAAGTGGATGGTCACGTTTCTTTGTTTCTGTATAATGTATTTATAAGACCAGAGTGTATACAATTCATAATACTGCACACAGTGATTGGGACAATATTTCAACGTAACACTACATTTAAACACATGTACCGCAAAGAGTAAAACACACCGAGCTACAATCATTCGCAATCTCACGAGTCTTCTGCCTACGAAGATGGCAGAAGCGCTTGAACCCGTGTGGTTGGTATTGGCTAGCAAGCGAAGCAGCCAGAGTCGTGAAACCAGCCACGCTACCACACAGTCGGCAGCTGCTTCTCGTAACCAGACATGGGACCAGGTACCAGGCTGCACTCTCCAATTCTTTCCGAGGGTGCGGCCCAAAGCCCCGTCTTCTCATCACGGAGAGAGACATGAATAATCACGGGACAGGATAAATAAATATCTGTTGGTGATTGGCTGTCCCCACAAGGAAAGTGTATGAGTGTGCACCTGGCAAGAGCATGCCATCACTTCATGCGTGAAGCACGCCCTACAGACGCTCTAAATCATCCATTTCAATCAAGCATCAAAACACAAATGCAGATCCATCCACCGCGGCCTAAAATATAAATTTCACGTGGAAAATTGGACATCCATCAAAGTGCCACGGAAAAAACAAACTCCGCATTAACGGTGAGGACAGTAGTGGGAGCGGCCACAGTGTAACAGTCAGCGCAACTGGACTTGCAATCCAGAGGGCGCCGTTTCGATTCCATCTCCTGGTGCGGAAGTTGAAACGATGGGGCGAGTTTCTCAAATCAACCCCATCCACCACCTCTGTCCATCCAGCAGTGTCGATGGGTTTCAATGGAGTGAATTGATCGGCAGGCCGCGTGTGGTTAGGTAAAGTGTTGGTGGTACACCCACCTCTTCCAAGACGCCTGGTCAATGTGGTAGAGTAGACCAAATCATGAATCGAGTTCACTCTAGCGAATGACCATCTGCCAGCATTGGCATGAGAGGCTGTACTTTTAACTTTCTATAGTCGTGTGTCGAACATTAAAGAGCATAGACATGACTCCAATAACTACTGCATATTTCCTTCTGTAGGCAATGAAGGTACAAAGAGCTTATGCCGGTTCTTTGAGTAAAAGCTTCATGGCATTCCAGTGAGGATTATTACTAAGATTTTGAGCTCAGCAAAAGTCTCGTCCTGCAGTCTTTTAAACATTTTAAAACTAATTGATGTTTGCTCACATCACTTGAACATTCATGTAGCCACATGCCTATAAGTAGAATTATAAGATTGAGTTAGGACTAGAAATGGTCACATATACACACATGATTAAATACACCGCAAGTGACGTCGGAAATCAAGCAAACAAAATTCAGTTATTCGGTGGTATGATGTACGAGTTTGCAAAAAAGGTATTATTGCAGATCTTTGGTGAAAGGTATGGGCAGAAGAACAATTTGTGAAGCTTTCAAAATATGCACTACAATAGAGATGTGTAAAGTTGTCATGAATGTCATCTGAAACTTATCCTGAACGAACAAACCACGCGAAAACACCACAGGCGCATTTTGTTCACGGAGTCTAAATAAATACACCAGTTGCGGAAGCCATTAAAATATATGCTGCTTGATGTGACACTACAATTGCTGAACATTATTTTAACAATCATAACTGCCGGCCATTCTTGACCCACTGACAAGATGAAGGTCTCCCCATGCTTGCCATTCTCTCCTCCACGTGCTCGGACTCAATATATCCATTGCTGCTCATCCTGCCTAAGTGGACGCATCCTTTTCCTGTCTAAGTGAACACCAGAAGCGACCTGGCCACAAATGATAGCTCAACAATGTGACGTATTACATGGAAATGTATAGCAGCCAAATACTCTAAAACGCATGTTGATTCGAAATGTGGAGGGGAAAACCAGAGGATCTGGAGTAAAATCCATTCGACCACAGGCAAAACATGCAAACTCCAAATATACAGGCGTCAGGATCGAGATTGAACCCATGACCTCGTGTATACCAGCTAAGATAGTTAACATCTCGACACCGTGGCGTTATCACTGTAAGGCGTCTGACTAAGCAAAAACAGGATGATGGCCTAAAAATGTAAACTGTGGAGATGGAACTTGTGAAACTACAATAAGAGCTAATCCATTTATTATTGCTAAAATTAATTGCAAGAAAACCTTTAATTGTCTAGACAACCTGCAGCTCCGGAGACACATGCGGCTCTTTAAGGACTGCTTCTTGACTTTATTTATTAAGGACCACCCTCTCGTATACCACGTGCATTGCGGCTCTTGAAATATTGAGGGTTTTTTTACCTAATGAAAAAAAAAATATCTTCTTGTTATTTTGGTTGCAGACCCCTGTCTCTAGACTAACGTGCCACATATGTTAAACTATTTCACAAGAGAAGATCTGAAAAAATACAGACAATATATGGGGTAATGAATCTAGTTGCAACAGAATTTAAACGAGCGTTGTCACCTACCTTTTTCCCACAGACCAAACCCAGACATATTTCACAGTCGGCCAAGGTCCATCAAAATTTTGCAGCATGCTGGAATAAAGTTCAACACAATACTGGTACCACTTCACGGTAGAAATCAATTTCTGCCACCCGATCACAGATTCCATTTTCCCAGAATGTCTGTGGTCAAACCCAGAAAGGCGGCAACAACCCTGACTTTTTTACCTATAAATAATTCACAAAAGACGTCCGTTTCCCACAAAACAAGTTTTGGAATAAACAAAAAAAGTGCCTGATACTTTCATTTGAAATGATACGCGAACAATTCGGTTTGTAAATGTTTCTAAGTTGGAACAATTGAATATTTATTCAGCATGCCCTATTGTATACACAGCTGCAGTTACAAATTACACCATCTAGAAACAAGACCCCGTATTATGTTTGTGGCTACTAGTCAACACAAACAGGTGATGCCATGAGCAAAGAATCTGGTGAGCGCTATGGGCTAATTATGCAAGCAGAATCTCCCAAAATCTTCTGGAGATGTTAACAAAAGTACACAGTAATGGTAGGTTTTTACCCTTTTAACTGGTACAAAACTGACACCTTTATTCAAGGCATCATGTTTGCAATGACCACAACACAAGTAGTCAATAAAGCAAACAAAAAGAAGCAACTCTGATAAGGATAATAATATGCACTGTCCTTGAAGTTGATTGGCCCACACCCGAGACGGCTTTCTTTAGAGCCTAGTCCCCATTGGTGTAGGGCCAGATGACACCAGAAGGCGTACAACTCAAAAACAGTGCAATATCAGAGTATTGAGAGTTCGGGGTAAACATTTACACTATGAGATCTCTTTTACCAGTGGCAAAATATAATGGTAGGTTTTTACCCTTTTAACTGGTACAAAACTGACACCTTTATTCAAGGCATCATGTTTGCAATGACCACAACACAAGTAGTCAATAAAGCAAACAAAAAGAAGCAACTCTGATAAGGATAATAATATGCACTGTCCTTGAAGTTGATTGGCCCACACCCGAGACGGCTTTCTTTAGAGCCTAGTCCCCATTGGTGTAGGGCCAGATGACACCAGAAGGCGTACAACTCAAAAACAGTGCAATATCAGAGTATTGAGAGTTCAGGGTAAACATTTACACTATGAGATCTCTTTTACCAGTGGCAAAATATAATGGTAGGTTTTTACCCTTTTAACTGGTACAAAACTGACACCTTTATTCAAGGCATCATGTTTGCAATGACCACAACACAAGTAGTCAATAAAGCAAACAAAAAGAAGCAACTCTGATAAGGATAATAATATGCACTGTCCTTGAAGTTGATTGGCCCACACCCGAGACGGCTTTCTTTAGAGCCTAGTCCCCATTGGTGTAGGGCCAGATGACACCAGAAGGCGTACAACTCAAAAACAGTGCAATATCAGAGTATTGAGAGTTCGGGGTAAACATTTACACTATGAGATCTCTTTTACCAGTGGCAAAATATAATGGTAGGTTTTTACCCTTTTAACTGGTACAAAACTGACACCTTTATTCAAGGCATCATGTTTGCAATGACCACAACACAAGTAGTCAATAAAGCAAACAAAAAGAAGCAACTCTGATAAGGATAATAATATGCACTGTCCTTGAAGTTGATTGGCCCACACCCGAGACGGCTTTCTTTAGAGCCTAGTCCCCATTGGTGTAGGGCCAGATGACACCAGAAGGCGTACAACTCAAAAACAGTGCAATATCAGAGTATTGAGAGTTCGGGGTAAACATTTACACTATGAGATCTCTTTTACCAGTGGCAAAATATAATGGTAGGTTTTTACCCTTTTAACTGGTACAAAACTGACACCTTTATTCAAGGCATCATGTTTGCAATGACCACAACACAAGTAGTCAATAAAGCAAACAAAAAGAAGCAACTCTGATAAGGATAATAATATGCACTGTCCTTGAAGTTGATTGGCCCACACCCGAGACGGCTTTCTTTAGAGCCTAGTCCCCATTGGTGTAGGGCCAGATGACACCAGAAGGCGTACAACTCAAAAACAGTGCAATATCAGAGTATTGAGAGTTCGGGGTAAACATTTACACTATGAGATCTCTTTTACCAGTGGCACAAAAGAGATCTCATAGTGTAAATGTTTACCCCGAACTCTCAATACTCTGATATTGCACTGTTTTTGAGTTGTACGCCTTCTGGTGTCATCTGGCCCTACACCAATGGGGACTAGGCTCTAAAGAAAGCCGTCTCGGGTGTGGGCCAATCAACTTCAAGGACAGTGCATATTATTATCCTTATCAGAGTTGCTTCTTTTTGTTTGCTTTATTGACTACTTGTGTTGTGGTCATTGCAAACATGATGCCTTGAATAAAGGTGTCAGTTTTGTACCAGTTAAAAGGGTAAAAACCTACCATTATATTTTGCCACTGGTAAAAGAGATCTCATAGTGTAAATGTTTACCCCGAACTCTCAATACTCTGATATTGCACTGTTTTTGAGTTGTACGCCTTCTGGTGTCATCTGGCCCTACACCAATGGGGACTAGGCTCTAAAGAAAGCCGTCTCGGGTGTGGGCCAATCAACTTCAAGGACAGTGCATATTATTATCCTTATCAGAGTTGCTTCTTTTTGTTTGCTTTATTGACTACTTGTGTTGTGGTCATTGCAAACATGATGCCTTGAATAAAGGTGTCAGTTTTGTACCAGTTAAAAGGGTAAAAACCTACCATTATATTTTGCCACTGGTAAAAGAGATCTCATAGTGTAAAAGTACACAGGTCGAGCTTGAATAAAACAGCATGTGTTTAATCTAAATCACAGCTGGATACCACATTTATTTTGACTTCATGCCAATGTTGTGCCACACCACCTTCGTCAGTTTCCATATGACAAACATCATTACTTTATCTGCGAGCTTTACATTTCCTTCGCGCGATTAGTACGTTGGAAAACGTGGCGGTTTCTATTTTGTCAAAAGGATGGCAAGAGATGTGAAAGAATGGACCAAGCTGGAAATGTATAAAAAGATCAAAAGAATGGCAAATGCCACCTATTTATTTGTAGGCTTGTCTACTACCCAAGACAGCCTCACCAAGTCTCAAGTCCTTTTTTCAAGTGGTTCACTGCCAAGGTTTTACGGTTGGTGGGATGCTGCAATGCGTTATCTCAATAGAGAAATTTGCACGTAATCTTTTAGCATTGGGATGTTTGGCCAAGACCAGTTACATTGTTTCGAACTTTTTTTTGCTTACAATGGGAGGAATCCGGAGAATGCGAAGGAAACCCATGCAGAGCAAGGGGACATCATACAAACTCCACACAGAAAGTCACCCCCAATCGGGAATTGAACCCAGGCCCTTTTTAATTTGAGGCACAAGTGTTACCACTGTGCACCGCCCTGCCAATCGTGGTGTGAAATGGTTGTCAATCTTCAAGACACGTGATGACGATGATTATGATGATGATGATTGTCACTGTACACACAACCCACCACTTAAACATTTTTCTAGCCTCTCATCCTCACTTATGAAAATATCAAACCATCTTTTCCCAAACAACTCTCTCCTCCCTCACGTCGGATCTGGAGGAACGAGTGTCTGCATGAAAGTGATACAGGTGTGAATTGCGAGTGTATGTTAAATAGATGATAACGAAGATAAAGATCCCCGTATAGGCTTTTACAGTATTTTGGGGCAAGTGCTGCTAAAGATTGGCATGGCACGTAACGGAGTATGTGGCCATCGCCACGCCTAACCACCTTTGTCTCCCTAGTGCCGATGTTTACACACCGCACCAGGTACTCATTTGAGACTGAGTCGACCTAGCGGAGGCCCAGGACCAATTTAGATAATCGTCGCTGGTGTTGGCTGTTAGTGTAAATCGAACTCGGGTTGCCAGGTTGGGAGCTCAGCTGCGCTAACCGCTGTACTAACCGTTCCTCATAGATGACCACAATGCATGCGCACACACACAAACATTCATTGTTGAGTAACGCAGTGGCTAAAGGGACAAAAAACACATGCATTCAACCTGCTGGGCCTGAAGAGTGTGTGAGAATGTCACATGTCTGGGAGGCTGGACAGGCCTCTGGATACGGGCGATATAATTTGCGAAAAGAACAGAAGGCTCTGGCTGCCGCAGACATGCCCTCACTTGCCAGTGGTTGAGCGTTTCAGGTGAGGCTAAGTGACCGCGCACGCTCTGCGCACTGTACCGCTATCGCCAAAGCAGTCTGGGGAGCAGCGGCTCAAAGAGACACGGTCTGCGAATTTAACACAGATTATATTAAAGCCGCTACTCCTCGAGACAGACACTCACTCCCGGGCTTCCCCCCCCACCTCCCCTCCAGAGACATGGTAGCAATGTGCCAAGGGGGTGAAGAAACATAAATAATGTTTCATTTTACAAACCCTTTACAATTTTCTTTAAAAGGCATTTGAGTGCACAAAGGAGAAAACAAAAACAGAAATCGGTTTCAGGTGAAAATATAATTTCAACAATTTATCGTGAGCATAAATATTCCCGTTAATTTATAAACTCTTTCAGAATTGCTGCCAGTGTAATTTTAAAAGCACATGTTGTTGAGCTTTTCAGCATTAATAATGAATATGGCACCATGCGGTGAAATAACAGGTTACTGTGGGTATGTGAAGACCGCCAAGTAAGTTCAAAATTCCGAGCAGCCACTGATTTATTGTGACACTCGCCAAACAAGAGAGTATAATGCAACGGTGGAAGCCTTACATATGATACTGATACTGGAATGAAAAAAAATGCGTACAGCACTGCGTTGAGTCACTAACCTCAAAGTTGAGATGCAAATCACAACCCTGCATTGCACTCAATAACGTCGCCATCGCCCGAGGGCAATCCAAGTACTGTATAAATGTCCTGCAAGTGGTATATGTGAAGCGAAGGGTGGCCCTTGAATATCAAACGGCGGTGCCTAAAAGTGTCGTGACGAGCACAACGCTGACGGCAGATTATTACGCGGTGCGGCGAGAATAAGTGTAACTTTAGAGGACAAAAGGTTGTTGAAAAGATTTATAAAACAAAAGGGGTACTCGAACCAAGTTTAAAGGCTGGCAAGAATAAGACTGCAATGATCGGATTTGCTTATTTGCAGAAGCGTTTGTTTACGTGGATTTAGATAATGCCATTAAATGTCACCCACCATGGGAATTCACAATGTCAGATAATTATCCACAGATATAAAAAAAACAATCCCTGGTCTCCCAGGCAATAGCATTTTGCTTCATAAATGGGCTCCCCAATTGATTGAAAGAATCAATGCACTTGCATTAATTAAAATAAGTACCGAGTTAATTATAGACATTCAGGTTTCCTTGACATGTCCGTCCTGAAAGATGAAATCGTCCCTAATGTTCCAATGTAATCATACTAATTTTGCACATTTTTAGGTCAAACTATTTAACCAAAAAAAGAAATATGGAAGAAAAAAATCAAGTGGCTTTATCTCAAATAACATTCATCACAAATAATATTTTGAAATGTTCAGCGATCATTCACATCGTAGGGCAGCAAATGCTTTTGAAATGATGCTTGAACTCCACTTGTTTTTTCCATCAATACTCAGATGATCATACAATGGCATTTTTCGGGCTGCACTCTTACATCAAGGCATCACCATAACCCCGCAATCATGGTTGGTCATATTTTAAGTATGGAAGATCCGTTAACTTTTTTCTTTCCTATGGAGCACTTGATTACTCCTCTTCAAGGGGCACATCCAAAATGTTGGTGTTTGTTTTTCATTTTGTCAATTCGACGATTATTTCAAACTCATAACCTGGACTGTGGATCCCAGGCAACATTCCCCTTTGTTGTCTGAAAGATCCATAGTGGCCTTGCCCCCATCCTATCTCTCTTGACTTTTCATCAAAACCACCCCCCCCCCCCACTGCATTCACTCCTCTCTACCCGCAGCCTGTGCTCAGTGGGTGGCCACCACCTTCCCTCTGCTGCCCCCCCCCACCTCCTGTCTGGACTACCACCCCTCCCTCTGACCACAAGCACCACTGATTACCTCCCACTGTTAAGCACAGACTCACCACCCACCTTTCTCTTCCACTGCCTACAGAGTCTCACTTCCCAAAAAGCTATATTCTTTTATCATTTTGGTGACAACCTTAATGTTGATTTCGCATAAGGTATTCATATACGTTATATTATTCATACAGCACATGGTGTGAACTGCAATGAGTAATGTGTTCATAAAATGTACAATATATATGCACAACATTTATGGGTCCGTTGCTGGCTTAGGAACCATGCGTTCTTAGAAAACACATTACGGGGGTGCCTCATCCATCCCCATATATTCAGGAGACCCCACCCAGAAGGGAAACGAGCACACAAGCCCCGAGTGAACGTTCAATTGCATTCGTGTGTGTACATGCATGTTTAGTACAGGGCTGCACACAACATACCCTGAGAGAAGGGCACGTTCCTAACAGCGGTAGAATTATTAAACACTCCCAAAAACTCCCCAAGCCCCACCCTGGAATTCAAACTCGTGAGTCACGGTCGCAATTCAATTCAAAAATGAACTATTATTTTTAACATTGTGGTGAATGGTAGTGCCTCTGGCAGTTGCATAACAATAATAAAAGTTACAGCTTAAATAGTGCCTTACGTAAAATCTAAAGGTGCATTACATTACATGACCCTGTTGCATACAACATGCAGAGCAGAAGATTTATTAATTCCCACGTGACTCAATTCATATACCATGGCTTAAGAATGTATATTAATCAATGATACAATACATCACTCCACCACAGTTCCCAACGTACTATGTACAACAACTGCAGCCAGGCAAGGTTAACTGATGAGCCTTCATGAGGATTAAACATGTGATGCTGGCGATGGCCCACAATGCATTTCTCAGAGACTGCCTGGTGAAAGACTGACAACATTAATTCAAGGAACAAAATGAGTCTCACTATTTATAAATGTGCACCGTATTTGTTTATAGATAGGTATTCATAGTGAGTGGCTTGGAAATCGACAACTTTCTACACAGAGTTAAGAAATGAGGACTTGTATATATGCAGAAGTATTAAATCAGTTGACTGGTCTATCAAAATAACAAATCCCACCGCAGTTTTCGGAGAAACCCAAAGCGGGCCGAGATTGTGACAGCAATCGACAAACGGAAGGTCTTGGCCTTTTTAAATAAACAACGACTGGAATCGAGGATAGGAACACGCGACCACAGGGACACTTCACTTTGGAACGGAAGCGTGAGAGCCCGGCCCTGCGGCATTTCCAACTGGCTAAGAGGCAGCCCGCCGTGACCAGTTCACATGGCCACTAACATTTGGGTTCACAAACAATTTGGCCAGACATTACAAAACAATTTAGGCATGTCTAAGAAGGCATTGCGATTCAACCACAATACGAATGCAAAAGCAGAGTGCTAATCACAAATTTTGCATTGAAAAGTTGCCGATCGCACTTGCACAAAATAGAGGACCTTTTGGAGATTATACACTGGTTGCTGCGACGAGGCTTATGTAAATGAATTGACACGATTTTTTTGGAGGTCTCATTAGCCAATGGGCAAAGAGGTGTGGGAGAGTACTTGTGACTTGGCATGTCACGTGAAGGAAGTCGGTAGACAATAGCCATCTCCACCCACACTTGTCATGTTTTAATTCCTCAGCACTGCAAAAGATCCAACTGCTGCTTTCACAATGATAGAACCACAAGGAAATTCTTTAATAGTTCCTAAAAAACTAAATAAAATGTTTAAAATGTTGGCACTGGAGACCCAAAAGCCTGGGTTCATCCTAAACCCAATGCAAACTTGAGTTCATTTGCAGTTCGTCTACTTCAATACACCCAGTGCTTCATCAGTTTTTATCTGGTCTCACACTGGGCAATAAAATATAATTTGAGTTTATGTAGCGACTAAAAGCTACCCATCCCAGGACTCTGTACGTAAACAGTGGGCATATTCATTTTATAGAGAGAAGGCAGTCATCGACATAGCACAGTACACACTAAAAGAGGGGAGCGTGTTAAATGTCACCCCCCGTGCACACAGCACAATCTCACTTTGCACGTCTATCAAGCAGCAACCGTATGCATCTTTAACTTATTTCGAACCATACGTAGTCAACCGTGCTAATCGGATTCACCTTACGTAAATTACACGCGACAGGTAAAACGATTTATAACAATGAAAACGTGAAATGCTACAAGTCATGGAGACTGGTGGGTAGGCGACTGTTAAGATGCATATAAGCATATCAACAGTCTAAGTTGTCCCCGTTTAAAACGGGTGTGGGGCCTGCGCGCATCTCCTGCATGCAGACCTGAGCCAATGGTGGAACTCTGCGTTCGTATGGCAGGGGGTTAGCGGATCTATAGGACAACCACGGTTCTATACAGAGCGACACGATTGGGTTAAGAGGTACAGCAAGTTGTGTAGCCAGTTTCTTCTGGATACAAAACAATTGAACAACAGCAAAATACTAATTGTTAATCTGCAGCTTTTTTTTTTTCACATATCATAACTACATTGCCTCTAATTCTTCATGCCTGCCAGGCATAACGCAAGATTATTTATTTTGTATCCATATTACTGATTGCTACAACCACTGTAGAGTCCATTGCCTGAAAAATGTATCAATGTTCCAATAAAAAATCTCTAATTTAGAAAAAATAAATTATGGCTTTTTTGACTCTACGTTTACATGTTACGACACATGACCCACATTCGTCTGCTGATATAATGTATCCATAATATTTGCACACTCGGAAGGACAATTGAATCAGTAATAGTAGCTCAAGGCAAGCAAGCAACACTTAGAAAAACAAAACCTTACAAAAGCGTAGGTTTTGACAATTTACAAGAGTGAATAAGCAAAGCAGCATTGGCACAGAACTCTCTTGGCTCATTAGTCTAGCCACAGATGTTGAAGATGATTAGGTAAGCCGTTTTTATATTTACAAAAACATGATAAGACTAAGGCTTATCCTTTGTTATTTTGACTTGGTTATCCTAAAGTAGTCTCGTGGGGCCAAGGCCGGATGGGGTTTGCTGTGGAACGGAAAAAGGTGCTGGAGGGGTCACTTTTCCTGATGGTGTGTGCGCACATACGTCACACTGGGTGGGCCCACCGCCAAACCAAACCCGTTTCTCATGGCACAGGAGCCACATGCACGGAGACAATGGACATTGCAGAGGCCTGTCTGTATAAACAATGGTTTGTAAGAGAGGAGTGACAAGAGGGCTTGGGCTGACAACCAGTGCTTCGATAGACTTTAAAAAATCACATTTTGACAATTATTCGATGAGGCTTAGTACTAAGCTACTAAAACTAAACTTCATTTTTTTATTTTACGAGGTAAGGCCCACTGAGCTATACAGCTCTTTTTCAGAGGCGACCTGGCCACAAAT